>NC_140227.1:21483436-22205936 GCF_951802725.1 Rutilus rutilus | reverse complement strand
GGTGCCGTGTAACGCGATGCCGCTAACCCTGAGAGTGAAAGGAAGAGAATGGCACTTTATGGCTGTCGGTAACATCCTCTCTTCTTTTGAAAATAGGTTTGAGTTAAGTTGGAGAGGTAACAGGTTTGATGGGGGATGAAATTAGCACTTTTACTATTCTTAGTGAAGAAAGTCCCTGCTCAATATGAGCATATTTTTCTGTGGTCATCTGATGCTGTTTTTGTATGGTGAAGAGCTTTGCGTTGGACTGCTGGTCTTTATTTGTCACTTCCAAACCCAGCTGCGGTTCACTCCTTCATACGCGTAATATTTTTTTACAGTTTAAAAATAACTTTTTTTCAATTTTAATATATTTTACAATGTAATTTATTCCTGAATTTTCAGCATCATTATTCCAGTCTTCAGTGTCACATGATCCTTCCGAAATCACTCTAATATGCTGATTTGCTGCTTTTAAGAAATATTTCTTATTATTATTATTATTATTATTATTATCAGTCGAAAACATGCTGCTTCATATTTTTGTGGAAACCGTGAATTTTTTTTTTTTTTTTTTTAGAATGCTTTGCTGAAAAAACAGCATTTATTTGAAATAGAAATCTTTTGTAATATGTGACCCTGGACCACAAAACCAGTCTTATGTGTTTTTTTTATTTTTATTGAGATTTATACATCACCTGAAAGCCGAATACATAATCTTTCCATTGATGTATGGTTTGTTAGGATAGGACAATATTTGGCCGAGATACAACTATTTGAAAATCTGGAATCTGAGGGTACAGAAAAATCTAAATATTGAGAAAATCGCCTTTAAAGTTGTCCATTTCTATTGGCGATAGTGCTGCATCCATTCACAAAAATAAACGTTTTATATATTTAAGATGGGAAATTTACCAAATATCTTCATGGAACATGATCCATGTTCATATCCTTCATATCCTAATGATTTATGGCATAAAAGTCAAATCTATAATTTTGACCCATACAATGTTTTGTTGGCTATTGCCACAAATATACCCGTGCAACATAAGACTGGTTTTGTGATCCAGGGTCACATATTACAAATGTCTTCTCTGTCACTTTTGAGAAACTTAATGCATCTTTGCTGAATAAAAGTCAAACAAAAAAAATCCGGTAACACTTTTTTACAGTGTCCTTGTTGCATATGTAACATGTACTTACCATAGTAATAACAGTAAATTATGCATAATTACATGCAACTAAATCCTAATCCTACCCTAACCCTATAGTAAGTACATGTTGTTAATTAATATTACACAGTACTTAAATATATAATTACACTGTAACAATGACACCTTAAAATAAAGTGTAACACAAAATTCTTACCAAAACTACTTTAATGGTTGTTAAAGTTAAAGTTTCTCCCTCATTTGACCTTTTGGCCAATTTTGCGCTCTTCCTTATTTAGTGTATTTTACTCATCTGCGATGTGTTTCAAAATCACGACAATGTGTTTCAAAATCACACCCACAGATTCTGATTCTATGACCCACACTACCAACAAGAGATTAAAATATGAAAATGTTGTATTCTTTACACAATCTAGGCTATATCTTATAGATAGGTCCTTTACCAAATGGTTATGACCCTAAATTATTTGTGGAAACTTGATTTCCTTCTACCAAAACTAGTACCAAAACTCCCCCTGTGGTGAAAATCAAGTTTTTAATGTTGTTTATGTGTCTATGTGGTGTTTTTAATATGCTTTAAGACAAACCATGTGCAAATTCATGTTAACACCATTGTTGAGTATTTTCTCTTAAAAACTGCAGTGATCTAAAGACGGTTTGAAATCGCTGGTGTTTCTTACGTCACAAACTACCTTGAAACCAATCACGTACGTGCCAGCAGGCTTTTAGCAAAAATCGGGTGGATTTAGGCTAGCAATATAGCGTGTGTATGATGTATATTACGATGAACTATATGCCTTTCTCCACTGACGTTCTGAGTTGTTCAAAGCGGGTCTGACTAACGGAAACATGGTTCATGTAACATTACATTAGCAACTCACTATTAGCTGTTTGATAACATAGTCAAGCAAAAGGCTAATCATTTGAATTACCATTGTGTGTCCGACGTTGTAAAGAGCGATACCATTTGTGCAGCATTTACCTCAGTAAGTTAACCGAGTGAATCTCTGAGCTGACGCGAGTGGAGGCGGGGCTAATTTGCATACTCATTGTTCCAGGTATGCGAAATGAAGCAAGGGTGTAGTTACATTCAAGCTATTTTAAGGCATGAAGAATTTGTTTTTCACAGAAAAAAAACCCATTTAAATATGTAATTTTGGTGATCAAGGATGAGTTTTAAGATTATTGACTTAAGGGGGACTTTAAACTTCCTTTTCAATAAAAATAGTTTAATCAGCATATTATTAGGTTACTTTTTGCAAGTTGTACTTACACTATTTAAAATAAAATACCATAAGATAGAACTTATAATTCTATAAGTTCTATAATTCTTCATTTGTCATGCATGTTCACATTTGTCTAAATTTAACACAAGAACAGAAATAGTGCTGGCTAAACAACTAAAACTCACTCTGAATTTGGGGAAATGGATCTGCAAACGCTTGGTGACTTAAGCTTGATGTTGCCTAAAGACGCCAAAATGTGGCGACAACATGTATGCATAAAAAAGCAGAAGACATGAAGGGTCAGGAAATTGGCTTCTAAAAAAGAAAAAGACACTCATCCACTCATCCATTCCACTCATCAGTCCTCATCAACCCTAACCCTTTATTTACAATATATCATAATCACGACTGGGGTAATCTGCTGTTTATCTTTATCTTGAATCGTCTAATCATTGCATTGGGTAGATGTATGACATTTCCTGTGATGCATCAATTTCAAAACACTCAAATTTACAAAAGGGGAACTTTAAGCTAGTGTGACTGATAGTGATGATTTCACTCACTCATATGGAAACTCATATCTAAACATCAGTCAGTCAGTCATTATTAGCTCCTATATCCTCCCTGGAAAAAATAAATAAATAAGAGTCATGTGAGTCGATGGGTCGCAGGAAGTCGTCTCTGAGAAACAAGAGGTTTGAATATGATATCATCATCATCATTGTTGTGAGAAAGGAAATAGCAAGACAGACGATGTATAGATACAAAGAGTGGGGGATTCATGTTCACTGACCTACTTCTTACCAATGCCTTACCATGACCTATCCAGATATCACTAACCTAAACTAAGTTTACGGTAGCACTCTCATTTACTGTTAAATGTTTTTTTTTAAGTTGTAAAAACGAACGTTGATTAATGGGGACTTGGTTCAATCATCTTTTTGATTGGATGGAAGCAGATCTGAATGCAAGCTTGCAGTCAACTGTAAGAAAGGGACTGAGTTTAGCGGACTAAATCATCGGACAAGCCCAGCATAGTCAGTATACTATCATAGTCATAGTACTATCTTCAGAGATAGTAAAATTAAAAGTAAAATTTCTTATCAATTTTGAAAACAGTTGTTCTGCTTGTATTTTTGTGGAAACCGTGATACATTTTTTTTTTACAGTAATTATTTATAGATATCTTTTGTAATGTCGTAATTTCTTTAAAAAAGTAAATAATAATAATTGTATGTTTATATATATATATATACATATACATATACATATACATATACATGTATATGAAGAGTTCAGATGCAAAAGCCTCTAAGTGCCATCTGAAATTTTCCTCTAGAGTGATTTTTTTTTTATCAAGCTCGTATATTTAAATCCAGTAATTTCACTTACATTTAAGTGCTTGGAAAGCATGTGGGATTTTTCTTGAGTGGACAATTTGCATGAAGCACATCTCAGATGCCCTACATTGTGTGGGAAAGTCTAATATATCAACTTAACAAGGCAGCTTCCTGTCCCTATGAAGAGATACACTCTCATTGCCTGTGCCAGTGACCCTGTGTGCGCACTGCAAATATTTACTGCAAAGCAATCCTGTCAATCCTAGAGAAAATATTCTTCTGAAATATGGACCACTTTGTCTAATCAACAGCAGTCTCAAATATGTGTGTAATTAAAGACAAAGTTCACTTTTTTCTTCTTTGAAACATGAAAGGTGAAAAATGTTTCTGCGGGGTTTTATCCATGTATCCATTGTTGTTTGGACCCCACTGACTTTCATTGTATGGACACAACTGGTTAAAATTTTCTTTCAAATATCATCTTTTGTTTTTCACAGTTAAAGAGTTAATAGATATTGCATTAGGAAGTTGTAAAGATGAAAAGATCTGACGTCTGTGTATACGTCATTCCACGGACAGCTAGCATTGTTGTCTTGTACCTAATCATCTGCTGTGAAGTGCTGGTTTGACACAGGTTTTCCACCCTTCATCCCCGTGGGTTGAGAGGTTAAAGTGAATGAGAAGCCATTTTCACACAGTACGTCACATTTCACAGAATGGCAAACACTTTCTTTCTGTAGAAGCGTACACTTAAGATTACTTCGAAATTGCAGAACATCTTGTTCAAAGGAATGTATGTAGTTCTCTTGAGTAATGAATCTCAATTTCATTCTGAGTTTTGGTCATTGTGGAAGGAGCCTAACGTAATAAGTAAGATATAATGTACAGTCAGCAAGTCAATAAACTCAACAGGGTGATCTAGTAAAATTTCTTATCATTAATGTTGAAAAAGTTGTGCTGCTCAATGTTTTTGTGGAAACTGATTTTTATTTTTAAAAGTAATTATTTTAAATAGATATCTTTTACAACAACATTATAAATTCCCTAATTTCTTAAAAAAAAAAAAAAGAATAAATATATACAGTAGTTTGTCATCAAAAAGGAAAAAAAAATCAAATAGATATATATTTTTAGCTTTTTAGAAAAATATAGCTGCGATTAACCAATCAAAATCAAGTTTCCCAGTAAATTGTGCAATAAATACTGTTAAAAACCTACAAATATAGATCAATATGTTACAGCACAGCATGGTATAGCAGTTTTCATCTCGGTGTGAGACATGAAGGAGAGAGACAGCTGCTTCTTGAGAGCTGAGGCCAGCTGTCCGAGTCTGATCCGCACAAGCAGGCGTGTGCAGGAATCCCATCTGAATTTGACCTCCTTTCCCACTGTACACACGCGCATACTCCAAACACAAACTTAGAAATGTACACACTCAGCAATCTTCCCTTTTAAGACGTGTACGGTCATACACACCAGGGGCAAATTTAATAAACAGCCACACCATTTCAGCACAGTATTTGAGCACAAAAATCTGCTGGTTAGACTACTTCGTTGTAGGAAACATTGTGAACAGTGTTCAAAGCTATTTTTTTTTTTTGCAGAATTATGTTAAAAAGTATGAATAAATAAATAATTTTCGTGCTATTAGCATCACAAAACATAATGGCAAAAATAATGCTTTTCTTGAACAATCTCCCAGTCATCCATTGGCTGGGCAAACGGATAGCCCCGCCCCACACTCACTCCATTGGTTGAGCCAGTGTTGCTATGTCAGGCAGGTCAAGATGCTCAAACACAAACAGAACAATAATTAAACAAGATATATATATGTATATACACACACCTACATAGATGCCTCGTTAGCTGCTGTTTCTATGGACCGCTATATGTAAGCGCTATACGTCTGCCAGGGTCAAAGCCGGTCGGTGAACACTCGAGAGCAAATTGATTGTGCGTCTGCAACCGTAGTTATATGCTTGTATAAATATCTATATACTACAATAGATTTAAGCAGAGGATTTTGCCAAACTGACACAATACAAGACAAAGGCGTTAGCTAACATGACATTAAAAAGTTACCATAGTTTAAAAACCTGTAATATTGAGTTAATACATATAAAAACACAAACCGAAAGGTTATCCTATTTCTTCGGGAATTTAATTCTCAGTGGTTTTTACAACCAGAGGCTGTGTGATATTGTGGCATCTTGGAAATCTCATTGATTTTTACTGTTTGACGAGCATCTGAAATGTTAGCCGTTCCAAGATGGCGGACGCATCGACATGTGTGGAGCGCCATCTACGTGTGCATATCTATCCTCCCAAACTACGGATAACTTACTCCTTTAAAAAATGAATTTTCAAAGTTGCAAATAAAACAAAGATTTTTGGATTAAATGTCACGTTTAATAAGTTTGTTACTTAAAGTTTCTTTGCAATTGTTTGTGACATTTACAAATGTTTTAAATTAAATCCAACATTATTTTCTTCCAGCGCAGTTTTCTCTGCATATTAAGTAACATTAGAAACATCACAAAAATTGTCATTTTAAATGCCTTTCAGTGCAAACTTGCATCCTTTTATGCAAACTAGGCATATTAATCATTGTAGATGTTCTGAAACCCCTGCTATTTTTCTTTTGCTTTTGATTAAAATGAACACATTCTCTATAAGATTTATATCAGTATCAATGTGCTCATGAAGATATATAGATGACACACATAACCACAAGAAATACATATCTTATTTTGAATGCTGGCAAAACCACATCACGCTATAACTACTTTAAAGTATGTTGAGTGCAACTTTGAGTTTGTTCTCATTTGCAGCTAAGTTCCCATGCACACACAAAGCATGCTGGCACAAGCCGCAGGCCCTTTGGTCTGTGTGGCTGAGAGTAGGAGGGCCTGCGGTTTGTTGTGGTCCGCGTGTGTTAACCAGAGCCCATGTTCCAGTCGATGCAGGGGTTGTGAGCGGAACAGGTGCTCGGTTTGTCATCCATGTGGGCTGAATAGAGGCTTTGTCACTGAGAGTCTGTCCATGAGCCATTTAAGGCAGTGCTTGTGTCTGCCTCTTATCAGCAGGGAGTGGAGGTTTGAGGAAGGAAGGCTGCCATGTGCGTGTGTGTGTATGGTGGGGGAGCTGAACATCAGCTACACATGCATACATGTACATTGCAATGAAGAGGAGGTGGTCACCTATTTCTGCAGACAGCTATTTATTTTAGCGGTTATATTTAGAAGTGATATTAGGGTGGTGTTTATATTTTGAAGCGTTATTATAGGGTGGTTCTGAGTCAGTCCAAAAATGTTAAAGTAATATTCTGCTAAATACGAGATCTGTTTACAGCACCTGCAAATGATTTTCACTTGTTTCTTATTCCCAAAAAAGAAAAGAAAAAGTGAATTAAAAGTGAGTTAAAGTTGAATTAAAATGTGAAAAAGAAAGGACACCCTATTGAAATCGGTTTTGTGTATCAGGACATAATAGAAAATCATCTGGACGACAGCGGATCTTAAAATAAGGTAAATACAACCTCAGATGAACAACAACACATACCATATTGCACCGTGTCAGTTTGGGTTAGTTCACCCAAAAATGAAAATTACCCCTTTATTTACTCACTCTCAAGTCATAATGTATATGCCATTTTTCTTTCAGACGAATACAATCAGAGTTATATATAAAAAAAAATGTCCTGGCTCTTCCAAGCTTTATAATGGCAGTGAATGGCCGTTTATGTTTTGAAGTCCATCAATGCTTACTGCTTCCATAGGCGCTGCTAATCAAATGTCTTTGATTAATTGATCATCAGCATGTGTGATCGCCTCTATAAAAGCAGAGGTTTTGGAAGTTTGTTGGTCTGGAGCCAAGAAGGAAAGACGTCCGCAATGATCTTAGAGAAGCAATTGTTGCTGCCATCAATCTGAGAAGGGTTATATGACCATTTCCAAACAATTTGAAGTCCATTATTCCACAGTAAGGAAGGTTATTCAAAGTGGAAAACATTCAAGACAGTTGCCAATCTTCCCAGGAGTGGACGTCCCAGCAAATTCACCCCAGGGTCAAACCGTGCAATGCTCTGGCGGAACACCCAAGAACTACACCTCAGACTACAGGCCTCAGTTCATGTTCAAGTTCATGGCAGTACGATTAGAAAAAGATGGGACAAGTATGGCATGTTTGGAAGAGTTGCCAGGAGAAAGCCTCTTCTCTCTAAAAAGAACATGGCGGCACGTCTTAGGTTTGCAAAGTTGCATCTGGACAAACCTCAAGACTTCTGGGACAATGTCCTTTGGACAGACGAGACCAAAGTGGAGATGTTTGACCATGATGCACAACGACAAGTTAGGCGAACCGAAAACTAAACACAGCATATTAGCACAAACACCTCATACCAACTGTCCAACTGTTATGATTTTTGGCTTGTTTTGTAGCCACAGGACCTGGGTATCTTGAAGTCATTGAGTCGACCAATGTATACCAAAGTATTCGAATCTAGAGTCAAATGTTTCTAGCGTCCGACAGCTAAAGCTTGGCTGAAATTGTGCCATGCAACAGGACAATGATCACAAGAACACCAGCAAATCTACAGCAGAATGGCTGAAAAAGAAAAGAATCAAGGTGATGCACTGGCCCAGAGAAAGTCCAGACCTCAACCCGACTGAAACGCGGGACCTTAAGAGAGCTGTGCATAAACAAGTGCCCACAAACCTCTGTGAACTGAGCCAAAATTCCCCAAGAATGATGTGAGAGACTGATACTGTCATACTGAAAGCAATTACTTCTATGCTGCTAAAAGTGGCTTTACAAGCAATTGAATCATAGGGTGTACTTAGTTTGTCACCCATTGCTTTTCCATTTTGAAGTTATTTTTGTTAAATAAATAATGACACGGAAAATTTGTCATGTGTTGTTGTTCATCTGAGTTGTGTAACAGCCTGTGTTCATTCAAGGTATTCCTCCATAATGTGCTCCAGTGCTGTAGAACGTGATGTTTAATTTCAAGAATGTGCACTGTTGCTGCTGAGGAATTTGTGAGCACATGGGACGGGGTTTAAAGAGACGTGTGCACATACTATGCGCGTGTGTGTGTTGATGTGTGCTGAGCGAGTGGCTCTCCAGATGTCACACACATCAAATATCTTGTTTACTGTATGATTTGCAGGTGCAGGTGTTTGTGTTTGTGTCTGAGGGCCTATTTATAAATAACTGTACAGACATCTGAAGTACGTGAGTATCAAACTCTGGAAACGCTATTGAATTTACAGTCTCGTATTTATGCTAAAAATGATTTGAATGGATTCATTGTCCCACCTGTTTCCCACCGATAAACAGTCTAGACCACAAACCCAAATGTTATATTTTTGGGATTTTAAAATGTAGACATATAGGGAAGTGTGTGGAAGAGGTTTCCTTTTTTTCTAAAGACAATTGTTGCAGGAAGCGAAAACCAAGCATAGAAAAAGGCTTTTCATCCATACACCTGTCTTATGCACATATTCTTGGGATCAGTAAGATATTTTGAAATGTTTTTGAAATAAGTCTCTTATGCTGTATTTATTTGATCAATAATACAGTAAAACAGTGATATTATGCAATATTATTGCAATTTTAACAAATTTTCTATTTGAATATATCTTCAAATGTAATTTATTCCTGTGATGGCCAAGCTAAATATTCTCCATCCTTACTCTACCTGTGTCTCCAGTGTCACATGGTCCTTCAGAAATCATTCTAATATGCTGATTTGCTGCTCAAGATACATTTCTTATTATTATCAATGTTGAAAACAGTTGCTTAAAATGTTTATGGAAACATATACCATTTTTTAGAATTCATTTCTGTAACATGAAATGTCTTTACTGTCACTTTTGATAAATTGTTATGTGTCCTTGCATAATAACAGCATTCATTTCTTATAAAAACTTACTGACCTCAAAGTTTTGAATTTATAGACATAACAAAAGCATTTTATCAAGATGATATCGATACTGGTAGTATAATATTGCAATAAGGCAAAGAAAAAAGTATTTTGGCAAAGAAAAATATATTTGTATTGGATTTGTGCTGCCTATCTGAACAAAGCGTCAGAGGATAACTAGGGAACAAGGATCACATGGATTCTTTCAGCAGGGCTACCAAGTCGTGCCTAGTTACGCACTGGCCCATTATCCTTGTCACACGAGGCCATTGTTTATTCAAAGCCAATTTCAAGACAGCACTGCCATCCGTGGTGCTTCTTCATTGTGTGTCATTGTGTGACCAGAACTTGTCATAAGGGACTAATCTCTCATATCTTCTGTCTTCTGTTTCCTTCAGACCCTGTATGCCAGAGCTCTCTATGACAACACAGCCGAAACTGAAGATGAGCTGGCTTTTCGCAAGGGTGACATCATCATAGTGCTAGGGAAAAATGCGGGGAGCATCGGTTGGTGGAGGTGTTCTCTTCATGGACGTCAGGGCCTGGCACCAGCGAACCGCCTGGCTCCTCTTTCCCCAGCAGAGGCTGAGAAACTTTGTGCGAACTTAAGTGCACAGAGAGACTTCTTGAGCGACCATAGCCATCAGAACATCTATCAAACTCCAAATGCTACCAAGCCACTGGGGACTCCAATTTATGAAGATATGAATACAATATATAAAGTGCCCCATCAAGCCAACCCTTCACCAGATAAACCCACGGCACAAGAGGATCCAGAAGGAACCAGGTCTCCACATAAAGTAAGTCTCTCATTGGATCAACAGCACCTTTTCTATTACTGGATCATGTTTATGTTTTATGCAATAGTTAGTTCCTGAGTTTGAATTTGATTGGCCCAACAGCACTGGAACTTCTTAAATTCACAGTATTGAGGCCATGAGAGAGGATTTGTGATTGACAGGGAAGTAACGCAAATGATGCGGGTAGGTCACATGACAATGACAACATGACGAATGAATAGATGCACCAGAACAAGCATGCAGCCATCTTTCGATTTTTGTCTTTGAACTTCCATTTTTGCGGTAGCCCTGTATATTTCTATGGCATCGCTGTCAAAGAGTAGGCTAATTAGCTGGTGAAGTGGATTTACTTATTTTAGAGTTAGGGAAAGATGTTTGAAATCGGATGTCATAACAAATGCCAGTAGACCGGGAAGATTTTAAAACTAGCGGTTCATTCATAAATCTGTAAGATCTTACCTTTATTCTGTGGAAATACAAACCGGAAGACAGAACACAACGAGCGCAGCTCTTAAAAGGGGCGGAGCTTTATACAGTAAGGTCTATAGGACACCCAGATTACATTTATACTACACATATTCATATTATAACATATTTTTCAACAGTCACAAAGTGTTTACTTATTCAAAAGAAGTACATACTCATACAGTAGTATGCTATTTCAGATGCAGCCATTATCTTTATGAGTGAGTCATTGATTTATTCACCCAACCGATTCATTCAAAAACAATGATTCGTCCAAGACCAGAAAAAATGAATAATTCATTCAAGGGATTTCATTCTGAAAAACTGATTCATTTAGTAATGAAATTGAAGTGTGTCTCAGAGACATGCAACGGTTCGCCTGAAACTATTTTCGTTGGCAGAGAAAAAAAAAGAAAAAAAAAGACAGAATTTTTCAAAAATCTAAGTTACTCAATATTAACTTTGTTTATAGAACTGTTGTATATAAGCAATATCACCTTTGCAATCATAAAAGACAGATCTGAATATTTAGATGATTTAGCATACATTGAATTGAGGCAAACAACAAGCAAGGTCTCGGAAACCCCTGCTGGCAAAGAGTTTACAGATGGGGACCAGGGGCCTCTCTCTGCGGGGACAGGTATGTAGCACAGGGGCTTTATGAGCTCATAAAAGAGCAGCAAAGACAGATTTCAGACACCACTAACTGCAACCAGAAAACCTAGGGCTGAGGACCCCAGAGAAAGAATGAGAGAGGGGAAGAGAGAAAGACAGAAAGAAAGAGAGAGAGAAGTGTCTGTGCCAGTTACTGTGTAATAGGTGAGGCAATGTTGCCCACTTCCCTCCTGCTTCGGGGAGAGAAGTTTACTATTGCAGCTTATAACATGGCTTTAATTAGATAACTGGGTTAACAGGGCATAAATAGAGTAAAGTGCACAGCACTTTCAAGGGTCCCATCTCGCAGTAAGAAGTGGGCCACGTGTTGCCACCTCTCTCACAGTAAGAAGTGGGCCACGTGAGCGCCACAGGAAGTCATTTCTGCCAGTGGCCATTAAGCTTTATAATTCTTCCCTCTGAGTGTCTGGCACAGGAACCATTAGTTAGTTTTAACTTTTAAATATTTGGTTGCTGTGCAACATTATTTGTTTAATCTGACCGGTTTTAAAAATTAATTTGTAATACTTTCGTTATTATGTGTTCCCTTGTTCATTGGAACATTAGATTGAATGAATATGTTCATTATTACATATCCAAATAATGTAAATGTTTTTACAATATTTATTGTTGTTTATTATATATGTGGGCAACTGTGCAATTTGTGACAAAGAATTTCCCCTTGGGGATTAATAAAGTATTACTGAACTGAACTGAACTGAACTGAACTGAACTGAACTGAACTGAACTGAACGTGTTGCCACCTCCACAGAGTATTGAATTGTTTGTTTGTTGAGTTAGTTTTGTGACTAGACATAAATTTTTGCTCTTTTCAGGCTCTAACTGCTCATCCCAGAACTGGTATAGAAATATATGATGTCCCAAGCCCGGTGAGAAAACCCTCCTTGTTCACAGTAAGTCCTCTTGAGGTTTTCTTTTTAAATCTGTTCACTAGTCCAGGGTTTTCCAACTGAGGTCAAGGGACCCCTAGAGGGCTGAAAAGGGGGTCTGCAGATTTTTTTTTTTTTAAATAGAAAACAGGGTGAAATGCAGAAAATAAATAAAAATGTAGAAATGATATAGTTAGAAATCAGATTTAAAATTACAGAAAACATTTTTAATGTTTAATTCTGCTTTTTGCACAATTTATTGTTTTATCAGTATGAAAATATTTACAGTATAAATCATAGTTTTCATTTAAAAAATACAATTTCCTCAGGTTCATACATCTAATATTGATAGGAGGTTAAAAAAAAGAGATGCATTGTATTTGTGTGAGTTTTTTTAACAAAGATTTTTTTTGCACAACGTGCTTTTATTTGGGGGTCCCAATTGAAAAGTTTGAAAACCTTCACACTAGTAATTTTTGGTTATACAATCAAAAGTTCATAGAGACAGTGATGGTCAGATTTAGAAATACTCTGCAAAATAATATTGAACTTCTGTGTAACTTGTCTTTTGAAGCCATCTACTCGGCAGCCTTTGGAAAGGGAAACATTACTGACGTCAAGCACAGAGTGTCATAAAAGATATGAAATGCTACAAAATGCAAGATGCCCAACTGCAGCCAAGAAAAAAGTAGGCATGGTAACGCCTGTACAGCAACACATAAAAACACATTAAAAACATTCAAGAAGTCTTCACTGATGTAACCCTGATTCAGTACAAATGCTGAAATAAATCAGTTTGTGAAATTTCAGAACCATTTCTAACTGAAAACTTCAATACTTTTGCTTCTCTTTTAGGTCGCCACTATACACCCATTAGTGTCCCAAGACCCCAGTTATGACATCCCAATACCCTCCATCAGTGAGGATATTCAAAAGCCTCCATGTGGTTTTATTACCATGCCGAAACCCTCTAACTCTGAATGGATTTATGATGTGCCTCTCTTCCCACAAAAACAAGGATGTGAACCTGGTTATTTCGGAACCATGTCACCCAAAACTATTAATTCAAACAAGCCTCTTTATGACACTTTGCCAACACACAATTGGCCTAAAAGGAATCACGGTGTCGTCCAGCCCCTCTATGACATCCCCAAACCGAGCAATCCCGTGGTGCAATCTTGTACAGACACTGGGAAATCAACAAATGCATGCATCTATGATGTCCCACCTTGCCTTATACCAAAAGAGACCCCTGTAGTGTTACCCAAACATCAAAGCCTTCCTGAAGTGGACTCTTTTAAGAGCCACGAACCCCTTGACTTCAGGGGTAAACCTGGACTCATGTATGACCAACTTCAACAGTGGCCCTCAAGAGACAGGACAATATCCAGGCAGCCTGTGGAAGGGATGATTAGAATGGACAATGAAAATAACAAAGACCACCAGAGGAGCTCAACGGTGTCCACTTCCTCCACGGCTTCCAGTTCTTCCAGGAGCTCTTGCGACTCCTTCATGCTGAGTTCTCCGGAACCCGATCCCTTGCGTGAGGTCACGCTTTCACAGGAGGAAGCTGGCAACAGGTTGCTTGAGCTGCAGGAAGCGGTGTGCCAATCCGTGCCCAAGCTTATGCTGTTCGTCAGCAGCCGATGGAGGAGCAAAGAGCACCTGGAACAGCACCTCCATAAGATCCGCACGGCTGCCGAAGACGTGACTGACTCCGTCAATTGCTTCTTGAACTTTGCCTTGGATGTCAGAGGGAATGCGCAGCGGCTGACAGACTCTAACCTCCAGACCAGGCTCCTGAAGCAGCTCTCCATCGTCGAAGACTCAGGCTTGATCCTTCAGCAGGCTGCAAGCGCTCTACGAGATCTGGGCTGGCTGCTGGACAAGCTAGTTCAGGATGCCGGCCAGTCCCAGACGCCTGACCACCTGGAGCGGTTTGTTATGGTGGCTCGGACCGTACCAGAGGATTTGAAGAGACTGGTGTCCATCCTGATCGCAAATGGAAAGCTTCTTTTCAGAGTGCCGACTAAGGAACCAGACATGGTGGAGGATGTAGGCTCATCTAAATGGAGAATTAAACGTGAACCAATGGTAGACTCAGGAATAGATGACAGTGACTATGTGCAACTTCAGGTAAGCAAATCACACTAGGCTACTCTTATTAACATTAATTGGAGTTATATTAATAACAAAAATGCTATTACTCTAAATTTGGGATCCATACCGATTAGCCCATAATTATTTTCATGTTATGGCCTATAACCGATGAATGGACGATTTTTAAAAGTTTTATGTTAGAAATTTATGCTATAAAATAAATAATATATGAAATATAAATAAATGAAATAAATTTGAAATAAAACGCTAAAAACTAAGAAATCAATCATTGTAAATGCTTCAAGTGAATTTAAGCATCACAACATTGCAATGTACAGTATGAAAAATGGATATTCATTTTGAGATTTGTTGAAGATAGCATTTAATAGTGCTATTAAATTATTCTTTTGACTTGCATTAATGACAGCAAGGGTCATCTAACATGCGTGATAAATTATTTCTATTTTAAATCTGTAATATCTGCTGATATGGTACTGATATATCTTGCATCCCTGCTACAACAACTAATGATTACATTTTTGTATGTAATGTACATTTTACCATAAATCAATATCATTCGTATATACTAACTTTCAAAAGTTTGGAGTTGGTAATTGTATTTTTTTTAAAGAATTCTCTTATGCTCACCAAGGCTGCATTTATTTGATCAATAATACAGCAAAAACAGTAATATTGTGGGATCTTTTTTTTTATGATATTTATTTTTTCAGCATCATTACTCCAGTCTTTAGTGTCACATGATCCTTCTGAAATCATTCTAATATGCTGATTTGGTGCTCAACATTATTTGAAATAGAAATCTTGTGCAACCTTTTAAATGTCTTTACTGTCACTTTTGATCAAATTAATGCATTCCTAATAAAAGTAAACTTACTGACCCCAAACTTTTGAATAGTATTATAACATTGAATAAATTATAAGACATGACCAATAATATTGTTTGCCTAAATATTTGTAACCAATGTTATTGCTTTTCAACAGACAAAGACAGAGTTTGACCAACAACCAAAACCAGCAAAGGGCAGCTTTAAAAAGAAAAACGGTGATAACTTGAAAAAACAGGTAAAAACGTGTGACGCTCCCAGTATTGTGTTCAAAACTTATATTGATTTGGACTTTCTAAACAATTTCATTATTTATTGTGTCTTCAACAGGTTTCTAAACCACAACCCGTTAGCACAACCTCCAGTCCACTCCAAACCTCCAGGAAGCCTTGCATCTCTGACCACTGCCGGCTATATTTTGGAGCCATTCAGAAGGCCATCAGCGTGTTTTTAAGTAGTCTGAATGATGGCCAGCCCCCTGAAAAATTCATCTCCCACAGCAAGCTGATTATTATGGTAGGCCAAAGACTTGTCAACACTCTGTGTAGTGAAGCGAAAACTCGAGAAGCCAACCGGGAAATGGTGCCTATGAGCACTCAGCTGTGTGCCTATCTCAAGCAACTGGCCATAGTGACCAAGAAGGCAGCTGTGAACTTCCCTGACAAATTGGCTGTCCAGGAGGCACAGGACATTGCCAAAGAGTTGGCTCAAAGGGTACAACACTTCAGAATGTCGCTGGACGTCTGAGCAGCAGTTTTGCCATGTGGTAGCCCAGTTTATCGTGAGAGGTGGGCTGGTGAAGACCCCAGACAGCAAAATAGTGTCGGCCCAGATCCGGCCCAGTTCTGGAACGTGTGGAATCCAAGTGTACCAGATGTGGGCCGACACTATGTTGCTGTCTGGGTGGTATTTGTGGAATATCTCAATTTCTGTGATTTCAGCCACCCTTAAACCGAACCCCACAATTTTTTGCTTTGTTTAACATGTTAGTCTGGATGAGGAGGCAGTGTTAAAGGTAACAAAGGGACCACTTATAATTATAACCTCAATTTATGATATTGAGTATGTTTGCATGCACAACATATGCTGATGAAAGAATAAAAGCATTACTAAATATCAGTAATGTATAGACATTTAAAATGTAAGTGTTGCAATCAGGTTTTGCTTTCACCTTTTTTTATCTGATAAAATAACATTGTTTAAGGTGTTTGGATGGTCTGTTGTTGCGTTATTAAGAAATATCATTGTATGATTGTGCATGTAAACATACTAGATAAAGACAAAGCAAGAAAGCATGATAGTTGCTGTGTAGATGTTAAAGTAATAGTTCACCCAAAAATGAAACTTTAGTCCACCCTCATGTTGTTTAAACCTGTCTTTCTGTGAAACAGGAGAAATTCAAAACAATGACACACTTTTTTATTTTAGTAGCCTACAACAGTTTATAACAATCATGTCAAGCTCCAAAAAGGATAAAACAACAAATCTAATGAATGAATACATGAATGAATGAATCTTATGACTTATGAATGAATGATGGCTTTTAGTCTATTTCTTACTCGTAGCTAGAGTAATGTAGACTAATTTTATGGTGCCTTGGTCCATTTTGGAGCTTGAGACACATTAAGTTTCTTCATTTTTCGGGTGAACTATTCTTTTATAAAGACAGTGATACAGTAACAGTCTTAAACATGACCTGTGCATTTATTTGTTGCATTCTTTCTGATGTACTCACTCAGCCAAACCTCAGACTTTAAATTGCACTTTTATAAAGCCATACTGTATACAGATTTTTGGTCATAAGTAGACAAAAATGTATGTAGATGTTGAATGTGGCACTTTTTCGTATAATAATTGAAAATGCAGTGTTTCAGCAAAATGTAAATATTTCCTTAATACAATTGATGTTTAAGTTTTTGTATACTTTGTCAATTTTTCTAGTTTTCAATATTCAGTTTTCACACAGTAGGAATGTAGAATTCTCTGTTTCTTCAGTTGTCTGTGAAACGATTTCTTTTCGACACAAATAAAATGATGCTTACCAACATTTTCTGTCTGTATAATATATGTACTGAGACATTTCTCAAAATATATTCTTTCACATAAGAAAGTCATACAGATTTGAAATGACAGAAGGGAGAGTAAGATGACAGAATTTTCATTTTTTTAGCACACCGTTAAAGGGATAGTTCACTTTGAAATTAATTTTTGATATGTTTTAGCTTACCTCAAGGGCATCCAAGATGTAGGTGTCTTTGTTTCCGCAGTAGTTTCAATTTTGATATTTTTAGGTCAAACCGTTCTTGTCTGTCAGTCATATAATGCAGGTCGATGGTCACTATCTCAAAACACAAGCACAGAGTCCAAATTAAAACAATTCCCCATCGTCCAAATTAAACAATTCCCCATCGTAAGTACACATTGATGGCCTAAGACACGAAACGAGCGGTTTGTGTGAGAAAACGAACAGTATTTATATCATTGTTATCTCTTGAACACAGCACACGTCCAAATGATCTGACGGCGCGGGCGGGTATAGATATATACATAGATGTCGCCTTGGCTACGGTTTCGTTCCAATGAACTGCAGTAGCGAAGGCGACATCTATTTATATATCTATACCCGCCTGCGCCGTCAGATCATTTGGACGTGTGCTGTGTTCAAGAGATAACAACGATATAAATACTGTTCGTTTTCTCACACAAACCGCTCGTTTCGTGTCTTAGGCCATCAATGTGTACTTACGATGGGGAATTGTTTAATTTGGACGATGGGGAATTGTTTTAATTTGGACTCTGTGCTTGTGTTTTGAGACAGTGACCATCGACCTGCATTATATGACTGACAGACAAGAATGGTTTGACCTAAAAATATCAAAATTGAAACTACTGCGGAAAAAAAGACACCTACATCTTGGATGCCCTTGAGGTAAGCTAAAACACACCAACATTTTATTTCAAAGTGAACTATCCCTTTAAGGGACATAAACGTTTTCCGGCTGTTTTGAATGAAAAGAAATCAAATGACAGATTACCAGTGTGGTAGATCGAATTAGATCATATCTTATCACCAATGAATGCCAAATGATCTGCTTCTAATGAGAAACGTCTGGCTTATGTACAAAAATAAATAACGCATTGGCGCCCTCTATCGATTGGACCTTGAAAAACGTTTAATTTTCCTGTAACCAGGGACCCAAACCAGATCCTCAGCCAACAGATGGACCCCTAGTATTAAAAAAGCTATTCATTAACTTTAAGAACATTAATAGTAGGCCTAATGTATTATATTAATTCACTTTAGATTCTAGATCTAACGAGTAGTAAAACTATAGTCACAACTGAAATTATGTCCGTTACCGTAGCAAATACATCTGATTTAGGAACCATAGAGCCTTATAGAAGTCAATAGCAAATTACATTAGTGTAATTTGTGTATTAGCATATTAATAGTGTTCGTACTTCGTACCCTATATAGTAGATAGGCTACACGTTATTTATTCCTACTATTTACATAGTAGGAATAGTTATTGCTAAAATGGTGAACTTTAAAGAAAATTATATATTTGTAATCGGCTACGGTTAGCCATTATGAGACGTTTTATATTAGCAAGAGTATCATAACATGCAACAGTTCTCCTCCACGAGAACCGCGCCCACTGAACTCCAGACTCCTCCTCCGGTGTGACTGACTGTACGTGCCCTGCGTCGCTCCTCTCCTGTCTTTCCTACTCACCAGATACATCCAGACCGCAGACATGGCTCCATAAGGGTGCACATGGCGGCAAGCAGCCATGAACCAAAAAACAACTCACCAAAAACTACAGATGCATCTCCGATTTGATTGATTTTCGATTGATCAACTATCACATCCGCCGCAATATTCTTCAATCCGGTTTTCAGCATTCGGGAGAGGCTGCTTGCTTGCTTGCAACTCTCTCTCGCTCTGTCTCCATTTCCTCCAGATAATTTTACGTTCTTACTTAACCCGAAATAACAGTAGATATCATATTATAAAACTACAGTCATGGGTGTGCAGGGTTTCCAGGAATACATTGAGAAGCATTGCCCCAATGCCGTGGTGCCAGTGGAGCTCCAGAAGCTCGCCCGGGGTAGTCTGGTCGGCGGCGGCCGGCAGAGACCCCCTCAAACTCCGCTCCGGCTGCTGGTTGACGCCGAGAACTGCCTGCACCGGCTCTACGGCGGCTTCTACACCGACTGGGTGAGCGGAGGCCAGTGGAACCACATGCTTGGGTACCTCGCAGCCCTCGCCAAAGCCTGTTTCAACGGCAACATCGAGCTGCTAGTGTGCTTCAATGGCGCCCTGGAGAAAGGCCGTCTCCACGAGTGGGTCAAGCGACAGGTGAACGAGAGGCAGACCGCCCAGCAGATCGTCAGCCATATCCAGAACAAGGGAACCCCACCGCCCAAGGTCTGGTTCCTGCCCCCGGTGTGCATGGCCCACTGCATCCGCCTGGCGCTCCTCAGGTTCCACATCGGGGTGAGTAGCGGCAGATGCTCGGGGTGTTTTTGACATTATGCTGCCATTAGCTTAGCAGAACCAGACCCAGATCAAGTGATCAAGCAAGTGCTCGTCTTACATGACAGTGGGTTGGCAGCTAGCAGGTGGCCTAGACTTATTTCGTGTTGTCGTGTATCCAGTTGAACGAAAACAGTAAAATATTGTTCGCTTGTCTTAGCTGATTTAAGCTGGTCTCAGAGTCAGGTTAAGCTGAAAAGTTTCCAAAACCAGTCAGTAGACCAAGGGGAGGTAATCAAACTAGACTGACAGTGAAACAGTGTAAGCCCTACCTTGGTTTACATGTTGCATTAATACACAAACATTTTAGAACCAAGATTTTCTGCTGCTTTAATTTTTCACCCTGCTTGAAGAGCTGAAAACTGCCCAAAACTTCTCTAAAACCAACCTACAAGGCAGCTTATCAGTTAAGGCTGGTTTTCAGCAAGGATCCAACTTGTTGGAACATAAATACACGGGTTTGGTGTGCAGGGTCTTGGACACAAATCTTGCAGGACTGGTGGTATCTGATCAGATCTCATTTCCACAGGCATTCAGTGAACACAGAGAAACCTCAGAATAGAAGAAAAACATGCATTTATGTATGAATGCAGAAATGAAGCGATGTTAGTAGTAGGTCGTGCTGGCAAAAGGAAGCGCCACCTCTTCTTTTCTGTGATTGGTTGTTGCGTCACACTTTTGTGACACAGAAATAGTAAGCACTGCTCTGTGATTGGCTGCACGCTCTCTTGCGTCACTTCTGCTGAGATTTAGCAGCAGTACAGGCTGTGACTAAGTTTATGGGCCCTGTTCTGAGAAGAGAGACATGACTTACTAGATTCTTGCCCATAAACACTTTTGTTTGCATTTAGTTCTTTTTTTAGGGTACTTTCAGCAAAAGTTTTTAAATGTATGTAGGCTAATATGGATTGTTAGCGTGGATAATTATACTACTGGGATTTTTATCTACCGGTACTTATCTCCTGTACTCATAAACATTGGATCAATTCTGAAACGGAAATGTGGGCCAGGATGTGTGCAATATGATGGATCTAAAAATGTATTTGGTCACGAGTCATGCCTTGTTTTCCTGTCAAGTAAAGGCCACAGAACATCCTGTTGCTCAATGTATAGTTTTAAAATTCACATCACAGCCCAGAATCATCTCATCATTGATTCTTTCAAATAGTGCTAATCGATTAAAGCATTTGACAGAGAAGACCATTATGTGATGCAATTAGAAATAACATTTCCTAGACTAGAAATCTGTGAAACCCTGCAGTATAGTCAATTTGTTTTCGTTCTTCTAATGAGCCTTTCTGTAATTTGCTTCCTCACTCAGGTTGTCCAGACCATCGAGGATCATCACCAGGAAGTGATTGCCTTATTTAGAGAAAATGGGTTCCATGGCCTGGTTGCCTATGATTCTGATTACGCCCTGTGCAACATCCCGTACTACTTCAGTGCCCATGCTCTCAAACTCAGCCGCAACGGCAAAAGCCTCACCACCAGCCAATACCTGATGCACGAAGTTGCCAAGCAACTTAATCTCAATCCAAATCGTTTTGTCATTTTCGCTTCACTTTTAGGTAGGTTTGTAGGATTGCCAAGCAAGTTTCACTACAACATGACGCCAACACTAACCCTACTGCATGTTCTTAGTCTTATTGTGAATGTTTTTCCAAAGACAAAATGGTTTGTCTTTATGATATTGATTCCATCTAATCTAATCAAGTCCTGCATTACCTTTTGTACAAAGTTTGGGGTCTGTAGTTTCTTTTTTTTAAGTACCCCTATTATGCTTTTTTGAGTATAAACTTTCATGCAGTGTGTAAAGTAGCTGTTTGCTGGATGTAAAAGGTCTGCAAAGTCTTAAAGATCAAATTGCACAAATAAAGTTGTTGCCTCCTAAAAGAAAGAATCGATTCTGAACTGCCGACATGAACCGTCAGCAATTCCGGCCTCACTTCCTGTTACTTACATACTTAACAATGTAACAAATTTGCGCAATGCCAGCTTATGGTCTTCATTGGCTGGCCTCGAACAAACTCTACTTTGACCCGACTTCAAACACTGTAGTTGTAGCCGAGGCCTGGAAGAGTTTGGTTCTTCTGTTTTCAGCTCTACAAATCCACTTTGCATGCAATTAAAAAGGATGAGGACTCACTCGAATTGATACGGAAAAAACTGACGCCATAGTTACAGTCTATAACACTTTCACACTGTGCAAACAAGGAAAATCCAGAGCTGAAATTAAGATATGGTAAGAGACCTTATTCACAGCAGCGCCATCTTTGATTTGAAACTGGAATAATAGCGAGGCTGAGAGGAATAGACATGCATCTCTTCAGTGGGTTGTACTACTCTTTAATGAGTCTTTGGATTGTTCTGCTGATGAAACACTGCAAAAATATGCTTCCAAGAAAATTCAGTTGACAAAAAAACTAAATAATAAAAAAAAAAACGTATAATAAAAAATAAGTGATCTGGGATTTTTTTTTTACAGTGGATGCCATTGAATACACGGTAAGTCTATCCCTCACTTTCAAACCTGTCATGGCGCTGCTCTGAATAAGTTCTATAGGCGTTTTATTTCCCATACACATGCTGTAAGTGGTAGGCCAACAACAATAGACCAATCAGAGAAGAGTAAGCTCTTAGAGAGGAGGGGTTTAGAGAGACCGAATCTTCGAATGATTCGTTTTCACACTCTGAGAAATTAGGTAATGTATATAATGAGAAGATTAAAGTGTTTTTTTGTGCGGATTTTTACGTTGAATGCATGTAAACCTATTGTAGGAGACCTCCAAAACAAAATTAGGGATCTTTAAAATGACATAATAGGGGCACTTTAAAAAAAAAAAGTTTTATTCAGCAACGGTGCATTAAATTGATTAAAAGTGACAGTAAATACATAATTGCAAAAGATTACTGTTTTAAATAAATGCTGTTTTTTTTCCCATTTTTTAGCTTTAAAAAGTAAAAATAATTGCTCAAATGTTATCAGTTTTGTCACAAATCATTCAATTTCATGGCTGAAAAATGTTTTACAGCTGCAATAAAAAAAAGTGTAAAAAGTTAGTACTTCTGCGATACATGATCATCTAAAACGTGATGCTGTTTTTGAAGGTAATCACATACTGCCTGATGAAGACTTGGCTGCCTTTCACTGGAGTTTACTTGGTCCTGAGCACCCTTTGGCATCCTTGAAGGTAAAGCCACTTATTACATTTTTATTTTATTGATTTTGTCTTGGTCTGCATATATTCACTTATCATTTAGCTGTGTTCATTAATACTTAGCACGTAAAGGCCAAATAGCTAACATTTTTAGCAAACATGCATTCAGTCTGGCTCCATTCTGGTATGCTCGTTGAATATCCTGTTTTACACTCAAATACGTTATGTAATAGAAGTAAATGTGTTGTGTTTAACAATTTAAACACTTCAGGTTTTTCTATATTGACGAGTAAATGTTTAGCCCCTGGTTACACAGACAAGGCTCAAGCCTAGTCCCAGACTAAAATGCATGTTTGAGCTGTTTTAACTGAAAGTAACTTGCACTGACACATCTTAAAATATATCAATGCCATTGTTTTGTCTCTAGATGCACACCAGTAATGTTTTTTTTCCCCAATGCACATTTCTAAAAGCTACTTAAATGTCCTAATTGAACTATACCTAAGCCTGGCTTAATCTAAACCCTGTCTGTGAAACCAGGCCTAAATGTTGCAAAAAAATAAGACTTCAGTTCTCATTAGATTTCCTCAGTTACAAGCCACTGCGATCAGTTTCCTTGACAACGAGATTGATATGAAGTCTGGAAAATAACTTATCAGGACCATGCAAAATCACTTCAGCATTGTCCTCAACGTGTACTCTTTTGGTTTAAATACTCAGTCTTTGAATCTCGCCCAAGCAAATCAACTACTGCGACTAGAAAGGAAAGAGTTAAGCTGAGGAATGGCTCCATGCGTAACCTTCTGTTATCTTCTCTTTTCAACTTGCTACTGTTGCTTGACAGATGGCTTTATTGATTCGCTGTGAGCTAGAATAGAGTGGGCTTTACTCGATTTTTAACACCTGACTTGGAGATCCACGCGTGCTTAGTCACTTTTTGTCGCTATCATTCTTGACTTATGTTTGTGTCTATCTATATTTAGTAATTACTTGGTGGTTATTGTAAAAAAATAGGCATTTCTTTTATTTATTTTGAGCAGTTTATGATTTCCATTGCCAATTAAGCTTGATTAACCTAATATCTCTGTGTTTGTACACGTATCAGATTGTACCCAGTCAGATATGTACTCCTATGATGCCCATCACATTTTAAGCAGAAGGAGCTTTTGCTGGGGGTGTGATGGGTTGTTTTCTCTGACCCAGGTCCGCGCGCACCAACTCGTTCTTCCTCCATGTGATGTCGTCATAAGAGCCGTGGCAGACTATGTCCGCAACCTACAGGATGTCCATGATCTGGACACAATCACTAAAGACATATTCAAGCACTCTCAGGTAAGCTAAGGCATCATTGTAGCACCTTTTAAAAGGATAGTTCACCCAAAAATGAAAATGATGTAGGGCTGCAGAATTGATTAGAATAAAGGCAACTCTACAATCAAGCTTTAAAAACACATTTTTTTATCAGAAAATTCACAGTTATATTTTCCCCCAAATCACGCAGCCCTACCTTCATGTTGTTGTCATGACTTTCTTACACAGAACACAAAAGAATACATTTGAAGAACGTTTTGGCTATTTTTGTCCATGCAATGAAAGTCAATGGGGTCCAAAACAACAAATTGTTTATTTTTTTCAAAATATCATTTGTGTGCCACAGAATAAAGTTAACCAGGATGAGAACAACATGGGGGAAAGTAAACGATTAAATGTTATGCCTTTAATACAAATAATTATTGACCGTGTGTGTTAATTCTGTGGTTTTGCATTCTAGTCCAGAACCGATGACAAAGTTGTCCGTTTCAAAAAAGCAGTGGAGTATTACGCCAACGCCAGCAAGCCCCCTTACTTCCCTCCCTATTTAGGTAAGATTATCTATATTTTTGATCTCCATCTTCCATTGAACGTCATTTGTTCCTGTTGGTTCGTGCTTGTTAAATTCTTGGAGCAGCACATGTCTACTAATGCTTGCTTGGTGTTATGTTTTCCTGTCTGTGTTTGAGGCCAGGTTTTAGAGGCACGCTCTGTGTCTTTCTTAACCACCTCTCTCGGTCTCAGCCCTCACAGTAATGTGAGAAATTTTCCCACTTGCCTCGGACCTTGTGTGCACTTGGAATGGCTGCTGTGCCCTGTGCATACAAATAGGCTTCTTTAGAAAGGACTCTTGCACAGAGAGCTGCTAGTCTGGAGAAACTCTCCTCCGCTCGCCTGAAAACTTTCAACAGCTCCATTGAAACGGTGTCAATTGAATAGTTATGAGATGAGAGGAGAATTCGATTCGACATCTTCCAATTAGTTAGAGCATGTTTGACAAATTAGAGGGATTGTCTTGTAGAATTATAATACAGTCTTTTCCGAATTCAGACAGGTCAACTTTTTGCATGATTTTTAATGTTCTGATGCTGTCAGAAAGCTTATTTCTGCCATGGAATAAAAAAAAAAAGGTAATTGTGGCTTTTACCTCGCATTTCTGACTTTTCCCCCCCATCAATAGAGATTATACCCATAGAGAGTTTTATCTCACTGTTCAGACTGGTTTTTGTTTTGTTTATTTTTTTGAAATTTCAAAGGAAAAAAATCTGAATTGCAAGATGTAAACTCGCAATTATAGGTTTATAACTTTCAATTGCAAGATGTTAATTAGGAATTCAAGTCATAATTGTATGATAAAAAGTCGCAGTTACCCGTTTATATCTTACAGATTATATCGTACAATTTGGATTCTGAATTTTAAGAGATAAACTCAGGGAAATAAGTCTGAATTGCAAGTTTTAAACTCTACAATTCTGAGGTAAAATATCGATTTGCAATTATGAGTTTATAACTTGACTAAAAATGTCAGAATTGTGTGTTGCAATTACCAAAAGTTGCAATTACCTTTTTTTCCCTGGTGGAAACTAGCTTGCATAGAATGGTATGGGCAGGACTGCAAGAGCTGTATTTCATAAACCTCAATACATCTCTGTGCCTACACACGTTTTGAATGCATCAAGGTCAGTTTCTAGGGTGGGTGGATGTGCGGTTTAACAAGAATCTCAGTAAGGGATTTTTTGTCTTTTCTCAGTATGGCTGTTTTTCTTTCCAAGTTCCTCTACATTTTTTCCCCCCTGTTTTTGCACCAGAGATTGAACCAGATTTATTTTTTGTTACACTTGTATGCCTGCAGTCAGACCAAATCAGATGGGAGTGCCAGCAGCACCGCAGATGCTTAACATTCCAGGCAAACCTGGGGTGAGTACCATTTCACCATTATGGTCCATCCTGAATGACTCGCACTCACTCATCACACTGACAAATACATGTTTTCGTTCATTCCCCTAGGTCCAGCATGGCTATTCCGGCCCTCCGTTGGCCGAGCCTGTCCATGAGGCGGACCTGTCGGGTAAAGGGCTCATAGAACAGAACAGCTACAGCAACAGCAACATTCCTAGTGACGGGAAGGAGCACACGCCGCTCTACGAGAGGTTGTCCCCCATTAACCCTGCTCACAACCACACAGACCCGGCCTTCTTCACCATGTCGTCCACATCCTCGTCCTCAGAAAACGAGGAAAACACAGGCTCCACTGCCAAGTGAGTAACTGAGAACAAGGGAATGTATGTGGGAAATGTGTCTTTTCAAAAGACAGTTTTGTGGGAGTTACTGTTTTGATGCTTACTACTATTATTTCTGCTACGGAAACTGTATCAGCTGAATTTTTATTTTATTTTATGGTTTATTATTTATTTGTATACACTGTTGATATTGGATATTTCACCAGTAAAAGGACAAAAGTATGTTAATTTCCCCCCGTTTTAAAAAAAAAAGAATTCTCACTTAAATGTAAGCCTTTTAACAACACCTAACTTAAAGGATTAGTTCACCCCAAAATGAAAATTTCCTAATAATTTACTCACCCCAATGCCATCAAGATATCCATGTCTTTCTTTCCTCAGTGGGAGAGAAATTATGTTTTTTGAGGAAAACATTTCTGGATTTTTCCTCTAACAATGGACTTCATTGGTTGCCATCATTTTTAAGTCCAAATCAATGCAGTTTCAAAAGTATTTGAAGTGTTTAAACCGCCTGTACGCGATCACAGCTGAAGAAGAGGTTGTTATCTAACGAAACGATAGGTCATTTAAAAAAAATATATATATAATTTATAGACTTTTTACCTTCAATAGTTCGGATTGAGCTGATCAACAAACGGACAGGGAACTACGTTATCACGTTGAAAGGTCACGCCGGCGCCGGCATGAGGATAGTTCAAATAGTATTGTTTGCTATTATATATATATAGTAATAGTATTCAGTGAATATGAATAGTATATGAATAACATTCTGATGAATATGAATAGTAGTTCAAATAGTATTGCCGGTGCCGGCGTGACCTTTCAACGTGATGACGTAGTTCCCTGTCCGTTTGTTGATCAGCTCAATCCGAACTATTGAAGGTAAAAAGTCTATTATAATTTTTTTTTTTAAATGACCTATCGTTTCGTTAGATAACAACCTCTTCTTCAGCTGTGATCGCGTACAACCCGTTTAAACACTTCAAAGACTTTTGAAACTGCATTGATTTGGACTTAAAAACGATGGTAACCAATGAAGTCCATTGTTAGAGGAAAAATCCAGAAATGTTTTCCTCAAAAAACATAATTTCTCTCCCACTGAGAAAAGAAAAAAAAGGATATCTTGGATGGCATTGGGGTGAGTAAATTATTAGGAAATTTTCATTTTGGGGTGAACTAATCCTTTAACAACACAGATAAATGTTATCTTTAGTAAATTACAAAATGAATGTCAAATTTTTGTACCATACACTATAATGTTGTGATGCCTAAATTCACTTGTAGTATTAAAACTATTGATTCAAATGTTTAGTGATATTTGTTTTTTTTACAAATTTGTTTAGACAAAATAATGTAGAATTTTAATATTGGGCATTAATTTGTTAGCAGGCATATATATCAGCTTATTGGTACCCGATGGAATTAATATTGTTGCATCCTTTCATTCTCAAATGTAGCCATGTAAGTGACCATAAGGGATGGGACAAACAGAGAAACCAAATGGACAATATCCCAGAAGGAGACCATGGGGACCAAAATAAAGTAGGTCTACTTTTTAGCTTTATATATCAAAATATTAGCCTGGAAATCCAGACCTAAATCTAAAAGATTAATGGTCTGGCGTCGACTAATGAAAATCGGCCAGCTCGAGGGGCGGCACCAAGCATGCATTTGAAAATCTCACTGCACGCAATTGGATAACACTACGACCAATCACAACAATAAACCCCATACGCTTAGCTACCAGCAGAGCTAACTGGTAGATTAGACTCTTACCGTATCCGGTCGGCAAAACAGCAAAAACGTCCTTCTTGCAAAGGAACGATTCGAGCTCTGTTCTTGTTTTAGATAAAAAGCCAAGTCTAACTCGTTCATTGTAGCGGCCAAAGCCGTTTCAAACAACTGGTATTCATCCATAGCCATCTTGCAATGTTTACTAATGACTTCGACGTCACAGCGCTGTCGTCATCTGTTTAGCTCGCCTCTGGCCCGCCTATATCAGATAACCCGATGTGATTGGTGCAGCTCAGATCGAGGGGCATATTTAATGAGCATCATTACTCAACACCAGAGTAACTCGCTGAGCAAATTCAACTTGTGCTCTCGCGAGAACTCTGGATTACCAGGGTATCAAGATATGATATCCTTGTTTAAAGATATTGATGCAATAATTTTATATCCATTTAGTGAATTCTTTGATTTTTCTCTTTCAGTCTGATCCATCTGTGACCTCCCCTGTAAACCAAGGCCTGGTGGTCAGAGGTCACGTAGGGGTCAATGCCCAGATTCCATCCCTCCTCTCGATGCCAACAAGAAATCACATGGATATTACTACTCCCCCTTTACCAATAGTGGCACCAGAGGTGCTACGAGTCGCCGAGCACAGACACAAAAAGGGCCTCATGTACCCGTACATCTACCATGTTCTTACCAAGGTCAACCTTTAGTTAATAGCATCTCAGCTGTAACTATTCCTTATTAAACTGTTATGATTGACGGTGTTTGATGGTTGTTTTTTGCAGGGTGAGCTAAAGTTATCTGTCACCATTGAGGATGAAGCTAACAAAGACCTGCCCTCTGCGGTGCAGCTGTACCGGCCAATCCGTCAATATGTTTACGGGGTGCTCTTCAGCCTGGCCGAGGCCAAAAAGAAGGCAGAGAGACTCGCCATGAGGAGAAATCGCCTCCCGGATTGTGAGTGCCAGAACTAAACATCTCATTTGCAACAGTCTGGAAATAAGGAAAAAGTTATCTGTGGTTCCAGAGTATTTAAAAGAAAAATCTAAATCTATGTAACAACACCAGTTTAAGTTTTTGAAGTACCATCAAAATTTTATAAGCTATTATCAATTTGGAAAATACAAATGACAGATTACGGAGAAAACTTTGTTCATGAATATTAATATTGTATTGGTAACATTATTACCCAACCTTTTTGGAACAAACAGTAATTGATGTAATTAATATTCATAAGCTAGACCTTTACCAATTTTTCCAAAAAAGCCAACATTTTGGAAATAATTCAAAATAAATCTATCATAACTTTTATCATCTTCCCTAATGGTATTATTTAGAAGTTCCATTAATAGATGTTTATAAAAAGGCAAAAATGTAGCATTTCAAACTAAAGGATTTTATATAGTTATTGGAATGTTGAAGTTAAAAATAAAGAAATTGACTTTTTGAATACTCAAACTTGGGATGAATTTGCATTAATTTATAAAGTCATAATATAGACGTTTCTAAATTTCTCAAATTATTATCTAAATCAGTTTATAATTCTGTTACTGTTGGTAAAATCTTATATGTTCCTGAATTGTTAATTGAATATTGAAAAATGTGTATTTGATCAGAGCGGTTGGTCCAACGTTCCAGTATTCAGACGTACTTGAAATTGTTAGTTCCCAACCCTACTGTTATTGCCTGAACTCTTAGAGGTCTGTTGATGGCTGATCTAATTACTCACAGAGTAGTGCACTTGAGTGTTGACATTAGCTTGTTATTCTTGGTCTCATGCAGGCAAATGATTTTTTTCAATAATTAGCATCATTCAAGAACTAACATTAGCTCTTTTAATGCTGACATCTTTTTTCCCTCAGTGGAAAATGGAATACAAGATGTGAAAATAGCACAGTAACACTCCATTATTCAAAAGTAAACATTCTATTCATTTATTCAATTAGAGAAAATCCTGTCAAGGCAGACCTACTAAGAGCTCTGGGATTAACAACGTATGTCTCCATAGAACTAGGGGAAAATAAATGGCTAAATTCTTAGTGAAAAAAACTGCATTACCCATGATTCACCAATAAGAGAATATTTCTTCCTAGATAGATAGATAGATAGATAGATAGATAGATATTTGAAGATATAATTTTATATCTTCAAATATTAAATTTGTTTGTTTACTCAATATTTTTAAATGTCTTTGCCAAGTTTTTTAAATGTTCGATTACACGCTATATATGTTGTCAAACATCATGTTAAGCTAATTAGTTCTTGATGTTTTGTCACATCTGCAGATAAAACAGTGTTTTTGTTTTGTGACATTGTAGATCCAACAGTGATAATAAAAGAATGGGCTGCTTACAAAGGCAAATCCCCACACACCCCTGAACTAGTGGAAGCACTTCCCTTTCGGGAGTGGACCTGTCCAAACCTGAAGAAACTCTGGCTGGGCAAGGCAGTGGAGGACAAGAACCGGAGGATGAGGGCTTTTTTGGCCTGCATGAGGTCGGACACTCCAGCTATGCTGAACCCTGCCAATGTCCCCACACCACTCATGGTGCTCTGTTGCGTACTACGGTAAGCATCTAAACACAGTTTCTATTTCTAAAGTTTTGGAACGACATAAAAAACATGGTAGTTAAATGCTTTCCCACAGATTACAAATGGCTTAAACCATTGCAGTAAGGGCCTTCAGTATCAGCTCTTGTTTATTTGTAATATTTCACTCCTTTGTGTTTTAATTCAGGTTTATGTTACAATGGCCAGGAGTAAGAATTTTGCGTCGTAACGAACTTGACGCTTTCCTAGCTCAAGCACTTTCTCCTAAACTTTATGAGCCTGACCAGCTGCAGGACCTGAAGGTGATTTTATGTGGAGAATGTTGCACGAGGAGCGTCCAGAGAATACCCATAAACCCACATTAAAAGGCCTGTTCACATCAAGGCATATGCAACAGAACGACATGAAAGAAAAACATTCACACAAATTATTCGCACGGCGCCTAATGACAAATATGTTATCTCTAAAAGAAAAACTTTTGTCATACAAACGTGAGAAGCAAAAGTTTAAATATCCGCAGATAATTGTTGGTATGCAAAGCTATTTGTGCTGAGTATGAGAACACATTTGGATTTCGTAAAAAAAAAAAGTGTACTTGAATGAATTGTTTGGCATCCAAAAAAGCCCACAAAACTTTTCATCATTATGATGATGACTTTTTATGATTTGTTTTAAGTATGGATATACCTGAACACATTTTTTGGCATCTGAACTAAGTGTTTTAGTGTTAAATACTCTGTGAAGGAGTTCATGGATAAATGAATACATTTGTTTTGTGTATGTGTTTCACATTTATATTTGGTTTGAACCGGCTCCGTTTTATTCAGTTTAATTAATAATCTGATATGTTTACATGTTAATGTATTTCAAGCAAATAGCCAGTTGCGTTTCAAAAAGTGAGGTTTTAAGTATTTTTCTGGACACTTCTTATTTTGTAAGAACGCTTGCCAGGCTGGTTGGCCTTGATGCTTTTGTGAAAGCATGTTTTCATCTGATAGTCGGTTTTGCGAGAAAAGACATGGCATTTGAGCAACTTGAGTGCTAGGAATGTGGTCTTTTTGTGTAGATGGTTTACTTGCCTGGCTGAGCTGCTTTTTTCCCCTGCTCATTTCAGTCTGTTGCTGTGAGCTCATAAAAACACGTGAACCATCCACACCTGCTGTGCTGTGTCGTGTTTGTCCATGTCTGTCAGCTCTGTTGATCTATGCGCGCTTTTTGCTTCGCTGCTGCCTTTGCTGGTTGCTCTCGCTGGCTGTTCGTGAATTGGGTTGTGCATTAGTCTACATGTATGGATAGACTATGATTTGTTCATGCTTGCTTTGTGCTTTTGGCTGAGGGAGGAGGGGGTTGTAATCTGCTGGGTGGTTTAGCATGTTGCTTATTTAACCTTAAGAGCTTTGTTTAACTGTCACTGCATCTGTCGCCTCCAGATTGATAACCTGGATCCACGCGGCGTTCAGGTGGCTGCTCTTTTTATGAGTGGAGTGGATATGGCGCTGTTTGCCAATGACGTGTGCGGGCAGCCCATTCCCTGGGAACACTGCTGTCCATGGATGTACTTTGACGGCAAGCTGCTACAGAGTAAACTCATCCGGGCCAACAGAGACAAGGCCCCTCTCATTGACCTCTGCGACGGTCAGGTATAATTGGCATGGCCATTGCAACACTGTTTTTTTTCCATGCATAAAAGTTTAAAGGGGTCATATAATGGTACATGCACTTTTACAAGTTGATTGTACTGAAATGTGTGTTGGCAGTGCCTGTACACAACCATCATAAAATGCTAAAAATCCATCCAGTGTGTCCAATCCGATCTTCTTATATGTTTTCCCCCATCTCAAATCAAGCCGTTCAATTTTGTGACGTCACAAAATCGACGCCCCTCCCACGATTGTTGATTGGTAGCAGCGTTTCAACACAGACCCGCCCTCGCTCGTGAGCGAGCTGTCAATCATAGTCCGCGTGGACCGGCGCGGTCATTGTTGATACGCTGGAGCACTGTCTATGAGCAGAATGGCGTCTAAGCGATTGTGGTGTTCTGTTCTTGGGTGTAATAAGGAACACAGCAGTTATTTTGATGTTCCTAAATCCGAACCGCTGAAGACGCAGTGGCTGAGTTTGTTTTCGAAGGGAATATTCCCCACGATCAACGTCAATGCTTTCATGTTTGCGCGAATCATTTCACACACCAGACTGCTTTACAAATGAGGTCAATATAAAGCTGGTTTTGCTAAGAAGCTGCTCCTGAAAAAAGGATCGGTACCAACTATTCGTGTTCCTGCTGCACCTCCAGAAGAAGAAGTGAGTGTAACGTTTTATTAACCTTTATATTAATATTTATATTAATCTTTGCAAATCGCTTGCTGCACGCTTCACGATGAATGCGGCTGTTTACACTCAGGGTACATTACGGCATGTTTTCTATATATGACGTTCTCATTATAATTCATAATCACACGTTTATAATGAACAATGCGTTATGGTTATTGTGTTACAAACGGTGTACGCACAGAACAGAGGGGCGCGGTGAGCAAAGCTCATTATCATTTAAAGGCACATGCACTTAAACGGCGTGCTGAAAACAGCTGTTTTTGACCAGGTAAAATGAGTGTTTTCTGACAATACTACTGAGAATTTTTAATTAAAGTATATTACAAACTTTTAATTTAGACCCTAAAGAATCATATTAGCTTGTACAAAAATGGCATTATATGACCCCTTTAAGTCACATGATTTACAGACAGAACGACTTAACTGACCTTAAACTGACACACCAGATTACAGCAGAAAATATTGATGATAGAGCTGTGTGCTAGGGATGGACTGAAGAAATTAAACTAGCATTTTGTGATTCCATGTCAATAATTTGGGGTGTGTTTGTAGTTGATGCATTTTAGATTGGGGGGAAAAAAAAGCAAAAGTGATTTTAGAAAATAAAATAAAATTATTGTTCAGACATTTGAGGTCAGTAAGTCTTTTCTTTCTTTTATTCAGCAAGGGCACATTAAATTGATCTATTTCAAATTAACTTTCTATTCATCAAAGAATCCCGGAAATAAATCACACTTTAAAGTATATTGAAATGATCAATTATTTAATATTTTTACAATAGATCACAATATTCACAAAGATTTCACAATATTACAGTTAACTGTATTTATATGAAATCAATGCAGTCGTTATGAGCATAAGAGATTTCTTACAAAATCGTTTAAAAAATCTTTTGAATGGTAGTGTTATATACACTACCATTCAAAAGATTTTTTAAATGATTTTGTATCGCATTAATTGTATTAAATATTAAGACATCAACCAGAGGTGCTCACATATTCTATATTTGCAAACACTGAACCCAAACAAAACATATAATAATATATAAATTATATCACAAATATACCTTTCTCTACTTTTAAATGTTTAACAAAGATGTTTTTGAGCTTGCAGTCTGTAGTGCACTTGAATTTATGATTCTGAAGCTCACTGTAATTCATTGTTTGCACAATATATACTGTAATATTGACTTAATTGTTAATCTTTAATCCACAGAATTGAAGGTGTAAACTGATGTACGGTTTAAGTAATCTTTTAATGTGAAATCTTATTTCACAATAAGTTTTTTCTATAATGTAAGGACGAAATTGTAAGTCTGCGATTGCAATCCAGAGTTATAGCCGATCTAAAATGTACATGTGTCCTCTTGTTGTCTCCAGACAGAGCTAGTTGCCAAGGTGGAGAAAATGCGTCAGAGTATCCTGGAGGGTCTGAACTTCTCTCGGCCACACCAGCCCATCGCATTCCCCCCTCCACCTCCACACGCAATGCCTTTCTACCACCACAACAACAGCTTCTACCCTCCACCACCTCCTCTGCCCCCACTGCAGGCTAGAGGCAGGGGCATGCCTGGTAAGAATGATTGCTAGACTGGTTGGTAGTACACATTCACAAACACCTTTTCATTAGTAATTGTTTTAGTAGCTTAGATGTGAAATGTTTGAACACAATAATGTTAGCATGCTAATACCATGTAAGTCATGTTTATTACTAGGTGGTAAAAGTGAGGAATGAATCAATGAAGGGCTTTTCACACTGCGCTTAACCCTGGTTTATCATCGTTTTAACCCCGGTGAACCCTTGTTCTTTAGAGAGCAGGATTTTTTTTTTCTATTTTGACCAAAAATAGGACGATATGAGCATTATGGAGCGCTAAACTCTGACATGTAATTTGTTTTCATACTCGCCCTCGGAAAGAAAGCCCACAAGTGAGACTCATGAGTAATAAGTTCCAGGAAATCCCTAATATGGACAAAGACATCCGGCAATAGCTGTAGCTGTATAAATCACAGATAGAGACATTTTGCCTGATTAAACATGATGAGAAATTTACGTATGATGGTTTATCTGTGTACTTCAAGCCATCTCTGGTATTTTCATAAGGATAAGGTATATTTATAATGCAATGCCAAATGACAGCCTTTCTCACTGCATATAATACTATAAAATAATTTTTTTCAATGATCACATGTTACAAAAGACAGTTACGGAAACGCATCGCATTGTATAAAAAGTAGTTTCAGCGTTTAATTGGAAAAATGCAGACGGAAAACGTGTCAATTGGAGTGAAGAACAGACCGTTTCACTCTTACCATTAATAGTCTAAAAAGAGTGGTTTTGTGAACTTGGTCAACCGATTCTTTGTAAAGATCTGACACCAAGCAAGTACTGTGCATCGCTGTCATAAACACAATTAGCTGAAAAAGCTAAACCAGTTTGATTTAATCATTTAAAGCTGCAGTCTGTAACATTTTGCGCTCTAGCGGTTAATAAACAGAACTGCATGCGTCTTGCGAAAGAACATTGTAGCCGGAGGTACTTCTCTCTGTTTACATCTACGACGAGTCACGCAGTTACTGGGCTACTCCGCAGTGGTACAACCCGAACTAGTCTAAAATAGTCAGAACATAAAAACTTATTATAGGTGTACCGTAGTGGTTCAGGATAAGATAAAAACGCGGTTTGGAAAATGGATTCATGATGTACTTGCTCATTATATAAATTGTGTACATTTTGAACACAAAAAAAGTTACAAACTGCAGCTTTAAGGATGCAGCTTCTTCAGAGTTATTAAAGTTACGTTGTTCATTTCATTCCTCTCAAGTAGGCCTTCAAGCCATCCCTTCACAGGGTGGTAAGCTTGAGATTGCAGGCACAGTGGTGGGTCAGTGGGCCGGTAGTCGGCGTGGAAGAGGAAGAGCCGCGTTTCCCATACAGGTGGTGTCAGTTGGTGGACCAACCAGAGGGTAAGCATGAAATATCCAGTCATTTTCCTTTAATAATGCTAGTTTATAAATACATTTAATGTTTGCATTTCTGTCTTCTTATTCCAGAAATACATTTATATTTACTTTTTACATTTATATTTACTTTTCTGGGCAGTACAGTTTATTTTGACTCGCTTACTTGCTGTTTGTATTTGTCTCTGTTGCAGAAATATCTTCGTTTAAATATTGTATACAGGGCCTGACATTAACACCCGCCAAATGCTGGTGGATTTCAGCAGTGGCGTGTAACAGTCACTCAGGTTGAATTTGATATATAATCTACATTTTTCAATTGAAGTTTTTAAAAAAGGCATCTGAAATAATAAACCAAGTTCTATGTAGTGTTGTCAAAAATATAGATCTTTCTAAACATTTCGACATTGAAATATCTGAAACGCTTCCAATACTCATTTTCCTCAGAGTATCAGTGTAATGGGTCCGTGCGTCAGGTCTTAAAGTGACAGCAGCCTAATATACATGCTGCCAAATTATGAGATAATATTAAAAATATCTATATGGGAGATTCTCCCCATGGTATTGATGTCAAAATTGTGGCCAGTGAAAATTCTGAGTGACTACTCAGACCCTAACCATAACTAGCCACAGTGGCCGGTGGGCAAAAGAAGTTAATGTCAAGCCCTGTATAATTCCCCTTTAAATGTATTTCCTTTCTTTGAACAGTCATCCAAGAGGTGTAATTTCTACTCCTGTTATAAGGACCTTTGGGCGAGGAACCAAATACTACAGTAGAGGGTTCAAGAGTCAGGGATCATACCAGGTGAATGTTATATTCATATTGTTTGAGTATATACACTGCTGTTCAAAAGTGTAGGATCAGTAAAAAATGTTTTTAAAGAATTTCTTTTATTCAGCAAGGATGCATTAAATTGATAGTGACAAAGACATTTTTAATGTTGCAAAAGATTTCTATTTCAAATAGATACTGTTCTTTTGAACTTTACTCATCAAATAATGCTGAGGAAAAAATGCATCACAAATAATTATAATTAACAAGAATAATAAAATGTTTCTTGAGAACCAAATCTGCATATTAGAATGATTTCTCATCATTCATGTGACACTGAAGACTGGAGTAATGATGCTGAAAATTCAGCTTTGACATCACAGGAATAAATTATATTCTAAAATGTATTAAAATAGAAAAAAGATATTTTACAATATTACTTTATTTTTGATAAAGCCTCGGTGAGCATAATTATGATGCCAATCAACCTCAAAATTCGAAATGGTAGTGTATTAATTCCAGGGGTCACATGTCCTGGGACATATCATTCAATCATTTAAATGTAGTGTGTGGTTATTCTTCAGAAATCAGTGATGGCGTCATTTTTATTCTTAATTTTTACACTGATTGGATTGATGGACATGGTGCAAAATTAATTTTTAACAGAGCAAGCCTGCATATGCTGCCTCAAACAATGAAGAGATAAAAGACAGAAAGAAGCCCAAGTTGGCGACCAAAACACCACATCTGTCCTCAGAAGATGCAGCGGAGAACGGCTTGGTGGAGGGTGAAGAGGCAGACCAGCTCAGTGGGAATGAAGGGGAAAGCAGGGCTCCAAACCAACCTGAAAGTGCCTTTAGCAACGAATCTAAAATGTGCAATACTAATCCACATTTAAATGCACTAAATGAAGACGGCGAGGGCTGCAGAGATGAAGTCCTGGGCGCCGCTGTCTTACAAGCAGAAGAGTAAACCTATTTTTATAGAGAGGGTGAAGGTTGATGGAAGGGTTAAGTGTCAAGGAATATCTGGAAGGATGGAAGGCCTACAGTCGGTGTACATTTTTTCCTCTCCGAAAGCGATAAATGAGGACTTACGAATTTTTGAAATCCCTCTTCGATGTCAGCGAGTTAAAGCCACAAGTAATGACGAGGATACCTCTCGGGAAAGCATAGATATACAAGTCAATAAATAGAGAATCTTACCAGTTTAATGATGAAAGACGGCGTTCTCCCTCGTCAATGATATTACACGTTTTAAAACTGGTTACATGAAATTATTTAACTTTCTCGATGAAATGCAGATACCGAAATACTAATTTTCATTTGCCAGTCTTTTAGTTTTTAGTAAGTTGAGATTCAAGTAACGTTACCATATATATATATATATATATTTGCCATTGTAATTGAGTTCGTATTGTCACAGTAAATGCTTTTTTTATTGTTTGAGAACCTAAAACTCACGATTTGAAAAAGAGAAAACCAAGAACGCGTTTCTCCCGTGTCATCACTGAGAGTTAACTCCTGTTTCAGATGTGCGGTTGTTTTGACATTGAGTGACTAGTATTACTACTGCATCTTAAGTTCTGATGATTTCAATATGTCATACATTAGCGGTTATAGGTAATATGTCAAGAAATGGTTCGAAAAATCTCACGAGTTGCAAATGAGCTCTTGGAAAAAAACACCAATGTCTCTTTCCGTGTCAGAAAATGCCATGCATCAGCGATCAACGATCAACGTGGTTTCTTGAATCAAACGTAGCACATTAGTACAACTGTCTCAGCTAAACTTTCTGCATGGCTCACGATAAAAAAAGAAAAAGAAAAAAAGGTGTGTAGTTCTAATGCATGTTGTCCTATTTCTTCCTTCATTACAAATACCGTGCCCATCTGCAAAATTTGAAAAGGCTGATAATCAGTAATAGTCCTATAAAAGGTGTTAACTGTTAGTCAGTAACTGATTTGCGCTAACATTAAGTTTATTATTTTTGTGATTTATTGACCTCTGTTGTATTTACTCCAACATTATCTAGCCACTTTAAATATTGTTAATCCTGGTGTACTCATCACTGTATACATTATTGTTCTCTGTTGCTGTTTTCCGCATTCATACTAGCATACCAATCTTTGGGAGAAAAAAAATGGCTTTGATCTAAAATTCTTCCCCCTTTTCTTAGCTCAGAACAAGTTATGCGAAACATTCGACCCTCCCATTTGAGAGTTTAGCCTAAGCAAGTACACTTGTAATCATTTTGATGTTTACTTTAGTGTTTTCAGAACTTCTAAACGTAGGCTACTTTAAAACGAGAATCATTACTTCTCCATCTAATCCTCCTGATGCTTTTCATTGCACATTAGTGATCAGAAATATGGTGTATTCCCCTCAGTCCCCTGTCGCAAGTCTAAGTAGGTTACCTTGATGTAAGTTGATCGGAGTTTCTCCCTAACTCATGGGTTGTAAAAGAATGAACTACTGTTGGGTTTGAGTGATTGTTGATGGATTGTGGTGTGATGTATTTGAAGGAAATTGAATGCAACTTACAATGCTTAATAAAAGTCTTTATTCTTTTAGAATAATTCTCTTTGTGTGTGCGCGTGTGTTTTCAAGAGTTGACGGCTCGTGATCTCAAGCCTTTTTTCATGATTTGACAGTGTTCTAGTCAAGCTTTGCAACAGCATGTGGATGTTTTCAGCCCCCTGCTGGAGAATAAACTGTCAAGTCATGTTCTTTAGTAACACACTTTAGTTTTTGCTGCATGAAAACAGCATTGTTCTATAAATTGAGAACGTTTTGTAGAACATGTCAATATTTTTCTAATATTGGTTTATAAATGATTGACCTATTTTTGCGTTCTAGGAGACAAACACTTATTTTAACTGTTAGTTTCATCTTCCTTTTTTTGTGGCTTTGACTTTATGGCACACCCAACAACCATAAAAAGATGTGACATTTAGAGCACTGATTGGTGGAAGTCTGAACACTACTGGTGGCTAATCTTTATCTCAGACCACCCTAGCGCCACCAAGAGGTCAAATGTGCACTTACATTTCAGGTTGCAACTGAACTGAGTGAACTGTGTGAACACAGCTGACTCAATTTGGCTATACTTTTAGCCAACTGAATGTATTTATAGGTTTTAAAATTTATCCTAGACCCATTCATCAGATCCTCCCTGAATTTTCCACAAAGCAATTTGGGACAGCACTTATTATAGTCACTGGTCTGTTTTGTTTTGTTTTAGATTTATTGGGTAATGCAAAGTAGAATGACACCAATTTTGGTGGTCAGTCATATTGCCAGTCTGCCAAATAGATTTTTTTTTTTTATTATGTATTTTACCAACACTTTGTGTTTAGACGAAACGTGCATCATTGTGACCATGCTCTGAGTGTACCTGAGCAAAATGTTTAAATATTCTTATGACATTTGATTAATTTGCCATGAGTCTCTTTGGATCCCTTCGTTGGCCATATGGCCTGGTGGATATTTTTATGTACTTTAATTCTTTTTTTAAACATCGCCAGTATAAAGCAGAAATTTTAAATATTCCAAATGATTTGCTTGTAGCACACTGATAATTACATAGTGAGTGAACAGGATATATCTCAGCTATATCTTTGTAATGTTTGGCTATATTTATAATGTGTGTATGTGTATATATTTATATATGAGAAAATAGGCCTATATACATACTGTATATATGATGTGTATTAAGTAGGCTATGTAAATATAAAATGTGTATGTATTTTATATTTACATAAAAGTAAATTATTTTAAGTAAATTATGATAATATATATTTTATACATATGATCATAATTTACTTTAATTTACTTGTCTCACTTTAGCTTATATTAAAAAAAATCTCTATAAAAAATGCATTATTTATATATATATATATATATATCGTATTCAATAAAATAAAAAAATAATTAATGCATTACGTTTCACAACTTAACTAGTCATTTACTCACTTGGTTTAGCTTGCACTACGCCGTTTATCTATCTATAGCTGAAAATATGAACTTTATAAAAATTTGAACTAACTCTGTTCTTTTAATCCTCTCTCGTCTGTGCCATAACTGCATGAGACCTTATTAACGTGTCACAGACTCTTCTGCTGCAGCTGGTTCGACGGTTGGCTGAAGGTGGATTTTCGTCTTTCTATCGTCCCGGGAAACCCGGAGAAGCAGCCGCAGCGTTTAATGAGCTCCATTCATCTGGACCAGCATGACCGAGGCGATTTTTCCCGTCTTGCAGACTGACGTAACAATATTACAATGAAAGGATGCATTTTCTTGGGCTTTATGAAAGTCTCCGCGCTCGTATAGTCACCAGGGGGCATGCACACGTCAATGCAGCGCGGGAAACATTTTAACATCGTAACATTGTAACGTCGGATCGGGGGAACGTTCGAATGGACGTAGGAGCAGCTCCGCGGATCTTCATATCGCTGTAGTTTGTGTTACGGGAGGTTCCTGCTGCCCCCATCCATCTCTCCGGCTGTTGTTGTGAATTGATCTAACATGGCGACTGTACCCGTGTATTGCATCTGCAGATTACCTTACGACGTAACCCAGTTTATGATCGAATGCGACGCCTGCAAAGACTGGTTTCATGGCAGGTAACCGCAATATTTCGTTCAACTATTTAAGTGTGGATTTGGATGGAAGCGTTTTGCTCCCGTGCGCACATTTTGTATTGCTCTGAAGAGCGAGGGCCGCTTGAAGAAGAAGGCGGAGTTATATTTAGCTGGCTCGGTTGACACATTTTTGTGAACTGTACAAAAAGATTTGCTTAATCGTAAAGCCATTTCGATGTATTTTCTACGATGTGAGCTCGATCTGCGTGCATCGCACGCTTTGGTTGCGTCTCAGACTGGACGTTGTCGTAGTAGTGAGCCGTGGGTGTCTGCGAACACGAATGGCTTTTCTTTTACACATTTTTTTTACGGTCCTTTATGCGCCGTATTCGTCCAGATTTGCTTCTATATCAGTGCTTTAACTGGCTTTGAATTGTGTGAAAACTGTCCCTGTCCTTTCTGGTGTCTGCTGGAAGAATAATAGGCTGCATATGAGCCAGACATTGCAGATTTAGAGCTGCTCTGCACATTTGAACATGTATGACATCTAGCCATTATCATACACTGTATTCATCATGATCAAAACCAGTAAGTTCAGATTTATTCGCCGTATAGGTTCCGTGAAGCATCACTGACAGCAGCATGTAGTCGTAGCAAACGAGTTCAACTCGATCCAATAATGGGAGTCTATCTGTAGGCTAGTCTGTTATTATTCGATTTCATCTTAAATTTCCCCCGCTAATCATTTTGTATTGTTAGCGTGAGTGAAACTTGCGTGAACAAAGGTTTAAAATTCGATTTTGGAAATGTAAACAAAGAACAAGCGTTCCAGTTCACTGACTGATACATTTACGCGCGTTTAATTTTAACCCTTTAATGAGCCCGGTGATTGTTTCAGTTCCAACGTTCAATTCATGCAGTCAAGAATATGATAATTAGCTACATGACGACTGTTATCGTTTAACGATCTAAACAGAGTGACCGTTTAACACACAACGCGTTGTAATCGTGTCTCGTTTTCAGGCTGAATATGCGGTTACTGCATATTCAAATGTACAAGGAATTGTTTGAATTGACACTAATGTGTTTGTTTCTGTTGGAGTGAATGAGATTTTACCGCCCTCAGTGATTTTAAACGTCTGTGTGACCTCTATATCGAGAGGGTAGGGCGACTGATTCTGTGACATCAGATGAAGGGACAAACCAGTTATGGCTTTAAAGCGTGTACACTGATGTTAACACTGATAATTCCGTATTAAGCTGTTTATGGCAGTGTTAACTTGTCTGAATAATATTTTCAGTCGTTGAGTTACATTACAATATTGTAGTAGTTGCTAACTGATAGTTGATTTTCTTTAAGCATTTACCAATACAAAATGTGTGTGGCAGAATCTGATCTTATAATATCAGTAGTTAGTTCTGCTTTTTTATGCTTGCTAGCTATAAAAAGTTATCTATTGCAGTTATTTAGCTTACTTAAGGTGGTTTACAATAGTTTATCTGTAACACTATACAATAAGGTTTCATTAATGTAATAACTAATGAACAAAACATTTGTTACAGTATTCATCTTTGTTAATGTTAGTTAGAAAATAGTCGTTCATTGTTCATGTTAGTTCACAGTGCATTAACTAATGTTACCAAACACAACTTTTGATTTTAATAATGTATTAGTAAATGCTGAGATTAACATTTATTAAGATTAATAAATGCTGTAAAAGTCTTGTTCATTCTTAAAGGGATAGTTCACACAAAAATAAAAGTTGTCATCATTTACTCACCCTCAAGTTGTTCCAAACCTGAATGAGTTTTTCATTCAGAAGAAAAAGAAGAAATTTTGAAGAATGTTTTTAACCAAACAGTTTCTGGTCCCCCATTGACTTCCATAGTATTTGTTTTTCCATACAAATTCATTTTTGGGTCAACTATCCCTTTAATTCATGTTAACTGAAGTAGTTAACTAATGTTAACTGTAGACCAGCAATGGAATAATGATATTTATAAAAATTAACCTCAAGTTCCATGCATCTTACATTTAAACTGGTCACTCACGCTTATAAATAGAGCTCAGAAACAAAAAGATAAATATATGAATATATAAAATAAATATTACAACTTTGCTGCAAGTTTAAATTGCAGCATTCCTAGAATTATCATTGATCTATTTTGTCTTACAAAATGCATTCTGATGTTTATCAGCACTGGATAGCATGCAGAAACTGCGCCCGCAGAACTTCACAGAAAGCTCAGCAGATTTTCGTAGAACTGGAACGCCTGTCATTTGGTTACACACATCCCCCGCCCTTTGCATGTTTGTTTATTAAATATTTTGGTTAATTTGATGATGCTTTCAGCTACTGATAAGAGTGCAGCTCCATTTGACATGTTTGACTGCATTTAAATCCGTTCCACGGAATTTTCTCAAAAAACCTGACGATTAAAAAATATTAGCCAAAGTGACTTCCAGCTGGCCATTTGTAGGAATAACTCTTAGTAACAAGTATCCCAAGATCATAGAAAACCTGGAACTTGTGTTTTCCAGGCCTCTAAAAGTCATGAGAATTAATATATGAATACACATGTTTCTAGTTTTCTATGCACTATAATACTGCTTGTTGTGTGTAGAAGCGTATGTAGAGTAAACTTGCTCACAAGGCATAATGATAATTTATTATAAAATGAATAATTCTTTTTAGTCTTTTTTTTTTTTTTTTTTCAAATGATTTTTAAAGGACTGGAAACTAATAGAAAATTGAATTCACAGAAATTTGTAGGTCAAAAAGTTTGGGAACACTGTAAGGTTACACCGTCTGTTAAAGTGCATGTGAACTCTGTAACCTCGCTTTTTACCTCACTTTCCCCCCGTAGCAGCCATGGGATCTAAACCAAAATCCCGCTGTTGGAATTTTTAACCACAAGGCTATTTTTAAGTCATTCTTTTGATTTTAGAAACAGCTTTTGTAATCCGATCACGAGCATCACCACCAAAGATTTTAATAAGTTCCACTTCCACACTATTATTATAACTTCCTTTTGTTTCCTGAATTAATCATTCTACATTTATATGTTTTATAAATGTTTAATCCGTTCCAAAAAGTGCGTCTATGATCAGCATACATTTCCATCAAGGGTAAACACGTTGATATAGTGATTTCTGCAAGCATGCGAACAGAAATGAAGTCATTTTTTAACACTGCTGTGTGCAACGCACCTCCTGACCACATGCCGCTCTTTGTGGTGTGGGTGTGGGCGTGTGCTCTCCACTCTTCAGGTGGTAATGAATGACATCATTCCCTTCTTTCACAGGGCAGGATGCCAGCTACAAGTGGCGCATCAGATCCTGATAGAGTTTTGTCCCATTAATGATAATATCTAGTCCGTGACAGAGCAGCTTTGGCACATTGCACAAGTTTATTAAATATGTTAAAATAATACTATCTTATTGCACCTGTTTCTAAGGTGACTTTACAGGAAGAATCATTTAGAGCTGCCATAATGTTGTATATTCCTACATGCTTTTGTTGTTGTTGTATTTATTGATTTAATCTGTCATGACAGTGTGTAATTACATTGTCTCAGAGTGAAAATCCAGTTAATTTTTCCCACCTCAAGGACATTTTCTTGACTTTGAGCGGTGTGACTCGAGCAGTGTTTATCATTACGCTGTTGATCATGTTACTTTCTTGTTATTCAGACACTAAATAGAATATGACTGCATTAAGGTACTTAAGGTGTTGTTGTTGCTTTTAACAAGAGGCTTTTCTAGAGGTGACTATTTCCGGGAAGTGGTTTTGAGACTTTCTTTTCAGGACGGTCAACACACTTAACGTACAAAATGGCCCCGTAAATAAACGTTATCAACATCATGCGCGCTGCTGCGTATCCTTTGCAGGCGGTTGTTTAACGATTTAGGGTCTATTGTGCCAGCACAACAAGACATGTTGTATTGAATGTAATTTCACAGAGAGACAAGCTGTGTGTATTCTGTCTTAAAGGAACAGTTCACACAAAAAGTGTTTACTCACCGTCATGCGGTTCAAACCGAAATGCGTTTTTTTTTTTTTTTTCATTTCTGTGGAACACACAAAGACATTTCGCACTCTTTTCCAAGTAATATAGGAGGACATATGTTTTATTTTATAGTTTTTTTGTTTGTAGTTGTTTTTGTTTTTTGGATGTTGACCACTGTTGTCTCTGTAAATTATTGTTGCATGAATATTCTTCAAATGCTATCTTTTTGTTGTTGTTGTTTTTTAAGGAAAAATAGCAAATTCAGTTTTGCATCACAGGGATAAATCATATTTTAAAATATATTCAAATTGAAAACCCTTAATTTTTCACAATAGTACTGTTTTAACTGGCACAATTAATATATATATTTTTTTATCAACATTGAGTTCCATCAAAAACATGTCGCGTATGCACATTAAATGATTCACACTTAAAAAAAAATCACACTTCTCCCTCTTTTCCAAGTAATATAGCGCATGCTGTACGAACTATTTATGCTACAGTGTTTTTGGTGCTTTTTGTATCTTGACCGCTGTGGTCTCTTTAAATTGTTCCATGAAAATTCGTCAAATATTCTCCTTTTGTGTTCTTTGATAGTAAAAATGGCAGATGGGTTTTGGAATGACATGAGGGTGAATTAATAACTACAAATGTATTTTGTTGTGTAAACTGCTCCTTTAAATCAACAAGGGATTGGCCCCTTTTTGGCAGTGTGCAGATACTCATGATAAGGATTAGCCGAGGAGAGATGAAGAACATGGAAGGGTGTATTTCACTGCTAATCCTGATGCACGAGTGGGCGGTTTGACCCTTCACACCCACATGCTCTCTTTGTTGTCCTGAGGCTCAGTGAGACTTGGCTCCTTTCACTTTTGCGTTGATTCAAGGGTGCTGACACCACCCACCATCTGAGTGGACAGCATGTGTGATATTCATAAGGCTGCACGTAGTAGTTATACCACGCTGGAGGAGAGCCCATAATGGACACTCCCAATTCAATATTTCCTCATGACCCGTGAGCAGCTCCTCCTAATGGCTGGAATGTGTTCTAGATGCATCGGGTTTATATTATTATAGGAAGAACATTTGCACTGCAGATGGGGTGACAAAAATTCATACAGTGCCTATAAAGAGTATTCAGGTTCTTGGAGGTTTTTCATTTATTGTTCATTTACAGCACTGAGTTTAGTTTGTTGTTGTATTTTTGCCACTGATCAGACTCATTGTCAATGTAAAAACGGATATGAGACATTTCTAATAAAGATTTTGGATTTTATATTCATCCTCTTTAACATGGCACGCTAGTGCACTCAATTGGGTTTGTAAGACATCATAGTTAAATGACTTGTTGGCACACAAGTGATCACTGACAACTCTAAAGGAGTTACAAATTGAAGAGACTGTGATACAGCAGTGCTTCAACAGCTTTATGGGACAGTGGTAAAGAGAAAGCCACTATTAAAAATGTCACATGACATCTTGGCTGTAGTTTTGCCAGAAGGCATGTGGTCGACTCTGAAGCCAGCTGGACTGAGGTTGAGCTTGTTGGCCATCAGACTACACGCCATATTTGGCTTACGCTGAACATTGTGCATCATCAAAAATGCACCATTTCCACCATGCAGGACTGGATTATGGACCGGGCCGGTTCCCTGAGGCATTGGACTGCCAGGGGCCACCAAAACCTCAGGACGTGTGGCCCGAGACTGCGAAACAAAGCTGTCTAACCACTAGGGCTTCAATAAGGGGCAGCTATGGGCAGGAAAGTTGCCAGATGTGCAAAGCTGACAGAGACTTGTCCACACCAAGTCTATAATATTTGAAAAAATGTCATCTGTCAACATTCCAATTCAGAATATTTCATCAGAAATCACGTCTTGTTTTGAATGGTCGTCAGTGGAGAGTAATTCTATTAGAATTTGTATACGTATATAGGCACAGTGTATTGCAAATTAGTTTTATAGAACCGTGATTAACCAGGTTTAATTTGCTGTAACTCAATGCTGATTGCAGCTGTGCTATTTTAATAATATTGCAATGGATCTATAGAAACAAGCAGATGCACATTATTTGTTTATGTTACAGTTGCGTGGGAGTGGATGAAGATGAAGCACCAGATATTGACATCTATCACTGTCCTAACTGTGAAAAAACCCACGGCAAATCCACCTGTGAGTATCTTTCCTTCATACTGTGAATGAATGAAGTGTCGAATTAGGGTTGTACTAAATTGTCTTGTTATATATTATATCATACGTAGTATATTAATTTTATATCATATTTGACATATACAGTAATGCATTGTATATAAACTATCCTTTAAAAGTTGGGGTCGGTAAGATAAAACAATTATAATACTTTAATTAGTAAGGATGTAATAAATTGATCAAAAGTGACAGTAAAGACATTTATAATGTTACAAAAGATAATTTTTTCAAATAAATGCTATTCTTTAGAACTTTCTATTCATCAAAGAATCCTGGGAAATAATTAAAAAAGTTTCATTACTTTTATTTTGTGTTTAAATAATTAAATATGAAAATTAAATACATTTAAATTTTCATATTTAATTGTTCGATTTCATAATTTTTCAGTATCATTTTTGTACAGACTTTGAGATTACTATCAAAAACAGGGTACATAATATGCATATAAGTTGTAAATAAAACAAAGATTAGTAGCGAATTTTTTACAAGAAAATATACTATTTTAGTCTTTCTACTTCAAAATTCCATGTTTCATTCAATGTTTTACTTGCCATTTCTTTGCAATTAATTGTGAAGTTTACTAACATTTTCTGAGTTAAAATAGTTTCTATGTTAATTTTGTATCAGTCCAACCCTATAATGAATGAAAACAAGTTTTAGATACATGATCATTTCTTTACAATTACAATCCCATTACCAAGATTACCAACTAAATACCATATAATATTCATGAAAATAATGTAATTTAAAATGACAGAGAACTACATAGTTTTGGTTCCAAACCAAACCGGAATGTTGATGTTAAAAGTATTCTTATGCATTTATGCTTTTGCTTCTGCAGTTAGCAATTTTATTTCTGTATTAAGAAACTGGTAGCATCAAGAACGAGTAAAGTGATTTATGCTCACTATGTGTGAATTTGATTTGGTTGTTTTCTTCTGTTTATAATTTTAACAGTGAAAAAGAAAAAGAGCTGGAATAAGCACGACACGGGGCAAAGCGGAGACGTCAGACCGGTTCAAAACGGCAGTCAGGTGTTCATAAAAGAGCTGCGCAGCAGGACATTCCCCAGGTATAGTATTTATGCACCTTTGTGAAGATCATCCCAGTCCAGTGTGAAGAATTTAAAGGGCCAGTGCTCCTGACAATGCCCAAGTCTTTCAGTTTATCCAGTGTCCAGAAGATGGCGCTCCATGATCAGCTTTGCTCATGCTCTGAACTTTTCCACCAGACATGTGAAAAAGATTCCAGCATGATGTCTTGGAGAGATTGTGTTGGTGACTGTAGGTAACATGCTTACTGTGTACTTTCCACCGCAGTTCAGAAGATGTAGTGGTCAAGCTGTCTGGAAGTCAGTTGACATTGGACTACCTTGAGGAGAATGGTTTCAATGAGCCAATTCTCATCCAGAAGAAAGATGGGCTGGGGATGGCCATGCCTGCACCCACATTCTACGTCAGTGACGTGGAAAACTATGTTGGTAAGTGAATTTAGGGAATATATGTTGTTGATTAGAATCTATTAATATTAATGCCATTTGCTGATAGTGAAAGTATAACAAGTATAACTTTTTTCATTCAAAGGGCCTGATGTTCTTGTGGATGTTGTTGATGTAACCAAACAAACAAACAGCAAGATGAAGTTAAAAGAGTTTGTTGATTTTTACTACAGCACAAACAGAAAGAAAGTATTAAATGTGATCAACTTGGAGTTTTCAGACACAAGGTAAGCAGTCCTATAAAAAGTTGCATAGGGATATAGCAAAACTTCTATACAAAAACAGTGTAATTTCACATTTTTACTAAATAATTTGATACTGCAAAACCTAATACACTAAAGCACACTCCTTTTTATTTATTGGCATAAATATTAGCAAATTAAATGTAAACATGGCATATAGCCTTCAAGTTTTTCTCAATTAAATAAAAATGTCAGTATAATAATGTGTCATTTGGAGAATATTTACTATTGTTCCCTTTATTTCTATAGAATGGCCACTATTGTTGAGAGTCCGCAGATAGTTCGGAAGTTGTCCTGGGTTGACAACTACTGGCCTGATGATGCATTGTTGGGGAAGCCCCAAGTGTCCAAATATTGTCTCATCTGTGTGAAAGACAGCTACACAGACTTCCACATTGAGTGTGGAGGTGCCTCTGTGTGGTATCATGTACTTAAGGTGACTCCTTCATATCTATTTATATCTCAATGCTACTTATTTCTATGAAAAGTATTTTTTTATTCTTGAAGCTGTATTTTTTTAATACAGAAAAAGTGTTGTATTTTAAAATAATTAAAAAATATATATATTTTTTATACATTTTATTTTTAGATTTGATATGGTGTGAAGTAAAACAAACTTAGTAATTTTTTGAGTAACAAATGTATATAGCAATCAACAAAGAACTGGTCAATTTAATACATAAGTACATAATATTCATTTTTGTTACATGATTCTCTAGAATACTCCAGTCATCGCATTCTGTGGTCATATGTTGTTGTATAGTGGATGTTGAACTGTATATTTGACCTGTGTATTGTATAGGGAGAGAAAATCTTCTTTCTGATCAAGCCCACCTCTGCCAACCTTTCTCTGTATGAGCGCTGGAGTTCCTCATCCAACCACAGCGAGATGTTTTTTGCTGACCAAGTGGACAAGTGTTACAAGTGCACACTTAAACAAGGGCAAACTCTTTTCATTCCATCAGGTGAGACATCAGGGTGCCGGAATTAAATAAAAAATGAAGCTCTAAGCTCTAACATTTCTTTGTTTTTATTGAACGGCAGGATGGATTAATGCAATACTGACTCCTGTGGACTGCTTAGCCTTCTCCGGGCATTTTGTCCACAGTCTGAGCGTAGAGATGCAAATGAGGTCAGTGACTTGCTTCTTTTTCCTTTAAGACAAGCTTTGTATGTGCATTTCTATAGGTTCCCATAATGCAGTGTGATGATCTCAGTGATAAAAAATCCATCCAAGATGGTGTAGCGGTCTGCAGGCCCATCGGGACCCGATGGGGCCCGACACGCTAAGCCCATTCGGGCCGGGCTCTTTTTTTACAGATCGGGCTCTGGCTTATTTAGCTTCTCTCCTTTCGTTGTGCCCATAATATACATGCAGAGCACATGTCACATAGTGTGTATGAAATACATGAAACACAATATTGTTATATTTATTATATTATAAATATTATACATCGCCTAAGCAACACAAACGCAATACGAATACGCACGCGTCACTCACGTGCATTAACAGGTGACAGTTGACCATGCAGAGGATCAGGGAGAAGTTGGATTATTTTTTTTTTTATTAATATTATTTAACATTAGCCAGTTGGCGAAGAGTTCTTCATTTTTGAACATTGTTTTGAACATTATTCTTCAGTTACTTAAACAGGGTTTCTGCGGGGTCTTAAATATTCTGAACTTTAAATTTAAGGCCTTAAAAAGTCTTAAAAACGGCCAGATTTTCATCCTAGGTCTTAAATTTAATTTAGTCAGGTCTAAAAAAGTGTTTACCCTAGTTCATTTCCAGAAACGCTGGCCGCAGAAAGTTATTACAAAGTAGCAAAAAAGTATGGAGTTGTAGCCTACAAAGCGGAGCCCTAGAGCAGGGGTCTCCAACACGTCGCTTGCGTGCTACCAATAGCTCGTGGCTTGATATGAGCTAGCTCGCCAGAGGCCGTTCACATATCATGTCTTTTGCACGCTCAAGTTTGTTCAAATGTAAGCGCGCTCATAATTGAAGCGACGCGCAAATTTTTTTACCAGGCGCAACGAGATGAAAAAAATCTAAACTTTTCAGAATGCCGCAAACGCACCGCAGGTCATGTGACAGGAACCAACCAATCACCCCTTTCCAGAACAACATTGAAAGCTCAGTCAACATGAAGGATGGGGGTGCACCCAAACACTACTAATAAATATAAGCTAATGTGTAAATGTCAGTAATTTATCTTTTTTGACTCATTCTTTTTATAAAAAAATATTTAAAGGCTGAAATATGAGGTTTATCTTTGTATAAAACCTTTTTTGTCAAAACTTTATTTGAACTTGTACATGTTAGTAGATAACATGTTGCAAGACACTCTTTTAAAATCTGGCCATCATTTTTAATGGTATTTTAATGTTTACGTACACAAAAAGTGCATATTGATGCTAATCAATTTGTTATTTGCTGTTTTTCGACATAAAACTTGTTGAATTGACTTCATTCTGTAGTATTAGTACTTTTTGAACAGGATTCTGTGATAACCGTGATAATTTACAATAATACAACAATAATTGTGTTTTTACAGTATAATATGCAAAAGTACAATTTTCTATTAAAAAAATATCTACCTCTCTCTCACACACACACACGCACACACACACACACACATCAGATAATCCTAGATAGATAGATAGATAGATAGATAGATAGATAGATAGATAGATAGATAGATAGATAGATAGATAGATACTCTAATGATCCCGAGGTAACTATCTAACTTGGAAAATGCGTCGTGTAGGTCTTAAATTTCAATCTTTATGGTCTTAAAATGTCTTAAAAAGGTCTTAAATTTGACTTACTGAAACCTGCAGAAACCCTATTAAAAGCAAAGAAAGGTAGGCCGTTTATTTACTTATTTTTGCGGTTGGATCCCGTAGCGCTATATTCTCTACTGCATGCTTATGCTTCTCTCTAATGGACAGTCTGTTCAATATTTGTGGGAATGATTGGGCATGATTCAGGCCTATAATAAAAGTTAACCTTTTAGTAGCGTGTGACGTGCGTGTATTTGCGTGTAGCAGAGACCGCGCACGTCAGAGAGAACTTAAAGTGATATTGATGTTGGTATCGGGGCGGGTCGGGTTTGGGCTGAAAAATTGCAGCCGTTGTCGGGCTGGGGCCGGGTTAGGGCTGGAGTATTTGGCCCGTGCAGGGCTCTAAGATAGTGTTAGTCAGGGCTCAAATGTATCCATAAAATATAGTTACATATAATTAAAAATGTTTGTGTATTCCCTGTATTCTGATGCTTTGTTCGATTAGCAACATCTCATTAGGTTTTGTAACAGAACTGTAGTGTACTGAAGCATGCTATTTAATAAAAATAATTATATATATATTTATTGTGTGTGTGTGTATGTATATATGTTTATATATATATATATATATAATACAATACAATAGGTACAGAGGGTTTGGTGCATAATGTAGGGCTATTATGTGGGATTATAAAGGCCTTAATGTCTTTGGCTGTTGCCATTTTAAATGTTATTACATGCTGTTTGCCATGCAGTGACAACTGGAGGATGGTGATGCAATTGAAGCATTCAAGCGTTAAACCTTTGCTGTTCTATTCTTGGCACTTACAAGCCTCTGTAGCAATGAAAAGAAAGAAGGGAAGTCAAGAGCATATGCTTTTGCCTTCTGAAGTGCATTTCTCACATCTGTGAGACCACGATTTCCTCTCAAGGCACACTTTTCAGTAATCCTCCCTTTGCTTCTCCACTCAGAGCATATGAGGTGGAAAAAAGACTCAAAGTTGCCAGCCTCACTCCTTTTCCAAACTTCGAAACAGCATGTTGGTATGTGGGGAAGTACTACCTGGAGCGGTTTAAAGGTGAGCGAATAATATAAATAAATATAACCTGTTAAAAAAGTGTGTTTTTACGTGGCTTGTTTGTAGGTATTGTAGTTTCACAAAACTCGCAAGTGAAAAAGAGCAAAGTGTCAGTTTCACTGCAACCATTTACGTTTGCAAACGTAAATCATTCGCAGCAAAATTCCCCTGTGTGACTCCCCTGAAATGGCTTCAAAGGTTTTGCTTTCGAAAATTGCCTCTCCATCCTGCTAGATGGAGATTTATCCGTAATAGTGAACTTTGGGACTGGAAATAAAAAGATCTAATGTCGTAAGGTAGACTCAAATGACTTCCTTCTCGCTCGCTTCGTGCGTGATCCTGGAAGGGGCCTGCTGAGCAGATGAGGAGGGTCTGGATGCCCGGCGTATTATTGCAGTCATTACATCGGTGCATCGCGGAGTTCACAGATGATTAGCTTCAAAAGGCAGAATCACTTGCTCCATTACAACCTGGTGTTTAAACTCCCTTCATCTGGCCTTGGACTGCGTGTTTATATTTCCACCATTTTCCCCCCGTCACGTTACTTAATTTTGCCAGATTGCTGTAGCGCGCACATTGCAAAAAGGACCGCTGTTGGTCTCCAAGCTATCTGATGTTCAGATGGGGGAATCAGCTTTCAAGGTCATCTTTTCAAGGGTTCAACTCTCGTGTGTGACTTCAGGTAGAGGAAAAAAAGACCTTGGCTCCAGGCCCAGCAGGCCGACTGGGCCACCGCCAGCTCTATTGCTTCCCTTCTCGTTTCACTGTTTCAGCTTTCACTTTATGTTCATGTTATTCATTTAAATGCAGTGTGGAATATATTTCCTGTAGTGGCTGTGTATCCAGTCCAATGTAATCAATGTTGAAACCGGCGCTCCAAAAAACCGCCCATGACTGCACATGACTGTTTTTAGGCCCCTCTGGATTGAAGTAATCAGTTTGATATATGAATGGCCTTTGTTATTGAACAGTAATGGGTCAGGTTGAAACCGTAGTCCATTTTTATCTGCCAATGCCCACCCCCACTCCCCACTCCCCACTTCTTTCGGTGAGTTTCATGCTCTGAGCATTTCTGACAGGCCGACCACGGTCTTAGGCATTGCTGTTAATGATTTAAGGAAAGTTAGGCCTTTTATCAATTTGCCTATTTAGAAAACAGCCCTTTCTAGAGAGGATCTTATGTTACTAATAGGGCACTAGTTGAGTATTTGGATCCAGATGGGAATAATGGACTCTGATGCAAAATTTCCTAAACATTTTGCAGGTTTACATAAGGCGAACAAGCAGCCACCTCCTTACTTGGTACATGGTGCCAAAATTGTCAATGGAGCATTCAGATCGTGGACTAAAAAACAGGTAAATATTCGATTTGACATTTTCGATATTCTGTAGTTTCACTGATTTAAATTATAGGTAAGTTGACCGTGACTCTCGTCTTTTGTCTTTTTCCAAAGGCTCTTTTAGAGCATGAGGACGAGCTTCCAGAAAACATGAAGCCAGCACAGCTCATTAAAGACCTTGCCAAAGAGATTCGGATTTCTGAGGTGACACACTGCGAAGTTGTTGGAGACTTTTGTTGGATGTCTTTACTCTCATCTATTCAGATATGATCTTGATTTTTATTATGTAGAATGTTTTTGTACATGTTCAATCAGCTATTGCCAGAATCAGTAATGGTTGACAACTTCTTCACTGTGTCTTTAACTCAGAATGCAACAAAAGCCATAAAGAGCGAACCCAGCAACTCAAAGCCCCCAGCCGAGGAACCCCCGTCTGCTCCATCAGAACCAGAAGAGCCCACGTCCCCCGCACACATCTCCTCTCCGCCACGAGATAAGCCAGCTAGGAAGAAAGCCACAAAGCCACCCAAACCACCCAAAATGCCCAAGGCACCCAAACCACCGAAAGAACCCAAAATAAAAGAAGGTGGCAAAAAAAAAGGGAAGAAAGCAAAGGAAGGTATTTTACCTGAGAAAAAGCCCTCAAGTCTGGCAGCTCTTGAATCCCATGCAAAGGACATCCTGAACAAGATGGACCAGCCCAAAAAAGTAAAGTTTTTTTTCATCCGTATAATATTCAATATGTATTATGTTTATGTGTATAAAATGACTTAAAAGGGTGGATTATAATTTCCACCGAACATCCATCAAAATGTTTAATACAAGAAGTCAAATTCAATAATAAATCTTGATATTTTCCATATCTTGATCTTCCATATTTTCCTACATACACTACCGTTTAAAAGTTTGGGATTGGTACATTTTTTTTAAGATTTTGAAAGAAGGCTGCATTTATTTGTTCAAAATACTTTTTTAATTTATTTTTTATTTAATACATTTATTTTAATTTATTTAATACTTTTTTATAATAATTTATATCTTTTTTATTTTATTTTTTTATATATTTTAAAATAATATGGCAAAGAATTTTCAGCATCCGTCATCAGTGTCATATGATCCTTCAGAAATCATTGTAATATAATGATTGGGTGCTCTGTAAACATTTCTTATTATCATCAATGTTGAAAACAGTTTAATATTTTAATGGAAACTGATCTTTTTTCATTTGATGAATAGAAAGTTTAAAAGAGCAGCATTTAATGCATCCTTGCTTAATAAATGTATTCATTTCTTTAATTTTTTTTATCTTACTTACCTCAAACATTTGAACGTTAGTGTATATTTTTTACTAAAGCGTTTTTAATAAATGGAAAATGCCACATAGAGACTTCCAGGAACATTTCTGAATTCATTTTGAATCTATTAATTAAAATGAACTGAACATAAACGAAATTTGATACTGCATGTGCAAAATCATTGTGAATAAAATCACTGTAAATATATCACCCTGCTCTAGAACTGTCAGTATGCACTTTTATCCATTAAAAAAAAAAAACATTTTATTGTCTCTCACATTACACAGCTGTTAAAGACTGGGATGAGTATTATGGAGAAAGAGACGAGTAAACCGAATGACGTTGCAAAGTTTGAGATGATTCGAGAGCATAATAAGAACAAGACGGAGGCCAAATGGAAATATAAGGTACGTTTGTTAGGTTTACAATGTAAGGACACGATTGTAATGAATAACCTTGTGTAATGCAAACGTAATGATTTCCTCCATAGCAGCATAGATCAGTGCTAGAGAGAGGCTTTGAAAATCCACGCAAATAATATCAAACCCCGACAAGTTGAAAAGTAGCAAGCAGGGCTTTGGGATCATCCAGAAAGTGATTTACACGTTTTAGATCAAAGCAATCAGCAGAAATAACTCTGCGGCTCAGTCACTCTCTCTGTTCTGGGATCATCAAAGCAGCAGAACCCTTTACCCAGCCTCAGAGTTTACTAAATGCTATAATGCTATGTCATATCCCAGACATGCCAGCTAAGTATTTACATATGCCTTCATTTCTACTATCAAAATGAGCGTGTTGTGTCGTTATTGTTGGATAACATGGGATGGCTTTTGTAGGAAAAGCTTAATTCTGGTGAACGGAAGGCATTACAGGGCTTTCGTTCAAGGGGTAAAATTCAATGCCAAACAGCCCAGGAATGTTTGTAGTTGCTCCAAGTCTCCTGATCCGAGTGCTCCTTTGCCGCTCGGCAAACATTTGCAGATGGAGAGAAGTCTCTGCTAGATAGTCTTCAAGGTCATCAGCCGCAATGGCTTCAGTCTTTGACGTCTGATCACAGTGGACGCGGCTGACAGCGAAGACCCGAGAAGTGAATGAGATGGGAAGAGTTTCAAAGTACTGACGATCGTTTGGTGTTTCTTTTCATCTTGCAGAACAGCAAACCTGATTCGTTATTGAAAATGGAAGAAGAGCACAAATTTGACAAAAGTCTACTCAGCCATAAAGACAATAAATTTGCATTTTCATTGTCGAATAAGAAGTTGCTGGGGTAAGTACAGTATTAAAGTTAAAATTTCAAGCATGCACTATTAAATAGGCCTATGTTAATACATATTTTGATATGACTGACAGCCCTAATTTTGAGCAATTTTATGTCTGTGTTGTCTCTTCTGTCAATCCAACTAATGTTCTTTTCATCTGGTTCCCTCAGATCAAAGATGCTCAAGACCCAGACCAATTCGAGTGTTTTTGGCTCAATACAGAATATCAAGGAAGAAAAGCCCAAGCCTGTGAGAGACGAGTATGAGTACGTCTCTGATGAGGGGGAGCTTAAGATCGACGAATTCCCAATCAGGAGGAAAAAGAACGCAGTCAAGAGAGACTTTTCCTGTAAGGCTTCATGATATGCGATCTGGGCCAGGGTGATTTTCTGATTAAATAAGACATAAATTTGAAAGCAAAAATTATTATATACTTTATAATCAGACCCAGATGGAATCAGTAGACTAATGTTAAATTTATTACACTGATTTTGGGTGACAAAATGATTTAAACTACAGTCTTATTAGTATTTGAAAGTATAATAAAATTAGTCAAACTCTATAATAAACAAACACACAGGGGGTGGGGGTCCAAAATTAAGATTTTGCAATATCTGCCAATGATGAGTGAGTTAAGTACAATTTTACTTAAGATATTTACTTTAGATATTCCTTATTGGCCATGAAACTGTTTTTCATTATTATTTTAATAATTGGAATAGTTTTAATAATTTTTTTCCAAATAACAGTGGAATTGTTTAGCTTTTTTATGAATTATGAATATTGAATTAGTAGCAAACAGCTCAGTTCAATGTGTTACAGATACACAGACACAAGGAATATTTAACATGCGTCACCACATCAAATCCTAGATAAACCTCTGCAGTTGCATTTCCTAATAAAGTTACTGGCCACCATACATTTAATTTAATGAGTTTTGCTTGTATTTGGCAGAGTTTGTTTGGTCCCTGGGTGGCGCATATGTAGAAATGTGTGAGTGACAGGCATTCAGATTATGTTGAAATCCGTGGCCACTGATTCCATGTGAGCCTGCCTATATTAGACACACTGGTCTTTTAACTGATTAACAATAAATCTTTAATTTCATGCTATGTGAGAATAATCTTAAACATCTGATGTTATTTACAGTTTTATCAAACATCAAAGAGCCCATTCTGCCATCGAAAAAGCCAAAGCTACTACCGTCGGACACGAAGGTAAGCGTCAACTCCATTTATAGTGCTGGTCCAGTGTTATTTAACAGAACATCCATAGTATTTCTCTTTAATCAGATAGTGGTAAAAACATTAAAAGACTGATTTTGACGGTAAACAGGAAGAAATTAGGACAAAATTTGATTTTTTTTCATGAAGTAGCTGATTAATTCCTTCTGGATGCATTTAAAACATAGCAGCGCTGATGTTCTCAGCTTGCGATAATTCACCCATAATGTTCCGACTTAAACCAACATACGGCACAAATCAAAGAGAGCGAGCTGCAAGACGGAGCCAAATATCACCTCAAAACTGATGAGGGAAATAGCTGTGGACTGAATCAAATGAGAGCAAGAAAGTTAATCATGACAGAGGCCCACAGGCGAACTATGTGAGGGGTTACAAAAGGCTACAGGATATACCAAGACAAAACTGTATATAGAATGAATATTGCTCATGCAGTTCGTTCAGCTTCTTGTGCATATTTTGATACATTTACATTATGTACTTCATGTCCGTTTTTTCCCCCCCATTGTTATTTCAGAATCCAGATTCATCAGATGAAGAATCGCTCCACATAGACACGGAGGCCAAGACAGAGGTCAAAGGTCGTAACTCCAAGGTCTCTAAGAAGAAAGGGGGCAGTTCAGCTGGGATTCTGGATCTCCTACAGGCCAGCAAACAAGTGGGCGGCATTGACTACAGTAACAACAGGTATGCACATTGTTATCTATATCCTGGTGTCTGAAAGGCATGAGTTAGCCAAGTCAATTAATAAGGCTGAATAGGTTTACTTTTAGTTTTCGCTTTAATATTTAAACAATAATAATTTTGAGATGCAACTTCTCCTAAAGAATTTTAACATAGTATACTTTGGAATGTTGAGACTATCAGGATGTAGGCCTGGGCGAAAAATCGATTGAATGAATTAATTCGAATTTTTTGTTGCGGGCGATTTAAAAAATAAGTAAATCGAGTTTTTGTGTAATGATCATTTTGGTCGCATATGCTCCTGAAATTTAATCTGTGCGACCTAAAAATATATTTGGGAGCATTTGTGCGAGTGCAAATAATGGTTGTGGTGCGACCTGTTTTAATTTCTCTAAAAAAAAAACGTTTGCAAATTACTTCACAGTGTGTACCTTATGTGCGCTGATATATAAGCACGAGAGAGAGCCCCGGTCGCGCGCGCGCACTCTCACGTCTTCAAACAACACGAGCGCTGTCTTGCTCTCTCTCCCTCGCGCATATTAATCAAAATCAATTGACACGATAGAAAAAGGGCGGAAGACCGAAGTTTCACGTGAAGCGTTCGGAGATTTTTTTCTCCTGAATTACAGCGGAGTGTGAATTGTGCTAAAAAATAAACTGCCGGGATAATCACACAACTTTGCAGTTGGCAACCGTCATGTCCGATTCGCGAACTAATGACTCATTTGAACCGATTCACTTGAATGAATGGTTAAAACAACTGATCTGTCTAACACTGAACTCACGAGACGTCTGAATAGGTGTATAACAAATCGGTAACACTTTACAATAATGTTCCATTTATTAAATTCTAGTTAACTACATTAGTTAACATGTACTATTAATAAACTGTACATTGTTAATTTGTTAACCATTGTTAATGTTAATTTCAACATTTAGGCTAGGCTACTAATAGCCTACATTAGGCTATTGAAGTGTTTTTTTATGTTAACAAAAAAAACAAAACAAAAAAAAACACTTCAATAGCCTAATGTAGGCTATTAGTAGCCTAGCCTAAATGTTGAAATTAACATTAACAATGGTTAACAAATTAACAATGTACAGTTTATTAATAGTACATGTGTTTATTGCTTTCCTTAATAAGTAGGGGGGGAAATCGGAAAAAAATCGTAAATCGAATTAAAAAAAATAAAATCGGAGATTTTATTTTTAGGCCATATCGCCCAGCCCTATCAGGATGGTAAACGGTTTCCGAGAAACATCCTCTCTAGTCTAGTGACTAAGTTTAATATTAAATTTCATAATATAATCCATAGCCTTTTGATTTTGAGTAGACTTTGATAGTCTACTATTTATATATTTTCGATGTTTTAAATGCGTATATACATGTAGATGAACATCTTTGGTTAAAACAGTTTTAAAATACATGGCTTGAGACCTACCTCACATTCTGTTCAATACCGTTTTGCTCCGTCCATCTGTTTTTGAACGCAAGAATGTGTCTTGTGGGAAAAATCGTGACTAGTATCTGGTGTACATGACCCTAAACTAGTGTAATTATACAAGGCTTCCTTAAGCAACTAGTTGTTTAGACAATCCATCGACTGGTCATTTGTGCACATCCCTAGTTCATACATTTTCATGATTCATGTGGTATGTTTTGTACATTACACACGCTAATGTGGCAGAGTATGTATTATGGATATGTTTTGTGTTTGGCTGAGGGCCATAGGGAACATACAATTTATATGATGAAGCATGTTCCTGACCCTTAAAGAATTAAAACACGTCATATTTCTAGCTTAACTGTTAGTTCTCAAATTTCTCACTGTAAACACATCGAGCACAGGCGTTTCTTCATCTGTTGAACAATGGCTAAAGTAATAGTTTGCACGGTTCTTTATAAGCAGTTTACATGTGCTGCCATTATTTGTTTAATCCCTCTACACTATTAATTTGTCAAATACAGCAAAAGCTTTAGGCCATTCCTCTTCATTTTACTGTTTGCTGTTTTGGGCACATTTTTGATGGTCTATTTCCACTGCGCTGAAAGCTGCAAATCAGCTCAAACACAAAATGAGAAGGAAAACATGGTTAAAATATGTTAATTTCTCAAATTATTTTTTTGTGCTTTTAAACCTGACATATGACTGCAGGATTGTGGGGAGGAAATGCCTCCAGTCAGTTGCGACCACATTAAACAAGCTCTTGACTCATTGTTCCACCTCACTGGTTAATCACTTAATAGGTGGTAATCTGCACGGGCTAAATCTGTATTTTTCTGCTAGTTACCTCAAGCTTGGAAGCAGATGTGGACACAATAGTCTTAGTTTACACGGTAGAATCTTCTTGTGACATGAAAGAGATTTACCTGATGAGGAAATTACCTTTTTATGGGGAATGAATGTTTAGTGACAGTTAAGTTAGAAAGGCAAGAGGGAGATGTGCAGATTGGTGGTTTATTGAATGAGCAGATGTGATTATAAGACAGAACAGGTTCAGTTTTGGTTGAATGAAGGTTCAGTGTGAATGAAAGCAGAGATGTTAATGCAGGTAATTTGGTTTGCCTTTTGATTACACACCTTGGATTGAATCTTAACTAGGATTTTCAAGTTAGTTTTCCAGGCCCACCCATTAGCTTTACATGTTCAGTTGATTAAATATGCCGGAGATTTAAACAAGTCCTCATGACATTGCCATACATCAGCTGCAGTGGAAAAGCTCTTTGGCCATGATTGACATCAACCATTTTCTTTGGTGGGTTAAAGGTGATGTGTAATGTTTTGAATATTAAAATGTTAATAAGTAAAATATTTCAATATTGTATAAAACTTTTTTTAATTTACTATTTTTAATATGCACAGTCGACTATAAGTAAACTATTAGTATTTCCTTGAAAACTGCGTTTCCATCCTATTTTTATGCAGATTTTGGGATATCGCCAGTGTTCTTTTAGAATTAATTTATACTGTTATAGTATTTATCAACATTTTAAATTACATTTTATTTTTATATTTTCAGTTTTTATTTGAAATTTTAGTTTAGTTTCCAGTAATTTTTTATGTGCTTTTGTAATTTTTTACATTTCTATTTAGTTTTAATTTAAATTAGATTCAGTTTTAGTTATTTTACTACTTTAACTTAAACTCATTTTATTTCAGTTACTTGCCAAGAAAACAATTCTAATTTCATAATTTTTTTCATCATTATTTCAATTAATAAAAAAATTTTTTTTAGTTAATAACAACCCAACATTTTTGAGTGGATATTGCAAAAAATGTTGGATCGAAACACTAAGATGCAAATAAAAATGTAATCATGCGACTAAAATTCACATATTTGCATGCATTTTTTAAATTCAGCAAGTAAACATGATAATTAGTTGCAATGGAAAGACATTTACTTAATATTAAATCGATAAAGTCATGTGACTGAATAATTTGGCCTGGAAATACTGCTTTATTTTCTAATAGCTTTTCATGATATTCAGAGTTTTAGTATAAATTAAATTTGCAGCTTGGAAACGTATATCTATCATCATTAACCTGACCAGTGGCGTCTGCTTGGGACTGTTCATCTGGGAAATCTTTCTGCTACACTAGTGGTGCAAAAATTACACACTTCACCTTTAAGTGTCCATCTCCATTCTCATTGCTCCCCATCACCCGACTCACTTCCTAAAATTTCGAATCGCTTCTCATTCCCACTGACACTTGGAGTAATGTGCGTGTGTGTTGTGTATTTCTCATTGATGGACTTACAGTCAGCCACCTGCATCCCCCAGCACACAGGAGGCCATCCAGGGCATGTTGTCCATGGCTAACCTGCAGTCATCAGACTCTTGTCTGCAACCATCCTGGAGCAATAGCCAAGCTAAGAACAACTCTCACAGCAGCTCAGCCAGCAAGAAGCCGAGCGGCGCAGCCGGAGCAGGAGGGAACAGCAAGCGACCAGCCAAACGCTTGCCCAAAAAGACGCAAAAGAGCAGCAGCGTGGACAGTTCGGACATGTTCGATGATGACCAGGACCACATGGACGCATGCTTTAAGGATTCTGATTATGGTAAGTTCTTCAAACGGATTCTTTTACTGTGCTTAAAGCGATCGTTCACCCCCCCAAAAAAAGTAATATCTTCTGGGGAACACAAAAGATATTTTGAAAAATTTATTTTGTCAAAAAAAAAAAAAAATCATACTATGAAGGGGTTTAATGTTGTTTGAACCCCAAAATGCAGAAGTAGTTTAGTCATACAGGTTTGAACCAGGGCTGCATGATGTTGAAAAAGATTTTGATATGCTTTTGATATGCGATAACCCGTAAAATAATGTGATATGCGATACGACAATGCTTTAAGTATAAAACAGAAATTGAATAATCAAATGTAAAAATAAAACACTGCTTAGTCTTTACTGTATGAATCAAATATATACTGATTCTTATTAAAGCTACAAAAGTTATTCAGCCATTTCTCTTTGTCTTTTGTTCATGACCCCAGTTATTGCAAGCTATCGCGATATATACATTTGAGATATTTCGGTAATTTCGATATATTGTGCAGCCCTTTTAGCAGTTAATCCGTGAATCACATGCGTGCCAAACCGTGGGGCCTGATCCGTACGGATCAACTGCAATCCGTTCCACCCCTAATTAACATTAATGACACAGACAGCAGCATTTATATTAGTCGCACGGATCCAGTTTACTGTTACAAATGTGTTTTCTATCTCAACTGCTTACGTTCACTTAAGACACAACTGATAGTGTGTTTAAATGAATACTCACCAAAACAGGCATTTTGACATCAATTTATGTGTATTTGGCCATATAAGCTGCAGAGGAGAACTGAATTCGGGATTGCATGCTGTCCGAGAGGCGGCTTTGTGTGCATACGAGTACGGCATTGTTCTTTTCCGTTGCTTATTGTGCTTAATAATAACTCTTTTTGACATTAAGCACGTCACAGTCATGTGTCCAGTCTATTTTCTGCTATCTGCGTCGACCTATCTGGGCTTTTCGTAACTTTTTGAAGTATTAAAGTCATTCAGTTATAGCATGCCATTGCGATATGCATAGCGATTTGTACATCCCCGATATTTCGATAATTTAGATATATCGTGCAGCCCTAGTTTGAATGACATTTTTGGGTGAGCTATCCCTTTAAGAACCCATTTGGAGAACAGATTGTAGTCCTCTCGTACCTTCATCTTGGATAGCTTGTTTGCACTATTATCTAGACCAATTAGTTCCTCTGAGACGATTTGTCAAGGATGTTTGGTGATGACTTGGAATTGCCCAGGTGTCCTTAGAGCAAAGCAAAACAGTGTAAATCTGCTCTATCAACTTTCTGATTAGAGTTTGATTTTGACTTAAGGGTTCTCATTCACGGCACAGTGACAGGCGTGTTTACTCTCAGCTAGAACTTTTCAATCCCCCTTTTTGAATGGTCTCTTTTATAGCTTTTGTGAACCCCTTCCAAGAACAGCAAGACCATTAGAAGCCTGTTAATAATCCATTAGCATGAGTTTTAAACTGTTGTTTTAAATGCTTTTTGATCTGATACCCTAATTAGTCATTACTAGCACGCACATTCCCGTTTGGACTCACACTAAGAGAGCGCTTTATCAGGCACACAAGCATTCCTCCTTTCTGTAAACATTTTTTTTCTTTTTCTTGATAATTTAATTGTTGGAAATTGCGTGTTCCTGAGTGGTTGAGTTCAAAGAAGCTAGGTGCATGCAGGACGAGGCAGGGCAAGGAACAGCTGCCATGCATCTGTGTCACGCTAACATCCTGTCCAATGAGAAAATACTTAGCACTGTAGTTTATGGAGTGCAAAAATAGGGTGGTTTCTCATGTATAAGCTGTTTAAAAGTAATGTGCTTCGACATATTTACATTGCTTTCTTTAATGACTTTAGACCATACATATAGCACTCCAAGACAAAGAGAAGTTCCAGTGGAAACTAAAATGGTGGCATCTGTAGAATTAGCTAACTTTTGCCTTCTTTAATCTTCTTTTTTTTTCTTTCTTCAGTTTATCCATCTCTGGAATCTGAAGAGGACAACCCAATTTTCAAATCGAGATCGAAAAAAAGGAAAAATACAGATGACACTCCGTATAGTCCAACAGGTAGTGCGAAGTCTACAATTTCAGGTGGGAGTCCGACTATAATGTAAATGTAATCACATGGGATTATATTCATACTGTTGCAGCACGAGTTGGGCCCACTGTACCACGACAGGAGAGACCAGCTCGGGAGGGGGCACGTGTGGCGTCCATAGAGACAGGACTGGCAGCTGCGGCAGCTAAATTGTCTCATCAGGTTAACGCTTTAAGCTCATAATGAAGCGGTTCATTCAATGCAATGCCCAAATGTTTACATATCAATTTAAAAACATTACAATAATATTAAAATACTTCTAAATTAAGTATATTCTAGGGATGCACAATTAATTTAAATAAAGCTGGAATCAGCTTATTGTGATTATCAAGTCGCAGAGGCTTGAAATGAATTAAATACATGCATCTGCTCTGAGTTTGGGTCACTTATAATGTGCATTAGGGAACATAACATGCACAAACCATCTTCCCAAACTTGTAATGAGAAGCGCTTATAAACCAGCTATTGTCAACAAAAGAGAAGCTGTGGTTTTCTGCCAAAATAAAACCTCAATTGGTTTAACATTTGAAAATAAAGAAATTAAGACAGCCAGTTCAGTGTATATATATGTTACAATAGTATCGGTTTGAATTTTGTTTAATATTTTTAATTAGTTATAAAAGTAATAATTAAAAATAATCATATATTTTATAATTTTATACTCTTTATAATTTGTCAAATTGTGTAGCCCTACAAAGTAGCGCAGCCAAACCAAATAAAATTTTATCAGAAAAATCGCTTTTAAATGTTTTTTTTCCCAAAAAGTGTAGCCCCAGTAAATACTGAGGAAACCTATTTAATAAAAATGTTGTGGATGTCTCATTTGCATTTGCAAGGATATTTATGTAAAATGAATAAATATTTAGGTCCTGCACTATTTTAGGTCGCACATTGATGGCGTTGTCCATGTGAACTCCTTTGTGTTTTGAAGCACAATATGCTCTTTGAATCATTTTCAAATCATGCTGGAGAACATGATCATCAGGTTTTTCCCCAACTTGTGGGAGTTCATGCAGTTCGAGTGTCATTACAGTTAAAGAAATTCTGAATCCTCTCTAATAGCTTCCATTTTCGTAGAAACATCTGTAAGACTGATTTAGCTAAAGGATCCTACTAACTAGTTCTTGCTACAGGAGGAGCAGAAGATTAAAAAGAAGAAAAAGAGTACCAAAAAGAAGCCCGTGGCTGTAGAGGAGCCTCACAAACTCTCTCAGGACAGCAGCTCTCCAGAACCCACCCCAGACTCTGAGACCAACCTGGCCGACCACGAGTACAGCACTGGAACGGGCAAAACCCCCGGCGGCTCGCAACCCATGGCCCCCGGAGTCTTCCTCAGTCAGAGGCGGCCTTCATCATCGTCATCATCTCAGAACACCTCATCTGTCCCGCCAGCAAAAGTCGAACGTGGGAACTCGACGGACGCCAAAGGTGATTTTGGCCAAAACATAAATAGGATCATCTTGTGATGAGTATTAATTCATGTTTAAAGGTCTGTTTATGTTGCACTGGCCAATCTGAGAGTCGCAATTTCAGCACCATTAATAATTTATTGACACAGCTGTGTATGTATTGATGCGAAAGGATGTTGTTGTCGCATATGCTAACCATTTCGCTTCGTCTCGCCCACAGCCAAGCGGCTAAAGAAAGGAATGGCAACGGCCAAACAGAGACTCGGAAAAATCTTAAAGATTCATCGTAACGGCAAGCTCCTGCTGTAACATGGACAATGGGTGACTCAGACTTTCTCCTGATGTTTATGGACCCGTGGACTGATCCCTCCCTCCCCCCCTCGATGAGCCGGGATGAGAGCAGCAAGGACTGAAACGGACGGGAAAGCGAACAGGATCCCACAAGTTTTCAATTTCTAAGAAGAACATAGCTCAGATAGGTTTTTGCCTCTTCTTTTACTTTATAACTTTCAGATACTAAAAATGTACAGAATACCTGCTATTAATATTTTGTAAGAAGAATTTGTCTTGTTTTACTATGGCTATCAGTTTATCAGGGGTTGCTAATATATTATAAGATACAGTACATAGCAGTCATTCCAAGACAAAGAAAGTATCCCTTGCATGTATTCCAGTTGCATGCATTGTTTTGGGAGGGAAAGGGTTAGTGGAAGGTTGCAAACAAGAAGGTCATTACTGCTTTTTGGATGTGGCTTATCATTATTATTAATATTATTTTCTTTTCTTTTTTTTTTACAAGTATTACTAAAGAGATGATTTTTACTTACTGCCTGGGTGATTTTAAAATCCCCCATTTGGAATTTACTTTCTTTAAGCAAAAAAAAACACATTTTTATATGCATTACCTACACGGGACAGCTGAAAAAGTACTTTTCTGTTTGCTAAGCACTATCACAGATAATATTTATTGATCTAATATAATTGTACATGTCATAGGTAGCTTGAGAAAAGCCAGAAGGCACTTACAAAACATCAGTGAAGCACAAATATGAACTCATATTGTTAGTAATGTTGTCTCAACAGCTACTATAAAATGACAACTGTAGTTTTATTTTATTTTATTACAAATATAGGAAAATTTCGTTTTTGTGGGGAAAAACATTAAACATGCATATCGATAACAATTCCACTTAATGATGACATGGTTCAAATATCTTATTTCCCCTTTTCTAACAATTCAGTGTATCACATGAAATACAATATCACAACTAAACTTTTACTGAATTGTTACCACATCTTTGACATTTTTATTTATATGTTGTTTTGTCATTTTTAGACATTGATACTACAATCAGATTTACATCATCCTGTTTATCGCATTATTTTATTGTTTGACAATGTAGCTCTTATTACGGTTCCATTATACGTTACAAAACACTTGCCAAAAGCAACGAAACACTACATAAATGGGATCTCTAGCACTGATGATAAGCCTCATCCATGACATTTCACTACATGGGGATACTTTCTCTCTTCTTTTTGTTTCACAGGCAGCACCAATTACCCTAGAATGAAATATGCATTTATATTGCTTCACAGTACAGTATGTAGAATGTAGCCTGTATATAGCTTTTTAAATTACTACTTTTTGTATCCTTTTTTCCTTAATACTTCATTATACATTTTTACTAGTTTTTGCTAATTACAAACAAAAATATATATAAAGATATAGAAATAGTCATTACCTTTTTCATTTTTTTTTTTTTTTGTTAGATACACAATAGCTGTACTTTTTTAACCATTGTTTTGTTTTCATTTCATTTTGTTACATTAGACAAAAGGTGTTGCCTGGAGAACAAAATACACAGTGTAACATTTATTCTCATATGGCCTTACATGCAGAAAACCATGTGTATTATGATTCATTTATGATGGGGGATAAGGAAAAAAAAAAAATCAGCGTTTCTACGACCAGCCTGACATTTGAGCTAAAATACCCCTGATGGATTTTAAAAGTTATTTTACTAGCACCTTGTGAAGTGTTTTCTGTGTCAGTGATGTAATTTATTAATGTTTGTAGCCTTTTATACTTGTATAATTCTTAAGAGGTTTTGTTTTAAATCGTTTATCAGTCTGTGAGCCCCTTAGGACACTTCTATCATTAACATTGGGCAATAGTTCCTTTTTTTTTCTTCTTTTTTTTTTTTTTTTGTCTTAGCAAAATTTGTCTTCATTGTTTTCATCAAATCAAGTGCAACTGCTCTCATCAATACGAAATGTTACATTATTACTGTTATTATTATTATTAAGCAGCTATTTTAAAAATCCATACCATCATGCCATGAGTTTTATTTTGGTAATAGAGTATGTACATTCTTAACCAGGTTTACTGTGCTCATAAATTGCAGTGTTTTAGTTACCAATGTAAATCTTGTATCCACCTTTCCGAATCGAAACAATGGAACTATTTCAGGTTTTTATTTGTACAAAATGTGTGTTGCTTTGTTGTGGTTTATTTTTATATGTTCAAACAATTAAATGCATCCACTGTTTCATGGCAGTGAATGATACTTTTGTAGTAGTGCACTCTGTTTTCTGACTCACAAAAGATGTTTTGAATTAACATCCATGTCATGTGTTTGCAGAAATGCCTTATTTTCTTGCCGTTTATATTTAACCTTTTGTATTAGGATTTATTGCCCCATGCATACTTTGTTTTTCTAAATGCAATGAGTTGCTCATTATGTATATGAAGTCTGTTCCCATGCCATAATGGCACACAAAAGTCAGTTTTGGTAACATGTTCTTCCACCATTCATATGGAATGGCAGGGCTACACACGTTCCCTGGAACATGCTGTGGTAATTACTTTTAAATGGGCTCATGCTACTGTACCATTCAGGTCTGATGCCCTGGAGAAACTCTCGACTCGCACACAATCCCCCCATTTAGAACCACATTGTCCACTGGGAGCCGAGCTGCACTTTTTGCTTTTGTTCTTTAATACACAGCTAAAGCCAAAACACCAGCGAGTCCAGCCGGCAGCTCCGACCAAATCATTTTCATGAACCGAGCCAAGGTCAACACTGTTAATATCTATTCGTGTTGCCGGACTCTGACGTATAGTTCAAATATAGCCTGAGCGTTATTTGAAACAGTGTGTATGTGTAAGGGGACGTGTGTAGTGTGTACTACTGACCTTATGATGTCTTTGCTCTGTGTAAATTATCTTTGTGTTTTTTTCTTTACTTCCTAGTGGCTTCCAATAGATTTTAAGAGCAAGGACTCGTTTTCAACGTCTCTTGTCTTGACCTGATTTACGAGGATTGGAGGTGAACATGCAGAGAGCCACCAGGTGGAGATAGAAATCCCAGAAAATGCGTCTGTTGCTTGCTTCTCAGTGGAAAGGGCTGGCAGGTACATCTGCTCCACTTATGACATCAGTTTTTTTTACCATCAAAATAAATGTTATGTTCTAGAAGGTACATCACAATAGCTGCTATTAACAAAATGCAGGGTCTTTTTTGGAGCTAATTTGGATATAGACAAATATAGCCTATAGTTCAAAAACAATTGTCCATAAGCAAACAATTACTGTAAAAATGTGGCCTCAACCAATTTCACATTTTTTATGTTTACTTTCTTCCCTTTGGTCTTTAACGTTACGCACGATACCGCATAAATCTTAACGGCATGACAAACATTTCAAATAATTTAGGGTAAAACCATATTTGAGTAGGTATTTGTTATTGTTGGAGTATGTGGAAGGGTTCCACTCTCAACATGAAAATGCAGATTTTGTCATCAACATCTGCCATGTATCCCACACGGCGCAGAGAACGCCACAGCTCATTGCCTCCCGGTAAACCCCCCCCCCCCCAAGCAAAGTAGCACCCAATGTCCCCCCTAAGTACTTTGTAGCGTATTAATGATGTTTATCTCTGAGAGGAATTGCAGAAGAGGCTCGTATATCAGGCCTAACTTGTTCCTGCCACCAGTTTGTTTGTCTGTGCACAGCAGTGTTTAGCAAACATTGTTTTAGCAGTTAGTTAACATCAGAAAAAGCAGTGCCATTTCAGAAAGATGGAGTATGACTGATTTGGAAGTAATCGGGTGGTTAAGCCCTTTTTAAAAAATGGTTTCACTTTATTTTACAGTAAGTGCACTTATGTGTACTTACAGTGTACTTACCTAAGAAAGTACTGGGTAATATAAGGCAACTACATGAGTTAGGTTTAGGGGTATGTTCAGGGTTATTACTCAGCTATTGCAATTACTATAATAAGTACATAGTATGTACATGGGGACTGTAAAATAAAATGCATGTATGTAAAATAGGACATTAACAACATCTCTATTCATGGGTTCTGAGGCCAAATATCTTGTAATGCTATGCTTAAACCAATCTATTAATACAATGGACTATTTCACAAAAGTTGGGTGATTTATTTATCATGTATTTTAATTATTTAGTTGTAAAACTTACATTTACAGTCAAAAGTTTGGACACATCTACTTTTTTATTATCCACATTTTTTTTATATAAGTAAATTCTTGTAAAATATTAAACTTTGCATAATTACAGCATTTTTCCTTCAATATTTGATCCAACTTAAATAAAAAATTTTTTTTACAAAAAAATAAATACATTTTTGGGTATACTTTGTATTTTATTTCTACAAAATGAATTAATTTTGTAGAAATAAAATACAAAGTATACCCAATTTTTTTTGTATTTTATTAGTAAAAATTTATTTTATTGTTTTTTTATTGTTTTTAGTAAATATATTTTTACTAAAATATATATTTTTAATTATTCAAAATAATTTAAATTATTTTGGGGAAAAGGAGTTTTGAAGAGCATAAGAAACATTCATTAATCGTGTCCAAACTTTTGACTGGTAGTATTTCCAAATGCACAGTTAAATAGAATACTTACATTTAAAATGTACTCTTCATCCACAGGGACATCTGTCCGATGTCCTTAGTGTGTGTTATTGTTCAGCTTGTGGACTGCAGATGGCTAAAGCAGTGCTGGTCATTCTCCTCGCCAAAAAATCCTAGAGAAAAAAACAGGCACGTCGGCTACATTTGAAAAAAACTAATCATTTAAAGTGGATCAGTTTTGCAGTGGATACGGATTGTGACTTTTAAATTCTTGTTTAATATCTTAAAAGTGCTCTGATCAATGTTGGGGATATCGCATTATTTCTTTAAAAATGTAACTAATTGTGTTAGTTGCTTTTTATGGAAAGTAACGTGTTGCGTTACTTTTTGCATTGCCTTTTCTCACCTGGGCTGGACTTGGTTGTTTGTTTTTTAATAAAAAAGTTTTTTTTTTTGCCAAGTGTCAAGGCCAAAAGTGAAATGACGCAGGAGAAGAAAAAGTAACTACGATTTTAATTCAGAAATTTAATTTAAAAAAAGATTACTTGTAATGTGTTACTTCCAACACTGGTTCTGATGAAACAGTACAGGGGATGTAATCAAACACTTTTCCACACTATTTTATTTATGTTTTTATGCTTTTTTTTTTTTAAAGACAATGTCTACAGAATTTCTGATGTTTAGAAGAGATTCTTTTTTGCCAATTTTTATTTAGCCTTTTCCCTTCAGCTCTATACATGTTTACAGCACTGTCACTGGGTTTAAACTCTTTTCTGAGTCCAATAGGAATTAATTCCCTGTGTCTTTAGGAGGGCAAGTGGTTTTATAATTGCGGTGTCAGGGGAGTCCAGGTGGATCTGCTGAGTGTCATGTTTGAGCTTATCTCATGGTGATCATATGCAGTGTAGCGGTCACAGATGTGAACGGACCGCCCGCCTTTCACTGTGATTTTAGTAAAAGCCCTGCGGTCTTATTAACAAGCCCCCAGTGGTTCAGTGAAACGTGCCATGCAGAAGATGCTTTAATTGCATTGGAATGTTTGAGTAAGTCATGTCTTTGTGTGGCCTAGCAGTGATGCAGGCATCGCTGTGTGTTATTGGTGGTCTTCCGTCTCGCAGTATAGGGTCTTACAAGTTACATTCCTCATGGTTCAAGAAGATTTTTGCAGAGGGGAGCAAGGTCCCAGTGATGCCCCTGAAGTAATCCTTTAGGGACTTTCTGTTTTATGTGCATGTGTCTATATTCAGTTCAAAGGTTTGTGTTCAGTAAGAATTTGTTCTTCTTTCTTTTCTGTTTTCGACAGTAAAGACATTTAAAATGTTAGAAAAGATTTATATTTCAAATAATTGTGGTTTCCACAATTATTAAAACAGCATAACTGTTCTGGTAACGCTTTACAGTGATGTCCCAGTAGTTAACGTTTGTTAATGCATTAACTAAAAATTAACTATCAACGAGTAATACATTTGTTACAGTGTTTATTTATCTTTGTTAGCGTTGGTCCATAAAAATACATCTATTCATTGTTAGTTCATCTAAGCTCAGATCTGTTAAATAATATTTGTTAAATAAAACATATACAACTTTTGATGTAGTGCATTAGTAAATGTTTAAATGAAAAATCACTAAGATTAATAAATACTTCAGAAGTATTTTTTTAATGTTCGTTCATGTTAACTAATGTAGTTAATGTTAACAAATGGAACCTTATTGTAAAGCTTTACCACTATTTTCAGCACTAAATATTACTAAAAAAGAGCACCAAATCAGCATGTTAGAAGAATGGTTTCTGAAGGAACATGTGACACTGAAGACTGGAGTAAAAATGCAGAAAATTCAGCTTTGCCATCACAGGAATTAAATAAATGTTTTTAATCGTTTATAGACTTATTTAAATTGTAATCATATTTCACTATACTACTGTTTTTGCAGCCTTGGTGAGCTTAAGGTATTTATTGTATTGTAAAAAACATTAAGAAAATCTTTCCGCCCCGAGACCTTTGGGGTATATATACCTATATGGGAAGAAAAAAAATACATGCTTGGCATTATACAGTATCTAAATTAATATGGGACTAAATGCCTGTTTTTATAGATCAGGGTTAAATTGCAATGCAATATGTTACTCGGCTCCATCTCCGTATTTAACAAGTGGATAAGAAGCCTTGGCCTGAAAAAGGTTGAAGACCCCTGCTATACAATAACCACTGATGACACAAATAGGTTAAAACTAAATGATCTGACATACTGAGATGTTTTAAAGCTGTTGGACTAGCTATGAGGTCATAAGTGTGGGTACCAGAGCTGATCAAATAAGTGGGTCACGTGAAGTGAATATTCCACCTGCAAAAGATACTTGGGAAAAAAAGTAAAAAATGTTGTAGACTTTTTGCCAGAACTTTATGAATGGGCATATCTATGCCTCCATTAGCCAATAAGCTTTTCCCATCAGGCCTCTAAACTCTCCGTGACCCCCATTCACATGAGCAGTTGTGAAGTGTTTCACACTGTAGTGTGATCAAATCCTTGTGACGTGAATAAACATCTATAATCGCAACCTTTCAGTTCGGCATAAACAGAGAAGCCCAGCGCCAGATGCAACAAATTTAGGGTTGAGGCTTGCAAATGCAAACATCTGGTCTTTTACCATACATATGAAACCAGCCATTTTCTATGTAAGCAACCCCAATGACCATAAGGAAACACTTGGGCTGTAACTTAAGAGTAGAGTCAGTGTCCCCAAATAACAACGGTTTGACCCACAAGTTAATTTAAAAAACTAGTATTTAGTATATTGTACATTTCCCAAAAAAGTCCATAGTATCATGTTTCAATTTTCAATGCAGTGAGTGATGCTCATCTGTATCATCCGTCCCCAGATCTAACACTACACATATTCTGCTTATCATTTTCGATATCATAATCATACATGAAATTAAAACTGTAATCCCATTCTGCCCCAGGAAAAAAAGAAGAAAGAAAAAACAGTTGTGCAAGGATTGTGTTCAGCTGGCACAGGGAGTTTCCCAAATACAATTACTCTGTTTACATGCAGTAGTACAAGACGGAAATTGCTTTTGAAAGTCTTTTCCAAGGACACGGTTCTGTAAGGCTCATGTGTACAAAATTATTTAGATTAAATTGAGCACCGCTCCATGCATCGGCAAGTAAGATGGGCCGTTTTCAGCCGAACTTTAGCAAATGCTCACTTGATCCCACTTCTGTGACAGCCCTCATTGTCAGAAGCCACAAAGGCTGAGCGCCCTCCTTAACTCTGAAGTGCAAGAGTGCTTTGAGCGCAAGGCAAATAAACAAACGAGTCCAAAAGTCTCTATAATCTTCCATAATATTTGACATTCCCTCCACCACCTACTGTATACCAACTATAGGCCTTTAAAGGGAAAGAATACGAATCGTCATCGTACCACACACCGATGGTGGTCAACTGTCTTTCATTATCTGTCATTTGAGAGGACATTTTGGTGATGCCGATTCAAACGCACTTTAAAATTGGCCCCCGCTCTCCACAAAGTTTGGTTTATTATTTAGCGGACAGACGCTGGACTCTCTCAGGGCAGACGCTTAATAAGAGGAGATTGGCTTTCTGCTGAGTGTGTAACAGATATCTAAATCATTAGGGCTTTCTTTCTGCCATGTGCCACCCCTCGGTTCTCTGCCCTCTGAACCCTGAAGGGTCAAATGGCTGCGAGCTCTGTGACCCCCAGCATTTCCTCCGAATATTAACAGGCTTGTTATGTCGTCAAACGGGCCTGATATAGACCATGGCCTCATTTGGAAAAAGCCCAATCAGTGCGAACAGCTCCAGAGTTCAGCACTTCGGCCTCAGAACGGCAGAGGCTTTCAAGTGTCTCATTGAGAGGCATAATGATAACACAGAGAGGAAGTGTGGGGCATTTTGGGGAGAAATTATGTGGTCACATGCCCGCCGGCTGTAATGCCTCAGTTAAATTCGGCTAAGTTGCACTTTCGGGCTATGGGAGAATGAATCGAGTTAGTTTATGTTACAGAAACGAATGTGGCACAGTTGTATTAAAGCTTCTCCAGGCTGATGTGAGGCAGACCACTACAACTGACAGGGATTATTCTTCGCTCAATTTTGGTCAGTTTAAAGTGGAGCATTTAAAAGGGAGCATTTCAGCCTGCTTTACCACAAGTATGCGGCAGATCTAAATAATTATCAGAGCTCTGACAGCCGTTCTGTTTCAGATGAGTTTTGAAGTTCTTACAAGAAGACGGGCATCTGTTTTTGGAGGGATTTGATTTTTATGAATCAGTGCTATTTACAATGCTGGATGACAACAATTTAAAAACCTTAACATGTATTAATATGAAATGAAAATGTTGCCAATCCAAACAACCAAGCTCTGGAAGAAGTCTGATTTTGCACAATTTGCAGCTATAGTGAACCCTTGCCCAGGTCAGATCTCATTTAACACCAAAAGGGTGTATGGCAAAAATCACTCATGTCTCATTCTCCACCTTGGAGCATGCAGCAGATGCAAGGTGCTCATTCTCCAAACTCTGTTGCCTGACCTTTGGCTCTCTGGAGTGTAAATAATTGTTGAGTTTTTTTCTTTAAACAAAATTGGAGAGCCAGCGGAAACAGCAGCTGGTTTAGCCTCTTGTGTCTGGCTCAGGTGCTTTCACATAGTAATACAAAGCCAACATTAGCACACCTCTCGTTCTTTACTAAAAGATGTGGTTCAGTGTATTTGGTTAAATATTCAATAGAGGTAATATCCTGTTGGACATTTATTTGAACAGCTTGATTTGGAGTGACATGCAGATTTAGGAGATCATTTTTAGTTCATGTTTAAGAAGTCATCATCATATTTATATGAATATTCATGTATAAAAATTAATTAGTAAATACAACTACACAGAAAATGTAGGTGCTTCTCAAAGGGTTAGTTCTGTGGTGAGAATTAAATAAAGAGTGTATAACAACATTTCTTCAGTCCAGTAGCCTATCCTTTGATTCATTCAGCCATAATTATAAATAAGCAACATAATTACAAAAAAAAAAAAAACACTTGAGCTGATGTCATCTAAATGTGCAGTAAAATGAATGTAAAATTTCACGTATGGATTTGATTTGTGATCATGTTCATGGATGTTAAATGACAACTGGTATCATTTGAATAAGCAGGTTCTCTTGTTTGATTTAATATATAATACCATTTATAACAACAGCCTTATTCGACTGTTTTATGTATTCTACATTTATTCCAGCTGCATTTGGTGCTTTGAATTCAAATGTGCCATATAGTAGGCTACTTTACAATCATTTGCATCGTTTAGGTATTTCAAAACGATTGTAATTTGAGTAAGATAAATAAATATGAAAATATCATAGTTTGAGAAACATAGGCTACTAGGCTAACGTAAGAAAGCACTTTAAGTAACATACATTTAAACACGATTTAACCCTCCGTCATCTCTTTTATTTTAATACATAGTCTTGAGGAGGGGAAAACTTTATATAGGCTAGGCTACCTTATATATGACAATGTAAGCATTTTTTAAATAAAGCATTTGGTCCTGGTAAACCAGAACAGCTAATTCCTGCAGTATCTCGTGAATGTTCCTAAATCCATTCTGTTTTGCAGGGTAAATATTTCAACACTTACCCCGCATCACCAGTGACAGGCTGCACTTGACTCGCTCATCCCGCCCACACGCGCTCTATCTGCCGCTTTAATCAGGAAAACATCCGCGAGCGTTTGTGCAGCGGAAATGGACCGTGACCGCTGATGGCGGGAAGATGGATAAGCTCTCATCTTCAACCATTGATGTTATCGCTGCCAGCGTGAAGAGGTGAGCCGATAATTACCGTCTGCGGTGGCCAAACACTCGATGACAACAACACCTGTAGATCCGCGGAACATCTGCCCTCTAGTGCCGAGTAAACATGCTGCTTGTGGCCATGATAGGGGACTCTTTGGCTAGTTGTCAGACGTTTTACTCCAGTAAATATTCACCAAGGTAGGTTTATTTTTGAATAGTTTCTGTATAGCCACATTCCTTCCGATGTAGCCCACGAAAAAATATGGATTTCCTCAATAGTTTGACACTAGCTAATTTGCTATTTTAAAGTTTTCAGCAAAACTTCGAAACAATTTATGAGGAACAGCAACAATTTAAGAGTTAAGTAGCCTAAGGCTAACACAAACACTGGTCACCAGAAGTAATAGATTTGTATAAAATTAGCTACAACTTTTAAAGACAAATGCTTGGCCAAAAAATGCCATTATGAAATCGAGTATAATTTTAACTTTTTGTTTAAAATCTAATTTAAAATTTAAATAGGCCTATGTAAGCCTAGTTGATTAAATAGGTATATAATAATATACAATAGTCAATCACCTATAATTCAAACTCAAAAAAATATATATATGTTTTTGGGAAAGTGTTGACTTGTGTATCATATTGGGATTTAATAAGACCTAAAGTTCTGAAAGAGAGTCTGGGTTTGCAGTAATTATACTCTACCATTTCATTTGTTAGACCTGTGGAGTCCTTAGGAAATGCCATCTGCTTTGCCAAGCGTGGATGAAGAACAATTTTGGGGTCTATGAATAAATAAACACTTCCACCAGGCAATAATAATTCATGCATTTTTGTCTTTGAGCAGGGCGCAGATGACACAAGGAATTCATATGCAATGCATTCCCCCGAATTAAAACTATAAATAGATGGCGGCAATCACACAAAATAAATGAACTGTCAAAGCAAAACTATTTACAAGCAGAGCAGAATCCCTGCAATTAAAAGCAAATTTGTTGCATGTTTGAGTAAGTGGTAGCAGATAGGACACAGAAGCAGCCGGCCGTGACAGACAGATTTGGAGTGGTCTTTCGGCTCTTTTCGCGTGGTCATGGCTCTTAGGAACATTGGCAGAGAACAAAACAGCCACTCCACTCGAATACCTTACCATTTTACACCAGAGAGTGAGTTGACAGACATCTGCAGAGGCCATTACGCCCCACAATTATGATGTCAAGGACCATTTGCTATGCTGTTGTATAGACGAGTCACTTTCAAAATATACTATTTTGTAGCCCACTGTTATCACTAAATCATTGTGTCTGTAAATACCCACTGTGTTTAACTCTATAGCATTGTTTAGAATTGTTTATGGGAATGCCATGACACTGGAAAAATCAAATGTCTCTAACAAGGGGAAGATTAAAAAAATATTTAAGGCTATTCGCATCATAATTTAGTTTATGGACATTTATCTTATTTTGACCATTTACCATAAGGCCTATTTGAGTTTTCCAATTCCTCAGTTAAAACGCCTATATGAGTATAAATTCAGAAACAAACAGTGAACAATGAACTGTATGAAATGAAGCAACAGGTATCTGCTTATCTCTCCGTCTCTCCCCCCCTCCCCTTTTCCTTCTCTCTTCCTTTGGGTGACCCAGTGGGACAATAAGGCAATGACAGATAAGGAATGATTTGCTAGAAGCAAAACCTTTAAAATAAACAAACCATTAGGCTGTGTTCTGAGAGGAACTAGTGCAAGCCGCCTGAGTGATTCTAATTCAGGTGAATTACAGACAAATTTCCCTGGCAAACTCGCAGCTGTGATAATAGCGCCCAGTCTAGTGCCTGCACAGTGTCCAGACTAGAACCCAGAACCTCGCTACGCTCACACAACCCAGTGGTCTGGTTCATAACACAACACCTCGCAGAGCACATGGCCATTAATGCGCGTGTATACGTGTTTGTGTGTGCGAGTGGGTGGGGGGTGTCAGGAAGACAAAGAGGGAAAAACTCAGTGCCATGTTTTTCTACCTGGGAAGCATGTTTCTTTGGTTTCAAAGTGTGTGTTCCAGACTGTAGAGGAAACCAGAATCTGCCTAATTAAAGTGCATTGATTGAAGAGTGTTTTTCATGCATCTGGCACAAAGCATTTAAGGTTTAGCTTTTGCCGTGACAATAGGCCTTCTGGTCTCTTTGAATGTCCAATGATGTGTCAGACTATTTCAGTTTAAAAAAAAAATACTAGTACAGATATCTCTGATAAAGTGTAGCTAATGTTTTCACTCATTCATATGAAAAATCATCATACTGGCTCAGGGTTCAGCAAAGCTTCCTTTTTTTGTGGCATTTAGCTGTCTGTTAGCTTTGATGCTATAGTGTATAACGTTGACAAAATTAACTTTTAGCAGATAAAAAAAAGATATTGATGACTCGTCTTGCACTCATGGGCTATACAATGTTTTGTAACAAGTAAATATCTAGAATCTCCTCTCCCTTTTACCACCTGCTATACTGACTAGCATTAGCTAGTAGCAAATCATGAACGTTGTCCGAATGTGAATACTATAATGCTCTTAAAAATAAAGATTTCACAGCGATACCATAGAAGAACCATTTTGGAACGGTTCCTAAAAGAACCATTTTTTTCTTAATGTGAAGAACATTGTCATGTGTGATATGTGAAGTCAGCACATCACTGACTTTCAGTATCTGTGAGCTATGAATTTCTGTAAGTCTGAGTGATGCAAACAAGCTTCCGCTCTATTCAGCCATAACTTACCATGTTTTGTCAATTGCGATTAATATAGGATAATGTTGATACATTTATTATTATAATATTGAATATATCAGTAATATGATACAAAACTTATAGTAATGAGTTCAAAAAAGTTGAAGTACACCCAACTTGAGATGATGGTGCGTTTAAGTTTGTATTTACAAGCTGGTGCGTTCACATCGCTTTGGTCAAAGTAAGATGATGTACTTTTTCTATAAAAATACAGCAACATTTTTAACCCTACACTACAAAATGATTAATAAAAATCTACATCTGGTGTGTTTTTGTGTTTTCAAACTTTTTCTATTCAATTTAAATGTAAACAATCGTTAGCCTATGGCCTACATTCTATTGGAATTGTACAATATATTGTATTTTGTACATGCATTTTAGCTAGGTTATAATATATATATATATATATATATATATATATATATATATATATTTTTTTTTTTTTAAATGCTGCATCCACCATATTTTGAAAGGCCCTCAACTCCGAAAAATCCCACTCGCAATTTGACTAAAGATCACATGACATTGTCAACATAGCTGATATGTATTCATTATACACATAAAAAATTATTACTAAATGTAACTAAAAAAACAATCAAGAATTCCATCAAACACAGCACCTGATTTAAAGGTCCACTGAAGTGCCTTGAAACGCACAGCATTATTCAACATGTTGACTAATTTCAGAGCCCGTCTACGGAGAGCATTGGCACTCCCTATTCAGCCCCATTGTATTGATTTTGGTTGCAGTTCCATTAGAATTCCACTGGGGGTGATCGCGAGCGAGTGCAGACTGAATGGGAGTCAATGGGGCTATACGGCTAAATGTGTCTCTTTCATCCGATTGCCGTTGAGAAATCTCAGATTTTATTGTAGGCTTTGCAAGTTCAACATAGGTTATAGGTCGAAAGCTGAATGAACGAGTACTTATTTCTTTTCGATTTCTTACAGGTTGAGTTGTTGTTGCCCATAACACGCTAGCATTCTGCTAATGACGTCAGCATTCTGACGTCATTGACATTTTAAAAGACTTTTTAAACCAAATAAGTGGCTCTAAAAAATCTAACACCCAGCAATGTGTAATTTCTTTGCATCTCCGTTCGAATACAACATTCAAATTACTAGACAAAAAATTATATCCTGAGAAAAGTGGATTTTGAGGGTTTTTCGCCATAGACCTCCATTCATTCTGCACTCGCGAGCGAGCGCCCCCGCATGGACAGAGACGTGTTACTGCAACCAATCCAGAACCCGGAAGTAAGCAGAGAGTGCCAATTCTCTTCCTATTAGACATTCTCTGCTAATTTCCACTGAAACAGGAAGACAGGGCGGGGCATATTGAACAGCTCCTCCCCTTTTTAAAAATAGCCAATAGCGTTTAGTTTATATCACAGCTCAGCCAGAGCCATTGAACTCGGTAAAGCCGCAGTTTCCTCCTAATCTCCTCCATATCGCTTTAAAATATAGAATTCTGTGCAGAATTCAAATGGGTCCATTACGTTTTGTGGTCTGTGCCAACTCTCACAAATGATGCGCTCCGTGTTATTGTGTCTCTGGACCGAAGCAGACTGCACGCTGCGGCGGTTCGCGTGACACTAACGTGAATCCAGACATAATTCACCCCAATGGAAAGCATATTTACACCGTCTGAACCGTTTCCTATCCCCCATATAGTGCCATTCGCCATGTAGAAAATAGTAAATGTGTGAACAAGTGACCGATTTTAGCCGCAGCTTCAGCGTCTATTTGGTGTCAGGAAGCTGTAGATTCTAGAGAGTATTTGATTGGACAGAACATCTGATGAGAAGCTAGTGCAGGGTGATGTCATCAAAATCACTGAAGTGAGAAACTTAAGTTTTGAATGCTTATATCTTCTAAATGCTAATTTTGTCATTGTTTTGGAGCACACCAGCTTAGCTTACACAACAGTAAGACTAACATATTCGTGCCAGAAGCCAAAAAAAATTTACATTTAGATTTCGTGGGGAAATCTACGCGATGTATGACGCTGTTGTGTGTCGCTCTTAATTTTAGCGAATCAGCGCCACTACTGGCACCAAATGGAACTGCACTCTGTTTTGAGCGAACAACGCAGTCTCGTCGAAAGTTGGGGAGAATTGTATAAATGTTGTTTCCCAACAGTCTGTGCAGAGCAATGTCACGGTCTCGAGCGCTTGATTGCAAGCGGTGATCCGCTTCGGCCGCAGGTTTCTTCTCAGCGGGATGTCATTACGCTAAAGCTCTCACACGCTGAGCCCCACACACGGACGCACGTGCGCCGGACTGGGGGGGTGGATGAATGGCCCACAACGAGCTCTGCTTCTGATCAAGAGCTGGCCGGCCGGGCGAGTGTGTAAGGAAATACTCTATGGGACCATCAGAGCGCATTAGACTGACCGAGAGCAGCCTGGGGGAAACGCAGCTGCCCGGAGAACACACTGCAGCAGTATTTCATCAACATTAAATACTCGCCTTTAATCCCAACGTATGCAGGCCACACCGAGAACGAGCGGTCAGTAGCATATTTGTGTTTACAGGTTTTCTGTTAATTGCTGTCTAGGACGACTGCAGTCAAGTTCACTTACACAGGGCAGTTGTCTCTGGCTTAAGAACACGAGTCCCATTTTTATGTAGCCTACATGCAAGAAAGAAAAATGAGTCACATCATTTTGGATTCTAACTTGTTATACTTTACTTAAATTGCCAAACCCAATCTTACATCCACTTGTAAGAGTGTGTGTGTGTGTGTGTAAATGGAATGCTGATGTACCCCACTAAGCCTTGAGTGTTTGTAAACAGTCTGTCATTTCTCAAAAGTGCCTATGATAATTGCTCTTGGTCTAGGAAGTGCAATTGCAGCAGAATTATACCCAATTCGGCATTTAGCTTCTAGCTGTGTGTTTGAGTGATCCTAATTGCTGTGGGACTGCATTTATTATTTCTTTATCTGTAGTCACACGCTCCCCCAATATGGCCAACAACTTCAGGCAAATCTAAATCATATTCTATGTTTTTTTTTTAAGTGATTAACCTGTAAACTTACAGGTAGAAACATGTTGCAAGGTGCTGTTTAGGTGTGTTTGTAGTAAAAAATAAAATACATAAAAAATATAAAAATGTAACTGCAAAAAATAAATAAAAAATCTTTCCATTTTGTTAACTTCCACCAGACAAAATAGGCTACATCAGATATTGTTTTTAATCATTTATATTCTTGAATAATCTCCCAAATCACATATTCTGTTCAAAAACTTTGCATCAGTTTGGTTCACTAAGGCTGTATAAACTATGAGCTCAATAATCTATAATAACCTAAAATAATACATCGGAAATATTCCTTTAAATTACGTATTTTTGAACAAGGGATGACATGAAAAAGCAACTGACTATAATTCAGATTCTATTCTATTCAATAAGGATTAATAATAAACATGGTTGAAATTTAAATTTATTAATGAGAGTATTAAATAATGCTTTGATTTGTTTATTATTATTAATAATATTTGCACCATTTCTGAGGGGGGAATTTTTGCCTTGTCCACTTTAAAAATTTATTAATATACATCTGGATAATACATAGAGATATAGATATACAGATTATCTGTTATAAAAAAAAAATGTTCTGCTGATGTTCTGATGAAATGTCAAAATTGTGTTTCAATAAATGTGCTAAGTAACATCAACTGGAAAATTTAAGTTGGGGGAGACATATTACCCCTACTATTTGATTAGATCTGTAAAATGTGCTGAAAAAAACTTTTGTCTTCACATTACATTTAGAGCAATCCACAGTATGAGTTCTCCCTCATTAGCCTTGCCAGAATGGTTTATGTGCACAAACACTGCTTGATGAAAACTCGGTGATTTCATTCAAGGCTTGACAAATGAATTCCCATCAGTGCTTTTCATCTGTAATTCCGCTCGATGTGACACGCTAATAGCGTGATTTGTCTGTGAGGTGTTAGTGATGTCCGCCTTAATAGACACGACCCACTCAAACACAAGGATAGAATAACACATCTCTCAACAAAGATGTTTTTTTGCGTGCACTTCCACCTTTCCATTGACAGCTGCTGTCACCAGTGTGTTATAAAGAGCTCCATATGCTTGTGTACAGCCTGTGATGTCTTCTTTAACACATTTGAACACAAGCGTTCACCTCGACTGTCCTTAGGGAAAGGTGGAGAGTGCATTTGTTGGGTGTGATAACCTGAACCTAAATGTTGGCAACAATGCTGCAAAGTCACATCTATTCATGACGTGAAAATCCTGTGTATCCTCGGATTATATGATAATTGCCCTAACAATAATGTTTTAATGTTTGTTTATTTACGCCAATAATTTCACAGGCACATTTGTTAATGTGTTTTATAGCTCAGTACCGGCATAAATATTTTGCTGTCAGTTGTCTTTGTCGTAAACAATCAGATTTGTATGAGACTGTTTTAATGTTCGACAGCATATAATTCACAGCGTCTGGAAACAAGACAAAGAAATACTTAAAGGAATCATTCACCCACAAAAGAAACTGCTGTCATTATTTACTCATCCTCACGTCTAACCCACATCCACATCTTTGATTTGTCTTGTTTGTGTCTTGTTTGGTTATCACATATCAAAAATAATTGTGCTGTTTGCCTTTTTTTTTTTTTTTTTTCATTCTAGATGCGAGCTTTGGTGGAAGTAAATATTATACTGAATATCATTAATTATCATGAATAACGACTTAAATTTTTCTCGGTTCCTAAGACATAATTATTTATGTTTATTGCATGCACTAGTACAATATAAACTTCTTTCTTGGTGTTTTATAATTTATTGATTTTTTTTTGACAGCTATACATGGCAAAAGCTACATGACATAAAAAAAAAAAAGAAATTCTTCTATTTTATAGAAAATAACAGACAAGTACAGATTTGGAGAGACAATTTGCATGTCGGTGGTGAATTTTCATTGATATAGTACATAGAAGTATTTGTACTGAATCTGCCAAGCCATATTTTGTGCTTTAAATTAGTGTCAAATGTAGAATCCAACCAGTATCCTTTATTTATTTATTTGGTGGTAGCTTTTAAACTCTTATTTTGTATAGGAATACTTAATGGACTTGGATCTCAGGGCGTTAGCGCTGACTGTCTTGTCGACCACCCCTTGGGAGAGCTGTATGGTCTGTTTGTTGGGTGTGATAAATTGGTCACATGCTTGAACCTAAAGGTTGGCAAATTAACAGTTAATTAGGGTTTGATAAATAGCAGATCTGCTCTAGCCCCATTCAGCTGCTGCAGGCCCTCTCTCGACCCACTCTCTAAGGCAAGTGTTTATGTGCTGGTAACAAGTGTCGATGCAGACTGTTATGTCTGCATTTTGTCACATGAGGGGATTGCTCTCAGATGTGCTCCTTCCCCCAAGCGTACACACACACACACACACACACACACACACGCAATACACATCTATGCTCAGGTTACTGCACATGGCACCCTTTTTCTCCCAACACACACATAGTTTAAAACCTCATCCTTTATGTTTTCACTAATAGAGAACATGTTCAGAAGATCTTTCCTTACAATTGTAAGCCATGACAGAAATCTTTATCAGATTTCAGAATCATTTTCAGAACTTTGGCTAACGTTCTTGCAAGTTTCGGTAACACTTTACAATATGGTTTCATTTGTTAATGTTAGGTAATGTACTGTATTAACAAACATGAACTAACCATGAGCAATACATTTGTTACTGTCTTTGTTCATCTTTGTTAACGTTAGTTAATACAAATGCATTGTTAACTAGTTAACTAATGAAACCTTATTGTAAAGTGTTACCCAAGGTTCTCTTAAAGTTATGAACAAACTTTCTTCCAGTAACATTAATTGAATGTCTGTTCAAAGTTATTTGGTCTTTAATAATGTTCTTAGATGTTAGCATAAAAACGTTTTTTATACATTGTTCATGGAATGTTCTGAAACGTTTTTTAAATGTTACTACTATTCCCAAGTGGAATGTTCCCTTAACATTCGCATAACCAAGAAACAATTCAGAGAACATTCAGAAGTAACGTTTTTATAACTTAATAAGAATGTTAGCGAAATGTTCTTAGAACATATTTTTGTTTGCTGGATATAGTTTATTGTACAGATTTATCATGCATAACATTGTTACACATTTGTCAAATGAATGTACAAATAGCCAAATTCAGTCATGTACCTCCAAAATGACAGTTTCAGTGACGATTCGTGAATATTTAAATGTGGATATTTATTTTTAAAAATCTGTTGTGATCACAGCAGGAAAAATGTCATTTTCAGTTTGTGTTATCAATTTTATTTACTAAATCATGCATAATTTTAAGCAGTCTTCTCTCCTTCAGAAATTGCACATGGTTTTATATTGTTTTTGGGCTTGATTTGTTAGCAATATTGCATCATTTCACTCATTGCCCTGTTTTTATGAATGTTATGGCCTCATTTAGGTCATCAGAAATGTTTATTCTGTGTATTATCTGCTGAAAATGACATTCAGATTGCACAGATGTCAACTCTGCTTTGCCATAACTATTAATATTAAATTTATATAAAAAAAAAATTGCATTTCACTTTATTTAAGCATCTTTTTCAGGTTTATTCAAATATGTATTTAAATAGTCTGATGTCAACTATTAATCTTAGCTTTAAAATCTGATTTCCATTTGAGGATTTTTTTATTTTTATTAACAATAATAGGAATACAAAATATGAATTCATATTATAGGCAGTTTTCAGTTTTAATGACAATTGTACAGCCCAGGTGTAATATTGACCTTTGTGTACTTCCAGCTTAATTGTATCTGACTTAATTAAGTTATACATTCAATTTACATGCAATGACCTTTGGCAACTTTACACATTCCTTGGTGTATTATTATAAAGAAACAAAACTCAATACAACTAATATTCCTGTTTACAGAACCTGATTATTATACTCTTGTGTATGAACATATGCACACACATATATGCATATATGCCCTGCTTTATGCCCGATTTTCTCTTATCCTTTTGTTCCAAATGTATTAGTCACTGGCTCATCAGTGGACTCTTGGACCTAAACGGACATTCACAGTGTCGGTGGTGTTCATCTCTGCAGATGACATGTAAATTAAACTGTGCCAAGAGAGGAAGGGTAGTTTGTAAAAACACGCTCTGTGACCCCTTAGAGAGTCATTCATGTTTCAACAGTGGAGCGTGGGGCCAGGAGACGGGAGGAAACAGGAGCATGTATGGACATTAATTACTCTATGTGCGGTACTGCTGAAGTAATAATGTGCTGCAGTTCCTAGACTGACAGCCAGAACTCCCTGCCACTTCATCAAGCAACCTGACACTGAGTATACAGTCCATTTGATTGTAAAGAGCTGCAGATGCCCTCCTTTATGGACTAATGAAGTCAGATATAGGCTTGTAAATTCATTGACTGCAGGTTGTGGTTGTCACGGTCCTATGCTCTCAAACAAACTCATAATTTCAGTTTAAGCAATATCTTGTATTTCAAGACATTTGTCATGTTTTTGTCCTTAAACGCTTTTGGGTGTGGGACTAATTTCTTAGGCATCTAACCCAAGCCTCCGTTGCTAATTCCAAAACGTAATTTTAGAGCTAGTAACAATCTTGAGCCATTGATAGCAGACTAATGCAGTTATTAGAGAGAGAGAGAGAGAGAGATTTAGCGTGTATGAATTACCTGAGTCTGTGTGTTTTTAACAGTGTTCGACAGCAGCGTCTACTAATAGCCAAACTAAGTTTCTCTGCTTCAAGAACAGCGCCGTTATCATCGCTAGTGAGAAATGTCATGTAGCTTTTAAGTTGTTAAACTATTTTACTGATAAAATCATCAGATCAGCGCTGATAACACGTTTCTGTGCGACTGTGTGTGTGTAATGTGTATGTGTTTGAGGGGGAGAGAGCATGTGCTTGAATCCTGTACATAAAAGGTTCTTTTGTGGCAAAATCACGGAAATAATGTAATTTTTATCCTATTGTTTACTATATTTATTTTCTTGGTCAGTGTCATTGGGTTTTGGTTTTTTTGCTGCTGAAGGCTTTAAGGACCTTTGAAATAACCGAAATCATTTGGCGAAGTAATGCGGTCAAGACCTGCCTGGAACTACTTTAGCCGTGCTTTGGAAAGCCATGAAACAAATTGCACAACCTTAGAACGTTCGTCAACCAATCAGATTCAAGCATTCAACAGCCCTGTAGTATAAATGTTGCATTCACGCCATGTTGTAATTGCTGTAATTTCGAGATGACAACACGTGACGTTCTAAATGAATCTGCAATGGTCAGGAGGTACAGCGGTCATGTACAAGTAGGAGCTCTCAGAATATTCCCAGCTTTCAATTTACGAGCTCTACAAGGACGTGAATGCTTTTTGCACGTTGAAATCTCATAATTATGGTAATTATGACGTGGGGTGAACGCACATATAGCCTATATATATAATAGTCTGCATTTTTTACTACTACTATTATATTGTTATTATATTAGATTATTTTCCCACATAGAAACTTTTCCAAAACCCACCAGACTGCCAGATAATCTGGCTTTGTGGTTTCCAGCAAAGTATAATGCCTTATCAAGAAAGCGAGCGACATCAGGACTCCCACACGTTGGACAGCCAGAATTACTTTAGACATCCGTAAGGATATGATGTGAAGCTTTAAAAAAAAAAGTAATAATGTAGTACACATGTAGTCAGCCAAACACTCCCTGACAAGTGAATATTTTATTTAATTCCCGACGTCCAGCAATCAGTCAGAATCAAAGCAGCTGCTTTGGCTCAGAGTACCAGTGTTGCTCTAATCAACACCATTTACCATGATCCTGGCAGCTCTGTTGAAGGCAGAGACAGCACATGGTGCAACCAAACGGTGGCGTGGCCCCCAATTCTTAGACAGTCATTAGCAATAATGCTTATGTTAGTGTTCCTGGTTGGTCGCCAGCTACGTTAAAAGTTTTATGTATCCTTTAATTAACCAAAGAGCCATGCTGAGATGTATATTAAAGCAATTTCACACAAGCAATTGTACTGTGGAACTTAATATGGTTAAGAGTGAGATATTGCATTTAAACAATAAATAAGTTAAGCCAAAGCATCAAGCTTTACAAGTTGTTTTTTCTATTTAAAATAATAATAAAATTCTTAAAACAAGAGAAATGTACCTGAGAAGCAACACTGCGTAAGATATTAAGATTTGTTTTAATACAACTGAATGTTACTGAACTGGAAGAGTTTTTTTTATTTTTTTTGCACTTCAAGCTCCATTCCAGGTTTTCCATTTCCCATTCATTGCCCGCTGGTGACAGAAAGGGTGTGTTCGACTTGAAGCTGCGCTGTGCAGAGCGATCGGTGTATGTCATCAAAGTACCGCGAGAGCAGACAGCTACGCATGCTTTCGAAACGCTCTATACAAGATGTCAAAAGTGGAAAATGTTGGTCAAAGATGCACATTTACACAGAAACTGACCCCCAACTGCAACTTTCAGACGCCATCTTTATTTATTAGTAACTTTCATGGAATGGAAAGCACAGGATTTTGGGATATCAAAGGCAGAAAAGGATACATCTATGGTGCCTTCAAAAATCAATCAAATGAAGGGATCTCAGGAGACAGGAAGTGAAGCTAACATTGGATTAGGACATGCCTTGATGCCTTCCTGCCTTGGAATTCATCCTCCGAATGCAGCATTTTTCAGCTTTCGGACCATTGAAATCACACAGCTATCACATAGCTCACATATTCTGGTCTCTGGCCTGCTGCAAACAGAGTAAAGCAAAGTGATACAAACAAACAGTAAAGCGTCTCTGGTTGTACTAAACATATAAGATTAGAGGACTGAAACTAACTAATCATAATCCTTATAAATTCTTAAAACCCTGGCCTGTAGAATAGGACTCTATCAGGGCAGGAAAACCCCTCGTTGAATATCTGGCTTAATCTTTTCTTGGCCTTGATCATTCTCTCAAAAATCTTCTTTTAACAATGCAATTGAGGAAGCGGAGGCGCACCAAAAGTGGTTAAATGTGGTCTGGCTCGCCAGCGCACGGGCTGTGATGGACTTCCTCTGCAAAGTATTTCATTTTGGATTCAGTCCCTTTCTAAACACAGCGCACCTGGGACAACAGCTTTGGTTCCAGACCCAGTGTTAATCAGCAGCAATGCATGCCTGCCAGCGGCTCGTATATACAATTAATACTGTGCCCTGACTTTTAACAGCCGATACCGCTGCTCTTATGAAAACAGAATACCGCAGAGTGCCACGACTCCAGCGTTTAGCCGAGGCAGAATGACAACATTTTTACGGAAATCTTCCCGATTGCTGAAAGGATCTCAAAGAATTCGCAGGGAAAGTGGCAAAGAAAAATATTTAAGCGGCCCTAATGCATTCTTTCATGAGCTGCGGTGTGTCCATTGCCTCGGCAATAAGACAAAACATATACCCTGCAGAATCTAACGGTTGTCTCTTTGGAAAGCAAGTTATTTCACATGAAGGTATCCACGACTAGGCTTTCTTTAGTGTTTGACATTCCAGTATTGATTCCACTCAGAGGGTGTGGAGGGGATTTCCGCCATAATCCAGTGAAAGAGGTAAGTCTTTGGAAAGTCTTATCTAACACCTATTTAGTCTGCCGTTTACAATGACACAAGTTGACGCATGGTAAATATTCCTTTCTTTTTTTCTTCTTCAAGCATTACTTGAAATTGCTAGATCTGCGGCTTAAAGAGCAAATCCACCTCATTTGTATTTTGAAACCGATATTGGCAACGATCTGATAACCCTCTAGACTAGTATGACTGTATAGCTCTTTGGGGGCTTTTACATAAACAGGATAATGCAAAATGCTAGTGACTAATAGCCTATCAGAGACATGCACCCCAGCAGCATTCGAGAGAGGTCAGCCGTAGTCATTAAGTTAATGTTCGTCCACAGTTTGGGCTAAACACAGCACCTTTTATGGAATTATCATAATTAGTCTAACCATTAGCCTTAATGGGGAGTAATGGCCAGTTAGATGTTATTTGGTAAAACAACACGCCAGAGGCCGAAGGTGTTTTATTACGTCTCTATATTAAGCGTGTTCTGGAAGGTAGAAAATGTTTCCAGATCGAGGGCGAAATTGGCTCTGTGCTAATTCAGTTTCCACATCAAGCAGAGGAAAGACCACCCACTAAGAAAGTCCAACTTGGCATGTCTGTATGCTGTGACTCACTTTAGGTTTCTGTGAATGTGATTGGACTTTTAGCTCAACCTCACATGATAATGAAGCGTTTTCCTTTTCGTTGGCATCATAAGTGCTCTGATCTTGCTGATTAATTCAGTACAATCCATAGTAGCTCCGATAAAACCGTGTAAGCAACCACAACAAAAACCTTTTCCACTGAAAATCAATGTCAACGATTGTCGATTTATCAAAATAGCAAGATGTATTGCCTGGGAAAACCATAACCTCTGGCATTGCTACATACAGTCATTTTTTTAATGTGGGTTGTTTTATTCTGTGTTGTTCATTCCTTCGCTCTCCCTCTAATTGCATGTTTGCGTTTCATTCCCTTTGGGTTACCCCATGCTCCACACCATAGAAAAGCTTTTGAACGACAAGGACATGGCATCAGAAGGTAACTCTCATTCCAGCGGATGGGATCGTGCTTGTTAATCAAATGCTTTCCAGATCACACTTGAACTGGAGTAATTACTCTTTCCGAAGGAACCGCTGCACACAAAAACTTTTGTAAACACGTCCAATAACTACTTTAATTGGCGCGCATGTCGGCTAATAACCGGCTATTTGGTGTTAGAGGTAAAAAAAAAAAAAAGTAGTGTGAAATATGAACGAAACGTCGCTGGGTTTTCTGTCGGAAAGATTTATGATACATTTATCAACTCGTTTTATGCCACAGTTGGTGTTTAAGCTTGGTCATGGGCCATTTGCTCCACACAAGCACCATCTTTCTTCATTTGACTGCACGGTGTCAGCCTTTGGAAGACATTTCCACAGCAAGAGTGCAGTTTCAAAAGCCTTGTCCTCCCCTTAGATAAACCTACTCTGGAGATGATGTATAAGGATCTAATTGCATTTCGGCTACATATTTCCTACCAAAATGACTTTATTGTACAATGTTATTGAGTTTAGGGGGTCACAGATCCATTTCTGTTGGTCTTGACGTGTAGAAACAGAACCCAAAAGAGGTGTTTTTTAAACTATTCATTTCTGCAGGTCACTTCAGTGATGCTCAAAAAGAGGGCGATAAAACACAAAGGAGACAGCACTGTTTAAATATATATTCTTATTTGGAATTTTTCTTAAACTATGAACTAAAAAAAGTTGCTGCCTCACATTTTTAAGTGCAATCGACTTGATGTTTAAGTCATTTCAACTTAAATTACATTAAACCGACTTTAAAAATTGAGTTGAATCTTGTATAACTTTATTTTGATGAGTTAAAGCAATGTAAAAACATTATGTTTACTTTTTTAAGTGTAGTAGAACTATTTAAAACAAATACTAAACAATTTAAATCTTTTTATTATTAATTGAAAAATGCAACCGTTCCATCAGGTCAACATGCTGTGGTCTGGAACGCGTTTAGCTGCCAAAACAAAATCAAATCAAGGCTTACTGCCACACTACATTGATAACATTACATCAAAAGAAAATAACCAATTAGGGCTAGACAACGACATATTATCTGCTGTGCTGAAGGTATGACAACAACATAATTAGTTTATTTTTTTTGTTCATTTTCTCTTAACATCTAACATGTTCTGACTTATTTATCTTTTCAAACACGTGAGAAAACTTGAGCTGAGGAGCATGCAGATGTTTAAAGTTAAGACATGAAGCCTTTTGTGATTGTCAGAATGCTTAATTTACCGTGACTGAAGTTTCTACAACCTTTCCATAGCATTTTTAGACCAGTTAAGGTCAAGATCCCTTTTTTTGTGTGTGTCTAGTATCTTTCTTTGCTAAGATAAGCAGCTTCATTTTTTTTTTTTTTTTTTTTTAAAGGTGAGGTGAAATATTGTTTTGAAAATTTTACCACCTCATTAGTTACATTATATACTTTCTATATAATTACCTCCCTGTGCAGCTTTTTGAAGCTAAATGGCTTGTATTTTATCTTTACCACAGAGTTTAGACAAGAGCATGTCAGCGATGGTGATTAAGCATTGTGTCACTTTCAAGGTGTTGAGAAAATGTGTTTAAAAAAGGCTTTGTGAAAAAATAGTTGGTTTCAGACCAACGAGTTCTGCTCTGTTTCATACTAAAGCTTTGAAACGCACTCGTGGTTTATCCTTTGTGCCTGCAGGTGCGTGCCGTGCGCTGGAAACACACTCATGAGCTAATTCGAGGCAAAGTAAAGCTCTCATCTGGGATTGGTAAGAGTCTCTCCAAGCACCCTGAAGACTTCCAGCTCATTCTTGATTGCACATGGCAGCCTCTGACCTGCACCGAAGGCACCCGCTGCCATGGAAGATTGATGATTATCGATGCAGAAACCCTTTGCTAATTCAGCGTACAAGGTTAGTATGCTTTCTTCAATGAGCCAGGCAGATAGCTGGCTAACTGTTTTAACCTCATCTGCGAGTAGCGATGCCATCAGTGATTTTCTTGAATCGAGGGAAATACTGGAGGACAAGGAGAGGTTACGGCCTCCGAAGTCACCAAAGTTACAGTCTCGATTCAAATATTTTTCCCCAAGTGGATAAAGCAAATATACCTCAACAGCATTCCCGTCAAGCCAGTAGAAAATCAGCTTTAGCATAGTTCTTAGATGAAATCAATCACCTGTTATGAAATCTGTTCCATGTTATGGAATGATATAAACAATGACCATGAATTTAGATTAACAATGCTGTGGAAAATTACTACACGGAGAATGACGGGAGATTTGGCCCGAAATATATTTGGCTTTGTGTTTCAGTACATAACTTATCATGGTACCTGCACTTCTTCATCTCAACACCTTTTTTTTTTTAGGATGGGCAAAGCAACTGTGATTTACATTGTACTTCTTGTTGTGGTTTTATCAGTCCCCTCAACTTTTTGTATTATTTGCTTTATCAATGCCAACCAGAGATGATTTCCATTTTGACTCATCGTATCACTTAGCATTATCATAATTTTATTAAAGGCATAAGTATTACAATTATTCACTTTTGATTAAAACAGTCAGTACTGTGGGTGAAAAACTGGCTTACCGAGTAGCGTCATGAGCTTCTCTAATGAAAAGTTTTGACAGTTCAGGGGACAGTATTACTGAAACATTCTCTAGCCCAACGGCTAATTTATTTATAAATTAAATCCAGATGGGACGTTTAACAAGAGTCATTTGCAGTTTTGGTCTGGTGGAATTTAATTATCATCAAAGCTAAACAAGTATGAAATATCACCCACAGTTCATATACGACTGACTAAGCTTACTCATTATATTATACTCGTTTTATTTCCTTAAAAAGAAACTGGCAAAAATCATTATTCCTGACTGATTATTTCAACATATTGACGGCCCTAAAATGTAAGCCATAATTTTTGCAAAATCAGATTCTTTCAATAAAACAGTGTTTAAATAACAAACTCTCACAAATACAATGGCAGTAAGATTGAATTTGTTAACATTAGTAAATATCACTGGGTGTAAGGAGATAATTTTTTTAACATTCCAAGTATAAATCAGCATATCATGTATTATGAAGAAATATGAATCAACAACATTTATGAATTACCTTTAATATAGATTAATAAATGCTGTAAAGAATTGTGCGTTCGTAGTTGTTAACAAATTGAATTTAATTGTGATTACCACAGGACAATTGTTTTATTTTTTATTCTAGATTCTGTTCATTTTTCCTAATTGACCTGTATTCATTCACAGCAACCCTCTGGTTTATTTACAGCATGTAGGCCCTATTTGCTATGTGCCGTTAAATATTTTTAAATGATTCCGGAGTAGGCCTACAGTCATTTTTTTGCCAGGAGCTCTTGGCAAAACATTCCTTCTCCAAACATCTTGCATGTAGCTGCCAGACACAGTGCCGTTTTAAAGTGTAAATTAGTTTCTATGACACGCCGCTAATGTAATTCCTGTAATGTAACTCTTATGAATGTGTAGTCTTCATTGACTGGGCCAGATCCAGGTATGCCAAAATGACTGTGTTGGATGAGCGAGCGGCTCTCATTCCGCCGCATTCAGGAATCTGTATTGCAGAGCAGATGTTTAAATCCACTTCTTCTGTCATTTAAAGTGCTCCTGCGGCTTCATTTATTGCCGAGCACTTGTAAACTTTCACATAAAAAACCCTCAGTGAATCTCTATTGAGGACGTTAAGTGTAGTTTGCTATTTATCACTGCTCGGGATGTAGCCAGGCAGATGTGCAATAGGCAACGCTGCCAAATCTTTTGTAGAGACATTTCATTGCTTACAAGGCTCTCTGGAATAATCGATTCTGATTGGTCAATCGCGCCATCCAACGGCCTGATATTTTCTAATGGAGTAGGCCTAGTGCCCGCCCACTTTTTCAGCAACCTTGTAACCGAAAGCATTTTTCCCATGGGGATTTTAAAAATATCTTTGTTTACGAGTTATAATCCATAAACTAAGCTCGCCAATTGCGAGTCGAATCACAGCATTAGCCTATAAACTTTGATTGGACGCAAATAAGTATTTGAAAATCTGACAAAAAGACAAAGGTACAAGACTGTGTACTTAACGGTTTTAATGAGGGAACAAATCTACAATCCCAAGGTAAAGTGTTCTTTTGCCGCAATTAGCTTGTTGCGATTCTATGGTTGGTGGAGATTTCTCTGCAGAATCATGGGTAATGTAGTTTTTCATCAGGACTTTCACATGATTGTTTATAAATATGTTGAAATAATGTAGAATGGTTTTAACAAAAGCATACAATTAACAACCTCGTAGCTCACAGTTGATCTGTCTTTAAAGGTTTATAAGTTAAGGTTAAAGATCAGTTCCCCACAGAGATTAAAACAAATTAGATTTTTATTTCTGGAGCCCGACTGTTGCACTCTATTACACGGCTCTTTGGAATACTTAATTCCAAATGGTTAATCGCTCCTTCCAGCAGCAAGATATTTCTTGTTAATGTTCAATGTTATTCATCCATGTAATCTATGGAAACATTGTAAATCAGTCCAATCATTCGGGTTAGTGAAAAAGTTGGGTTTCACTTTATATCAAGGTGTCCTTGTTACAGTGTAATTATACATTTAAGTGCCGAGTAGGCTAATGTTAATTAACTACATGTACTTACTATAGGGTTAGGGTAGGATTAGGGTTTGGTTTAGAGTTAGGTGCATCTAATTATGCATAATTTATAGTTATTACATGTAACGTGTATCAATGACACTGTAAAATAAAGTGTTACCAAAAGTTGCTACTTTCATATTGTCACAAGTGCACCAGTCCTACCTCACTCACACTCAAAACTACAATTCCCAGCATTCCTTTTGCTTATCACCAGCACATACTCAGCCATCATCTTCACCTGCAACTGATCGACACGCTCATCACCACAGTATTTAAACACACACCTCAGTCACACACTGTCTTGTCTACGACTACATGCACAGATTATTTACCTGTCTTACCTTTAGTTATTTACCCTCTGAGATTTCTCCAAGATCTTGTCTGTTCTCCACCTCCAGCGTTCCCGCAACCCCTCTAATGCCTCCTACAGACTGTGTGATTTTGGCAATCCCTCTGATTTGAAATCCCTCGGTGTGATTTTGGCAATCCTATCTTTACAAATCACACTGTACGACATGGATCAAATCATCTTGGGTACGACATGTATTTAGACTGTACTATGATGACACCTATTGAATCATAGGCTATGAAGCTAGTTAGTAGGCTATAGAAGAATAAAATGTCATCAGCATGCGCTAGTGGTAAAAAAAGTGATCATGCGAGATTTCTGACACTGTCAGAAAATGATCGCAGGCTAACTTTGGTCAGAATGCCGTGACAACAGCCGTCTTTGAACCTCTGTATGATGTAGGAACACCGTTTAGGAGCCACAACTGCAGAAATCGCCACGATTCATCATATTTTGTCAGCCCAAAATCTTACAATGTGTACCGGGCATAAGACAAAGACATTGTTTGTTATTCTTTCACTCTAAAGGCAACCAAAAGGTGTGTGTGTGTGGATATACTTACCATTTGAAGTCATCCCATCTTCACCTGCAAACCTAAGAAGAACTGAGGCATTATACTTGCATTGCTCATCTTTTGTTGTCTTTGGACACTGTTCAATAAAGCGTTGTTTTGTTATTCATCCATCTCTCTTTTGAGTTGGATATATCTTGGCACATATTATTCGTATCACGTCGTGTATTAGCACTTTCTTGTTTCATACTGATGTAGATAGTGTGTATTAGTTATCATTTGCAGTGAAAATCACCTCAGAGGATTCCAGTAGCCTATAAAAACTACTGTAATATAGTTCTGTTGTAATGTTTGTCTTATTGCTAGACTGATTGTTTTGTAGGCCTACATTAAAATATACTTTTTTGTTTCTTAGCAAAAAGCTCTAATACAATATACAGGTAAAATCTAAAAATAATTTAAACTTAAATAATTGTTTAATGTCCACATATTTATTTATATGATAAATACGCTCCATTCCATTTCTGGGTTTTAGGTTTTAATAAACGAGAACGTTACGGAGAGGATAATATACTACTTCTAGAGTTGCTGTAGAGTTTAATGACATCATATTAACTGACCTGAAACAACAGATCTTTTGTTATGCCTCTGCATGTGCAATCAGATTTTTAAATTGTTTATTAATGGATTGATTGCTCTCAAAGTAAAGGTCATTATGTAACATGCTCTATATTTGATACCCAAGTTATACTACAATCCGTAATGAGCAACAGGCAGCGTTGGAGCAGGAATTCTTATTCATGCTTTGGAAAGCTGATGCTCTGGTTTCTCATTGGCAAACGCTTGTGAAGGCAACATTCTGGGAAAGGCAAGGCTGTTATGTATCGAAACACACTTTTGGAACCTTACGTGGACGCTGTAATTATTGCATAGAGAACTTAATGATTCATGTCAAATGGATTAGCCCTAAAAATCTCAGTTAAACAAAGCCCTGGCATGCCGTTCATTTGAACATTTATCAGTCGCACATGAGAGTGATTTTTCATGGTCGATGTACTAAACAGGTTCTAAACAGCGGATCGTGTTTGTATATTCGAGCAAAATATCGAGCGACCTTGGCTCTCAGCTGGCCGGCAGTCACGTTGTGTTAGGTACAGGAAAAAAGCTGGAAATGTACTGTACGTCCAAGCATATTTTGACACTTGAGACACTAACTGGAGCCATTACAAGCCAAGCTGTATAGCAAAGTTTAGTGCCTCATACTTCTTTAATGAAAGAGGTGTAATAACTTTCGCAGTCAGTTTTCTGTTACACACCATACTGGAAACGAATTATATGCTCTCCCACGTTTAATGCGATGCTATGCAAATGCCTTGTGTACTTGCTGCCGGGGTAACAAATTGCCATATCATGTGTTACAATTACTTCTTCAGTCCTGGCTAGCCAATACATCTTTCCAATGAAATGATTTGAAAGCTATGAATTATGGCCATATTTCAGTCTAAAAGAAACAAACCACTAATTGCGATGTGGCCTCTCGGTAATTTTCAAGAAAGAGCCCAGAAAGCACTCCAGCATCGGAGGGGGGGGAAATCGCTTACTTCTGCTCCTGCTTTATTTTGGTTTCGAATAACAGACACTACTAATTTGGTGTAGGCTCGACCTTTGGCCCCCTGCCTCTCCCCGCTCGGCTCCCTCAAGGGAAGGCTCCAATCAGCCCACAGCCTCTCCGTTTTTCCCGCCGATCCATCCTTCGCTACCAAACGGACTGGAGACTGCCTTTCCGAAATGTTTCTGCTAATTCCCATTTCCTCTATAATCACAAGCTTTCATGTGAGTGGCTCGGAGAGTCGGTGCGTGGGGGAGGTGGTGATTACTCCAGGGTCCCGAGCATTAACCTCACCAGGTGTCACTGGATGGCCTGTTTACTTCTGTGATTAATGAATGAACTAAAAGTCTTCTTACCCCCCCAACGTCTTGCTCTTTTTTAAACAAGGAGCGTGCCACTGAATCAATTGGGAGAGCTCGGACAAGCCTGTGCCGTATCAGGCTACAGAGGCAGACCTGTCGAACCGCTGCGCTCTTTGTATTAGTTTGGCAGCTCGTTGGGAGGTGGTGAGGTAGCAGTTAGAGGTGCAGTAAAGGTGAACCAGCAAGCGCACTGTGATAATGTTTTCTTTTGGGCTGGAGACAACACAATAGCGACTTTTCGACTGATGCAACGAGAATGAAAGCTAATTTCCTGTGTTAAAGAAATTTAAACTAGCATCCATCAAAAGCGCTTGTTGAAATTAAAAGGGTCTTGGTCCAACACACAGGAGTTACAGCTGGACTTTTATTTTTGCCTTATTTTTGGGATAATCGTAAAAAAAATGGCCCGTGACACGGACGGTAGACGAGGCCAATCACACAGTTGGATCTGTCGAATGGCCTAATTGCACGTGGCGTATTGAAAAACTGACTTAAATTGTTTTAAATTTGACGTAATAGAGCGAGTTTGAGTAAGCTGGTAATGTTGGATTTACAGTGTGCAAAAAGTGACATACAAAGCCCACAATTAAATGAGCATGACTGTAATGACCTCCCTAGACACCGCAGTTCAAATAATGTTTGTAACCTCGACAAGGACACGTCAGTTACTGTTGGCCTAATGACTGTTTTTATTGCCAAATGGACATGGAGTAAAAAAAATAAGCTGGGCACAGTAAATTACCTAATAATTGGAAAATATGTCCTCAGTACCATTTTTCCCAGAGGAAAGTATTCTTTATTCTAACATGTACAACAGTATGTTCTGTGGATTTTGGTCACAAAAATAAACCTTTTTGTGACTAAAATGGTCATCGGAAAAAAAAAACTCGGAAAATTATTTGAATCATACCTATTTCCAGTCCAAAAAATGTGACATACTTGACAGAAGATTTTTCAATTGTTTTCAATTATTTTTGTATATATATGCTCACTACTGTCCAGAAGTTTGAGGTCAGTAAGAGTGTATTTATTTTATAAATTACTTTTATTTAGCAAAGATGCATTAAATGGATCAAAAGTAAGTTTTCTATTTAAAGTGTAAATAGTTTCTAAAAAGTGTATCATTGTTTCCAGAAAAATACTGGGAAGTTTAAACATGATAAAACAACACGATCTCACGGCAATTTGTATGTATTTTACTAGGCAGATAATTTGTACGAATTCAATTCTTACGATTTGTGCCAAATCGTACATATTTGTCCAAATTACCTACCCCTGACCCCACCCCTAAACCTACTGGGGTTTGGACAAATCGTACGAATTTGTACGAATTAGCCACCTCGTACGAATTTGTACGAATTAGCCACCTCGTAAAATACGTACAAATTAGTTGTGAGATAGAGTTGTATAAAAATAAGAAATGTTTTTTTTAACAGCAAATCAGCATATTTTAAGGATTTCTGAAGGATCATGTGACACTGACGACTGGAGTAACAATGCTGAAAATTCAGCTTTGCCATCACAGGAATAAATTACATTTAAAAATATATTCAAATAGAAAACAGGTGAAACTGTAGGAATATTTCACAGGATTACAGTTTTTACTTTATTTTTGATCCAATAAATGCCTTGGTAAGCTCAGGAGACTTCTTTCAAAAACATAAAAAAATCTTACCAACCACAAACTTTTTAATAGATAGATAAATTGGACTAGAAAGTGTCTAGGAATGAAGACTGAGATTGTTCAGGGTGGCATGCTACATACTTCACATACCTTCATTTGTGATTCGTCATAGTTTTGAAGACTTTATAATTCTATAACGTGGGAAAGGTAGTTGTATCTAGTAGGTGTGTCTAGTTTTGAATAATTTTACATATTTTTGGCACAGTCATAAAACTGATATTTCTTTTAGTCTAGCCTTCTAAACACACACAAAACAGCTAAATACTTGTCATGTAGTTAAATGTGGATATTTCATTACCCATAGCGTGCAAGACAAACAGTGCAGCACTAAAGTACGGTAAGGCATTTATTTTAATCGGAATGATGTACCGGGGTGCATTAAAAGCTTAACTCTTCACCATTCCTTGCATGCATGATTGCGAAATGATCAGTCTTGCACTCTGCCTGAAAGCACTAAAGACATTTTTGCCATCAGCATTCGTCGGTGGTGTTAATCCGTTTCCTATGGAGAAGGCCGAGGGGGTGTGTGAAAGCAGGCTGTGTGTCATCCCTTTAGCTCTGACAGAGTGCCTGGAAGGAAAGGTGAGGAAAGGTTGTGTACACAGGTGATTACTTAATCACTGTATCCTCTGTGAGAGAGGGCCAACAAAAGGTCACGTCACTCAAGCAACAAAGCTCAGTGTACCCTCGTAACCACTCTGCTCAAACAACACTATGCCAGAGACCTCACCTAATGAAGGAGTGGTTACATTTGTTTTGATAGCTTCATCAGGCTCATCTCAACTGAGAACACTCCTAAAACGTGCCCACGGTTTGTGTTTTGCTGGAGTTTGATGGCGATAGTTGGCATGGTTTGACTGTGGAGTCTCTTTTGGCTTGGCTTACTACTTTTTTTGCATGTGACTGATGACCTTCAAAAGTTGCTCTTCATGGCTCTGCAATCCACCCTCTTTATGAGCCTCTACGAATCTACATTGTGACTGTGCGACTAAACAAACATGAAGTGGCTCTTCAGAGCCTTAAGGACTTAAGAGATTCTCGGATTTGACAGGCCAGCTCAAATACAGTGAAATGTTATTGCATTTAACATACTTTTTTATTATATTTGAAGGTGCAGTCAGTAATGCTTTGTTGCAATAGCCGATGTGGTAATCGTTTTACGCCTAGCACAGTGCATGTATCGTGCTAAAGCTAATGGTTTCAGTTACCAATGCACTTTTTTAATAAATGTATCAAAATACATTTAGTATTTGTCTGGTCATGTGATTTCAAAATGGCCGCCCCCATGAGGCAACCCGCCTCATGTAGACTAAAAGTATATAGTGACAGTAGTAGCTTTTATTTGGTCAGTAATACAGAACAAAGTCATCATCTAATTTTAGTGAACATTGTTTCAGAATGTTTTTCCAAAGTACGAACAATTTCTTCTTAAAGGCTGCAAGGAGGACAACATACGAAGTGCACCTTTAACAGAAAGCTCTCTGTAATATTTATTCCATTTCCTGGTTAACCTTATCTGACACAAGCAGATTATGACTTAGGTTGTGTGTAAGGAAACCAATCATCAAATTTTAGAAATTTGAGACTTGAAACGACATTGGCATTTGCCCAATAGCTATCAAAGACAAGAACAGCTATTAGTGCAGTTTCTAAAATAACTCTCACACGACAATCTTATTTGCCAAGAGGCGTTTAGCCCCATCACTATGTAATGGAACACATCATTTAGGAAAGTACTGTCATTTGCCGCATGATATCCTGTCAAGTATATGCTTCAATTTAGTAAAGCTCCTGTACTCTTGGGCAGGAAGCAGATTTGTTGCATAATGCTCTCTCCAGATGTTTTGCACAATTGCAATATCCCTGCAATTAGAGTCATCAGTTCACAATGCACACACCACCGACGTCGGGGAGTAACTAAAAGTAGCGATGCTGCTAACTTTACTACTTATTTTCAGTAACGTGACAATAGCTCAGCTCTTTTTAAAATAGCGTAGCTTCTCCAGTTACTCGCTACTCTTTCCAATGCAGTGGTGTGGCGTGAATCTGCTACACTGCTGCTTTTTGTAGTTTTGCAACTGGATCAAACTGAGGCAATAATCACAAGCTCTCCTAAAATGTCTCTTTCTCTTTGATGCTTTGGGAAGTCCAATTCATATTACTGAATCAGTTCATTTGGAGAGTCATTTAAATCAGAAATAGTAAACATTTAAATGAGCAAATGCTTCTGTTTATCGCAATGTTTTAATTTTATTTTTGTTTAATTGAGTGTATTTACTGTAAATGTTTCCCTGGCACCCTTATTGTGCCATATTGTTTTGTGCCAGTAATATTGCTTTGATTGCTAAAATAATACAAAATCATTTGATTAATAGGCTAGCTTGACTGCAGTGTTATTTTAGTATTATTTATATGCTATTTTAGTATTTTATTAATATTTTGAATTAGCTTTTATTTGTATGTTTTCAGATTTTATTTAAATTTTAGTTGAGGTTTTAGTAATTTTGTTATTTGCTTTTGTCATTTTTATTTCTCTTTAAAAAAAAATAGAAATAATATAGCCTCCATTTATTTTTATTCCAGTTTTAATAATTTGGTACTTCATTTAAACATTTATTTCAGGTATTTGTCAGGTCAATATTTCTACTTTTCATTTACGTTTTTTTATTTTTTATTTTGAGTTCATGTAATATACATTTTTTAATTTCATTTAAGATTTCAATTACAGAAAATGATTTTTAACTTTTAAATGACATTTAACATTTAGTTTGACGAGCTACAGTTCCCCAACATCAGCCAAAATAAAATTCAAATATATAGATACATAATTTGCATTAATCAAAAATGGCACAGATGGTAGCATCACTATAGTGTTTGCCATAGATTTTCATTATTATTATTCTTTTTTTGTAATTCTCAATCCAAGCTGCTTTTCCAGAACTACAAGTCAAGGCATAGGTCTATCACTCACACATACTCTGCGGCTTATACAATTACATCACTGTTCACCACAAGCCATTTAGACACCCGTTGACAAACTGACTTGCATCACCTTTTGTTTTGGAGCTCTTAATGGATCATGCTATAACTGTGCCAGTCAGTTTTTCAACAGTCTTTATGAGATGGCTTTTGCTTGTCTGTTTTTCTTCCTCGCTGATGTTAACTCGTTCGCTCGCAGCAGCTGTTTTGAGGATCATCTGTCAAAACAAGAGGGAGTGTTTTGTCAGGGAGATGGAGGGAGGATAGAATGTGTTGTGACTGCCACAGGTGGGGAACCTGACAAGAGGAATAATGAAAAGTCCCGATCTGCATCCCAGGGCCTTTCACTCTGGAATGCCACAGAGAAATTTCCTCAAACAGGAAAGGATAAGATGGAACATGCTTTAGTGCTTCGGTTTATGGGCAAACCGTGGCCAGATGACTGATCTGATGTTAATGAAAGACAAACAAGCCATTTGTTTGTGGTGTAATTGAAACAGCCAGGTTACAAGATGAGAGAAAAACAGTGACAGTTGGGAATTGCCGTAATGTGTCAGGTGTTAACAGGTACAGGGAATAATTTAAAGAAAAGTATGGAAAAAATGAATGGGAACGCACTTGAGAGAATTTAATTATGCTGTCAAAGTCAGGACAGGAGTTGAGGAAGAGGGCATGCATGGGTTTTGGAGGCCGAGAGAAAGGAACGCAAAAGACACTGATGCCTTTGAATGGCAACTCTAATATCATTTGCCACTTCAGTTCATGCTATTCATAATGTTTATCAGTGCTTGCAGTGTGCTACAAAAGAGGACTGAGGCGTAAACTGTCTTTTCACACTTGTGGATTACTTACAATAGCTTGAAATTTAGGGTGTGATCTAAGTGTGAAGATATGTGTTAAAACAGCAAGTAACAGTCATGTTTTTTGACATGGTGCGACTCATTTAGTTTAAATATCCAATAAAATGACATGCAATGGAATGCACTTTGTATAAAAAATGTTGCATTACAAAAAATAAAATACAAAATAAATGCTCTTTATTATCATTATTAATGCATACTTTAAAATTATATATATGACAATTTACTTTAAAACAATGATAATTACAATTAAATATTAGACTGGTCTAAAACATTTTTAGAAGTCGTCTGCCTCAGATAAAAAGTGATTTTTTTATTACGTATTTTGAGGTGCTGAATTCAAATATGTTTTTAAAACGCAATAAAAATATACAATTAAAACACTTGATTGGCTACTGTTTCCAAGATATGTATGTGTATTGTGTAGATAGTACCCGTCACCTGCACTGTAAACCCGAATAAGTTGGCAAAACACAAATTATTTGAGGTAATCAGTTAAGCAGATTTAATTCAATTTAATTAAGCAGAACCAGCAGAATTTTATTTTGTACTCATACATTTGAATTGCTCTTAACTTTAAATATTTGAGCTATAGCTAATTCATACATTTAACTTAAAATGATCATGTAAACTCAACTTAAATATTTTAAGTAGCAAAAACTTAAGCTTTAGCTAGCTAATTCAGTAAATGGTAACTTGTTAATTGGTAACAATGCTTTCCATAGAACAGCAATAGCTGAATGAGTACAGCAATATAAAACATTTAACGTACTGTATATCTGTTCTCAAGCACGCATGCTCCACATGATGGTAACCCCTAAAACATCCCAACATAACAGAAACTCTTCTAATTAGCATAGCAAAATATTAAACATGACTAAATCTCCCACTTAACATTAATCTTGCACACACTCCAAAAAATCATGTAACACTTAATTTTACCATTTACAAAGCATGTTGGGAAATAGAAATCCCAGCCCAGTTTCAGTTAAATTTAAGTTTGTCTAACTTAAAATAAATAAGTTCATAAACTAGTTGTGTACTCAGTTTACAACTGCACTTAAAGTATACTTTCATACACTAAAAATGGGGCCAGTTTAGCCCTAAGTAGTATTGAAGCGGTATACTTACAAGTATAGTTCTAGTACATTGATATTAGTATACTTACTAAAGTATTCTTAAGAATGTACTTTAATAAAATGAACTTGAAGTATACTTATTTTTTTGCAACCACAGGTTATGTGCCTTCTACAATGGCAAATGATGGCAGCTCATCACTTAACCCTTTTGTAGTTTAAAATAGTGACTATAAATCATGACTGGTTTCTCATGCTCTGCTGGTTTTGAAAAGCTCAGTGTCAATGATTACTCAGTAATCGAAGATGATTTATGCCAGATAATCAAGTGTGGTTTGTTACTTGGCTATATTAAAATAGCTAAATACAAATAAAATAAATGTGAATCTAAGAAGACAGCCAGGGCTTTCCAAATTGTCAGTGATTTTTGCGATACTGTATCACAGTCAACACCACTTTAATACGTTACGCCTGATTAAACAATGTGTCATTTCTCCCTATTTTCTTTAGAGCGAGAAGTGAAACTTCATGTGTTTGGGAATTTTTTTTTCATTTGACTTTGATAAATTTTGACAAATGTGTTACTGAAAGGTACGAAGTTTGACAAATGACACCATAAAAATCCAACTAAATTATATGATCCAGAACAAAACTTGAATGGCCCTTTAATAGTTTGAGGTGTGATGTTTCACCCAATTTGAATAAACATTAACTCTGAGAACATCTGAAGAAAAATTAGGGCATTTATCTCCATAAAACAATGTCGCTTTGTATTTCAATCAGCTTTTGTAATGACTCTTGTAATGATTCTCTTTGTTTTGTTGACCTGAGACACAATGTCCACGTCTTCCCCTCCACTGTGGGCGCAAAGCCTAAGATATCATCCAAAAATATTCACACTTCTCTCAACCGAACGTCATAAGTGTATTTTGAGCAGTGTAAGGGACATATTTCATTCCTGTTTTAAAGTTTGAACACTAAACCCAAAACACACTCTCCCATTTTTCCATGCACGCACTAATAGCCCCAAAAGTGACTCGGTAATGAGATGTTGTTTGACATGCATGCAACATTTGTGCAAGCCATTTGGTATTCTGAAAAAAAAAGAGCGAGAGTGGGAGAAAGAAAGAGAGAGAGAGAGAGAGAGCGAGGAAAAGAGAAAGGCTGTCATGTGAACTCTGTCTCAAACCAAGCCCATCGCTACACTGCCTGTAATAATAGAGAGGAAATTGAGCATTAAATACAAATCAACGGTTATTAATTTTAGCGTGACAGAAGAAGGGCGCAGAGGTTGAGCCTTTCAGCACTCCAGCGCATGCAATTGCTGTTACTTCACCTCTGTACATATATAGGAGGGGCTATCAGTGCTGTATGGGGGACTGTAGACGTGAGGAGGCAAAGCCCCTTCTCTGTATTTGGGATTCTTTTAGTTCAAGTAAATTCATGGTTCGGTTCCATTTGATGTAAAGATGATTTCAGCAATAAACATTTGTTATTATTATTATTATCAATGTTTAAAACCGTATTTGCTGCTTAGCATTTGCCTAATGTTAACCCACAAAAACAGTTTTCGACATTGATAATAATAATAGTAATACTTATTAGAATGATTTGTGAAGGATCATGTGACACTGAAGACTGCAGTAATGATGCTGAAAATACAGCTTTGTCATCACAGGGATAAATCACATTCTTAAATGTATTAAAATAGAAAATAGTTATTTAATTTTGTAATCATATTTCACAATATTACTGTTTTAACTGTATTTTGATCAAATAAATGCAGCCTTGGTGAACGTCTTCTCTTTTTTTTTTTTTTTTTTTTTAAAGAGACTTCTTTAACTTTTTAAGTTTCCAAACTTTTGACAGTACCTAATATATACCTAATATACATATAAACTTTATCAAAAGTGACAGTGTAAACATATATAATGTTACAAAAACAGGTTCTTTTGAACATTCTGTTCATCAAATAATCCTGAGAAAATGTATCACAGTTTCCACAAAAATATTAAGCAGCATAACCGTTTTCAACATTAATAAGAATTAAAAAAGGATCATGTGACACTGACGACTGGAGTAATGACTGCTGAAAATTCAGCTTTACCTTCACAGGAATAAGTTACATTTTAAAATATAACATTTTAATTGAAATGTTATTTTCGATTCTAATAACATTTCACAAAATTACTGTTTAGGCTGTTACTCACACATTTGTATTTTTTTATATTTTGTAATATTTATGCAATAATATGTTTTTTATTCTGTAAATTTCTCTCTTTTTGGTTTGTTTTTGTACTGATTATTCTCTCTTTTTTCTTACTGCAAGGCACTGCCCTCTCTTGAGAGAGAGGAAAAAAAACACCCAGCCATGTTGAAGTGGGGAGTGGAATTATATACAAAAGTCCTTTCAAGTCAATGATCAATCACAGTCTCTCGCTGCAACTGCACATTATCAAGCGCCGGGTCCTCAGTATCACGCCGCGCTCAGAGAACTTACAGAGAATGATGGGGCTGATCAGAGGTAGTGTTGGGAGGCCTTGACCTTTGTCTCCTTTTATAAACCGTGGAGGAAGTTGCGCTTGATCCCAGTGTTTTCCAGCACCTGCAAAATGTCAACCTGTTTAGATTTGAAGCAGAGACACTGATAGGACCATCTGGACCTTCACTCTTGACATCCAGCCACGGCCCGTGTTCGCGGCCAACGCACCCTGAAAATGGATCAGCGAAGACCTCATTTGTAACATTTTGACTAGCACAAGGTGAAAGACCCACTCAGAAAAGAAGAAGAAGAAAAAAAGAATCAAACATTAGCTAGCTAAATTGATTCAAAGCTCATCCACCATCTAGTAAAAAGATACTCGTCTGCTGTAAATATTATTTTGCCCGCTTTTTTCCACTTGTCAAAACAAAGATCTGCAATTGCTATTAGGCTTAATCTTCGGTTGATTGTCTTAAACACATTAACACATTCTTGACTCCTACCCTCATCTGGAAAACGCCTTTCTGTTAAAGTGCATCCATTCCAGGTGCAGACTTTTAATGTCAGTTGGATTTCCCTCTTTTATTCCTACAAAACATTAACATCTACGCTCTAAATTTCTTTTTAGCTGCGCTAAGTTAACACCTTTTCGTGAAACATATTGTAACGTAAAAACGACCCTTCAGAAAGTGCATGCATCTGCGGTAGGTCCTCTTATTTTCCTAATGAAATGGTGACAAATTTCTCTGACTTTTCCATGGTCTCGGTTTCAGTGCAAGATGTCATTAACAGTTTCCATAACTCTGACCCCTATGAGAAAATGCTATGTTAAACAATTCAGCGATTATGCTTTTTTAACAGTCATATAACTTATGTGCATCTACTTGAGAGCGCTTTTTTCCCCCCATCTGTCCATTTTAGATTAGTCGTCCTGTCAGCTTCGGTGAATGCCGTTACACCTTTCCATGGGCAGACCCTGGCAGAAGCAAATGAAAAAAGGGTGTGAAGAAAGCAAGTCAGTGGACCCGAGACTTCACTCTTGAAATTCGGTATGACTGAAACCGCCTAGGGCAAGGTTGGGGGAGAGGCAACCATCTGGCACGCCTGCGTTTGACTGGCACATAGTTAAACAATGATGCAGTTTGACAAATTTCAAGCGGAGCTTATGAAAAGATAACATAAACACAACAGTCACCCGGAGTAGTGCATCCACCTGTGTGCGTCGCAGAGAAGTGTGAGGTAAAGGTTGCGGCTAATGAGGGAAGCACTGGCTTGCTCTTGGATTAAGGCCTTTGTAATGTAAATCACTGTCAGATAAAGAGCCTGTGTTTACTCTTAGCATTAATATTTTGATCAGCATGTTTAAGAGAGCCGGCTCCTTAATGCACACGCAGCGGGATGCCTTGGCGCGGACTGCCCTGTCGTCGACCACGTTAACATGTCATAAATCTCTTGCCAGCTCCAGTGCGGCTCTCCACGCTGAACCTCGAGACGTGTTCCTCTTAGATTTTCTTGGCAAATCCTGTGTTATTTCATTTAGATTTTTTTGGCACATTAATACCCAATTAGCCATCACTGAATGAGTCCTAAAAGGATGAATGTAAGAGTATGGACTGGGTGGGCTTTAAAAAATCGCCTGCTGTCTCTACAACTTTTTTTTTTTTTCATTTTTGACTCACACTTGAAAGCTTGTTTGGTATTTTCCTTGGAATCGCTCTCATTCATCCTTCCTGCATAACACGCCGTGTGCACAGTAAAGTTTCACGGAAAACGTAGAAGTTAAAATTTGAGGTTTCAATAACCAAAAGCGGCTTTTTTTTGGCAAATATTCTGTCATTCCCTGATTGGGGTCATTTAAGACGTCCTTAACAGCCGACTAAACCACGTACCTGATGCAAAACATCTGTTTATGGGTGTAAACTGTGTCTTATGGCTGTATTTGTCCATTGCAGTGTCATATAAACAGTCTTGATCATTCTAACCGACAGATTGATTGGTTCAGTCGCTTGGCATTGTTTCATTCTGCTTGATGGAGTAATATTCATCAGTCACAACTGACCGTGTGTGTGTGTGTGTGTGTGTGTGTGAGAGAGAGAGAAAAAGGGTTTCGTCAGCCATTAGCAGTTTCAATCTGTAATATTTGGCTGCATTGATAATTCCATAAACATTAATACGCCTTTGCAAATTACATAAATTAATTTGAACGTTATTTTATTTCACAGAATTAGTCAGCTGTTGGCTTGGCTAACATAGGCAAGATCTCACAGCTGTTTGAATGTCACTTAATAAGAAGGATTGACCACATTATGCTTGGTATACTCCAAGTCTACTTGTTGTTAATCAGGCTGTGATAAGAAGATTTTTTTAAAGACTAACATACTCTCTGATGCTAGTGAAATCCAATTTGTTCAATCACGCAATGTTGCGTTTGTCTTTATGAAATTGTATTTCTATATATTTCTTTCCTACGTCTAGCACAATGGACTCAATGGACCAAAATTTGTATCCGCTGATTGTTGTGTACACGTATTCCAGAAAAAAAAAGAGACTGATTACAACGTTAAAGACTTTCTTTTCTAAACAATAACTGCGTCATCTCAAAACAAACAGTGACAAAAACACATTAAATTTATCAAAAGTGACCGTAAAAACATTTTTCTATTAATCAAGAATCCGTCACACAAAATATTGCACAACTGTTTTCAAAATCAGCATTATAATTATTTGTGAAGGATCATGTGACACTGAAGACTGGAGTAATGATGCTGAAAATTCAGCTTTACCATCACAGGAATCAATGACATTTTATAATACAGTAGTCAACATTTGAAGTGGATCAAAACCTTTCATCAAAGTTATACATGAATTTTGAACAATACCCGTTCTTGTCTTAGGACAACTTTGATTAACTTTTTTTGATCCACTTCAAATGTTGACTACTGTATATTCAAATAGAAAACAGTTATTATAAGTTGTAATATTATTTCATAATATGACAGTTTTACTGTAAAGACTACATTTTGACCAATTTGGTCAATGATGCAATGTCCCCATTGTGTTCCATTCAGATGCGGGCCATCTGGATCCTAAAAAAAAATATATATATATATATATTTCTTTCTTATGTCTAACACAATGGACTTGTAACCCACATTTTTATCCACTGATTGTTGTGTACATATACTGCAGAGAAAAAAAAAAAACAGAAGTGATTACAATGTTAAAGACTTTCTATTCCCAACTTAAACTATCCGTCATCTTAAAACATAAACAGTGACAAAAAAACAACAGTGTGTGACCGGCTTGCTACTATTTTCCAGATCATTACAATTACGTAGCATTCTCTAAACGAAAATGGCCGGAAGTCCTGAAGTCATTCAAAGCCGTGTGATAACATCTCTGACAAGAAACTGCAGAATAGGGAGAAACAATATTGCATTATTTCAACCTCTTAATGACTGCCGTTCTGTCGACCGCAACCACAGAGTTTCAGTCTGACCCACAGCATGTACTGATTCAGCTGCCCGTCGGCCCTGACTACTTTATTTAGAATGCTAAAAACTCAAATAACACTTTTCTCAATGACCATTTCTTACTTCGAAATGTTTATGTGGTTTTGAGGAACCAGGAACAGAGCAAGCTAGTAATATATTATGAGATCCAGACCTTTAAAGGCAGGCAAAGACATAAATCATAGCTAATATACTCAGGCTATAAATTGATGAAAGTGAAAAGAAGTGTGGTGCAGACCACTCATTGCTGCGTGCTGAGCGGCCTGGTTTGGAGACTCTGTATTGTTTTGAGTGTTTGTACAGTGTCCATCTGTCATTATATGGCTGTGATTGATTGATTTGGTCTTAATATAGCTTGTAGCAGTTACACTCCACTTAGTCTCAGCTTCAGACCGCATTCCCATGAACGTCCAGTCCGTTCACTGACCATATGATGCAAATTGCATACAAAAAGTGTTGACTCACCAGTTTCTTTCAGTTTGGCTGGGTTTATGCAACATCCGGAAGAAAGGGCACATTGTTTTTTTTAATTTGTCTGACTGGAAACGAAATGGTTGTATCACACTATTGCCTCCTTGACTTCTTTTTCAGTCAGACACAGTGTTGGGTGTAACGCATTACAAGTAATACAAGGTATGTAATCCGATTACTTTTTTCAAGTAACAAGTAATGCATTACTTTTAAATTTACAACAAAACATAATGAGTTACTTTGTTTTCCCATGTATTGACTGACACGTCTGCTGTTGAGAGAAATCAAGAGTGAGTGCAGAGGCGTTGTGTGGAAACATGATGGTTATTGCAATTCTAGCATGCATTTACTCATCTCATTTGCACAAAAACAGATTCAGCATTCTTCAAAATGAATAAAACTGTGAAATGCAAACTCAGAATGTTACCAAATCTGTGTCAGAATTAAATGTTCAGAAAAAAGTAACGCAAAAGTAATGTAACGCATTACTTTCTTTAAAAAGTAACTTAGTAACAAAATAGAGTGGTGCAGGGATGAAGACACAATCTGGTAGTCTAATTTGACCCTGGTTTCCTTGAGATTTGGGGTTGTTCAATTTATGAGTAAAGTAAAGCCTGTGGTAAACATAACTTGACAATACTTCTATTAGTTACTTTTTTAAGGACTAATCCAATATTGCAATGCATTACTTTAAAAGTAACTTTCCCCAACACTGGTCAGGCAAATTAAAAACCAATGCTTTTGAAGATTTTTTTTTTTTTTTTTTTCATGGCATCATTCTTTGTTATATTTGTGAAAGCTATATTTTTGGCAACTGTTTAAAAAGAAAGTTGACCATAGACATAATTTGGACAGAAAAATGGTTTTATGCTGTTGTACCTGTTTTAAAATTTAAAAGCAGTTTTTTTTCCACTTTACAAAAGTTAGTAAAGTTTAACAAAATGTTGATTGAAATGTAATGTTCGTCAATATATTAATGGCTTACAAGTTGTAAATTAAAAAAGAAATCAAAATGTTAAAATATTTCAACTATAATTATTAAATTTAAAAATTTAAGTCAAATGTCTGGCAATACATGTGGCTACACTTCACAGTTGACTCACAGATAAATGGCTAGATGAATCGTTTTTTGCTCAAAATTATATCCAAAAACTATGTAGTAATAACAGATAATTATCTGTATATAATAGATTGACCGTGTGATTGACCGGCTGTGTAATGCCCAGCTTGCAATCGCAAAAGCAACATCCATTGCTGCAGTCACCACAGATCAGTGTCCAAATGAGAAAACATAAGCAAATGTTTTTGAATATACTTTAAATATATAATGCATTTCTTAGTCAGTCTTACATCAAAGAGGGATGCAATTTCAGTTGATGTAATCAAATCTCCATTTTAATCAGTCAAATAAACAGTTTTCCCCTTTTTATTTTCATATGGTTTTGATATGCTTTCTCCCCTAATTTCCATGCGAGTCTTTTGGGAAGCAACTTTGTAGTATTTACAATGTAATGGTTTGTCTGCGTGTATGCATTTGTCATGCATTTAGAATACATAAAGCGTATTACTTCAAAACACCTCATAGTATAAGATGTTCCTAAAGCCTGACTGTAACGCCTGGTACACATTGTATGATTTTGGGCTGACGAAAGATGACCAATCGTGGCGATTTCTGCGGTCGTGGCTCCTAAAAGGTGGTCCTACATCGTACATTGAGAGAGGTTCAAAGACAGCCGTTCTTGCGACGAAAGATAGCCTGCGATAATTTTCTGACAGTGTTAGAAATTTAGCATGATTATCTCATTGTGTTTGCTGCTACGACCCTACGTCTACTGACTAGCTAATAAAAATGCAACATGAAATGGCGTGTTGATCAACGCGACATGACGCTAAAACCTACTTACCTCAAGCTCAATTTGCAAAATTGGAATGTCAAGTTGGCCTCTTTTTCCCTAGCCATGATATTCTCCCATTTCGCTTTCTCTTTTATTCAGCGCACATAAAAACCACAATTACCAAAGTGTGATTCACCTTGCTCTATTTGTTTACAACTAGCGCATGCTGATGACGTTTTATCTCCTATACTAACTTGCGGCGTAGCCTACGATTCAATAGGTGTCATCATCGTACAGTCGTACACGTCGTACCCAAGTTTATTAGGTCCATGTCGAACAGTGTGATTTGTAATGATCTTATAGGATTGCCGAAATTGCTCAGTCTGTGGCAGGGATAAAACAGCAGCATTCAAGGATCCCCACGAAAGGCATAAACAAGAACACTGGGTCAGATCCTTCTGTTTTATGCCATGTGCACGTCTTGAACTTGTTACAGAAAATCTAGACAAGTGGCTCCAGACAACAGCATATCCTCACTTCTTGTCGTGTCTTCTGAAAAGTCTTTAAAAAGTGGGATTGACTTTCAAGTTGGATTTTGAGAGGAAAGATTTTTTTTGTGCAATAATTGCTATATAACGAGCGCTTCGGTCACCTCCTGCCACATTGCGGCCGTGTTTTTTTATTTACTCGTCTGGTCAGAGCCAATAGCTCAGTTAAAGAGATGGAAAAAATAAGTCTTTCCAGCTCCTGCTGGAATTTGATTTCTTCCAACAGCTGTCTTGCTTTATACTACCATGAAGTCAGGGAATTGCCCATCTCAAATCAATCACAGGGGGCTGACATTTCCTGCAAACTGTGCTCATAGGATAAATGGAAGGGTTGGGGATGGGAGGAAGGGGGGGGGGGGGGTCACGGCTAAAAAAAGGAACATCAAATTGGCAGCCGAACAGCTGGAATGATGTCCTTGTTTATGTGCTCTAATGCCTTCTCCCATTAGTCTGATGTCTTTGAGAAGTCATTTGCTGCACTTTAGGAAAGTCTCAGCACTTACATGGAGAAATATTACTTTTGATAGGGTTTCATTAAGACTGGGAAATGAAGTACTTTTTCCTTAATGAATTTTAGATCTCCCTCTTTTTTTCATTTTCCAGAGTGATTCCTCCTCCTCACTCATGCTATGTCAAAACATATTTTCTGTTGCCTTGCTGCAGGGAAACTGCTGCGGTGGACGGAATGGGTCAGGACGAAAATGACGGCATGATATGTGACTCACACAATAACCGATCGAAAGCGTGGGCGAAGACAACACGTGTTTTGGTACTGTTTGTACAATGACGCAATAACGCCTGCTTTTGAGCATTACGCCGAGTAGCGTGCACATTGCGGTCATTAGGAATTACAAACTACGGCTGTTAAGCTTTGAGACGCATACAAATTGTGTTTATTTTAAAGCTGGGCTCTGAGAGAGTGCCCTCTCGCTGGCGTGGTCATGTAAGAACACTGAAACAGTGGAGACCTTATTCACACCTCGCTTGCTGAGCTCGGCGAGTGAGATCTGAACAGAGCCGCCCAGGAGCTCAGAGCCTTCAACCCAATGAATAGCTCATAATGTGCATGTATAGTAATGAGGCATAGAGACCCTTAAACCATATACACTCTATATTTGAATTTTCCTCTCTCGTAAAAATGTCATCACCTCGCCGTTCTTAAGAAATGGTCTTTTAGTATGTGCTTTGATAAATGTGGCGTAGCAATAGGCATTTATTTAGACATTTTACAATGCATTTACAGTGAATAGGACTTTTGTGTTTTAGCATGCAGCCAGTGAGCATGGTGCATATATTGGCATGGCTACCACCAACAGCAGCAATAGCATCCGTATTTCTAGTAGCTCAAAGCATGTAGCTAGCAACGCCAAGGTCATGGGATCGATTCTCAGAATGCCTGAACTCTATGGCCTGGTTTCACAGACAGGGTTTAGATTAAGCCAGGATTAAGCCTTAGTTCAATTAGGACATTATAGCTTTTATAAACGTGCCTTCGAAAAAAAAAACATTACTGGTGTTAATCTTGAGACAAAACAATGGCACTGACATATTTTAAGATATGCCAGTGCAAGTTACTTTAAGTTAAAACAGCTCAAACATGCATTTTAGTCTGGGACTATCGGCTTAAGCCTTGTCTGTGAAACCGGGGGTATATCTTAAATGGATAGTTTATCCGAAATTAAACTCACATTCTGAATTCATATGGCTTATTTGTTCTGTGAAACACAAAAGAAGATATTTTGAAGAATGTTTTAGCTGTTCTTGTCTACATTATAGAAGTCAATGGAATGACAATGCCTCTTAATATGCAACACAAACTTTGTGCAAAAAGTTCTGTTCATCATACAAAGTGATCATGTTGCCTCAGAAGACTTGTCATTTACCAGTCAAGTTGTAGGGAATCATTTCACACTATATGGATGTCCTTTTCGGAGCTTGAAATCTTTGGGTCCCATTGACTTTTATTATGTAGACAAACACAGCTGGAGGTTTGTGTGTGTGTTCTCCGCAGAAGAAGGAAAGTCAGTTTTGGAACGACACGAGGGTGAGAAAATGATGGCAGAGTTTTCATTTTTTGGGTGAATGTTTCATTACAATAAAATAAATGTAAATGTAGTTCAAAGTGTGTTATACACATTTGACGTTATCACTTAAAATTTGAACAGAGAGTGACATTATAGCATGCTGTCAAACACAGTCCAATGAAAACAGGGGCAGGCTGGACAACCGTAGAGGTACTCCATGCTGAATCGAGTTTCAGCGTAATTGGGATCATACGCAGCATGTGTTGTTTTGGCACATAAGTTAGATTAATCAGAAGGGCTTTAATCGTGAAGAATTCTCCTGTGTGTGGCTGGGCAGACGCTCAACTGCGGGCCCCTAAGTTGAGTTCTGCTTAAGTGTGCACCTTTTGACTCCACAAACACCCATCTCAGAAATGTAGGGTCTCCCTCCCCCACTCATCCTAGTTCGCTTCTTGCATCAGCGCACGAACATGCCACCCTAACAGAGTCCACTTAATGATTAAATTGCATCTCACGTGGAAGTTCCAAATCACCAGATTCCTCATAGCTGACTCTTCCTGCTGATTGTAATTTATGTCGGAAGTCATTGCCGTCCAACTCTCGGCCTTCACGAGGTCCAGACAGGAAAGAAAAGACATGTGGAGCATTTAGCCGTGTGCTGAACGTCTGGAGTTGGCATCGCGCGGCCCGTAAACACTCTACCTTTCACAACAGATGATTACGGGTAATGAAAGTTGCCACGGTCATCACTGGTTGCCTTTCATGCTGTTGCTAGAAGTGCGTGTGCACCTGTTCTTAATCTGCATAAGGATTGCAACAAGACCTGAGTTTGACATGGGTGAATGCTGACGAATGATAAAACTGTTTAACCGGGACATGGGGAGTTTGGGGCCTTCAGATATGCATGCTCAGTTGGTCATTTAAAACAAAAACACTAGGAAAGGTAATGCATGCTGATGGAGAGTTTGGGATTTTGTGTTTTTAAAGCATTTTGATCTCCCTTAAAGAGGTTGTCTGATCGCACAATGGAGAAAATATATTTCCGGCTTTGCGGGATCATTTTAAAATCTTGATCTTGATTGAAGAGACTTGGAGTTTATCAAGTCCAGGCTGAAAGTCTGTTTCTGGGATGAGGTTTTGTTCACTTTGAGTGCATTAGGCATTCCTACCCATGACTTCATCCACAATGGATTCCCTTCAATCCAGAGGACAATGTGTGCATTTATTTTCCACAAGCTCTTAAGCTAAATACTTCGGAGCGAAATTTCAGCACCTGTATTGTAAACCCATCTCTTTTGTTCAGATGAAATCCATGCTAATGACCCAGCAGGACTGCAAATAACATTAAATGTCCCATTAGGAAGGAAGAGCTGTGCGGGGTTTATTTCCTAAAACTTGTACTGTTGTTATTGTGCACTTAGCAGTGTTAAGTGTCTTGTGGAACAGAAACTAAAATGACAATCCTGTTGTTATGTCTCCCCGCTTTACCTGAGTTCATTTTTTCATTTTTGTCTCGTGAACTCTTCTAACTGCTTAACATGTGTAAATGAGATGTGGTCTACAGTAAATTGGTTGTGGGCTATTTTTTGTTTTGTTATAAACATCTGTCTCCATCACTTGCAGAAATTCACTCTGATGATTCAGTCAACTATTTGTTTCCTTGTAATCCAGTTAAACACCAAAAGGAAATAATTGTAGGTTATTAAATTGCGTGGAAAGACCTCCATATGTTAGAAAGCTGCTTTGTTATGTGATGAGAAAATGTCATTTTGTATTTGGTCAAGGTTGAGTTGAGAAATGAAAAGTAACTTCAGATGTCCAGCGTATTTTTAGTTGGTTGTGCTTTGTTAGTCTGCTATGTGCAACTTAAACAGATAATTCTTTTTCTTTTCTTTCTTTTAGAGACTGAGAGATACAATTTCCCGAGAAATATTTGACCTGCAATAATTATCACAGTTCAGTAAAGAAATAAAGTTACCCTAGCAATGGAGATTTGAAATGAGAACCTTCCACTCTTCCTCCTCATCATCATTATCATCCTCTTCGTCCTCGAAAAGCAGGTCCAAATTAAACCAATGTGTATTTAAATCTGTATCATGGTAGACATATTGCATTGTGTGTGTGTGTGTGTGTGTATAAAATAATTATTATATTATGATATAAATGATTAAAATTTGAATAAAATAGAAAAGTTATTTCATATTGTAATAATATTTCACAATATTACAGTTTTTTTTCTGTATTTTTGATTAAATAGATGCAGCCTTGATGAGCATAATTGACTTTAAAAGTAATAAAAATGACTTCTTTAAAACCATAATAAATTGTAATGTTTCCAAATTTGACAGGGACTATATAGTAGGCTATTGTGTGTATGTATGTATATATGTATATGTATGTGTATATATATACATATATATAACACACCAAGGATTTGTACGTGTCCATGCTAGTTTAATAAACTTAACTTTTAACGTTTGTTTATTCGTTGATTTTGTACAAATATAAAATATGTCACGGAATTCAAGGTTTTTAGGGTTACTGTAACTTGCAATGTAACTTGGTTTCATAAAAAGTTTAAAGTAGCCTATGGGTTTTTTACTCTTGCACCACAGCAAATATTAAAATAACATTGTCATTACCCTCGTCAGCCAAACTTATTTTTTGTTACTGCTCAATAAGTTTCAATAACTTTTATCGCTTAGACAAAAAAAAAAAACAAAAAAAAAAACATGTAATTTCTGTGTTTGGCAGTATTTTGATGTCGGCTGACACTCGCTGGCGGGGTTTTGGTCTTAATTCAGCACATTTGGATCTGACAGCTCTAGTCACGATGTGCTTCACGTCGACGTGCTGCTGAAGCGAACACACTTTAATCCAACATTTAATCTAAAACAACGGACGACGTCACGTATAAGAAGACAACAATCAAACATAGGCTACAACAATACATTAAAATATCTAATGTTTAAGTTAGCCCCATTTATTTATATAAGAAATTGTATTTAAAAAAAAACTCTAAAATTCTAAAACTGGATTCTCAATCTAGCTAGCCTACTCACAAATCTCTCTCAGAATAGAAAGTGAGCACGTTATCTGATATATGTAACTGTGTATAGGCCTGTAACATAAGTTATGTAACCTTTTCTATAGATATGGCCTTCAAATAAAAGTTATTTCACTTTGCACTTAAATACAGTTAAACATGTTGTGGGCAATTCGATTTATTAGTGAAATTCCAGGCGCAGATGTGCTGGATGGAGTCAGGGTCATAATACCTCAATTATAGCAAACTATAGCACTCTTTGATACTTTAAAAGTTAGATGCACGTTTTGACACTTAGGCCTATGATAATTCTTCCTTGTCTTAATTGACAACAACTGATTACGCTACACGTAAATATTCTGTAGCCTATTTTAAAAATGTGTTCGAAAATTCCTAAATATATATATAAAGTACATACTGTTATATTTGGTCAATATAAATAGCCTATACATCATTTAAATATTTTTCGGAAAAGGCGGATAGAGGATTTGGGTTGGGTTGCGGAGTGAAATGAAACCATGCCTTGCATTCGGCTAACAACGTTTTAATTAATGTTTTTCCCCTGTTATTGTACGCAACCACATACGAGCTATTGATGATGCCGTTGTTTTATGTGCGTTCTTGAATGATGATCCTGTCCTGGCACTAAAACTCCAGTCTCCAGAATTTAGACCGAACCAAGCGAACAGTTCCAGGATTAATTTAACCAAGACAATTGTGCACTGCAGCGCATCATTATTCCCTCATTAATGTATGATTTTGAATAATAGCCCCGTCTGGAGTTCTCATTGGTAAAATGAAACCAGGAACATGCGAAATAAATTGTGCTAAGGTACAGTAGGTTATGCTCTCTGTATATTACAGACAGGGTATCAGTAATTTTCTCCACTTCCTCACAGACTATAGCTACATAATATAGGCTACTTGGTAGCCTATATAGCCTTGGCATTTAAAAAATAGTGTAAGGAAATAGTAATTGGTGTATTTATTTGTGTAAATTTAAATGCATGGACTTAATAAAAATCCCAAATGTCTTGTCTCAAATTTAGTACAGCCAAATATATTATGAAATTGATCAAATGCAGAAATTCAGCAAACTGTGATTTTGTTCATGGTTCCGTTATTCAGCAATGATATGATATTAAAATAACGAACTGTTTTAATGTAATGTGTCTCCTAGAATAAAAGCGTATCGTTTGTTTATATATTTTAGACAGAGACTCAATAACAACCTCATGTATTAAAAAAAAAAAAAAAAATTATTACTTGCTAATGTTCACTTCGTTGGTCTGATTTTATTTTATTTTCCTTTAGGACATTTTTTTTTTTATTCCATTACTTGTTTATTTGGATACAAACATGTATTGTAAATAAAAGATGTATTGTAAATATATAGCCTAAATAATAATAATTTCTAATAAAATATTTTAATTGAATCTTCAAGACTTTAATATGAGAGTTTTAAGTTCCCCACATTATTTATCATTAATTTCATGTCTTTGGTTCTGCTGCTAATTTTATTAATAAAGTATTACTGTTTATTTCCAGATAGTATTTTCTTGCATCATGAGGCAGAAGTCCTGGGCGTTAAAAATGTGGGTCTTATTTTTTTTAATAGACAAATTCCAAAGTTATCCGCAGAATAAGATCATTTTAGATTTTGCAAATACTTGCGCAAAATGAACAGGCCTACACATTCATCACACTGCAAATCGCTTACTTCAGACACTTCTTCTTGGCACCATAACCAGTGTCTTTGATTAAAAGGATCTTTCTGTGAAAATAAATAACCTCACTTCGAAAATATTGTGTTACCACATATTTACTTTTACTGCGTAAACACGCCAAAAGAAGTTTAATGCGCGGTGTGATGGCGCTCAGTTAGGCCATAAACAATTCCGCATAAAATTACACAGCCCGCAATCGATGTGCCTCAGAGACAGAGGAAGAATTGGACACAACATTAAACGAAAAACAGCAACGAGGAATTTTACATTTATTATTATTATTAATATTAATATTATTGAGTTTCATGCCGTCATTTGTGTCTTTCGTGGTGCCATGCTTAAGAAAGAACGTCACAATGCCACAACGTCAAACTGTCTTCGGAAAATGTACATTTTAATTATTTATTTTTTTTCTTAATATTTCTGAAATACCAATGAAAATCATAAAAAAGCACAATATGCTGATAAAAAAAGTCCATGACACCACAGCCTTCAATGCTGAGAGAAAGGCCATTCACTACCAACCACCGTTCTGGTCCATGGAAAAAGTTCAGTATGACTTTTCGAGGGCCGCAAAAGTTGGCGTAATCAAACAAACAGACAAAACATAGGTAGTATAAAATCAGGCCAAGTGGTTAGGTCTGTGTAAGTGCCATCATAAAGGCATCGGCGCGCAATGATCCGATGAGGCCGATTATGGGCCCGACTGCGTCCTGGAGACAAACGTTTTCGGATGTTCCCGCTTATTCCTCTTGGTTTGCATCAGAAAGTGAAGAAGCCCCGCCGTCGGATAAGCGATCGGCTTCTCGCGTCCTCTCCTGCTCCGACAGCTGCTCACTGCTGGGGATGGAGTTCTTTTTTGGACGGCCCTTGGGTTTGGTCGGAGATTCTAGTCCTCCTCCTTGCAACACCTTGAAAGCAACACCCGGTACACATCAGCTTAAATTTGCACAGGTATGACAGTTGAATCATGATTTGTGGACCTATTATTAGAACTTACGATTTTTTTCCACTTCATCCTTCTGTTTTGATACCATGTTTTGACTTGAAGCTGACTCAGGCCTAAAGACTCTGCCAGGTCTATCCTGTAAAAGAGAAAGTTGTCGACTAAGCTATTCCTCAACTGTTCTTTACATGTAAACTGTATACAAAACAAAATAATACAGTTGGGAAAAAAGTCACTGACATTGTCTTATACTTTACATTAAAAGCGTGTTTACCTGTCAGGAGTCGAGAGATACTTCTGTTTCTCAAATCGTTTTTCCAAGCCCATCAGCTGTAGTTCGGTAAACACAGTCCTACTCCTCCTTCCTTTCTTCGTTTTGCTCACTGCATCAGCTCCAGGATCGAGTTTACCCCGAAGATGGAGGTCCAGCGGGAGATGGTGGGATGAAGAGCCCATCTGCAGACCCGCAGCTCCGGACAGAAGCGCGGAGCCCAGCGGTGACCCGAGTGAGCAGGACAGAGGAGACACTGGGAACTTCAGGATACTGGTCTGGTCTGCTTTCAGGACTGGAAATCAAACAGTTGAGTGTATGTGTTAGCCATGATAATTTAGTCTGAATTAAAACTAATAAAAAAATAAAAAAAAGTTTGAATGGATCCATAAAGGTTCGTCAACGTGAATGTGCTGATTTATAGCCTATAGGTCTTATAAAATAATAGCCTAATATAAATAACATTTTATACAAATACAATTTCGCTGATCGATCTATAGCTATTAGCTACAATTGAACTGCATACTTTTTAATTCATAAGGATTTGTGAACTTCAAAACAGACAAAGGTTTATTTAAATGAGTCATAGGTTAATTTGCGCTTAAATCTATTTTAAAAATCGACAGTCTTATTTTTCGTACATGAATATTTCAGCGTCAACCTCGAAATTAGCAGCCTCACTGCAAAACTGTTTTCATTACAAAAACATCGTTATTTCCAACCATTTAACTTCATAGTAACTTTAGTCACTTCTACTCGATTTCCGCAGCTTTCAACAGAATTTCCTTAATCTGTAATTCAATTCAAAGTTGTTGAAAAGCAGTGAATTTATCAATGCAGGTTGTAACTTTGGTACCAATGTTTTTTTTTTTTACTTCACATTTTTAAATTGTGATTAAAAATGAACTAAAATATTTAAAATATGGAATATTTTGTTGTATTATTTATTTAGGCTATTTGCAGCGGCTAGTTAGAGTTTTCTTTCCCAGATTCTCAACAGAAAAGAAAGCATGAATTGCATGCAGTGGGCCTGAAATGAACGTGCATTTGCAATTTTCACAAGCTTGCTCGGTCCACTGCATTGCATATATTTCTGTCTGAGATATCCGATTTGCTTTGTATTGGTATGCAAAGACAACGTGGAGTCTTTTATCTTTGAGTAGGCAAATAGAGAGGTTCTGCGATTTGAATGTCCCTGTATTAAAAGAAGGTTAAGATTAAAGGATTGCCCATGCCGGATCTCCAAATATTGGTCTGACTGAAAGGTCACGGGACTTACCTAAGTGGTTGTGGTATGGTCTGGCGGACAAAAGGGCATGTACTCCAAATTTGAGAAGGTCTCCAGTGGGACTTGATACTTTGTGATCCGGATGGTCTGTAAGAATCTCTTCAATCATGAAACTCCTGTACCTGTGAGACCTTTGGTCTGGATGGACATCATGGGGGTAGAAGTGCGCCCCAATCTCCAAAGGATGTTGCATTATTATAGTTTAAATGTAGCAGATGTTCCCGAACCTCCTGGTAGGCAGTAGAAACCTTGAGGTCACATTGAGGATTCAGATGTCCCTGTGAAGCCCCGATGCATAAACGTCCATTCAGATTTTTAGATGCGACGATCATCTAAAAAAAATCATCCTCGCGTTTGTGGAGAGCTTTTGAAATACGTGAAGAAGACTTTGACTGATTCTCGATCTTTGAACGCTCAAAGCACGAGTGAAATTGATTTCTTTTCTTTCGGGGAGTTCCGAAATGTGTGGTCCCGTCCACGCAGCTGGAGTGAGAAGTCTGATCCGCCCAGTGAGGGCAGCCTGTTTCTGTTCCTAACGCACCAGCCGAGCTCTGAATCAGGAACTTCGACATCTGAGTTTAAGGAGGTCTAGCTCAACGCCACACCTCCTCCTCCTCAGCGTGCTCGGGCACCCTCCGTCAATAAAGGGAAAACACATAGTCAAAACATTCAACTTGTCGTGAGACTCTTGAAATGTCTTCGATTATTTCAGTAAGTTTGGCTTTTGGCAGGATCTATTACTTTATCCAAAAATAGCTTACATAAAAAGCATTCTGTTTTTAAGTCTTTTTTTGTAGCTCTTGTAGTTTTTCAGACACATGTTTTACTCTACATTTCTGCTTTTTATTATAGTCTCGAACATTTTTTATTTCTTCTTGACCATTAAATCAGATTAGTCATCTTTCACCAACGTTGGTTTATTAATTATTGTCTCTAATCTATCAGCTTACTAAACAAATAGGTTATAAGATATTAAATTTAACCTTGTAAAAAAATAAACGAAAGTCTTGCAAAAATAAAACAGAATAGGTCTGGTCCTCTCAAAATATGGATTTTAGATCATCATAAAATGACACAACTTCACCAAATTTCTTTTTTTTCGGTTGGTTATTAATAGACATAGCCTACCGATTAGATTTTATTTTAAATTTAACCGTAAGAAACCGGGTCTTTAAAAAAACATGTCCACAAAAAAAAAGGCCATGGGATTTGGGCCCCAAAATCTGTAGTTCAAATAAAGGTTTAACACTAACTGGTCTTTTAAATCGCATACCGGTAGTATAATTGGCACACATACTTTTTTTTTTGTGATGTTGTAATAGAGAAACAGAAAAGGCTTTTGCCCTTGTGTTATAACTTTATGATGAATAAAACAATGCCATTCCTGTTATACTGTTGAATCATTCATAGACAGGAAATTAATTTAAAATAATTTTTCAACTTCATGTTAAGAGGACAAGTTGCTAATTTTCTCCTGAAAACACTCTAAATCCGTTTAACATGGTGATCCCAGTATAATAAAAATACTGTTTGTAGAATACAAGGTATATCATACATCTTATAAAAGGTCTTATTATTATGCATCAGACGATGCACGATCATTTTTCTTTTCTTTTTTTCTGTATTCATAGCATTCTGCTTTATGTTGAAATAGGCTATAAATAATTCAACATTAAATTATAAAATAAGACACTGGTCAGTGGTGAAACGCTGTCACTCATAAACCACAGAATAACCACTGAATTGTGTCTCATATTTACAGTCTTTTGACAGAAACGTTGTTTCTTAGTTTTTACACATTTAATAAAATCTAATGGCGCGTCGATTTGAACATGTATCGTAATGCCAAAGCTGCATGTCCTCTTTTTCTATCTTCTTCATCATATAGGCTACTCTATTTTTCTTTTTTCTTCGTCCATGCGAAATTATATTACTGTCAGAAATCGTGTGCCATATGACACAAATTTCTAGTATTAGTTTCTATAGTGTTAGTGTTGTTACTTTTTTTATCCAAACAATTTTATTACAACATTTTGAACAATGAACACATATTCAAAGGCAACCATGAAAAACATTAATCATAATCAAATCAAATATAAGGTAGTGATTTTTTAAGATTTATAAAATGTTTAGTTCCATTTTGTTGTGTGTAATTAACCTATTATTATTTCTTAAAGAAAGAAAGAAAGAAAGAAAGACAGACATCACAAACGTTCAACCCCTTCTCATTATTCCCTTAAGATAATATTGTACATAGTAAGTCTAAAGCACGAACGATGCCATCGCCTCTTGTCGGAGCACTTCTGTATTTCAACCACTAGGCGACATCATGTGAATGGCAGATTGCAAAGCATCAGTGTACAAACGCGCTGATATAATGATCTATTTTTAATTAAAGCCAGTTTAGGTCAGGCTCTCACTCTTCTGCGTGCATTGCAATCACAGTTCAGCTTTAAACTGCATAAGTATATAAGCCAGCCATGTATTGTGGGAGGTGGGACCACTTCGGCAAAAAGCTTATTGTGTTAATCTATTATGTGCTTGACCACGTGCGCCACCAAGCTTCTTACGAGACGCCCATAGCCACACTAGAGCATCATAAACATCCATCTAAATTGATCAGGCATGCCTTGTATTATATTATATGCATACATGGAGTTCAAATGTCTAGCATTGTCTAACATTGTAGAATTTTGAAACGTTTTAAACAGGCCATCATTCTGTAAACAAATGTGTGGCACTGGCCAAATTAGCTTCTTTTACAAAAGGTCAGATGTTCTTGCTTCCGTTGAAGTACACAATGGCCTTTGGAAAATTCTCACATCAAGTGGCATAACATGGTCATTAGGTTTTGCTCAAATGTGGAGTGAAGGTAGCTCAAGTGCTGGTGACATTCAAGCAAATATTGAGCAACGTTGTACTTAAATTGTTATTCTTTTAATTTATAGTAAAGATATTCAATTATAAAAATGCTAAATAGTAGCATTTTCACATTTGGACGTTATTATAGACGTCTTTATTCAAATGAAATGTTAATTTTATAGTGTTTGTATGCGTGAATTTCCTATTAAATTTGTTTTTGATTTCATAAATGACAATGATACCTTTTAATAAGTGCTTCAGTTCATTAGTTCAAGTAGATCAAGTAGCCTACACTCTTAAGATGAGTCAACAACACTTAACATGAAAATCTGCCAGGGTCCAAATGTGCTGTTCTTCGAGTGTTTTGTCCCATTTCCTCACATGCGCTCACCGCCCTTCATCCCTGCTTTATAGCCCTCATTTGATCACATGACCACGGATCGACCAATGACAAGCCTTATCTGTTTCCTTCAACTTGTTACAATGTAACATCCAGTTGAGCAGCGAAACTGATACAAATGCACGCGACACGGTCTGCTGTTGATTCATGCGTTTGCATTTCACAATGACCCAAGTGGAAGCAATGGACTGTAACTGACAAAATCCGTTTCCACGGACGAGGACGAGGTATGTAACAATAGGACACACGAACCCTAATGTTAGCCTTTGCTTTTAGCGCAATAGCATTAATGGTTAGCTAGCTGAGAGATGCACCGCAAGAGATTAACATAGTCAATTAGTTAATATAGTGATCAACTCTCTAAACTCTATCATTTTGTCTCGGTTTCCTTTGATACAGTGTATATAAGTAATTCTCATCAGCAACGCTAGTTTACACTGATGAGAATCTGGAAATTTGTGTTATGATCATATGTTCAGTCTTTTCAAAGCATGCTGTTATAGTTTAAGTATCCTTTTTAATAACGGTGATGTATTTATTTTTCTGTAGAGGATGACTTTATTGTCCAATGTGCAGAAGAGAGATATATTTGATCTTATATGTGCTCCCATGTGTTTAGCTTGTTATTGTAGTGTCTGTCCAAGCTCATTGGTGAGAGAGAAAAAAAAAGAAAGAGAAAAAACACAATTTATTGGTTGCATTTTTAAGTGTGTATGTATGTATGTATTTTATTTATTTATTTATTTAATTAATTAATTTATTTACCAAAGCAACATTGGATAACACTTAATTTTTAGGTGATGTAGTTTCACATTACTACATATGAAGACTTCAGATGCAAAAGCCCCTAAGTGCCACCTGAAATTTTCTTCTAAAATGAGCATTTTTATCAAGCTCGTATCAGTAATTTCACTTTAATGACAATTAATAGGTCATTTTCATTGCCATTAAAGTGAAATAACTGAACATAAACATACAAGCTTGATAAAAATGCTCATTTTAGAAGAAAATTTCAGGTGGCACTTAGAGGCTTTTGCATCTTAAGTCTTTATATGTACTTACTGTAGTAATAACAGTAAATTATGCATAATTACAAGTAACTAACCCTAAACCAAACCATAACATTAATCCTAACAGTAACTCTATAAGTAGCTGTAATTAATTAATATTGGTTATTTGAGTAAGTACAATGTATCTATGTCACCTTATAATAAAGGGTTACACTTTATTTTAAGGTGTTTATGTTACAGTGTAATTATATATTTAAGTACTGAGTAATAATAATTAACTACATGTACTTTATTATAGGGTTAGGTTTAGGATTAGGGTTTGGTTGCATGTAATTATGCATAATTTATAGTAATTCCTATAGTTAGGTAACATGTTTAACAAGGACACTGTAAAATAAAGTGTTACCAAATAAAGTGTAACGCAACATTGCATTCTCATACACTTTGCAAAACATAATAACATAATTATTTATTATAGGCTATTATTTGGATGTTGCATTAAAAATTTACTTTTGCTGAATGCTCAAAAAAAGTGAGGAAACCCATTGCCTTAAAATTATTAAGTAAATAAACTTTATGCGTAATAAAATAAAATAAAAATACTTATGGGGAATTGTCAAGTTCACAACTTATTTTTTTCAATTACGCATGAAGTTTATTTACGGAAAATTTTTAAGGCAAGTTGTTTCCTCACTTTTTTAAAGGTTTAGTCAACTGATCACTTTGCAGTAATCAGGGAAGCAGTACAAAGATTACATAAAAACAAGTTTTCCCTCTTGAACTTGGGCTGGAATTCATGGTACAGTTGGATGTCTTACGTTGATGTAAATAAACTTGACTCCTTAACAAATGTTTCCCATGATAGATATCTGCATATAGTTGCAGTAGCTGAAGAAATTTTAGTGACATGTACTTGGTGGTTTCTAAAAAGAGGGTATGTGAAGGGTCAGACAATGAGCCAGCAACAACACCAAGATTTCTTTAAACGGTTCAGTGAGTGCTATGGCTGAGGCAACACTTGAACTCGAGCTCTGTGGTCATATCTGAAAGGCCATTTAAGCCTAACTAAACACATTTTATTTATTTTTTTAATACAGTATGCTGAGACTGAGCGTGTTGTGGTGACTAAAGCTGATACAATTTACTGTCACAATAAAGAGACATGCTGAATAAACTACAGTCTTTAATTCAAAATGATTGTTTTATGGTTTATTACATAAACAATTCTCATTTTATCAATGCAGTCATCAAAATAGTAACTAGTAAGTTAACAGAAACAAATCAGTAGTCTGGTTAAAGGGATAGTTCACCCAAAAATGAAAATTCTGTCATCATTTACTCATCCTCATGTCGTTCCAAACCTGTTAAGACTTTCGTTCATCTTCGGAACACAAATGAAGATCTTTTTGATGAAATCTGAGAGATTTCTGTCCCTTCATTGACAGCTACGCAACTACCACTTTGACGCTTCAAAAAGTTCATAAAGAGATCGTAAAACTAATCCATATGAATTGAGCGATTTAGTCAAAATATTCCAAAGATACTCAATCGCTTAAAATGATGAACAGATTTAATTAGGCTTTTATTCACATTTAAACATTGATCAGTGAACATAAACAGATGCTCAACTGAACCTGCTTGACGCTCGAGAACAAACCTCATTGGTTCTTGCGGGAGCTCAAACGTGCTGCGTTACAGGAAAATGAACCTCATTGGTTCTTGCGGGAGCTCAAACGTGCTGCGTTACATGAGAATGAACCTCATTGGTTCTTGCGGGAGCTCAAACGTGCTGCGTTACATGAGAATGAACCTCATTGGTTCTTGCGGGAGCTCAAACGTGCTGCGTTACATTAGAATGAACCTCATTGGTTCTTGCGGGAGCTCAAACGTGCTGCGTTACATGAGAATGAACCTCATTGGTTCTTGCACGTCAAGCAAACATGCTTGAGCTTCTGTTTAACATAACTGATGAATTAAAGCCTAAATTCAATCTGTTCATCATATAAAGTGATCGTGTCTCTCCAGAAAATTTGGACTAAACCACTCAATTCATATGGATTCGTTTTACGATCTCTTTATGAACTTTTTGAAGCGTCAAAGTGGTAGTTGCGTAGCTGTCAATGGAGGGACAGACAACACTCAGATTTCATAAAAAAATATCATCATTTGCGTTCTGAAGATGAACGGGAAAGTCTTACGGGTTTGGAATGACATGAGGGTGAGTAATTAATGACAGAATTTTCATTTTTAGGTGAGCTAACACTTTAATGCATTTAAATACACCCATTGTGCATACTCATTGTGCAATAATACTAATCTGATATAAAGTATGTATACACTCCTTTTCATAACTCTGTTTGAAAACGCTTTGAAAAACCAGTTCAAAGTTTAGATGAAAGTGATCGGCGCGCTTTGATTAAATTCAGTGGGCAGCGTTGAAGGATTCACCCAAGCTCAGACTCCGACAGCTTTTGTAAGGGTGACAGCTGGAAAATTGTTTGCAAGCATATTCATTTATTAAAATGCGTTATAATGATTATAAACACTTGAATTGCAGGACTAAAATGGGAATGAAGTTAGGAAGAAAAATGATCTCCAAATGTATATTAAAATATAAGACTCAAGACTGACCAAAGCCTGAGAAAGGTCTGTCTTTTCTATCAATGTGTTGATCAGGATAAGGAAAACTCCATTTCTAATCAGATGAATAGCACACACTGATTGACTAGTGTCGGGTTGAGTTTTTGGACGGCTCAAGTGGGGTTTCACTTTGTCTCTGTCGGATCGGTGCGTAAGGAGAAGCATATGTTACAATGCAAATGAGTCTCATAATGCCACTCCACTGTCCTGTCTTCTCAATTTACACTGTGAATTAATCATGGTGTATCAAATGACTGCTAACATCATCCTGAATGTGCGGAAATTAGGCATTACTTAAGGCAGCACTATTCTTCTCCACTTACAATCATTGTTAAAGATGAATAAATATATTAGTGCTGTCAAATCGATTAATCGCATCTAACATAAAAGTTTTTGTTTACATAATGTGTATATATTATTATATTTATTAATGTTATATGTCTGTGTGTGTGTGTGTATATATATATATATATATATATATATGTATGTGTATATTCAGTATATACACAGAGACATAATATGTGTATATGATGAAACACATTATGTAAACAAAAACTTTTATGTTAGATGTGATTAATCTATTTTAGATGGATAGATAGATAGATAGATAGATAGATAGATAGATAGATAGATAGATAGATAGATAGATAGATAGATAGATAGATAGATAGATAGATAGATAGAAGTCAAAGTGTTGTAGGCTGTTGGTTTGTACGATGTTTTTTATTGGATGCAGCATTGCGAGTTTTCTTGTAGTTTTTTTTTTTTATTATTAATTATCAGCTACAGGAAAATATTCATTGTTACTTTAGTTAGAAAAGGTATAGGAGTAAATTGAACAGTCAGTAGGTTTGTGCGAAGTTAACTGAATGTAGTTAGAAAGCACTTAGAGGAGTTACATTTAGAAGTGTCTGTGATCAGGAATGAAGTGTAACCCAATTTTCTATAATAACAGTGTCTTGCCTTTGTCAAACCAAAACTATTTAGCATGCAAAATATTAACACTCAGTAATATGAAAATCCCTAAGTAATAACTCTGTTTTTCAGCAAGATGGTTATAGCCATTGCCACTCTTACCTGTGATTAAAGTTACGGCTACAGTCACAATGGTAATGTGAGTAGTCAGCCACTGACACATGATATGCAGTGGTCACTGTAGGGTTAAACTGACACGTTGAAGTTTCCATACCATCTATGTACATGCTAGTATAGGTGAAAAATCCCTCACAGTATATACACAAGAACAAGAGATTGGAAATCTGTAGTCCTCCCAATATTTTATAAGGTTGATTCCTGTGAAAATCTCGATGATTTGATTAGTCTGAATGGAAAAACAGCAACATCTTAAGGGTTTATTTGTTTGTGGTTCCTCAAGGTCTCCCTTAAATGCATAAAGTTATTTATTTAACACTGCTCCTATATAGAAGAGGTTGTAACCTCCTCGCTCATTATATATTCCACTTGCGGTGACACTATATCCAGCACCACACTTTGTTCAATTTCCTCCAGGGAGGGAAAACTCCCAGGCAACCAGCCTTACAACTTCCTCATTTATGTTGTGTCTTGACTGTTTACTCTGCCATTGTTTTGTGTCTGAGGCTTTAAAAGCATGTTTGCATCCACCTTTCAGTGTCTGCCATGGCAGCAGGAGTCAGTTTGTTGAGTGACCTGCCCTACACCACCGGCAGCTCAGCTAACAGCGGACAGTCCAACGCTGACATGGAGCCAGGTATTATACTGCTATTTCTCTACCTGTGGATGGGAAGTGTTTTAATTGAAAACAAATAAAATGTGATTCTGATGCAAGAACTGAACAGACAGAAATGTTTAATAGCCTTTCGTATATTCCAAAAAAAAGTGTGTTTTAGATTGTGAAATGACTGGAGCCCTATTTGTTACGAAATAAAAGTTTGATGTATGTTATCATATAATTTTGAGATCATATTCAACAATTTATCATTACTGATTTACTTGAAAACAAAAACTGATCATAAGGGAAAATATTTGCATTGTAATTACGTACAATAACATTTTAGTTGTATACAGCATGTATACAATAAATGTATTTAATTTTATGTTAAGACCTCAAAAATAAGAGCACTAGAGCTTGATTATATTGTATTATATTATAATACACCATTCAAATTGTAAATTTTGTGGATTCATTGGTTTGGATATACCGTTCAAAAAGTTTTTTTATTAATACTTTTATTTAGCAAGGTCATATTAAATGATTAAAAAGTGACAGTAAAGGCATATATTATGTTACAAAAGAAATGCTGTTCTTTTGAACTTTCTGTTCATCAAAGAATCCTGAAAAAAAAAAAATTATGAAAAAAAAAAAAAAAGCACAACTGTTTTCAACATTGATACTAATAAGATAATGTTTATGATAATGCTTTATTGATAATGTTTCTTGAGCAGCAAATCAGCATTTAGAATGATTTCTGAAGGATCACGTGACTCTGAAGACTGGAGTAATGATGCTGAAAATTCAGCCTTGCCATAACAGGAATAAATTACATTTAAAAATATATTACAGTAACAATTTATATTACAATTTTTAATGATATTTCACAATATTACTGTTTATATTGTATTTTTGATCAAATAATTAGTCTTTGTGAGCACAAAAACATACCAACCCCAAACATTTGAACAGTTTTTTTTATTTATTTTTTATATAAATATAAAAAAAAATTTGCCATGAAGGGTAATAACGGGTAACAACATGGCTACATTAACATATATAGACTGGAGCAGACGTCGTAAAGTCTTTTGTTATCTTTTCCCCATCTATTTAAATGACTCATTCCATCCCGATGGGCTCCTTTAAATACAGAGATAATGCATCTCCTTTTAATCTTCTTTGAATTCAAATGGTTTAGGTGAGAAAGGGCACTCTAATGGCCATGCTGACAAGAACTTCAAACTCATTTCCATTATTTCATAAGCCTCTTCAAATGCTGAGGAGACTGAAGTATGATGAAACTACTTCTTTTATGTAGTATTCTGAGTTCTGAGTTACATAAAGTCTTTGTATTTACTGCAGCAGATGGAATGCATTAGTTGAAAAGGTGTAATTTCAGCCTCATTTTGTTGAAATGCATGCAGGGTTACGCAACCAGAGCTGTCTTTATCATTTACATAAAACACATCATCCTGTTTCTCTTCCACCTGAGACAACACACACACATGATTCTGCACAGCCTCCCACTGACTTTGGACTTGGTCACCATGGAGATCCCCTTCAAGTGCAACTGATGAACCGGTTGAATTGTATTGGTCTCTTATGCCGCTTTTGTGCAGCTAGGTGGTTGTGTAGCGATGATTCACTGCTCTGGGGTCAGCGCTTAGTTTGCTCAGGCTGTGCTGAATGTAGTGTCATCATCAGTGTGTTTGACGAGAGACATGAAGAGACGGGCTTGCTCTTCCCTGGTAGACAAGATCTTCATGGGTTTTCGAAAGACACGTCGGCACTCTGCTTCCGAGATCTTGCTGAAGGTCCTGAGGAGGAGGCGCAGCTCAGCTGTGGAAGCTCTGACTTCATCTTCACATAGGGTTATTGTGGCGTTTAGCATGTTCGAGGCACAGACTGACATCACAGGCTGTAGGTGTAATGTGTCATGTTCAAGTTGAAGCTACTTAATTCTGCATCCTAATTTTTCATCATCTATTTCTCCAGTGAATGTCAGAGTACCGACTGCAAAGTACACCAAGGTGGGCGAGACTTTGAGGCATGTCATCCCAGGACATATGCAGTGCTCAATGGCGTGTGGTGGTCGAGCATGCAAATACGAAAACCCTTCTCGCTGGAGCGACAAAGAGCAAGCCATTAAAGGACTGTACTCCTCTTGGTAAGCTGTCTTCTTGCTCTTTTGTCAGAAGAAACGGAGTAAATGTGTATTGTTTCAAGTAAACATATCAAATATTTAGCAGAGTCAACATCCATTCATTGTGCTAGTCCTACACAACTCACAACTTAGATACACTGTTAGTTGAAGGCAATGAAAATGTTAGGGATAAGTTTGAGCTTTTTTTCCCCAACCATTCTCCTAACTGCTTGTCTATCTTGGACAGATGACCAGTCCATCTTATCTTTTGTCTTGGGTTGTCTTGTCTTCCATAGCCTTTGATACGGATACGCCTAAATAAATGAGAAAAGGAAATAGAGTAGCACCAAACAATTGTCCAGGTAATAGGATGGAAAAAAAGCCTTTAAGTGCATAGAACCAAAAATAGCTCAAAGATTGAAGAATGAAAAATCGAGATCCGCACACATTAAAATATAATCCAAAAAGCTCACATCAATTTTTTATACAGAGGCCAATTATGCAATTGTCAGCAAAACGTTTTGGTACCTAAACCGTTTTGTTGTACTTCTTGCACTTTTGTGCTTTGGACTTATATTTTATTTTATTTTCCATCTATCCATTTATTTTACATAAATGTATTTAATAAATAGTTGACACTTATCATTTGCTTTCCATTCTTATTTTCGAATATTTGTATTAATGATATTCAGTCAGATATTTTGTTGATATCTAATTCATACTCTGTTCACAGGATAACTGATAACCTGTTGGCCATGGCAAGACCTTCAACTGAAATCATTGAAAAATTCAACATCATCGAACAGTTTCATATGTATGTTGAACTCGGCGGCAAGCTACCAGTAAGTGATTCCCAAGATGCACCAGGGATGACTTTGCTGATGCTTAATCTTCGTTCCTTAGGTGTGGCTTAAAGACAGTAATCAACCTGCAGCGTCCAGGGGAACACGCCAGCTGCGGCAGCACTTTGGAGCCAGAGAGCGGCTTCACATATCGCCCAGAGGTTTTCATGGAGGCAGGGAGTGAGTAGCTCACACATGTACTCAAACATACACCTATTCCTCCATCAGTAGTCAGGGGAATCACGCTGGGATAAATCCTCACTGTTATCACATTAAATTGTCAATGTGTTTGACAAGCTAAAGATCCTTTTTAAGCAATGTTTGCTTTCTAAACATAGTGATCATGCAGTTGCTCAGCTTCCATTCAGGTATTGAGGCTTAGGGGGATTGGAAGCCCTTAATAAGCTCTCTTGAGAGTGCTGCTGTGCTTATAGACGGCACCCTCTGGGAAACTATGTAAGGCACAATTTTCCAGCACATTATTATTTCCAGGCACAGCATGTCCAAACATGCATGAAACGTCTCTCAAATTAAGGAAGAGGTCCTCCATGTGTTAGATAATTTATGTTTGTATATAACATATTGAGGCGTTTCTTCAACTATGTGGTCTTTTGGCCTCCTGGACTTTTAGGATCTTTAATGAAAATTTCCACCATAATGCCATCTCCAGCTCATCACAGATAATGTTTTATACTTAATAGCATTCTAAGATGGAAAAGACACTGGTGGAAATTACATTTTTAATATTTTAAAAATAAAATAAATAACATTTTATGGTTACTATATGAAATGTAATATTTTAGTTACTTTTTTTCCATAGTTTGACAAAATTGCAGCTTGATTGGAAATGTTCACAAGTGATAATCTAATAACTTGGTTGTCTTCTTGGGCAAAAAAATACACTAACTTTAGAAAAAACATTTTCTAGTTTTTATAATTGTTCAGTGTGGGGAAAATGACACCACAACTGTGCAACATTTTTACACAAATGGTGAATAAATGTCAGTTTATTTCACTCTTTGATTATCAGAGATTTAACATTTACTAATTCAAATTTTTATATGGAAGTCTGAGTTTTTTGGACAAGGGTAATAAGATATCTTGAAATGTTACTTTTACTAAAAAACAATCTCTGGGACATAAAAGTGACTGAAGAAATTCCCATGATTCTGTGCTAAAAGCAAATAACAAAAAATGTTTCGGTCTGAACTGAATATCTTGAAATACATGACTTTGTTTCATCTTATGAGATTTTTGCATTTTACTTTTTCCAGTTTATTTTTACAACTTTGGCTGGAAAGACTATGGCGTGGCATCCTTGACTACTATTCTTGACATGGTGAAGGTGATGTCATTCGCCATGCAAGAGGGCAAAATGGCTGTCCACTGCCATGCTGGACTTGGCAGAACAGGTCAGTATTTTGATTGAACAGTTTGCAGTGATAACTTAAGAATTTAAGAAAATAACTGCAGTAGTTTTGCTTTGATCCATTTCACTGATTATCTGATTATTAACTACCCTTCATGCACATTCGTCTTCTCATAGGTGTCTTAATAGCATGCTTCTTAGTATTCACATCCCGGATGAGTGCAGATCAAGCCATTTTGTTTGTTAGAGCTAAACGTCCAAATTCCATCCAGACTCGTGGTCAACTGTTGTGTGTGCGAGAGTTCGCCCAGTTCCTCGTGCCTCTGCGGAGTGTATTCTCGTGCGCCGAGCCCAAAGCTCACATGGTCACACTGTCGCAGTACCTGACTCGTCAGCGGCACCTACTACACGGCTATGAAGCGCGACACATGAAGAACATGCCAAAGATCATACACCTGGTCTGCAGGCTCCTACTGGACATAGCAGAGAACCGGCAAACGGTGGAAGAGGAGGTGTTGGACATCCCAGACCTCACGGAAGAAGTGGAGAAGACGGTCTCGCTGCAAGCCCTTCAGCAGTTAGGGAAGGAGATGAGGGGGAAAGGGATTCCCATATCCTTACCTCGCTCTCCTGACCAACCCAGCTTGCTTCTTAAAGGACCAAGGTGTGATCCACCTCACGACCGGCCGCTCTGTAGCGACCAGGAGTTTGATGTTCTCTGGAGATGGCCGACGGTAGACAATACCTACAAGTCTCAGCTCATCTTAAGAAAATGTCTTAGCTATAGCGACTCAGCCTTGCACAAACTGGACCCAAGGGTGCAGGTACGACAAAGTCCCCGGAATGCTCTTGGCAGCAAATCTGGGTTAAACTTTACAGAACTTTATTCGTCGCAGAGCAGATTAGCTATACAAACCCCTGAACTTCTGTCGTCCTCATTGACATCTGAAATCAACAACAGTCCCAAACATGGCTCTTTAACTGGTTCCTGTAGCTCCCTGGTACAATCCAAAAAAGTTGAAGGCCATGCATCCTGCTCTCCTGTCTCCATAAAACGTGTACCTCTGAAGGAGGCAAAGCGTAGCATGTCCTACGGCTTTCTAGGGAAGACTAGTGACAGCAGGACAATGTTCTCAATGTGTCAAGGCGGTAAAAGTCACCTGAGCCCTAATGAAAACACAACCTCTGATGCCACACAACAATTCACAGATGTTCCTATTTTAATGCTTCAAAGTGAACTCTCACCTGAGACTCGTCATCTGTTTGTGGCCAAAGCTCTCACGATGGACATTGATGGAGAGGAACTCAGCACAGTCTCAGTGTGGCAGGTAGCTTTGTTTTATTCCATTGATTTTTAGATGAATTGAGTCTCAGACCTTCAATTCCATAATCCTGTTCTTCTATAATGCAACTCAGTAACTTTCAGTCATTTCCGCAATTGCTGTTGCCCCTCAGACAGAGCTGAACTCCCGTGAAGGTGCATGGGAGAGATTGTGCACCGAAAGAGATCCTGTTGTGCTCTCCACACTCATGTGGTCTTGGCTAGAGCAACTGAAGGAGCCAACCATCACAAAAGAGGATGTGGAGACTTTGGCTGGAAACCAATTCAATCCCCAAGATGCTCTGAATTCACTCGACAAGGTACCAAAAACATGGAAAAGTGTCTTTAGAGCAGTGATTTCAACCTTTTTGACTCCAAACCCCCCAATTTGTCCGAGACAATATTTAAAAGCCCTCCTCCAAATACGCACCTCTGATGTATGTTTGTCAAACTACCATCATATGTAGGCTACGCACAAACAATGAGCGCATTTAGCAGAACACAGTATAGTTTTGGATGTTCTGTAAGTTCGGTCACGAAACAAATATACATAATAAAAGCCGACCAATTCGGTTGTGAACATATCCCTATGCCTTTAGGTTCAGTATCTTTAGGTTTGTTGTAAAAATGCCAATTTGAATGCTAAGTGGACCAGGACTAAATGTTCATTTTTTTCTGGACCAAGCAAACCAAGTGAACTGAACTACAAGTGTGAACACATATATTTAATTACAAATGTGACTTGTTTTTTCACCATCTAAATGGATTATGTGTACGCTAAAACATCTGTTTGTCTTTGTTATTTAGGGACAAAAACAAACCCTTCTGTGTATTCTTGATTGCGCTGCTCATTTGCTAAAAATACCAGAGGAGGTTGAGAATGCCTTTTTTGAACGCACAATCAAAGCATTTACTTGGGTAAGTCATGGCCACGAAATAGTTTCACAACAGACTACTGGTGAAATTGAAGTTGAATTTTTTAATTGTTTATCCTAATTCTGTGATTCTAATCTTGGTCTAATCCAGATTTCCTCAGATTCAGAGAATGGGCAGAGAATCTATAAGACTCTGAAAGATGTCATGATCCCTGTCCTCAGTGATATGAGGAGAAAAGCAATGGAAGAGCTTGAGCTGACCTGCCACTTTTCCCACGTACCCTGACTCTGGATGTGAAATCTGGAGTCTGCACTGTAATTTTGAAGAAAAAAAAGAAACAAACACAGTCACAAACAGGTTTAGTGTTTTTTTTTTTTTTTTTCTGTTTTCAGTGGTGTCTTAGCCATGAATACTCATCCAAATAATGTATTTTAACATCTTTTATTTGTGAGAACAATAATTACTGCCATACATGTAAGTGCCACAAGTTTTTTTTTTAGGCTATTTTTCTAATTTTGTTCCTTAATAGTTTATTTTTGGTACACAATATTTATTAGCTAACTGAGGAAACTATTTATTAATAAGTATGTCATGTATTTATTTTCTGCCTTTGTTTGGCTCTAACGAACTGAGGATTCTCATGAAAATGTGTTTTGTCATATACTGTTTGAATAGATGGATGATGTTAAATGTACCTCATTATTGACTAAACCAAAATAATATCACTGTGCAACATGTCTCATTTTATGACACAGTCTTTAATACTTTTATTGAATGAAGCAAATTGTCAGATTTGCTGATTCTTGCCTTTGCAATTTAAAGGTTTGTATTTAAGGTATAATGCAACACAGTTTACTTTAGGAATAGCTCAAAATGGCCTTGATTAAATGGCCTTGATAAATTTATTTGAGAATGTATCAATACAATTCCTGCTAAAACACAATGCTGTCTTGTACAGGCTTTTGCAGGATGATCTATACCTTTCATTGGCATTATTTATAACTAAGCTGCTTCTTTTAATGAACTTTAAAATAGGAATATGTACTATGTTTGTCATGTGGTGTTTTAGTAAATAACACTGTGGTGTGGAAAAACTGACCTCATTTGTCAACTAAAATGCTATCATTGTCTTGTCTTTTTAAGTAAATATCATGTAGCCAGCAGAATACACGTTTATTCATTCATGTCTGTGGAAGAATTGTAAGATGTTTTCTTGTCCGATTCCTAAAGACGGAATATTGTGGATTTTTCCAAAGCACTACGGGCCAGATTTACTAACAGTTTGAAAAGCTCTTTTGGCGTTAAACTACTGACAGGATTTACTGAAGACATACAGTGAAAAACTAAAATCCGCAGTTATTTTTGCGGCTGACCTGGGGTGCGTTTCCCGAAAGCATCGTTAGCCAACTATGGTCGCAAGTTCCGTCGTTATCAGCATAGTTCAACGATTTGGTGTTTCCCGAAACCATTGTTCCAACGAACGTTCGCAAACAGCATCGCAAACTTGTGTGGTTGGAACGACAGCTCTCGAGCTGTGGTTAGAAGCATAGTTTCTAGTTTACATGAGATGTAGACTGAATAAATCCTTATCTTTAGTAAAATAAGCAAGCTGACATTCAGTACAACCCGTGTTATTTATTAAGAATACATACAAATGTAATTTACGTCTTTTAGTACTTACCTCTTTTCGCACGCATGTGCGAACGTGCTCTATTATGTAAGAACGAGCCAAATATTGAGTCTGGTAATAAAGCAAAATAACTGAGAAAAATTAGAAATGGTCTTCAGATGCCATGTCTATCTTATATGACAAAATCTAGCGTTAATTCGATCTCAAACAGATTAATTAAAATAAGTTATTAGTCCACCAAGTGCGAGACGTCATAAACCAACGTGGTTGAACGATACTTTGCGACATACGGTTTCGGGAAACAGTCGTGACTAGCTAGTTGATTTCTCCATCGATGCATCGTACTATGGTAGTTAAGCAGGGAGCTATAGTTGTACGGGAAACGCACCCCTGATCCTGTTGGAGTTTCCCTTTCAGACAAAAATTTATGAGGAGAGGAGACTATAAATGAATATCAACGGCGGCAACGCGATTTACTATTACTAAGGTTTGCGCTAGTCAATTTACTGCTATATGCGTCATTATTTAACGGCCAAAAATAATTTTAATCCTAACGCTTTTATGGGATTGCGCTCTTATGCTAATTTGCCATGTTTAGTGGATCTGGCCCTAAATATTTTTTATTTATTACTTTTTCATTCAAGTCTATTAAATAAAGATCTGAATGGTATCTTTTTGCATAGTGTCTTATTAACACACTAATTCAACCTTGCCTCCATTAACCAAGATTCTTTATTACACTATTAAATAAACCTGGTTCATTTTCATTGTGTTCTGGATCATAATTTCATGAAAGAAAACCTCACCATTGCAATTAAACTGCGGGATCAGCTAATGCTGAAAATGATAATTCTGATAGTCGTGTTTCCTACTGTATTTTTTGAAATGTTGCTCTCCAACCAACTCCAGCTTTTGAATAAGGCAAGATAACACATGAAGTTTTTAAAATGACTTGGTATGTGTGAAACACAGAATGCTTTTTATAAGACTCTGTCTTGTCTTGTGTGTCTGGATCTTTTCATTCAGGCTGTTCTGGAGCTGCCCTGCAGCTGTAATTACTGCCAGAAGTGCATCAAACAAACTCCAGTTGCATAAAAGTGTGCCCTTTTTTCCTGCCTCATGTTCTGCTAGGTCAGAAAGTAATTTTCCATGCATAAATCCACCAGAGTGTGATAAATGGTGTTTTATATTCTAATTGAAAGGTATGCCAAATATGAAGATGAATCTGAATTTGGGTTTGTGCTCTTTTATTCAGAGCGCTGCTGTTACTGAAGAAGTTCATCTCTGGTTTATTTTGTTCTTTATCAGTTTACAGGAAATAAAGATATTTGGAAACCTTGTCTTCAGAAATGATGTACGTAGCATCTGGGGTGAATATTAAAACAACAGCATGTGTTCTTAGCACTTTATGTTTCATAGGTCAAGACAGTGCTGTAAAACAGACAAAAAGCCTCTACTTAAAATATGTTCGGAATACTTCAAGATCCTCTTACAGATATTATACATACAATTTGTCTAAGTTATTGCTTCCACATACTACATACCCTATCAATCTGATACGAAGTATATGCTCCAACTTGTTCATTGTTCCGATTATACCTAAACATGGCTGAATAGTCTTGGTCTTATAAGTTGTGGAACTTTCATGAGCGGTTGACTCGCTTAAACCTTTTAAATCTAATATCACATCTCATTCCGTGTCAAATCAAGCAAATCTTCCAAACTTACATATTTTATTTTGTTAATAGCCCTTTTTTCCCCCTTTTTTTTAAGAAAGACAAACAAGTAGGGATGAAATCCCAAATATAACATGTCATGGATGTATATATTTTCCTGAGTAATCCACTATTTAGTAGAGGGAGGGTAAAAATGACATTAAAAGATGGGTCAAATTCTTTTAAAATGGGTCAAATTCAACAATTTGAACATGGAGCCACATTGAGATACCCATTTCTATGGGATTTAACCATAAAAGTTTAAGAATGAGAATCTAGAAGGATATTTAAGATATATTTAACACTTTTTTGAGTTACAGGCAATATTTAAGAGTTACAGAAAAACAATATTTATGGAACTAACAGGAATGTTCTGTGCAATTGTGTTAAAAAAACAAGATATATTTCTAGTTTCAACATTATTTGTTTCTTAAGATATTCCTCTTTAAAAGAAAAAAGCATCAGCTGTATACAAAGTGATCCACATTTAGTTTTTGACCACTGAAAATGTGTACAATTGACCAATTTACCACATTAAGATCCCTATTTCTCTGGAAATTAACCATATTGGGCCTGAAGATACCAAAAGAAAAGTTTAACTACCAGAATCTAAAAGCATATTAAGATATCTTTAATACTTAGAGGCATGCAAACTTCAGGCAAAAAACAAAAAGTGCTTTTATTTTTATTTATTTATTTTTTACCATTTTTGAACTGACGACGTTGGCTATAATGCAACAAATATTGCTAAAGTCAACCGATTTTTACTAATAGACCTATAAATCTCAGTTTAAAAATATAATAATGATGCTTTCTTCTTCATTTATGTATTACTTTTACCAGAAAAAATAAAGAAAAAGAAAAATTTTTAGCCGGGGACCTCTGGATGAGTTGACAATGACCCAACTGTCGGTTTTTTTTTTTTTTTTTTTTTTTTTTTTTTGTTAAGTGTATCAAAATGTATTTGAATGGTTGTATATGGCAGACTGTGGCACACTCACACTCACAATCAAGACTTTGTATAAGCAGATCAACAGCCCCACCTGGTGGTTGGTAAAAACAGCAACTTCACTTAAAAAAAAAAGCTAATGAATGGGTTTTTTAGACATCAATGGAAATGCACGCCAACTGCCTAACTGTGTCTTCTATTCTATTCTATTCTATTCTATTCTATTCTATTCTATTCTATTCTATTCTATTCTATTCTATTCTATTCTATTCTATTCTATTCGTACATGGTAGTAGCAAGCTTTCTGTCATATTTATAATAATTGTCGATACTAACTAATTATCTTCTATTATAAATAATATGGTATATTACATATATATTTCTAACTATGGTAAACATTACATTTATATTATATTAAAACATAACATGTTTGTAATGGGGTTCAGAAGATTTAAATACATTTAACATGAAGGTGGATCGTGGTGTCAGTATTGCTTTGTTCTTATCCTTTAAGGCTGATTTTTTTGCTCAATTTTCTCTCAATTTCCATACACTGCGATGCACCGGAAGTTGCAGTTGCTTCTAAGGCTAAATGCAGACGCAATCGTGCTTTGAGTGCGATAAATAAACGTTTTAAATTTTATGTAAATATAAAAAAAAATGCATGTTGTCTACGCAAAACACTGTATGTCTTAATATTTGACAAATGTTAAAAAATAAAATAAAAATAAATAAAAATCAGCAACTCCCTCACAGGGAGGTCACCTACGCGTTCATCATCCGGGTCCTGGAGTTTCAGCACAGAGTCTGACGCTGACCGCGGGTGTTCTTCATCGCTATTAGCCGACTAGCCTTCAGCTTCCATTGAGGACACACTGAAGGTATGACAGAGCGTTTGTGTGTAAAAAAAATATTCCTCTCTTGTTACCAAGGAACCCGTGACATTTTTATCGCGAGCATCTGTATTTTTCTTACGTCCGATAAACTTTACAAGAAGTTTCCATTGCTTACTACATTATTTAAGAGCGATGTGTAAATTAGCTCGCTGGCTAGTGTGTGAGGGACTGTTATCCTAGCATGCTATTTGAATAGAGCTGATATATTTCACATACGGTGCTCTGAAGAATTATATAGTGTCGTGTATGTCAAAAATGCCGTGGAGTTTCTACTTGTACTGAGGGCTGTTATATTCAGTGGATAACGTTGAATTAGCAGGCTAGCCACTGGAGACCGCCATTTTTTTATGAATCAAGCGAGGGAAATTTGAGCAACCTACAAAGAGTTTGAGAGGACAAATTAAGAGACTATAGAGACCACCATTATAATAATAACAAAATTGATAAAAGTGACTGTCTTCAAATTATCTTAGTGTAAAATAAGGTGTTGGCAGAGCAGGAGAGTCTTTAATCTTAATACATGCGGAATGTGGAGCATGTTTTATCTGATATCTTTAGTTAAAGATATCTGGACTTGTTCAGCACAATTAGATTGTGTCAGTTACAAACAGACATGGTGGAAGACGCGAGTCAATTTGACAATTTATATTTAGGCCCAAGTAACTTATAGTAGCCTATTCAGTATTTATTTTATTTTTTTCTGAGTGGAGTCAAAGGGTTTATTCACCCCAAAAATAAAATGTTCTTCAATTACTCACCCACCTCATGTCGTTTCAAACCTGTAAGACTTTAGTTCATCTTCAAAACACAATTAAAGATATTTTATTGAAATCCAAGACATTTCTGTCCCTCCGTTGACAGTCCACACAACTACCACTTTGACGCTTCGAAAATGTCATAAAGAGGTAGTAAAACTAAGACAAGATCACTTTATGTGATGAACATTTAATTTCGGCTTTTATTCACATTTTCAACAACCCAAACATAGACGTCAAGTAGTTTTGGTTGAGCTCCTGTTTATGTTCGCTGATCAGTGTTTATATGCGAATAAAAGCCTAAATTCAGCTGTTCAACATATAAAGAGATTGTGCCTCTTCAGAAAATTTGGACTAAACCGTTCTATTCATATGGATTAGTTTTATGATCTCGTTATGAACTTTATGTCAAGGTGGTAGTTGCGTAGCTGTCAATGAAGGGACAGAAATCTCTCAGATTTCCTCAGAATATCTTCATATGTGCTTTGAAGACGAACTAAAGTCTTGCATGTTTGGAACGGCATGAGGGTGAGTAAATAATGACAGACTTTAAATTTTTGGGTGAACTGTCCCTTCAATATGCAGCATGATTAGAAACATGCAGAACTGCCAGAATGTAATTTAGGCGTGTGTTGTCAAATGCCAAGTGGGCAAATGCAATGGTTTCACAGCCAGATCCTCTGAATAGTTATTTTGCCAGTGTCTTCTGCTTTTACAGAGCATGTGCAATAACCAACTGCTTAATGTCAAGTTGTCATTATATCAGTGTTTTTTTTGTGCATTCAGATGTACTTCACCACAACTGAATCTGCAGCTCCATGATACAATATTGACGATAAATATCAATATTTTAACTTTCTATCAAGTGGTCCTCACTGACAGCATGCGACAAAAAAAAAAACAATGCAATGCAATATTATGTCCAGTTTGTGAACAAATCAGAATGAAAACATTGGCAGTCTTTGCAAAAACAACATTAAGGAACAGTTCATTATTGTCGTGACTAATAGTTTATTATATATTTCAGTTACTGTTCACATGTGCATGCTTATCATAGCTAATAACACAATTTATAAACTCAATGAATTGCTTTATGAAAAACGTTTGATGCTTTTTGTAGAAACAGATTTAAGATAGTTCAGAAACACGAAATTGCGTTTTAGAATGATGCGCACCTTCACGCTACCAACAAGATGGCTGAAAACAAGACAAGGCTTTGAGTGCTTTGCTTCCCTCTTGCTTGCCTGCTGTTACTGACATCATCTATCCCAGAGCCAAACTGGGCCCAAGTCCGAATGTGGCGGCATTTAATCTTGACTGAGATGTTAATACGTAGCCAAGTCACACACAATGTCAACATGGCTTCCCGGTGCCGAGAGGGTGCCAGTGACTTTGCCAGCCCCTCCATTTTGCTGCATTACCCGTGGTGTCTGATGCAGTTCGAGGGAGCATTTTGTAGTCCTACAGATGCCCGGTTGGGGTCTTTTTTTCATAATGCGTTCTTTCACAGTAACTTTAAATGTTGTGCTATGAGAACGCCGACTATTTCGAGTTTTGAACGGTCGGTTTATGTTGTCAGCAGATTGATGAACCTTAATCTTTTTCCCATCCACAGAGTGACTGTGTTTGGAAATCCTAACATGGCGGGCGAAAAGGACTTGGGACGACATCAGTTTAGTTACTTCTGCTACTATCCAGCTGCATTACTTCACTTCCAGGTGGAAAGAAGGTGAAGAAGACATGTTCACCGTGGGATGAGGTAGTAGGTTGTATAGTTTTAGGGTCACACCCACACTGGGAGATAACTATACAGCCTACTGTCTTTCTCAAAGTGAAAACGGAGCTACCTACGGAGTTTCATCCTACATTTTCTGATGTTTAATATCAATGATAGCATTGTCACGGTATGTTTTGTTTTATTAATGTTTGTAATGGTAATAGTTTTGATGCTTGCGCAGTGTGAGGTAGTAGATTGTATAGTTGTAGGGTAGTGATTTTATCCTGTGTAGAAGATAACTATACAATCTATTGCCTTCCCTGAGGAGCAGAAACACATCTAATTATGTTAGAAAATCTGATGTTTTTATAATCAAAACATTTTCCACGTCTCTAATGCAATAAAAGTATTTGCAAATTTACCAGTGTTTGTCATTGATTAAAGCTGACATTTATGTAATGCCTACAAACAGAATATTTCCAGGTTAAGAGGGGAAGACACAATCCTTGATTAATAGAAAAGGTGTATGATATATAATAAGAGGTTGTTCTTGTCGCCGCAGCAGCATCATACATTCATCCTGGAGATGGCGCTCTTGCATTGTCTAGATAAATATCTACAGGATGAGAGATGCTGTGTGTCCCGAATGATCAGCCCTCGGTTAACAGGGTGTCTTTAATTTGTAATCCAGCATGTGCTGGATTTCTATTCTGTTGCCTGTTATTACGCCACTATAGATTTATATTCATGTGGTGTAAATTCACTAAACTATGAATGCTCGAAGGACACAGGTAATTGCACTGTGGATAATTCTGGGATGAATGGTTGCTTAGCAACTAGCGATAGTTTAATCGTCGTTTGAGCTAGACTTACATTAGCTATCTCTTCATGGGGAATCTTTGGAAAATGTTCCAGTGGCAGATTATTTATGTGAAATAATGAACTGCGTAATAATGGGTCTGGTGTTTTTGTGTGTGCGCGCGCGCGCGTCATATTTGGACTTTGATTTTAAAAGTTTGTTGCTCAAACATCAACGCTCCATAGACTTAAATCTAGTAATTGACAAGGAATATGAATTTTATGAATGTTAAACTGCAATAAAATCGACAAAAATCATCTGCAGAAATAATCAATCACTTTGATTTGTGGTTTCGGAGTCATTCCACAAAATGTGTGCCTTTTTTAAAATTTATTTGTCAGACAAACTCTTTGTTATATTTATAAATTGCACTGGGCCTTCTCAAGCTAAACTTGTTTATATATGTTGGGATAGAGCCTTGCGTAACAGGGTCGACAGTTCATTTAGCCACTACTAGGAAGAACATTTAAGGCTGGATATATACAAATATCCAGTTTTCAATATCAAATCAGTTGTTTTTGTTTTCCCCTAAAAAATCATGTTAACAGGGTTGATTTTCAGATTGTGTCTGACAATTTGATAAAAGAGTTCAGCCTTAGTCTTATTTTTGTCTAATTTATTGATTTGTACTTTATTTTAAACTGGATTTGTTGATGTGGAAAGGTTCATTGAGTTTTTTATTGTTAAAGTCACTGCTTACACTAATGTTCAGTTATGAACATAATTTTTTCTAAATTTCAATTCCTTCTAACTTCGCTCCTATTGTTATTAATTGAATTGGAATGTGTTAACCTTTCATTAAAGAACATAAAAGTTATTGCACTGTACAGTTCTTGGTACACGTGGGTCTTGTCTTTTTTTTTCTTTTTTTTTTTGGTGAAGGTGGATAAGCCTATAGATGAACACATCTCTCACCTCGCAATTAAGGGCTTGAGGTGGGTGAGGGGGAAATCTAAAGTCGAACAAGTTTTCTTTTCTCATGGGAGGAGCAAACGGGTGCAGGAAAATAGATAAAAGCTCTGTTTAAGAAGCTGGAGTTACTGCGATATGATCTTCGCCAAGAAGCGCATAGAGAATATTCCTTTCTTAATCAGATTGGTCATTATGGTATTATAGCGCGATATATATATAAATCCAAGTGACACATCTATCGTTTATTACTGGGCTGTCGTATCTCCAATCAGATTTCTTACCTCCATACGTACCGTAGCCTACTTCAATGCATACTTGTGTTGTTTGGTTGAACGCGCGTGATTGCGGTGTGTTTTGAAGTCATTATTCGCGTTACCAACCTGCTACTCGGCTTCAGGAGCACAAAGACTTATAAAAGGAATATCGGAAAGTTGAATTTCCTTCAGAACCCACCCTGATAGATTTAACAGATAAAGGATCTGCTGGAAAGGGTGTTGTGATTGTAAGATCGGGTAGTTGTCTGTTAGTTAATCGAGACGCGTAAAAGTGATTCAGAAGTCGTACATATGCAGAATAACGTTCATCTCCACGCGCCCCGAAGGATATCAGCTCAGGTGTTCACGTCAAGTTCTCTCGGAGTTTTGCATCCCTCTAAGGACTTGCTTCGCTTGTGATAAAACCTCTTGTTCACCGGTTAGGAGACCACTATCATTTCACAGTCTATTAACAAAGTACAGGCTGAACATGAGCAGGAAAACACGCCGCTGGATTTTTCACATGTTCCTCTGTTTGGGGATTATATATTTGAAGATTGGGTGAGTATGGTAAAATGGAATTTGTTTACCTTTTTTAACCTGTAAAGTATTTAGTATTGCAGCATTTTTGCAAAAAATCAAATTTTAGTTATACATGCCTTGATGAGAATTTAATTATTGCCAGCACATTGTCGGTTTACTGCCATTATGACGTTGCATTTGATAAAGTTGTGTGAATATATAGTCAAAGAAACAAGAACAGTGGAACTTGTTTTTTTGTTAAATGTATCTGAAATATCTCAATGACGTTTATTGTCTGGATTTATTCAGTTACTTAAAAATAAATGCAATTCTTACTAAAAAAAAAAAATAAAAAAAAAATTTGAGGGGCTTAAAGTGGAAACCACCTATACTTTACATATTGATATTTGGAAAAACATTTGTCAAGTCAGTGTGGCCTAACCAAACGTTGACTGTTGTTGCCATGAGAGAAAAAAAAAAAAAAAAAGGTAACACAGAGGACTCCTTTATAACATCCTCATTGTGTCAAGATCATTAAATAATGTTTTTTTATTTTTTTTTTAATTTTTTATTTTTTTTATGAAATGATGTTTTGTTCATGTCCAATGGAGTAACCCTATAAAAAAACTTTCAAGGTGCTAAGAAACTACTCGCTTTTTGTAGAAAATGTATGAAACCAACAGGAGTAAAATTATGACATTATGAGATTTCTAGTTTTTATCATCTCGAACATACATCATTGTCCCATGAAATTATCTTTTTTATTTTCCCTGTAGGACAATATTTAAATATATAATGAGTAATACTACTCAAATAATAACATCCATATCATAGTTCAATTGTCTCCCAAAGCTCAGTTTTATTACCATCCATGTATACTGTGAATTATCCTTTAATCATGGACCATGATTCCAGAAAAAAAAAAGTAAGTATTTAACATTTTCTGTATAAATATAAACCCTTATTTCTAAATTTACAGGGGCTTTTCCTCCGTGGTTGCGTTGGGAGCAAGTATTATCTGTAACAAAATTCCTGGTTTGGCCCCTCGTCAAAGGACTATCTGTCAAAGCCGGCCTGACGCTATCATTGTCATTGGAGAAGGAGCGCAAATGGGAATCAATGAGTGTCAGTTTCAATTCAAAAATGGAAGGTGGAACTGCTCGGCCCTCGGGGAAAGAACTGTCTTTGGAAAAGAGTTGAAAGTGGGTATGTTACCAAATTATTACATTTATATTGTTTATAGTTTTAAACTAGCGGCAAAAAAGAGAGAGAGAGAGAGAAAAGCACAAAAGAATGTTGTTTGACCAAATCACTTTCTTTCAATCCCTCAAGAGTGTCAAAGCCCAAATAAAGCTTTTTTAGGCTAAACGTGTGGATGAAGAAACCTTTAGTTTTGCTGAAAGATTGACAGTCTGTGATATTTAATAGTGAAATTACAGGCCGCTCTTATACACCTGCTAGAACACTCTAACTTAGTTTATTACTTCTTTATTACAAATATTACATAGAGACTGGACAAATTTAGGAAATACTTGGGTCCTGGAATGACATTATATTGTGTCCTGTTTCCCTCACTTTGACATCTCATTTGAAATGGTTTGTCATTGGATGTCAGGTAGGTTTCAGCTGCATTCATGGAGCAAGTGCAAACGTGGCTGGATTTATAGCCCTCTCAACAGTCCACCCTCTCAAAAGAATTCTTTTTCTAGTCGTCCTGTCTTATCTGTAGATTTTAATGATTTGGCAGTCAGGGTTTTCACTTTACCACGGGTATAAGTTACAGTGGTTGAATGGTAGGACCAAAAGAAAGTACAGTATTGTGAAGAAATTTAACAATATGTCACCTTAGAGAGACAAAGCAAAAGTAATTAAGCGAGTTTTTCACTCGGTGTAATGTTATCCATTTTCCCAAGGCAAACTTTGGCCTGTTAAGGGGTCCTTCAGTGCTATTGAGCCTACGACACTTTGATGAATGGTGACGTGAAGGACTTTGCTTTAGTTTCAGACCCTCTTTGGCTGCTAGCAAAGAGTTGTTTGCAGTATTGCGTGTGGAAGATCGGAAATAAACTCCAAGATAATATTTAATGAAATTTCTTCTTTCCTTTTTGCTGTGCGCTCTTAGGATCCCAGTCAGTGTTGCGATGGTGTGGTTGAGGCCCAGGGGAAAAGCTAAGATCTGTAGAGACTTGTATCTATCGCTGAAGGTGAAGCTGTATTTTATCCCTTTGCATCAAAGACAAGCGCCTCTAGAGAAAAAAAAAGCACAGGTTTTCGTCTCTTTCCATCTCGTTCTGGAGCTGCACACACTTGAATGGGAGCCTGGATTTGTTGTGGGTGCTGATTATATTATTTAATGCTGTCTGCTTTGACAGCTGCTTTAGGTCTTGTGTTGTGTGCCCTCTCATCTAAGCGCTGCAGAGCTGACGCTGACCGAGAGTGACAAACCGTGGTCTCCATTTCTGAAACAGCCCAACTGCTTTATTTACCCAGACTCTTTTTGTCTATGGTCAGTATAGGGAGGATTAAATATAATGGACAACCGTTCAAACATGATTGGTTTCAGTGGGTGTATGACTAGTCATGCTTATAGTAGTAGAAGGTAGGAGATGAAAAGAAGTAGTTAATCCTGTGGGGAGGGGCTTGCCTACTCAAAAAAAACAAAAAAAAAGTTATTGAGTAATGTGCAATAATTTTCAGGGCCTGGTACCAAGGTCCACATTTGGCACACACGGCCATAGATTCCTCTTTTAGGTGCACATTTTGCCTTCTCCAGTACCCGTGGACCCATTCACCTTTTTATCGTATATATGAATGAAGTTGCGATTGAAATATAGCTTGCTGGAAGTCAGCAGTTGGATAGATATGCGAAAGGCGTATCATCTTTTTGCTTGTGTTACTTTATGTTGCTTGAGCGCAAACCTCCTAAATCTTCTCTGACTTAACCACCCTCTGGTATGCTCAAAAATAGTTTTCCTCCAACAGCATTAATGCCTCAAGTCCAGACAAGTACATTGTATGAGGTTTATAAATTAACCTCTTGCATTTACAGTTTTGGCAAGAGACGTCTCACACAGAATCATGCAATGCCACTGCTTCAGATTTCTCTCGAAAATGAATGACACTCATGTCATAACACACATGTTTTATGGGTGTCTTATCAGCTGTGTTTGTGTTTTGAGTAAACATAGCTGGAGTGATATACAAAGACAAGGAGCATTCTACTCTAGTATTGATGAGAATTGGAAGATTTCGCGTCAATACAGTCTTCATTTTCCTTTCCCCTCTTCAGGATACATCCCTTCTCCCCTGGCGACAAGCCCAAACAACTCATAAAAATCTCCACATAATTGATGCCCCAAACTGGCCTTTGTTAAATTGCATGGGCAGAGTTCCAAGATGTTTATCATCAGCAGGTCAACACATACCAATGTTAGTGAGTTTCAGGAAACCACTGAAGTTTCTTGATCGCTTGAAGGTGAAAATTCCTGAATTGCTGAGCCGGTCTGTTAACAGTCTGACATATATATATTTTTTTCACTTCTTGCCATGGAAGGATTAAAAGATAGCAAATATATTAATTGTAATAACTCATGACATCACTCTTTATGAGGCCTAAAGAGGTTAACATTTTAAGTGATTATTTGGTTCCAGGTGTGTGAATGATTCTTAGGACAGTCAATATATGATGACTCATTAATCCAGAAAAGGATATTTACATTTCCGGGAATGTTAACATAACTGAGCAACAGTGAATGCATCTTTAAAAAAAAATAATTCCCCATGTAGCTAGGACTTTTATTTTAACTTTTATATTTGCAATCCTAAGCAACTTACATAGCTTTCTATTGTATTCCAGTGCTTTGTTGGCAGCATTAAAACAGTGACAAAGAAAATGTAAGAAGAAAAAGGAATAGTGAAAGTGTCCATTTGTAAAATTGGAATTTGGTTAATAGTTGACCTGAAAGTTCCTTGTTGCTTGATGTCACCTTATAAAAAAAAGTCCCTGAAATAACTGTTTGCTGGATTTTCAAACCTATCTTTGTCCTTATAAATGAAATACACTGTTAACCTGGAAGTGCCCTGTTTAACAGTGGCAATCAATTATAGCAGTTCTCTGGCCAGGGAGGCACTGCATGCCTGAGGAGTTCATCTCCACAGGGTGGATCCCTCGTTCTGACGGAAGCTGGGACAGTGGCCAGAATAGAGTCTAAACACATACCCTCTATCTCTACCATTCTATTGTCTCTGAAATAAACCCTTGTCCTTTGTGCTTATTAAAGAGATGGACCGTTCCTTCCTTTGCTCATCTGTGTGCAAACAGTTATTTGTCTTTCTGTTTCCTCTCTATGACAACTGAAGGACAATTATTTGTGTGTTGAGTAATCACAGGTATGTGATCCGTGTTTGTTTTGCCTATGGTGGGCTCTAGATCATTTTTTATAGGCCTACCACACTTTTCTCAGTAAGCCCCCACGCCATCTTCCCGAGGCCATACTGTTAATCAGTGTGAAGTGTGCAATGATAAATGAACTAAACTTGACTCGACTAACACATTTTATTATTGCTTTGAGTGTCAAGATATTTCAGGTATGTAGGGGGGTTTAAAACTGCCTATAACTGGATCTTGTTGCAAGAAATACTGACATAGAATGTTCTTTTGGTTCCAGGCAGTAAGGAGGCAGCCTTCACCTACGCCATCATCGCTGCCGGGGTTGCCCATGCCATCACGGCGGCCTGCACGCAGGGTACGCTGAGCGGCTGTGGCTGTGACAAGGAGAAGCAGGGCTTCTACAACCAGGAGGAAGGCTGGAAGTGGGGAGGATGCTCGGCTGATATTCGCTACGGTCTAAGCTTCTCAAAGGTGTTCGTAGACGCCCGGGAGATCAAGCAGAACGCCAGGACACTCATGAACCTCCATAACAATGAAGTGGGACGTAAGGTATGTGGCACACTCTATTAGACATGCATAAAAAACATTACTAGGTTGTTTAGTTTACATTCTTGTAAGTCCTACTAGGCTGTGTTACTTGAATTTTCCCTGATTTGGAGCGGGTAGTAGATTAGTAATAGCAAGGAGTAGCAATGCAACTTCGGTTTTGGCACGCACATGACCAGCAATTTGTGATTATGGCAACACTGTAATTGTGCCTTTTAAGGGATTCAGAAATCATTAAGGAGATGTAATTCACCAGATAGTGGGCTAAGGTTAATCTGGTAAGACATTCAAGAACCTGTTGGATTTTACAATCACAGAAGTAAAAAAGATTTGGTGTGTAATTGAAGAAAAAACATCTAAACGCATACCCAGAATCCCCAGGCAGTTTGACTGACCTTCATAAGCTTTTCATCATTCAGTGCTAATCTGTAGAGTGTGATGTTTCAGCACTCTGGACAGAGCTTCTTTTGGGGCTTTAAACCCCTAAGCCTGACCAGTAACCTTTTGTAATGTTTTATCATAAAAATATGTTCTGCCGCCTGGTGCCTCACATGCACCAAGACTCTCTTTATTGCAAGTACATTCAGTCTTGTGCTTGTCAATTCACAAATTCCTTGTGAGCTCACAGCTCAGATGCAGTTTTCTACTTTTCATTGAGCAGTTCTCAATGAAAGGAGGGTTGTGGCATCAACTTGCCACACCCATTATTTTAATTGGTTAATGGATTGCTATACAGTGCCTCAGTGAAAATGAAAGGGGTGCGGCCTCTCTTAAAATCATGGATCTCTCCTTTGTAAACTTTTCCGGGGACTTGCTGTTTATCAGAATGAGCATGAACACACTAAGCCTGATATGCATCCTAGATTGCAGACAATTGCCAAAAGGACTCCAAAAAGTCTGAGAGAGAGAGAGAGATAATATTAAAAAGCAAGGTAAAGCCTATCCCACCCAGCAAAAGTGAAAAAGAGTGAAAGGAAGAGAAAGAGAGGGAGAGAAAATACACATTAACAGACCACACCAAAGATTATGCCGCCTCGAACAGGCAATCCACTGATGCCAATCAGACCTCTTGGATATCTTTCATATCAAAACAGGCACTCTGCTTCACTGAGTTCTGCTTACGTTTGCCCATTCATTCATCTATTCTGAGCCAACCTATGTTTTTCTATGCGTTTTTTTTTCTTTTTCTGCACTGCTAGGGTATTTGAAATGCATTAATGTTTAGCATTTGTTCACATGAAAAATAAATACAGGTCAGAAAAAGATCTCAGCCTCCATCGGCAACACTGCTGCTCAAAATGTTTTGTTTTTACCTGTGGGGTTTGACGTGTGTAGGTATAACAAGGGGAAGCACACAGTCACCTGAAACCTGACTCCTGAGCTTTATCTGTGTACACTACACACAGCCTGATTGTTGTAGGAACTCGGCGATCATCGTTCAGTCAGTGTTTATATCATATCCTGTGCAGATTCCGCTCTATTGCTTATACAAGACAAGAGACTCCTACAGACAACCTCTGATAGTTTGCCCCTTGCAACAATTTGTGGCGTGTGTTGTGTACACAAATGAAACGGCTTCCTACAAGTAGTCAGAGAGCCTGTGAACACAAGCTGTGCTTTGCAGGCCTTCTCGACAGAACGAGAGGAATTAGGATGTCTAGCACTGCAAGTTTAACAATCCTTGCATTCTTCAAATCGGAATGTTAAAAAAAAACCTTTGTCTCAACCTGTTCCCAGAAATGTGCTTTAAAAGACCCAACTGTATGCCACGGAGGGTTATTTCACTAATCCCTACTGTATCGTTAGTCTATACAGTTTGCTGGAATATGCCTTATAGTAGATGATGTGGATATCTGCAAAGTGTTTAAACCATGGTTTATGACCAAAACTACCACATACTTTTTCGTAACTAAGATCTTTTCCTTCCTCATACATTCTCCGCTTAGCATCAGTAATTCTATCTTTTGTAACGGATGATTGCACACTTCAAATTTGTCACCAGTCAGACTAACTAAATCAACAATGAGTCATCAAACAGTCTACTTTCATAATTACCTTAGCCTAAGATTCCTAAAAGGAACCTAGGTGCCCAAGTAATCCCAAAGGTATTGACTTGTTTATTTTTCCTCCCACCTTAGATCTTGGAAAAGAACATGCGTTTAGAGTGTAAATGTCATGGTGTATCTGGATCCTGCACCACCAAGACTTGCTGGACTACTCTCCCAAAGTTCCGGCAGCTGGGTTACATTCTCAAGGAGAAGTATAACCATGCCGTGCATGTGGAACCGGTCCGAGCCAGTCGGAACAAGAGACCTACCTTTCTGAAGGTTAAAAAGCCTTACTCGTACCGGAAGCCCATGGACACGGATTTGGTGTACATTGAGAAGTCGCCCAACTATTGTGAGGCAGATCCTGTGACAGGTAGCATGGGAACCCAGGGCAGGATCTGCAACAAGACTGCGCAGCAAGCCAATGGCTGCGACCTCATGTGCTGTGGCCGAGGATATAACACACACCAGTACTCGCGTGTGTGGCAGTGCAACTGCAAGTTTCTTTGGTGTTGCTACGTCAAGTGCAACACCTGCAGTGAACGGACAGAAGTGTACACGTGCAAGTGAAATATTTATTTGCTGGGGTATTGATACACGCCTGTGATTTATGTGGTAGAGGGTGTGCAAGTGTTGCAACAGGATGACCACTGCTGTGGATTCCAGGTATTGAGAGGAAAGAGCCATTTGCACTGGAAAACGTGGGTCTGGTGGAGTCTAGACGGAGTAATTGGATGCAATGTTTGCAGCTTTGCTCCACATCTCTGCTGAAGGCTTCGGTGTTGGTACCAGTAGACACCTTTCTGTTCCAGTACTGAGCAACAGGGCGAAGTAGCCGACAAAGGCTTGATCGGTGGACCATGAGAAAGATGTGGGGTGTGATTGAGGGCGTTCTGCTCCGTAGATAGTACGGAAGGGATTTTTGAGGAGCTTTTTGTCCTGAGGGATTGACGTTACAAATCTTACTACATACAAAACTGTACATGGACACAACGATGATATTTAACTTTTAATTTAGAGAAAATGGCTAATGTTAATTTATTTAATAAGGAAACTACTGATTTTTCTCCTTGTGTTTACTAGCTTAGATTTAGCTCTTCTCCTGTTTTGATATTGTGTTTTGCATGGAAATAAACTGACCAACTTTTACACTGTACATCATGTGGTTTAGCTTAGGGATGAAACAACGACAATGCACGATGCAAAAACAAGTGCGCTGCACTCAAGGTGTAATTACTAGTCTCTGAAAGGGGAGACTGTACTGTGTCTTTAATGTATCATTGTGAGTCTTTGTGCTTCCATTTCCCCCACTCCTTCAGTGTCAACCCTTGCACATATATTCCTATGTACAAATACACACTGGAATTGTGCATCATGTTTAAAGGCTCATTCCTTCCAAAGCGAATAAACATAGTGTCATTCTTTTTTAACAATGGTCCACAAGAACATTTGTGCTCTAAATGGCTTCAAATTGGAATAGTCCAAGCAAAATAAGCGTATTTACATGGGAACTAAATTCTACCCACTTACACTTAAACTTTCTGACCTCAATTGACACAAAGCTTTATGCTAATGAGGCCACAAGCTCCCCTCGCTTTTGGCTAATATTTGCTCTGTTGGCAGAGAAAGAGATTCAGTACTTAATTCACTTTGGAATGGAACAGCCTCAATACAGATGCCCCACCTGCTACTGATGTGGAATGTTGAGATCAGATAACCAATTCTATTAATGTTATATATTATAGGTAATATAACACTTTTTGCTGCTAGTTTTGTTCTGTTCTGCAACGGTAGTTAATACTAGTAGTATTTTGTGTGTTGTGAGCAAATGTGGTTGTTCAGACAGATTGTCCCTGTGTTGACATATATTTTGTAAGAGATTATTTTTATATGAGTATTTTATTTATTTTTGTGTAAAGGAAAAACCCACTACCAATGTCCTTTAGATGGACAGAAATTAGAGCGATAAGCTAGAAACAATGTGATTGTGATTGTGTCATGGTACCAGCTTGAGCTTGATAAGTTTATGTAAACTACATCTCAATGAAGTATCACTCATAGTGGTGTAGTTAACCAAGTACGTACGTAATGATGAAATTATTGCATATTACAAGACGATCATACTGGTGTTCAAACATTCGAGTAGCATTTTCATGACAAAGGTCCTGGATGTGGGATCAGTAAGGGAAACTAGTGAAATAACCCTGGGACAAAACTCTGGTATTGAGAAAAATTCATAACCAAGGGTTTTTACCAAAGAACATCTGAATTTGAGCATGGCGCTTTGTCAAGAGTCTAAAAACAGGACGGACGGCATTGATGCAGTTATTTTTGCAAAATCAGTGATTTCAACAGATGTTTTGCCAAATTGATTGTACTTCATGATTGTGTCATCATAAATTGTTGTGCATTATGTTTTGAACAGTGTTAATAAATGTTTCCTTGGCTTGCACCAGTTATTTGACTTTATTTCCCAAGAGGGTCACAACATTTCCAATTTATTTTATGGGGTAAACATAAATAGCCAAATCAGTTTTTATAAACCTGACTTGAACTAAATGACCTTCTATTTTGAATCATCACATTGCCCATACCATTGTTCAGCCTTACGTCTTACCAAAACAGAGTCATCACTAGCTTGACAGTCCCTCAAATTAGCAAAGTGGTAACAAGTGGCAAAACGTCCATTGCTGTTAAGTTATGGTTGACTACTGGTTTTGACAGTTTTTGCTACATGGATGACCGCAGGGCAGGGAGGAAGCTAACGAAAGTACTTGCATGTTAATGGTAGGGCTGGTGTAGGGCTTTAATTGATGAGTAGCAGTGGGGAGGGTGTCTCAGCAATGGGCAGATAGAGAGAGAAGGGGTGGGGGAGAGGGGTGATGGATTACTCTGACATCTGCTTCATTCACTTCCCAGCGCCATCACCACAACAACACCATTGTGGCCCCCAAAAATGCTGTCCAGTCTCCCTGAGAAGCAGGCCTGCCCATTAGCGAAATGTTAACTATGCAAAATCCAGCTAACTTTTGGATGCTATTTATTTTGTTCCCTCTAAAGGCGAAAGGGGTGGCTAAAAAGAGAGGCTTTGCCATTGTGAAGGATGATGTCAAGAGGAATTTCGATCCAAAAGTTAGAAAAGATCTTAGCATCACCCCTTGAATAATCACCACAAAACGCTCCTTTGAGAATCGGATGAAAACTCATCAATAGGCAGCAGTGTGAAAGGGCAGCTGGCCAAACAGCCTTGGTTAAAGTAACATCGACACCCAGTCACCATGAGCTGAATCACAATATTGTGTGGTTTTGAAAAACCTTTTGGATGTTACTCTCTTTTGGCTCAGGCTCCTGATTCTTTTCCACATTCTGAATGGCATGACGTTGGAGAGCTTAACACTTGTAGATGGAGGAGACAAGAAGTGTTAGAAGAACAATTAAGGGGAGACAAATTCCTCATCTAGTAGTCTCCGTTCATTACGCCTTCACAATGAAGCCATTTAGTTAACAGAAACTCTCTGTGAAAGTTCTCGTCTCAGAGTTGCGTTTCCTTGTCATCATGCCAATGTGTGTCCCCCCCCCCCCCCATTATGTTATCATGGCTGCTTAATTTCAGATGCGCAGAGATCAAAATATTACCTTCCAGCATCACTTCTATGTAATGCAGTTGAGCGTGTTAGCCACCTGTAAGGGTGCATTGCAAGAAAGTGTAAGTTAACTTAAACCGCCAGCCAGGTGTTCGGCATGATGGCAGAACATTGCCTATGCACCTCACCCTCACTCTGACTTCTGTTCTTGAGTTTAATATCATGCTGTCTGCCAGCAACTGTTAATGCCAAAAGGCTATCATTGAAAGGCTAATTAAGATTCCCGCAATGTTTTCCTATAAACTGCGCTGTTTCACTGCCAAACCATTCATCGTTTAACGTCAACGCCTGTCTAGCAGTGTGACGGTTGTGAACCGAGTCTTCCCCGGCTAACATGCACTTTACGGGCCACTGTGGGCGCACCTGTGCACACCTGGAATTCAACAGAAGCCTTTGATTTATAGCTGCCAGCTCATCTATGTGAAGCTACTGCTGGAGCTTTGACGGGACCAGGCCGCAGAACACTGGCAGTGTCCTCGAGAAATGTCATGGTCTAGTAACTAATCAACTTCAAATGTCGTGAAAACGGCCGTTGTGCTGTCTAATCACTTTTAGGATAAATGGGAAACATTGGTGACTTCATTGAGGTCACTAATTGTACTTTTGGGTGAGATGAGCTGTTAATTCAGTGTAGATAATATGAAGTAGGTGTGTGTCGGTCCTTTACTGGGCCTAAATAAATGACTGCACTCTTTTCACAAGATGGAACAAGTCTGAGAACTGTCATTACTCCCCCTAATCTATTAAAATACTTAAGTCATGTATAGAGCAATAACGTTTTTTAATTAAATTGTTACAGCACATGCATACATGTAGCACAGCAGGTATTGTTGTGGATGAACATTCAAAGAACTTATGACTTTAATTTTACACCTAAGATATCAAACATAAAGACAACAAACAATGTTAATTGTTCTCAGATGGCACAGAGAGAGACACTAAATGTTCCACTGATACACTTGTAATTTGCCAGTGGCATCCCTTCATTTATGATTGTTTGAGTGCCAAGAGTTCAACCCTGTAGCGCATTACAAACACCTGTGTAAGTGCATGGAGTAAACTAAATGAAATTGTTGATGGATTAATTCATACAAAAAAGAAAAAGTTTAATATTCTGCTTCTTACGGAGCCCTAAAGGGACGTGGTGGTGGAAAAAAATTGAAGATGGGAGAATTATATATATTTTGAAAATCTTTTGCGTTCCCTCGCAAAACTTTCGCGTTCCCTCACAAAAATATTTGCGTTCCCACGCAAAACCTGTTTTGAGCTCGGACATTCACTTCCTGTTGAATGTCCCGCTGGCAGTGTTTCAGAGCTCCGTACGTTAATGGAGCATTTAGTGTTTGAACTTGGACTCAAATATAAAGAAATGCGGTCAGTGCTTAAAGGTTGTATAAGTGATTTCAGGCTCCCCCAAAAACAATTGGTTTCACCAACCACTCAAAACCAAAACAAATAGTGTTCCAACCAATCACCGACAGGGGGAGGGTGTTTTGAGCCAGCTTCTTCTTCAGCTCCGACTTCGCGTGCAGCCGTGCACGAGCACAAAACCTCACAACACCCTCCCCCTGTCGGTGATTGGTTGGAACACTATTTGTTTTGGTTTTGAGTGGTTGGTGAAACCAATTGTTTTTGTGTGCAGATCTCAGAGTCTAGGCTGCCTACAGAGACGCGTTTTTTTGACGGCATGCTTATGGGACGGACAGCTAGCGGATCGTTAGTAAAGATTAGATGAATGTGATCATTTATTGGGGGGGCCTGAAATCACTGATACAACCTTTAACTCAAGGAGTTCAGTGAAGTTGGCAATATTCACATATTCGAACTTCCCGGATCAATATTCTTGAGCTAAACGTTGTTAAAACACAAACGACACCTTTACAATCACAGTAACCTAGACAACGAGCTACAACTCAATTCTCCTCAAAACGAGCTTTATAATATAAATTTGTCTATGCACTATGAAATGCTCCATTAACGTACGGAGCTATGAAACACTGCCAGCGGGACATTAAACAGGAAGTGTCTGTCCGAGCTCAAAATATCTTTGCGAGGGAACGCAAACGTTTTGCGTGGGAACGCAAAGTTTCTCGGGGGAACGCAAAATATTTGAAAAATAAAAATAAAAATAAATTCTCCCATCCTAACATTTTTTCCACCACCACGTCCCTTTAGGGGCTCCGTGGCTTCTTTCTAATCCATGCAATTAAAATGAATGGAGACTGATTATGCAATTTGATTACGTGAAAATAATAAAACGCTTGCAGTCATTGAAGGGTGAAGCTATAGTGTAATGATTCTTTATTTCTATTTACTACTTGATCAGCAATAATGTCTTACAGATGGCGTTCTGGTATATAATGCTTGACCAAACAACTAATTCTACAGTGACTCTAATCCTGTTAATATGGTTATCACAGATCTGACATTATGCATTAGGTTTCTTTGATTATTTTCTTTGTGCACACTACAAAAAGTATAGGAAACATCTATGGTTGCCCAACAGGTGCACAACCATACATTTCTATAGTAATTAGAAGAAGAAGAAAAAAAACAGTATTAAAGTGTCATATAGCCTTTCATCTCTTGAAGAGCTTGACAAAAGAACATATAGAATATTCTACTCAAATTATGTCTTGTATCAGAGCCTGGGGGTCTAAGGCAACTCAGTATTTTGAAAAAGGATTAGCAGCATTACTGCTCTCTTCCTTTGAAAAGAGAACTGCAAAAATGTAGATCAAGTTTTTTTCTCAAACATAATATGACTTTATTTTACATATGTATGCTGGAGTGTCATGGTCCTTACATGGTGTCACATGAGACAAAGATGGCTACAATCTGTATATCTCACCCCCATGGACAAAAACACCAGCATGCAGAACAACATGTTGAGATGTTTAGTATAATAACAAAAGCTTATAGTTGAGCCTATGATCATGGAAAATAGACTAAATGTATTACGCAACAGTACTGGCTTGCACTGTATATATGCAAATTAGACATAACATCTAATAACTACTTTGTTATTTTTGTTCTCCGTTGTTTTGTTTCTTTTCCAGATGTTTGATTCCAGTGCAGTTTCCCTCTTACTTCACTCCGAGGTTCCCCTAAGGTACTAAAGGACATACGCACATGCACACTCTTCCAAAACGGTGCTTTAAGTCTCTTGACAAACTAAAAGACATAGAATGAAATTTATATATAAATAAAATATATGTATAAAATGTATATAAAAGTTCACAATCATACTAACAAGGAACTATGTTTCTAACCACCAGTCGATAGTTCCAACTACACAACTTTCTGATGCTGTTTGTGAATGTTCGTTGGAACTGTGTTTTGGGGAAACTAGACTAATCTTTGAATTATGTTTGTAATGGAACTTGCGACAATCGTTGGCTAATGATGCTTTTAGGAAATGACTTTAGAGTGAACTATTCTTTTTAATATAGATAACATCAGAAGGGTTCTAAAACTGAAGAGAAAAGGTGTAGAGGAATTGCCTTACCCATACCTGTGAATGTGCCCAACCTTCTAGCATCAAAATTTCAAGTTCTTAAAAACAACGTAAGCAGAGAGCATGTTGGTCTGTGCTCATTTGGAGGTTGGGCTGGGTATTTGGACTTTCACTTAAAACACATTCCAATGATTGTGAGTTTTGTTGCTGACAGTTGTAGCCGAATGAGGAGTACGACACAGGAGGTCCCGTGAGGCTTTACAATGAAGCTGATCTCTCATGTTGCCATAGGAAATACCATCAAACTGCTCTTAATTACAGATCTCCCTCCCTGCTGGCCTCTCCTCATCATGTGTGGCATGTGTCTAAAATTACACTCCATGTATAATGTCTTCCCAGGCCTGTGCCAGCTTGTCACTCAACCCAATTTGTGGAATATAGAGGAATAATATTGGAGGGATATTTAAAGTGCACAGCCCAGGTGGAGGTAGGTGTTTGTACATTAAAAGACTGAAGTGTGCTTCTTGGCTTCATCCCTTTAGATGTGTAAAGAATGTGTTAATGACTCCAGTCAAAGACGAACTGAGCACTGGAGGCCAAACAAATGGGAAGGCTGTGAACACATCAGCACAGGAGCAGTTCCAGCTTAATGCGGTGAAAACTGTAATTTTCAGAGAAAGGAACAGAAATAATAGCAGGATTATGGAGGTAAAGCAGCCATGTCCGTGGCCTTAAGCACAGGGATAAGTGTACATTTGCTCTTTCCGTGCCTCAAGTTCTAAACAGAGGAGGATGTTGGTTACTTTTATTAGGGTTTCTGTGAATCACTTTCATCTACATGTTTGTATGATCTGAAAGTGTTTTATTGCTACTTGTGGTATATGAAATGAATAGATAAATGGGCGGTTGTGATGCTTTCCTTTTTTAGTATTTGGAAATGGGATTTGAGAAAAGATTCATGTAAAGTATTATCAAAGTCATACTAGTTGAGCCGTAAACATTAATAAGTCTTAATAAGTGTGACAATAATATTGCTAGTGTCAGTGAATGCACGTGTGAGAAAAATAATGTGCGTGTGAGTTTGCTTTATATTGCAAAATGAAGCATGAAAACTGCTTTAGTGTGACATATTTCCATTACTGGTCAAATATGCCATCAGGGCATTAGAATTATTAATTCACTCTTTTTCATCACCTCTACAAGAGCACAGTTAGTGAAAGGAATGTAGTCGATCATCTCTGATGGTCTCCTTGAAAGAAGAAATAAAAACATTAGCAGTGCAGTGACAGAGCAAACCATGGCAAGCCTGTTTTTTGAACCCTTTGATGACAGATAAACTCTGCATCACTCAAATTAAAACAATTGAGTCAGCCGCAAACGGTATTCAGTGACAAAAGCAAGAGAAATCACTTCATTATTCACATTCACATTTACACTGTTGCACTTCAGGTATCTGTGGATGTTTGCTTGTTGCTTTCAATAAATACCCATTACTGAGTAACATTTCTTGGCTTATTCCAAATCGTACATGATTCAAGTTTTTACAACCAGTATTCATGACAGAAAATATACACTTAAAGATCATCATTTTATAGCATGATAATTTGAGATGAGAAGCCCTAAAGCAAGAAGCTTCATTATTCCTCTTATAACAAATTTGTGCAATAATTGCAATTTAAGAATCACCCCACAGTTCACCCTAGTTCAAGGCCAAGTGTTCGATTTCAACGCCAAAGGCACCAGACCTGAGTCCTGTATAATAAGGGCCCAGAGGGATTGAAGGGACTTTTGATGCCCTCTTTTTGGTTCACCCCCCACTCCCCAGCACCACCACACCCCAGAGATTTAAGAGTGCTCAGGAAACATGAGCAATGTTTTCCTCTTTGAGGTATGTGACCTACCTGGCTCTGGGGCTTACCTGTTCAAAATTTCATAGTACAGTAATGACTTTGGTGACTAAAGGGTCTCAATATTGTACATTCTATTAATTCATGCATGACTATTCAATAATGATGTTTTACAGTAATGACTCTGGTTATACTAGACTTTGGTGACTAAAGGGTCTCAATATTGTACATTATATTACTGTATGACTTAAGTTATACAATTCATGCATGACAATTCAATAATGATGTTTTCCAAACGAACGTCTCAACCTTTAATCCCTTAAGATGCGTATGATTGCAATGTTTGCTCACTAAGACAAAGAGAACCTCGGAGCAAGGCTTATTGAGACCTTAACGCATCATCAACTCAGACTGGCTTGAAATGTGTCTCATCATGCATGTCTACTGAGAAACAAGAACAAGTACACATGACAAATTCCAATGTTGCATAATACTTCTGTGACTCTTCAAACTGTTTGGATGTTCTTTCCATTAGTGGAAGAAATTTTTTTTTCTTCATTTTTTCCAAGTAAGCTGCCATTTTATGTAGGACACTAGGATCATTTATTGATTGTCAAATAGGTTTCTGGATCAGTGATAAAAACCACTGCTTTCCATCTACCAGTTCAATACGAGGTCACCTTTATGACACTGCGAAGCGAGGTGAATAGCATAATGACTCTGACTACGTGGCTTAGTAATTTCAACTGGCAACACCAGCTGAGTACTGTTTCACTGAAGCTCCTTCCAGAAAACAAGTTTGAACAAGAAACAAGATGCAGATTCTTCAGGGAAAAGAGTTTGGCTGAACTGCATGCCAAGAGAGTCTTCAAGGAGTGGCAACATTTTGCGTTCATACTATCGCAGCCATACACGAGAATACAGACAGAATACATGTATGTAATGTATAGCACAAGGTTTCCGACTCCAACATTGTTCGGTGGATATCAGGTAAATGAGAGGGCTCTTTCAAGAAACAACAATACTGGCAAGCTGAATTTCTGACAAACTTGGCAATGACCTTTCAACTTGTCTGTGAGACTGATATTCTGACAACTTTGGCACAGCAAGAAAGAGAGTGTAATGGATCAGACCCAATTTTGAAGTGCTATAATACAATTACAGTTGCTCAGGTTGCACAAGCAACTGACACTGGTAGGTCACATGATAATGACAGCATGGCGAATGTAGAACGTCCGGATTACATTCATACACACATTCATACTATATAGAACATACTTTTTTAGCAGTTGTTAAGTACTTACTTATTCAAAAGAAGAACCTACTCAATACGATTTCGGACGCAGCCAACGCATCCCCGCCATTTACGGAATTTTCTAGCTTTCTGTGTTTTCATTGTTATATTGTAGGGGGTGCTATCACACACCTTCTGAAAAAGTACATAATCTCTGGATCAAAACACATGCAAAAAAGAAGCAGAAACAAGCAATAAAAGCATTGTTTATGCATATTGTAGTAGTCAATGCCTGTTTCATGCATGTATGCATGTTATTGTTGTTTAAAAAAAGAGGCTCTGTTCTTTACTTTGATATGTTGCATTGCATGTTGAGATATTCATACAACAAAATAAAAATGATAAAAAATGCTGCCGCAGGCTGGAAACGCTGACGGAGAAAGAGTTAAACACCCCCCAAAAGTAACTAATCTCCATCTCTTAATCTTGTCTTATTGGATTTCTTAAAAATATATGTTGTATACCGCATGAAGTCATCGTGATGGCCCTAGCCTGGTAGATCTGTGCACCTGGCAATGACTTAAGTGTAAGCAAACAGATGTGGGAAGCAAGTTCATATTTCTGAGGCAAAGGAAAATAAGACTGTTTCCCTCTACCCCTATTCCAAGTGGCGCATTCCCCTTTCCCAGGGTTGCCTCATGTTGCTTGTTGCTGTCCCCCACTATCATTGTTTGGACAGCTTGAAGCTTCTTCAAGAATGGAAAGTTGATATTTGGACTGAAACCTTCGAATTGACCATTTGTTGGAACAGTCAAATCTCCACTTGAAGGATTTGTATCTATGCTTCAAATATGAAACTACATATATAAAATAAAGTAATATACAACTAAGACCAATATAATACTATAAAAAACAAAGTTTTTGTTGTTTTGCTGGTTACAGAATGTTCATGCATTGCGTTGTGCTATTTGTAATTATTTGTCTATGTAAACGTCTTGGCTGCTACGTCACGTCACGTCACGTTTTTTTTGTCAGCATCTTGCGCCATAAGTGCTGTATTTTTAAGATGCTGTCAAATTCGAAAAATAATCGCCAGTATTCTGCTCCATTCTGCTGTTTACGAATGCAAGAATGTGTTCCGTGTGAAAGCCCCATATAATGTAACGATTTTCCTTGTCAGTTCTGCATGCTCAGGTTAGTTGAGTATAACGAAGCTTCATGAAGCTCCACTGGCTGCCTCCACAGTTCAGCGCTGGGTCAGAGGAGACTGTGTACATGTCCTTCTCTCTTCAGAAAAACACAGCTGGGCAGCCTGTGCTGATGTCAGATGAAGACACAAGGAGAGAGATGTTAATTAAATAACTCTTCCTGCACTGGCTGGCCAATGTGGAATTAAATGGTGGGGGAAGATGACACCATTTCTGACAAAGAGCATCAAGTGGAACCAAATGTGGTTGATTCAGATAATTTCTTCAGGTTAACATACATTAGTTTGTCCTGTTACATTGACTGTTATGCTAATCTTAACCTATAGTGGAATCTGAAAAAAAGTGTAACTAGAGTGAAGAGAAGGATATCCAGCAGTTTTTCGTCTAACGATTGTAGTGAGCATCTCCGTTCAGACCACATCCTAGCAAGCGAACTCAGCAGCAGCCAGTACAGACCTGTTCCACAGAAATATACCTTCATCTTATGTCATGTAAGTGTAACACTGTGCTGGAATGTCTGCTGGGGTCCTGGGGGCCACTCTCTCATTCAGCAAACAATCACTGCCAGCTAATAAAGGAGGCATTTGTGTGATATGTCAGCGGTTTGTGTGAGGCTTAGATGGAATGAGATGGTGTGGGGAGATAGCATTCACAGTCTCTCCAGGAGGGGAAACATATACTATTATTACCAGAAGCCATTGTCACTGCGAGCTCTTTGAAATAAAATGTGGCATGGCACTGTCAGCCGATACTTGTGCGATCAAAACCCACAATAATTCGCAGCTCCTCGGGAACATTGATCTCCAGTTACTGGCGGAACGGCTACAAAACTGTTAGCAATTCACAGTGACCCTGTTTGTAAGATGAGAGAAGAACTTTTTCTTATATTTTCATAATTTGTTTTACAAAATGAGAAGAATAGTTATATATTTACACTATTTTTTTATCATGAACAAATTATAAAATTCATAATACATAATTCTCTTGGTAAAAGGCTAGACAATCACAGCAGAAGTAATACATACAAAAGTCTTACAAGTACAGTAACAGAACAACTTGTTTAATGTAAGTGTCAGAAAGAGTGTGGAAAATGGTCATGGATTGTAATGGTCTAACAAAACAAAAAAAAGAAGAAGAAACAAAGAAACACCTGCTGCTGTTATGAACATGACTTCAGTGGCACAAACAAATAATTATGAGAAATAATGCTTTTCCCCACGTCTGACACTAAGACTTTGGGCTAGATGATTAAAAACACTATTTGTTAATCTCCAAAACATGGATACATAGAAGCTGTTTTACTTTCATTTCCCTGTTGTGTATCCTGAAGCTACAGACTTATTAAAGCCATTTATCATCCCAACCACCCAGAGATTGTGAGGGTGTTGGTGGCAGGACTGCCCTAAAATATGATGTGGTTTTAAACAATCATTTTTATTCCGCAAGTCACCAGAACTGACTTTTGTTTTGATTACTGTCTGATGAATTATGTATATCATATAAAGTGCTGTGACAACCGGTTATGATATACAATTGTTCTAATCACAAACATTTTGATCAGTCAGTGATGTAAAAATGAAAAACCTTCTTTAAAGAACCAAACCACCAACTGGTTTAGCAAATGCATTGTGCATTCCCTATTTAAAACTTCACAAATCTGCACTGTACAAAGATATTTTTAACATGTCTGAATATTCCAGTTGAGTTGAAGTTATTTTTGTAAATTTAATCTGGAAAAAACTGATATTCACAATATTCTGTAAAGCTTTAGTACTATAGCAAATGAAAAGTACCAGAATTCAGACAGAAATAGAGAAAGTACATGTAATATGGTACACTACACCCTTTTAATAATAAAAAAGTTGGTCTCCAAGACCACAATGTGTGTTCCAAAAGGAACATGGTGTTATTTTTCTGTCCAATTTAACTACTGAAAGTTCACATCTGCAACTCAACAAAGTGTAAATGAACTCATGTTCTGATACAATAACATCTTTTGTCAGACATATCAACATATTTCCAATTTAAGCTTTGCTTGCAACTATTGTATAGCTACCATTTATTGTTTGTATGTATACCTATAAAACAATGTGACTATTTTTATGGATATTAAAGTTGCAATTTCATCTCACACATGATTTTAAGCAGAATTCCATGTTTATGAACACATTTCCTGAACTAATTAGAAAATAATTGGTCTATTGTCCTATGGGATGAGTGATCCACTCCAAAAACACTGACATAATCAATTTGAACCCTAGCTTAAATTAGTCACTGGCCACTTTGAGTTCATTATCTTCCTAAAAGCAACACTAAAGTACACAATAATATGATACGCCAATTCCCAACACCATCCAGACGCTGAAGAGCAGAGCAATATCTATCCATTGAATGTCTATCTGTGTGCATTTCTGTTGGGTTAGGCCCATTTAAATGCATGCATCCCAGCTTATAGGAGGCAATCATTTTCAGACATTCAGTCATGGCAAGCATGATAAAGCTGCCTGTCACATTTTTGTCCCTAACTACAACAGTTCCCATTCAGGCCTGCGTCAAGCATCTCTAGGAGTGCCACACAGTCACCTCTTTCCGGAGCTCCCTGCATTCAAATGTGATCATATCAAAAGGTGACTTTCCCTCACAGCTGGGCGGAAAAGCGGATTAGGTCAAAGAGACAGAGTTCCCCCTGAATCCTGACACTGAGACGGGTGAGAGGAGGCGTGTGAGAGTGTGTGTCCGTATGGGAGAGAGAGAGAGAGAGAGAGTGACTCAGAGAAAGAAAAAGAGAAAAAACATGTTTGCAGCCAAACAGCAGAGGCTTGCTGTGTCTGTCAGACTCCCATCGTTCCCAATGGCAGGCGGCCAGTGATGGTGACCTGTTGTCTAAAGGCCCGTTGTCAGTGCAGAATACATAATGAAGTTGATTCTATTTATCCAAACCTGCTCACTTACCCGAGCTTTTCATCCGTTCACATTCAGATTGAAATGTTTTAAATATCATTTGAACTTTGTGAATAAACCTAGCTAATACCAGAATTGTTTTGAAAAAAAAAAAATGATCTTGGTTTTCTCAAAACCAGGCACTTGAAAGTAATTGGCAGATGGCATGTTCCATCATTCAAGGTGTTTTTTATAAGACAAAAGTGGGTGTGTTTTCGTAAACTGCTTTTCGAAGTTAAGCTGTTGTGGTGAATTGTACTTGGTGAACACTTTGTGTTGCCTCTCCCCAAATCTTCCTGTGGTCTAATCTGACCTATACGAAAGAAAGCCAGAGTGAATGTTAAGGCAGATACATGTAGAAATAGGAGAAAATAATTATTGGAATCAATACTAGTTTAAAACTTAAACCACTATACTTTGAGAATGATTTCCTAGATCTGCCAATGATTTGATTGTGAGGAAGTCAGTCAAGCATTATCTATGATGTGGAACATTTCAAGTGTAACAGATCAACATCAGTGCACCCATTTTTCTGCGTCAGTTAGAAAATTAGGCTGTCACTTCAAAATTTCTTAATGTCCCAATGATCTGCTTTCCCATGTCCCCAAGATCCTTATGAAACTCGCATGGTCCAGGGACAAGAGTGCCATCTGCAGGCAACTTCTACTTTGTCTCTAAAAACCTCAACCTCCCCAGACACCATAATGCTTTTCCTGAGAAACTGCTGAAATCAATGAGTAACCGTGAGAGTTTCAGCTTCATACAATATGAACAGTTATAAATAATGAATTCACTAATGATGTGTGAATTTAAAACATTCTGAACAGGTAATAAATTATGAATTGACTTCTGATGTGTTCAAAAAAACAGTTTTTTAAACCGCTGCTGTTTTAAACAGGTGGAAGCATGCTGTTAGGCAGGCAATCAAGACAGGAACTGAAAGACATGTTAGGACATCAAAAGATATCAGCTAAAGTTTAATACGCGCCATATAGGAAGATCTTTGGAGGCGTAAACATGATAATTAATGTACATGCCATGCCTCCGTCGGCAGTGCTGACAGATATAGTGTCCTTCTGAGGGTATGCACCCTTAATTGTTATTTGGCACGCACCTGACAAAACAAAATAAAGGGTCATGTAAAGTTGGTCCGTGCACTATTCCTGAATTAAGGTGCTCTTAAACTTGTCAGCATGTCATTAAATTTCTCAGAGCCAAAAATAAAGTGATTATAATCTGTAATTAAATATCATTGATGGATATTTATATTCTCACTATGTGATTTACTAATAAAGAGAGTTTAAAATCATTTAGTAAAAACTTTTTTTGCTTTCACTTTTCCTCTAACAGATTATTGACTTGGTCTTTTTGTAGCATTTAACACAGCTAATGTTAATAAAATAATAATAATAATAAAAACATATGACCATAAATCACATAACAATCTATTTAAATGAAACAACTGAAAGTACATGTAATGTGTTACATTGAATGCCTTTCATAGTAGAGTCTCCAAGAAAAGTGTTTATTTTCCACAGGGAGCACACGTGGAACATGACTGACCGATTCAACTACTGAACATTCACATCTGTAACTCAGAAGTGCACATTAACTAATGATCTCATGCCTCTGCTGATACAATTACCGTTTTTGGCAGACACTCAGACATACTTCCAAATTTATTATGCTTTCTCTAGTTACTATTGTACAGCTTCCCAGTCACTTCCTACAGATTGACAGAATCAATTTGATGGCTTGTTTGAATTTGCCATTGGTCATGCTGAACTAATCTTCTTAGGGAGAGCAGCAATAAAATAGACCATGAAACCATCAGTAGTTTCAGTGACAAGTCATTCTCAGTCTTTCCCCCATGATCTTTCTTTTTTTTTCTTTTTTTTTAAACCCTTTCAAATGTAGCTTATATTAATCAGGTCTTTGTATCAAGGTCATAATTTGTACAAATTATTTTTGCATTTATATAAAAATGGGAATCACATATTTTTAATAATTTTCTATTTTACCGGTTTTTTTTATGATTTTGAAAAAAGTATCTTATGCTGAACAAGGATGCATTTATTTGATCTAAAAATACAGTAAATATATTTTAAAAAGTAATTTATTCCTGTGTGTGAATTTTCAGCATCATAATTCCAGTCTTTTGTCATATGATCCTTCAGAAATCATTCTAATGCTAATTTGGTGCTCAAGAAAAATTTCTACTTATTATCATATCTTGAAATTGGTTGTGCTGCTTAATATTTTAGTGGAAACCATGATCCGATTTTCAGGAGTTTTTCATTTCAGGAGTATTTATTTAAAATAACAGATTTAATTTATAAAAAACTCAAAATCGAACTGACCGAAAAGCGTTTGTATATCCGGTAAAGCGGCCTGTCACATCGCCACACAACAAAAGGACTTTGAAGTTGTTGTTTTAGATTTGGTGGTCTGTAGTTGTTGTTTGAATCCAAATCAAAGCTTTCCACCTGGTACAGTGTCCAACGCTCACCTGTCTCAGCTGTGTATACACCTGTCATCACTCCGCTGTCACCTGCCTGCTCTGCACACACACTGCCAGTCGCCGCAACACAACTATAATCCTCAGAGGAGCAGTTATATTCCTTTGGAGTGTGCATGAAAGGTTATTCAACAATACATAAACATTACATTATAGTTTATAAAGGTAAAGGTGAGGTAAAGTCAGGTAAAGGTACAGTCAAACACCCAGCACACATTACTACGGTATATCCAAGAGTTTCTGTATGTTTTTACATTTCTTTTAAATGTTTTAATTCCATTTTCCTTAATTAAAGACTGTTTATCATTGCCATCTTTTTTTTACTCTGAGGCATAAAAAAAAACACATATTCTGTCACACTTTTGCATCAAATATTTTAAACAATTCATCAAAATAAATTGTAATAGAATTTTTTTCTGCTTTAAACTATTTTCTCTTTTGCTATCAATTCTATACTGCATTTAATGCCAATGAAAAAAAGAGAAGAAAAACTTTGGCATCTGTAGTATAACTCTTTGGCTTTTAAAACTTTGAAAAGCTAGTGAAGTTTACAAGGAAAGCGCTCTTACCTCAGGGCAATTCTTTATCAGGGTATACAGCAGACACTTGTGAGCAGACTACAGTTATATTGGTCTAATGGTTGACATATGTGTGCGCTGACAGTGAAAATATTCGTGCCTTGTGGACATATATGTGACTTGAGCTCGCTCTTCAGTTAGTTTTGACATTTTGTGTTATAACTAGATGCAGAAAGCTTGAAGCCCTAGAGGTGTGAAGTAAAGTCCAGAAAAAACACATCTATTCGTTTCATCCTGCACTAATTAGTCACCCAGATCTATGGTCGGAGATAACATAGAGGGGTTGCATGGATGTCGATAGTGTTGTAAAGAGTGAGAGAAAGATTCCTCAGACAATGGAATGTTTGCTAACTGACAAGGATATCTTAATTAAGCATGGCAGTCAACACGAAGCACTACAGGAGTAGCATTCAGCTAGGCTGCTCTGAAGCCATACTCCTAAATGCTGAAAGACTAATGGCACTAGCTTGAACTTCCTAGCAGGTACGGTTTGTCCATCAACAGCAGAGGTAAAAGCCTGAAAACTGGATACCTGAGAGCTATACACTACCTACTACCTGCAGCAAGACATTATAGATCTGAGTGTCTGGGTTCGGCGGGGATAATAGCGGTGACAAAGTATGATTTCCGCATCAAGTGTGAAATATCCATGTGACTGGATGATTCACACTTTCGGTCTGGCTGTATATTTTATGAGGTACCCAAGGCTATTGCAAACCTGCTGAAACATGGAGTTTTAATATGTCATTATACCATATATCAAACTTTTTTTTTTTTTTTTTTATTATTAAGGCAGAACTGATTAATCACCCAACTAAATTTCTCCATAGACGTGTGATCTCTTTAAATATCAAAGGTCTAAATCAAAACATAACGTCATGCTAAAAAAGACGTGTGAAGTCATGGAATGAACAATTATGTCTAGATGTGCCTTTTGAAAAAAGGCATGGGGGAAAACGGGAGGTTAGGTGTTGTTGTGATTAGGGCTGCAACAACTAATCGATAAAATCGATAATAATCGATTATGAAAATCGTTGTCAACGAATGTCATTGTCGATTAGTTGGTCTGCTCACGTCACGGGGAGCGTTACTGATGACGTCACTTTCATGACAACGCAGTCACGCGAAATGGCAGAGAGTAATCGGAGAGAAACATCAGCACGGCAAGCAAAAACTGTATTCTCATTATTATGAAGATGTGAAAATGGTATAGTCTAGTTTAATTCAATGCTACTGTGTAAACAGCTTTGTTTACTAACTTCGGGACAGTCACACTAGATCTATTTTGTATCGAGCATCAGGTTGCGCAATCAGTTCGCTCGCAACATAAGTGATGGATTAAAATAGCGCTACCGCAGAAATAGGTTAAATTAAATGGTGTTTACAAAGTGAAGCACTAAATATAAAGGCAGTTAATAACAGCAGCAGTAAAATATTGTTTTTTAGTCACTGTAGTCAGTGGTTTTCAGCGAATGCTTGTGCAGTAATACATAATTTTTTCTGTACTTTAAATCAAGCCTGTTGTCAGCTGCGTACCTCCATTCCGCTCTCTTTTTATAGCATTTGTCTACTATGTAAGGGATAATCCCGCTTATTACATGGCTACCCACCAAATAAATCAATAATTTTACACAAAATATTGATTTAAAAAGGAGTTTCTTGATTTAAAAATGATTGTATTGCTTCCGCTAAAGAAAATAGTCCGTTCCGTCTCTACGGTCCTGTGTCCATAGCAACGCTCTGTTTTTCTGGTGTGTTATACTTCGCAGCGGTCTGTTATCAAGAAATAACAGATCGCATTCTACATTGGAATTCAAAATCTGCTGCTTAATATCTTATTACAAACATGTTTGTGTCCTAATTTCATAATGTGAAGTTTATATGAGCAGCGCAACTCAATATTTTGTTTTGTTTATTTATATTTTGGATATTTAAAGAAGTTTTACTGTTTAAAAACTGGACAAACTTTTGTGTTTGGGGTTTAAAATGTAAAAATTTAAGATTATATTAGTAAAACTCAATGTGTGGCTTTTGCACTTTTTAAAGTACACTTTTACACATAAATACCCTGATTTAGGGTTTTATTTAGTTATAAACAAAAATCAAATTGAATAAAAAAAAACACCTATCCGATTAATCGATTAATCGAAAAAATAATCGTCCGATTAATCGATTATCAAAATAATCGTTAGTTGCAGCCCTAGTTGTGATGTTAGCTTAACACACCTTGAAGAAAAATATTTAGCCTCTCCATTTTCCACCAGGATTTTGTTGGCTGCGTATAAATATTCGCGTAATTTTATTTTCCACCCTCATCACAGATAAGTCAAGCGTTTGCACTGACACAAGTCACATTTTAGACCATTTATCAGATTTAAGAGTGCCGTGAACAGTGAAGTACCACCCATGAACATTAGAAAATACATACCTGTATTGTGCATGGTCTTCCAATATCAAAGGTTGTGATCAAAGATCATTCTTGACAGTATCTCTGGCTAACAGGCTTTCCACTTATGAAGGAAAGAATGGTTTATGGTGAAGGAAACCCCCCCAGGGTTCCTTTGATTTCCATATCTGCCCAGGCCACATCATGCTGTTTTCTCAAACGTGTTTAGTAGCTTAAGATCAGAGTGAGGCTGGAATTTGGGGGAATTCAAGAGAATTTGAAGAGACAAGTGAGTCCGACAAACAGGTACCTCGACCACAAAAATTGAGCCGAGGGGAGATACTTCAAGCTTGTGGTTTTCTCAGTGGAAACTGCAGGTAAACTCAGCGCGAGTCTAATTATGCCTAATTATTATGCGTGATGGGGCCAGACAACAGGAAAATTACTGAGCGGTCTAAACCCATCACGACGGCGGGCGAGCACTACATTGGATCAGTAGCTCATCACACAGCTGTTAGAAGCAGGACGGCACTAATTTCCTGCAGGGTGTGATGAAAGAACTGTCACTTTCTGAAGCCTCTGGTCATGCTGAATGAGAGCGTCATGAAAGAAGCAATGTGAAATTATGCAAAAAGGATTTAAACATGATCACCTTATTCCAGGGTTTCAACCAGGATCTGTGGAGATGTACAAAACATTATTTGAATGAACATTAACTTGTGACCTAATAAGCACAATATGTTAATGTTTCATTGAAAGGGTGACAGTAACTAAGGGTGTGTTCACACTTGTCAGGTTTGGTTCGATTAAAACGAACTCTGGTGAGTTTGCTCTGTTAGTGTGGTTTATTTGAATATGTCTTAATGCTACTATCCAAACCCTGGTGCACACCAAACAAAAGGACTCAACTTTTCACTCTGGTGCGGTTAAACTGAAATATGAATATAACATGTACCAAAGACATCTAAAAGCTAAAAACTTTGACTCCTTTAAACATTTTAAAAGCTGTTTGTGTGTTCTCAGCTGGTAAAAATACCATCAGATGTAAACACATACACTGAGCGCATTTAGCCCAGCACACAGCTTTGTTTTGGATGTTCGGTAACATCGTAAAAGCTGTTTTTTTTTGTTTTGTTTTGTATCTTTAAGTTCAGTGTTAAAAACTAAGCAAATCAGGACTAAATGTATCATTCTCTTTTTTGGTCTGGATCAAAAGAACCAAACTATAAGTGTGAACACACCCTAAAAAAATCTAGCTTTCAAAAATTGGGAGTACCTGGGTTCGCAGATGAGGGGTCAGTAGGGTAGAAAACCACAAGCTTCAATAGAAAACAGACAAAGAGACAAGTTAAGAGAGTGCAGAAAATAATAGTTGGGTAAACTAACTAGATATTTCTGAATGAAACGTCAATGATGCGTACCATGCAAATGTCACCGCAATGATGTTAGGGTGTTGTGGTTCTTGTCAGGGTGTGGTTACGTGGTTGCTAAGGTGTCTTGAGTTAGCAGTCATTTCTATAGTACAAATGGTGCGGGACAGGTTTACAAGACAAAGTTTCGTTCAAATCCCTCATACTAACTTGGACCATTAGTATTGTGCTTGGCTTAGCAAAATATATAGCCTATACTTTTTGTATATATAAGTATATATATTGTCAAAATAGACTATTTTATTTTGTCTCAACTAAGACCACATGGATGGGGAAAATATATTTACTTAAAGGGATACTCGACTTTTTTGGGAAATAGGCTCAGTTTACAACTCCCCCAGAGTTAAACAGTTGAGTTTTACCGTTTTCAAATCCATTCAGCCGATCTCCGGGGCTGGCGGTACCACTTTTAGCATAGCTTAGCATAGATCATTGAATCGGACAAGACCATTAGCATCTCTCTCAAAAAAATGACCAAAAAGTTTCGATATTTTTCCTGTTTAAAACTTGACTCTTCTGTAGTTACATCGTGTACTAAGACCGACGGAAAATGAAAAGTTGCGATTTTCTAGGCTGATATGGCTAGGAACTATACTCTCATTCCTGCGTAATAATCAAGAAACTTTGCTGTCGTACCATGAGTCCAGCAGGCGTAATGATATGACACAGCGCCTGAAAATAGTCCCCAGCTCTGTAACTTCCAACGTGACCGGGACTAAGTTTGTCTAACCTATTCGACTTATTTTCAGGCGCTGCGTCATATCATTACGCCTGCTGGACTTATGGTACGGCAGCAAAGTTTCTTGATTATTACGCAGGAATGAGAGTATAGTTCCTAGCCATATCAGCCTAGAAAATTTTAACTTTACATTTTCCGTCGGTCTTAGTACACGATGTAACTACAGAAGAGTCAAGTTTTAAATAGGAAAAATATCGAAACTCTTTGGTCATTTTTTTGAGAGAGATGCTAATGGTCTTGTCCGATTCAATGATCTATGCCAAGCTATGCTAAAAGTGGTCCCGCCAGACCCGGAGATCGGCTGAATGGATTCAAAAACGGTAAAACTCAACTGTTTAACTCTGGGGGAGTTGTAAACTGAGCCTATTTCCCAAAAAAGTGGAGTATCCCTTTTAAGTTCCTACAAACTGAATATCGGAAATACATCACATTACAGATGTTAAAAACATTGTGATTACCATTTAAATTTGTCTGTAATGAGATAAGCTGTTTGCCTAACAAGACTCAGATAGTGAATGTTTTTGAATGAATGAGGGAGGCAGGTATTTGAGCGTAATGAGAGGGGGAATGACAGTGTTTGACAGGCCTGCTCAATATCTATATTCAGGAAGTTCAACACCTGGTTTATGTCATTCATTTTCAGCACGCTGTCCACATTGGCTCAGCCCATCTTTGTGTTTGTGTGCGTATGTGTGCATATCTTCCAATTACCATGTCTTCATCACACAGGTCCTTGTGACTAATCTCACATCAACATGCCATACCATCAACTTTCCATCTTTTCAGAGAGATTTTAATTGATTTAATTTCTTTAATTATAGATCATAACCTTTAACTTAATGACAGGGCAGTCTGTGTCTCTTTGAACCCAGATCACTATCACCTGACGGATGGATTATGTCTATATGCCCTGGCCCTTAGGGATGCACTAGACCATGTTCATTCATATACTCTTATCAGATGGTCATCTACCCATTTACATCCTGGATTTAGCAATTACTCTTAGTGCAAAGTCAATGTGTATCTACAGGTATATAATTATATGTTGGGAAATGCCGTATAAACAATAATTTTAAGGTATTTTTAGATGGGCATGTTGGCTTAGTCAGTATCACGTCTAAAAGAGAACTGATTAATTGGCTACTCATCATTATCAGTCTAGCGGCTTGTTCAGACAGGCGGTTTTTGGGAAATTCTACTCAAATCAGTTTCGTTAGTAGGCATAAAACCCCCCTGAAATGATCCCATGTTTAGAAACACAATGCAAACCACATCCACAGCGTTTGGGGTTAATACATTTTAGTATAAATGGTCAGATCGTTTTTCAAGTTTTTGATCATCATTTGGGAAGCGACGAATATACAAAGTGCACAATATTGTCTAGATGTGTCTAGATGTCACATACTCTTTCATTATATTGCAAATTATGTTATACACTTACTATGTAGTGTCAATGAGTGGCACAGTATATTCTTTCAAGTCACTAATATTATTTTATTCCCTTTGTGGGTTTATCTCCACACCAAGATATCATGATAGACATGAGCAGAAGCCAAATTTCCAGTTTTTCCATTCTCTCATGACATCATGCTGTCATCATTACTAGATCAACCGATGATGATCCACCAGATACTGACTACAATTTCGGAACAAAAGGATCAGGTTTTATCACAGCCAAAATGACACTGCAGACAGGCAGTACAAAAGTTCCGATATGAAAACCAAATCGGATCTGTGTGCAGTGTGAACACAGATATGTGTAAAACAGCAGTGTCCTCATCATCGTACAGAATTACAAAAACGTTCCTGAGGAAAAAAACAGCCAAATTTTTCCATCTCTCACACACACCAAAGGGATTTTCCTTTCTCCAGCACTGTACGGCCAACACCAAGTACTAATACTCCCACTAGCTATGATACTGATCTTCAGCTCACCCAGATTAAGACCAGCCCCTTCCGTACAACAATGTTGCCTTTATCTTTTCCATAGTGCCTGGGATATCTGAGTGTCTGTCAACAGATTCCCTTCCCCAACCCCGATTGCAGTCAGAGTCAGACAGGCCTACAGGTCACTCGCTTTCTCAGGTGAGTCTCACCTGCTACTGAACTTTCCATTACCTCTCCCTCTCCTTCTTTTTTTCTTCACAAAGCAAACAGTGAATTCTACCTTTCCACCCTCAGGCGGTCATACTTCCACTACCTAATATGTTTATACATGAAGCTTTTAATCAAGGTGAGAGATTGTTCTGCCCTTGTGCTATATGAAAAGACATATCTCAAACTTAAGCTGCAGTGGTATCGGATGGGGAAATCATGATCCGGAATGGATTAATCGGTTTCATGATTGTAGACTGGGAATTTAAAAATAAAAAGTTCCCTCAATCTTCATACCAGAATTATGTACATGCAGTTTTGGTTAGATGTCAAAAACTTCAACCAATCACGTTTATCAGCATGAAACTATTTCACTTGATGGCTGCCATTTCTCAAACAAGCTCTGACTCAGGCTTTGGATTTGCCTTGGGGTGATGAACCGTGACTTCTGCCTCTCTCGTTCAGCTTTGATGTGGATTAATCAATGGAAAACCTCCTGTGAACAACTGTCTTTCAAATATCATGACCTCTTTTTCTATATCTACTTTATTGAGTTTTAGAAGTTGATGATTAGCTAACATTCAGGTACTAGCCTATTAAGTAGGGATGTGCAAATATACTATATTTTTATATTTTTAATAATGTGCACAAGACACATTTACACAAGACATGTTTTTCTTTTTGGAAATAGAAAGGAATGGAACAGAACTGTAACTTTAAAATTATTGTCATGAATTTAAAGATAAATTCTGCAAACTGTACTTGAAAAAAACACAGCTCATTAATAAAAGCACCGCAAAAAAAAAAAAGTAAAATATTAAAAAAAAAATCTAAATGTACAAATAAATAAATATTAAATAAATAAAAAGAAGCATTGTCAATGATAATAATTTACCTGGATTTAAAAAAAATAAAATATCATACAACTTACAAATAAAATGTATATAAAATGTAGATCAACTAGTTGACCATCATGATCTATCCCTACTATTAATGACGATTTAACAAAATAATAACAGCAGTCATTCCTACTTAAGCAGGCCTGTGAAATACTTCAAGCAAAGTCACCAATAAGGGAACACGGTCTATGCAATTGGATAAACAGGCCAATATGTACCATAAACTGGTTCCATATCCCTTACGTCAGGCTGGAATAGTCATATTTATTTTATGCACTCTGCCGTAGAAAGATGCATCAAAGGATATTTGCAATCATTGTGAACACACATCAGCCACATCAAATTAGTCTCCAGTCAGACATCTCCAAATGATGATCACACAAAGCGTCATTACCTGGGAGCCAGCCTGACGTGAAGCATGGAAAGGCTAATCGTTTTTGATATCTGAACACCTTTACATTCTCTGCCTCTGCACAAGATGAAAGAATGCACCTGAGTACACTTTATTGGTCAGAGGAAAGGAATGAAGCCTGGAGATGAGCAAATGTGAAAACAAATTATTTCACCTCAGAGTAATTCCAAACCCTTAACTCTAAATATGGGCATTATTTGATATCTCATTCCTGAAGACCATTTGACATACTGATCCAAAGAAATCCCAACCCACCTCCATATGCTCAAATAACATGTTATGCTTATTAATGAGGTATGAATCGAAAACATGGGTGGAGAGAACGCATCATGGCTCACGTTAACACATGAAATAGTGATGAATGGTCTAATATTGAAAGCCGACAAGAGCAAGACTGAATACTTGTGTTTATGACTTAGGTGCCAGAGGCATGTTATTTGGAGTGAGTGTTTCAAGGCTGCTTTATACCACTGGACACTGTTGGAATTCCTCAGGTGCATTGTGCAGAAGTCTCCAGTAAAAACAGTGTGTGTGTGTGTGAGACCCACACATGCACACACACACAGTGCATGGTGTAAAGTGGTCATGCATCCTGACAGATCTGTCACCAGCTGCTTAGAGTTTTGCTCAGTCGATGATGGCTACCACCACTGCGCTTTTGTGTTCCGCCCTGCAGTCACACAGGCAAGCCTGATTTCTTACAGTTACTCTGTGCACGGAAAACTCCTTGTTTACACCTGCAAACACCTACCGCAGTCTCATCATTACCACCAACGGATGTATCAGTGGCATGCTGTGGGCATAAAAACTGGTCTTAATGCTCAATAAATTGCCGTAACATTCATCACCTGGGCCGCAATACTCTGTGGTGTTGATTTAACAGAGCAATACTTTGCATTTTTCCTGGTTGGGACACATGGCGTAAATCACCCAGCAGAAGACACGGCTTCCTCCTGTAATTGGCCGCAAGTTGTGCCTTTCTGAGAGACGTGTTGCAGCACAGGCTGTAACCCGAGGAAGATTCCTTCTTAAAGGAGAAAAATGCCTTTTATAATAACAAATGCTTGGAATCGGCTTTGTTACATAGAAAAGTTATTTTGGAGGTTTAAACTTCTACTCGAAATAGAACTTTTCAAGTCTTGTTTTGTGAATGGTATACTGTTGTCTTTTATTCCATTGTTCCAATTTTTTATTTTTTTTATTAGATTATTTCATATACATAGGGTCAGAAATAATTTTTTTATAAGAAATTAATACTTTTATTCAGCAAATGACAGTTTATTTATAATGTTACAAAGACATTTATAAATATTATAGTTACAAAAGATTTCTATTTTTAAATAGATGCTTTACTTTTGAACTTTCTATTAACCAAACAATCTTGAAAAGAAATGTATCAGTTTCATACAAAAAGTTTAGGCAGGACAACTGTTTTCAACATTCAAATAATAATAAGAAATGTTTCTTGAGCATATCAGAATGATTTCTGAAGGATCATGTGACACTGAAGAAGGAGCAATGGCTGCTGAAAACCCAGCCTTGCTATTATGGAATAAATTACATTTAAATAAGTAAATAAATAAATACAATTTGAAAATTATTTTTATATTGTAATAATATTTCACAATATTAAATTTACTGTATTTTTGATCAAATAAAGCACAAAATAGAGCCATATACAACCTTGGTGACATAAAAGACTTAATGACCCTAAACTTTTAAACAGTATTGTAAACAAAATATAAATAGAAAATATATAAAATAAATAACAACAACAATAAAATAAAAGTCTATAATAATATAAAATAAACATACAAATGATTTACCAAAAATATTATATATAGCCTACATAAATTATATAAGTAAAAATATTAGTTCTACTTTGTTTTATTTTAATTAAATATTAATTTAATGAAAAAATATTAAATAATATTAATGCAGTTAATATTTAGTAAACAATTCCGTGAGCGGTGAGTGACATTCTGAATGACATTCTTTACTACTGAAATATTGAACATTGAATGAAACTTTATTTCGAATATAATCTGCAATATAAAGTGTCTCACAGAAAAGACACAATTCTGACACCTGTAATCATAACTCTATGTATCCACTGGAACGAGCAACTACAAACACATGAAACACACTCCTGTGTTTGCCCGGGGTCTGACAGTGGGCTTTGATTGAGAGTTGGGGGTAATGTAGCAGCCAGTCTGAGCCCCTGAGAACCGTGACACTAAAACAGGCGCAGACTGTGCGCCACACAGAGAGACAGCAGCAGCATCCGTCATCACCACCATTACCCTTTGTTGTAGCCAGTCAGGTGCTGAAAGTCTGGGTTAAAGAGCATTCACCAGAGGTAGTTCTCTTCCCTTCTCCAGTTTCCTTAATCCCCAAATTAATTCCCTTTTATAGAGGCTCCGTAAAGTGAAGGATATTTTTGTATCAATTACAAAGCAGTCTGTTTTACTTAAACAATCACAGAGCATTGACCTTGAGATGGGAACAAATTTTAGGCAAAGTCAGTCTGCAGGGAGATGGATTTCATGCAAGCATCAATGTGAGTTTTTCTTTTTTCACAAAATGCTCTTAAAATGATTAGGACTGGAGAGTATATACTTTTTGATGGTAAAATGTTTCAACCAGTAGAGTTTGCTATAAAGTGGTAGACATATATTCGCATGTCTTTGAAAGAAGTTTCTTATGCTCACCAAGACTGTATTTATTTGATCAAAATACAGTAAAAACGGTAATAGTGTGAAATACAACTATTCTATTTGAATATATTTTAAAATGTAATTTATTCCTGTAATCGCAAATCAGAATGTCAGTATCACATGATCCGGCTGTGAAATGGTTGTGTTGCTTAATATTTTTGTGAAATGATGCTTAGTAACAGAGAGTTCTAGAAAACAACATTTCTTTGAAATAGAAATCATCTGCAACAATGCAAAAGTCTGTCACTTTTGATCAACCTAATGCATCTTTCCTGAATAAAAGTACTATTACATTCTTAATGATCCCAAACAGTATGTGATCTCACATGCTGATCTTTCAACTCTAAAGAAACCAGGGAAACATTTTGTTTAAGAGTAAAACTAGAGCCATCTGAATGAACTGATTCACTGAAATGAATCAGACTTCCCAACACTGGTGGCAGAATGTTCACAATGATGACAAACACAAAATGTTATCACACATTGCTGAAAAACCTTTTTTTCTTTGTACACAGACACAGCTTGCTGAACATAAAGGCTTAAGTTGTCTGCAAGCACATTAACCACAAAACATGCAAAAGGCCACCCACAAATATGTCTTTCATAACACAGTTTCCATCTCTGCTGATAAGCTCAGAGCCAAAGTAAATAAGAACTCACTTTTCCACCTGTCCAAGAACTCGAGAGTAAATAGTGCAAGTGTGCGCAAAGCAGTAGGTCAACATTTTGTCTCTGAAATTCTACTTGTAACTTAATTCTGGTTGTAACTAATAATGCTAAAGTCAAGTGTGTTGTCATTTGTTGGTGAATAAACTCACGCTGTGAATCTAAAGAACTATATTTTCCAACCACATTCTAGACTAGAGAGACAATGGTAATATTCAGAGTGGTACATTTAAGATTGCATCAAGCACTACTCTCTTTTTTTTCTACACCTGAATCATGCTGAAGGTAGATTTGTTACCCGTCCAGCAAGCTGAGGGAGGTCTGTGACCTTTCATTCACTGAGCATTTTATGATCTGTAAAGTTCAGCTCCCTGGAATGTTTTGATTTAGCACTTGTAATTTCATTATCAAAGGTCACATCAAAAAAAAAATTGAGGCTTTATTAGCTCTACCCCAAATCCCTTCATCATTCAAACCTCCCCAATTATACCTGCACTGACTAGCTCTCAGTTTCTCTCAGTGAAAGATGAGTCATCTCACACCAGACAAGAGTATCTTTTCCTGATGTTATGATGACTTTTACATGAAATGAATTCTTGAGCTCCCGTGGCTTATTTAGTAAACAGAAGAGCGCAGATGCCTGCCACTCAGGTTAAAAGAGGGAAAAATCCTCAAGCTTCTCTTCAAGGGGAGCAGAAGCGGAGTGTCTTAGGGCTGTGTCGAAAGACATCTGATGGAACGGAAGCATTGGCAGGCTTTGTTGGCTGGTCAGGTGGCACCCCATCATTCCACTCTGCAATGACCCCTAACGCAATAACCTTGACTTAGACTTGGGACTGCTCATTTTTTTTGTCTGGGTTTGATGCATTCATGAGTCACCATATGCGATGGCCCCAAAAAGTTTTGGCACTTAAACTGTGTGAATGTTATTGCATTAGATGCATTTATCTCAGAACTTTATCTCAGAACGTTATTTTCTGAGCTGTTTGGACTTTTAATGAACTCGTCCCAAGGTAATTTGAGGAAATATGAAGTCAAGTTTATAAGGGCAGCTAAGTAAGTGTCAAATGCCAAAAGTTTGACAACCAAAAAGTTTTATAAACCTAATCAATTGTTGTTGTTTTTTTCAGTGATTGCAATGACATTCATACATTTTAAAGTGTGGTTTAAGTGTCAAGATACTTTTTCGGGCCACTAATCTGACACCTTGCCAAATTGCGGAAAGCTGTAGCTTTTTACATTGTAGAAGATGTAAAATATTCAGATTCCTTGAAATGCTGGATGTCTACGCAACTACAATGAAACTGGTGGAATTCCTTGTCAAAGTGTGAAGTGTGCAGCCACTTTCCTCCGCACAAAGCACGGAAAAAAAATCAGAAGATTGATGATCCCTGGCTGATATTCATCTCCCACATTTGGCTGGAGTTCAAAAACACAAATACCATGGAAACTGCTGGCTCAATGATCCTCATGTTGATTTCGAACACACCGCCTGTGCGGTGCGTGGATGGTACAGTGCTTCACGCATAGTAAACAGACTGAGGAGTTACATCCTGGGAGGCAAAATGGACCACAATCAAAACATTCAGCATTGAAAGAATACTGAGCAAAAAATTCCTCAGACCATGTGTATAAATAACAGGCTAATAAAATCTTTTTGTATTGTCAGTTTTTTGTTTTTTTTTACAAAACAACAACCAAGTACTACATTTTATAAAACTGACTCAACATTATGCTACGCTGCTCCTGCTGCTGCTAAGCAAACACAAGGATTTGTTCAGCTTATTTAAAATAACATACACAAGGAAACAAGCTGCTGCAAGAAAATTAGAGAAAACCCCTTACAGATATCTCCAGGTGGAGCTGGGGAGGAGGAGGAGAAAACAAGAGTTTTCATATCGCGCTGCATAATGGTCGCCGGCTAGGGAACAGTAATAAATGGTTATGTGGATTAGGATGTATTTGCTAATGCAACAGCTTTAAGAGAGAGTGTCTCGAATCTAAATCGATTTCTTATAGGTTAAAATGAATGGAGAACATCTCATGTTTTTCCATGGGTGCTCAACCATTTCCGTGGGTGCTTGATTCCACGAGCGCATATGGGTTTTCAGTATTGATAACAATAAGAAATGTTTCCTGTACATCAAGCCACCATATTAAAATGATTTCTGAAGGATCGTAAGAATGTTTTCGAAAGGATCATGTGACACTTAAGAAATGGCTGCTGAAAATTCAGCTTTGCAATGACTGGAATAAATGAAATTTCACAATATATTAACATAGAAAATAATTTTCAGCCTCTCAATGCTTATTGCTTTAGTAGTGCAGAAGTAAAATTGGAAAGGCTCTATTTTGCTGTGACACTTCTGTACAAAATATTTTGAATGATTCATTAAAATGAACACTTATACACAAACTTGAAGTCAAAACTACCTCAAGCAAGTCCACTGAAGGCCTGTCCTGCTGTCTGTCACCGTAGTAGTTTTTACACACACAATGCTGTCTTTCAGGCACAGCCAACTTAGTCATTTTGAGGTGGGCAGCAACTGAGTAGTCTAAGGTTTAAACTGCTACCATTAGTGGTTCCTGGGCCAGGCATATATTGGAGAGAGAAAGAAACCCAATCTGAACCATTAGCCTGAGTGAAAGCCTTTCAAAATACATTCCGATCCATGCACAATGAGCATGTAACACTGCGATACATTCACATCTTTGAGGTTTCATTAAACAATTTGCTTGCAATTGGTTGTGTTACTCGAGCTCACAGAAGCTGAATGATCGGCCTCAATGGTTTGTGTGCAGGGTGTAAAATGCATCTCAATGTGATGTTAAATAAAATCATGTAAGGATTTGAATGAATGACTGGATAACCACACCGTCTTTAAACAGATACAGTGCTGAGCGGAGTAAGCCATGCACAACAAGAGATTAATGAAATTAGCCAAACAACAATCTCAGAGAAAACAAGAGTTGTATAACAACTTCCATCAGACATTCATCTCAACAATCAATCTTATGTACGTCTGGCAGGTTCACTTTACAAAAGAACATTTGTCTGCTTGGTAGGAGCAAACTTTCTAGGTGAATTATGTAAGCAGAGCAATGGACTATGATGCTTTGAGACTGACAAGGCCATGAATGTATTTCAGCTAGAAATCTTTTAAATGCTATCCTTCAGGATCGTACTCATTTTCATAATTATATAACATCCTCTTCGCAAATAATGGTGTGTTATGATCTCACAATTATTACAATTGGTTAAGTAAACATTATGCACTGTCTAATGGAAAGTGTACAGAGTCTTTAAACACAAAAGGTTTGACACAAAACTTTTTCTTGAGAGCACATAACATGCCTTGGGCAAGCATTTCGCAAAAACCTCCACAGAACAATAAACAATATGAGTTGAAAATGCAAAGCACAGACAAGTGTATCTGTATCGCTGATGGAAATTCCCATAGTGGTTTGGTGAACTCTCGTTAACATATCACCTGCAAATGAAGGCACTAATCAGGGTATAAAAAAAAAACAAAAAAAAAAAAACACCTCTTAGGGGTTTTCACACAAGGCTGAATAAAGACATCGCACCAAACCACTTTCATTAGTCATCATCATTAAGAAAATTGCAAGATGACACAACCTTAAAATCCGTGGCCTATAAAAAGTCAAAGGCTATTTACAGGGTTTAAAATGTCATCCCGCACTCAACCTCACGCCATTCCAAACCTGTTCTTTTGGAACAAAAGAAAAAAGGCTTAGTGTGTTTTTGTCCATACAACGGGATCCAATTATCTTTAGACTCCAGCATATCTTGAATTTCCTTTTACAGTATGTTCAGCAAGAGAAAGAAAGTCATTCAGTTTTTTATTTTAATTTAGTATAAAGGTCTTCTGTGACTGTGACCGCTTTCTGGATGAGCTCCAGTTAATTGCCACATACATAAATTAAACACACACAATACAGTACATAAGATAAAGTCCTATAGAATGTGCTATGCTTTGATGCGACTGTGCACGTTAGGAATGCTTTTGAGAGCACAGTTTTGTAGCAATACTAGATTTCATCTTTAAAACATTTCGAGCCTTTAAAAAGACAAAATTGGTGAGAAGCACAGATCTTAATGTTATAAAAAAAAAAAAGTGCTTTCTTAAGTTTGCAATAATGAATTATTCTGATCTGATCTCCACACCTGATATACATGCTAAAACATGAACCAGTGCCTCGCTACTGTAATGCAAAAGCAAAGCTTTGCCATCTTTTTCACACAAAAAAATAAAGGCCCAGGAGAGAATTGCTTGTCTTGGTGTTGCTTACCTGACAAAAGCAACTCTGAGGTGTGATGGGATCTTGCACGATCGGGGTGGATGAATGAGCTTGCAGACTGACAGACTGCGTAAGCCAGAATTCTGTCGGCTCGCATCTTAATCCACAGGTTGCCGCTTCTCTAAACATCACGGAAGAGCAATTTTTCTCCAGCCTCTGGGGAACAGCAAAGACAACAAGGGTTAATCAAGAGCTCATCGCTAATTAATACAATTCAGCACATTTCAACAAGGAAATTTCTCAACGAACAAACTAAAAAGCCTGTTCAAATGCAGGCCACGTCTTGCCTTTCATACGTACGTAGTGACATTTTCCTTATAATATAGTGTGTGCTGACAAATGACATCAACACATTACATCAGTTCTATACAACTGAGTACAATGATAACTCAAAACCAAACTGTCCCACACATCCAACAAAGAACACAGTCCCTGTGTCTCAATACATCTCAGGCCTTTAAGTGGAGATAAGAGAGCATGAATGAAAGTGTTTGTACTCGGGCAGCGTAGGCCATTGACTGGGCGAGATAAGAATGAGACGTGCTCACCCTTCCCCTTATCAGAGCGAACAGATCGGGTCGATAGGGAGGGTGCACAGCCATAACGCTCCACAATACCAGAGACATTGCACAAGACATGAGTGCAGTTGCAAGGACCAAATGCAAAAGGCACAGTCTCATGTAGCCACATTCTCTGTGTTTTCTGAGGCGAGACAGCAGCACAGCTAAAACAATGGATCTCCAGTCATTTAGGTGGTGTGATTCTGTGTAATAAACTTATGTACAATAAGTATGCAGGAATACAGAATACAGGAAAAGTCCAGTATCACAGTGGTGATCTAAAATTTGCAGTATACTAAAGAAGCTGACGAAAGTCTAGTCAAATTGTGTGAAACATATACAATATCCTGTGGCACAGAATTTAAACAAATTATGTTACTTTTGTGATAGTCACTTATTTTGTTTAACAAGAGAAACATTCTTGACATCAGCAGTGCCCCTGATATCCAAATATAGTCCATGGCAGGTCAGTGCCTGGACATCGTCCTGTGCGCTTTCAGCGGTACCACTCCTAACAGGTGGCGTATTTTCCATGGCCTGCTTTGGAACACCATCAGCGCAAGTTCCTGGGAACAACCCAATTTATGGGAAAATAACAAAACCACTGCTCTCAGGGGACGTCCTCCAGCTTCCGACCTTTTCCACAGAGATCTAAAAAGATGAGCCCAAGCGTCACACAACTTTGCTCATACATTTACAAGAAAAGGTGGAACATGTGACAGTCAGTGTTTCTTCAACTTTTGAAACAAAATATAATTTCATCTCAACAAAGAGTGAAATACATGTAAATCATTTCAGCATTTATTGTGAGAATAAAAAGTAAAATTTTCCAGTTATGTATGAATATCCAATGTTGGAAATTTGTTGGTGGACAAAAATAAATTAGTGAGTGTGTGAAAAGGTTGTTTCAAAAGAGTTTATTTTCTAAAATACCACAGGGTCAAAGCTACCCTAGTTAAAGAAACACACCAGTGCAAAATATTGCCGCCCTTTCTGTTACACGCATGCGCAAAATGGCTTTCCGTTATTAGAAAAGACATAAACATTGGCCCGATATAAAATAGTAAATACCCTTTGAATTTCTATTACTGTAAGATAGAGCTTTAAAAAAAAGTTTACATTAAAACATTAGGCAAAACAATCATCAACTGTGTGGAAAATAATTGAAACTAAGTGTCACTTCAGCACGATTGGTTTCATAGCATAACTGTAAGGATCGTTTACTTAAACCATTGATTACATGAAACTGTAGTGAACCAGTATTATGCTGATCATAATGGACTGGTAATTCGAGTTGCCTCACCTGCTTTTATTTAAGGTGATGCGGTTGCGGTGATATTAAACCTCTCGAACTTGAAGTTCACACAGGGATGTACTGTAGTTTGGCTTTGGCAGCTTCTCTTAGTGTTCTCGGTATTGGTGGAGCTCCCTCTTGTGGCCAAGCGTATTAGCTCTGTGACATACGTTTTAAAATAACGGTGGAGACAATGAATCCCTTTATCATCCAGGAATGTTTTATTACTTATTAATCTTGATTTGATCATAGATCGTTTTTAATAAATGTCTTATGCGTTATTTTTTATTATTTTTTTTAAAAACCAAACATGCAAGGAGTGATTATCGGACAGTATGATGAAGTCAACAGGAACATTCCTGGTCTGCTGTAGTTCTGCCTTCTCAAATGTTTCTACCCATCAGGCTAACAAACACACATCTAGTCACACAGACGGTGGGGGGCACATGACATATGAATATACACCCACCCATCAATCAAACTGACACTTTATGGTTGAAAACATTTTCATTATAGCATGGAGAACACAAACAAGTATCCCACTGTTTGTCCATAAATCACTGTTTGATTCACATACAGATGATGCATGGATGCAGATACAATAATCAAATATTTAATGAGCAATTGCATATATGGATCAGGAGTCCCATGTTTTATAAAACACTAAGGATTACTCGATTGTGAGAGATGCTCACAGACAAAGAAAATTGATTTCAGAGCTCTCCAAGTGCAAATAAAGATTTCTAAACAAAGCTAATGAGACACTTCTCTTCTTGACATTATGGATAGAAAAATTGTAAACTGCAGTATCATTTTGTTTCATGTCTCTATTTGAATGCACAAACCATATTACTAAAAAAAGAGTGCTGACACATTGTTTACATTAATATTTGTGTGACAGATTTAAACGGATGAGTCTGTGATGATATAAATAAGCCCTTGAATTTATTTAGCTTGGACAACGTCCAAGAACACGCACTTTTACCGTTCATGCTTCATACCTACAATTATTTCACTGAATAGGGATCAAAGGACGCCATGCTGAACCTTTGTTTGCATCACCTCTGCAGTATAAAAGCCCTTCTTAGTTTCTCTTGGGCATTATGCCTAGCACAAGCTCATTAATAAAGCTACATTAAGTGTTCAGAGAAAGCGATCAAGCCAAACATATTATAAAGGGCTTTTGTTTGTCTTTTCATACCTCAGATAAAGAAATCGGTTCCAGATACCTGTGCATTTTTTTCTCAGAGTTGGGCCAATAGCACACCTCTCTGAATTGTGTATATAAATTGCATTTACTGAACCCAGCAAGAAAGGATATTTCTTATTTGTCCAATGAATTCTCTATTATGTTAAAGAAGTTAAATGATACTGGTAAAAATATATTAGTCCATGCATTAAAAAGAGATCTTTGAAACCAATGAGCACTCTCTATTATTATTTGTAATGTGACACTAATGAGGGAACACCATTCTTTTTGCTCGTAAATGTCCGTGACTTTTTTTTTTTAGAATAGGACGTATTGGAGTTATATGGAGCGTTTTTTGCACCTTTAACTACAATTTACTGTTATTTCACCCAAATTCTTCAGACCAAATACTGTATACTTCAATGTGCTATAATTATAAGAGATGCATTTGCCCAAGGATGCATTGAGCTTTAAGATGGGAGTGAGAAACTATTTTTCTCACTTAATAAAAGATGGAATAGTTGAGAGAACAGGAATGGAATGTGGGTATAATGAAGATCCGTCATACATGGAAAAAGATCATCATTATTCACAGGAGTCTCTGTGCATAGAAAAACATTGGATGTGAAAGGAAAATTGTTGAGATGATATGCTATCGGAAAACATTTTGAGATGCATTCCATAAAGCTCTTGTCATTTATATTAAATATTATAAAAGTACTAATGTACCCCTGTTATTGTTATTTTTTCCTTCTCTCATGGTGACTATTGTAATAAAAGTGGAGCAAAACATAATATATTTCATTGAATATATTTTAATGACATGTTACCATGTCCGATGGCCAGTTTACTCATGAATGTCATTCAAATAAATAGATGTATATGTTTGCAGATACAATTTTTCATAGAAAACAAATAAAAAAGATAGAAAGGATAAGACTGTGTGTGCATGAAAATCAAAGTAACCCATCGGAAGATATATTAAAAGATGAGAAGATAAAAGACAAAAAGAGCTATAGTAAATGTTTGATCTCACAGGCCCAGAGACGATGAATCAAAGCCCACCCAATGCCTGATTAAATGACAAGCCTTCAGTACGGCAGCAGAATGTTAAGCTACATTAGGCCGCGCTGAAGCCTCATCTCTGAACCATGTTCTGTGAACTGATGCACTGACCTGTGGGACCGCGGTCAGGTCGGACCACCAAGATGCTGAGATGGATTCGCCACATAAGGCAGGGATGCAACTAACTGGATTAATTCCAAGTCTTTTGTGGAAAGATAACAGAGATTCAGACCTCCTAAAACAGCCAAAATCTAGTCAAAAGAGCAGTTCGGCATTTTAGCTTATGCATGCTTGGCTTGACTTTAGTGTTAGTCAATCACAAATTCATCTTTTGTTCTTGAATGTGCTTAAGCTGGACATGACTGAAGATGCTTCTTTTCTCTTTTTTGAACGATTTTATTCCTAATGCGAAATACGTTATTCTGTACTGTATGTCATCTGTCTTGGATGGATGTCTGTAAACATCTTTCTCGCTTTACTTTGACAGGTGAAAGAACAGGTTGTGATATATCTATGATGCAAAAACATATGACACCTACATGCCAACTGGATAGAACAGATAAGGGAAATCAGCCCATAAAGGTGTTACGATAACAATTTCACACTACCCATATACCTCACTCCGGCTCCAATTTATAAATAATCTCAGATCGGTTGTACTTCCGCACTGGATAAATGAAACGGCCTGAGATCTGATTCCATAACTGCACCAATTCCACACGCACATACAGCGACCCAGATGAAAGAAATGCATTTTTGATGCGCTTCCTCATAAGCAAATATCCTTCAATTCAGAGCTGCCTCTCTCTCCTGACCAAAAGATACTGCTGTCTTTCACGCCTCAACACAACAGTTTGTGCATTACTGTAAACTTTAAGTCGATTTTAACTAAACGATTTTGGAGGCACAACATGGAGGCAAAGAACCACCTGACTTATTTTTTACATGTTTGCCTATAGACATCTCTTACAAAAAATGTGTATTAATGTACAGTCTTCTCCTCAGCTCTTTTATTTAATCTTTGGGACGTTACATGTAGTGTCTTGACCGAGTGTCTTTTATATTTAATATGGCATGCTGCAAATGTTTTTTGATAACAGATTAACTGTTTTCAATGTGTAATAAGCTTTAGTCAGAATACCATCTAATCTCTCTAAACAGAAAAAAAAAATTAAAAACGAAAAGAATAATTTCCCTCCTTTCCAAGAATAATATTTCATTACCCCAATCTGTGTAATTATACCTATTACAAAGAGATAAAAATCAAAAGGGAGCCCTGACTGACTTACTGTGTGTATCTGACACAACATGACTTTACTGTAGCTGGATTTCAGATGAATCATTATGGATTATTGCAAAAACATAAAGGTGTTTAAAAAGAAATATTGTGTAACAAACGAAAGCATTGTGGAAAAGATAAAACAGATTATCCCTGTTTAATTAAAAGCATAACAACAAACAAATGGATTAGTCTCACGCATATGGTTTACTGGTGTTGCTATGCTAAACAGACTGGGAGCATAAAAATCATAGAACAAAACTCAATAGAAGACAAAATGACTATCCTAAAATTTGACTCTATCTCATCCAATTTTTTATCCTAGAAGATAGACACCCTACAGTGGGTCAAAGGTTTGAACTCTGTGCTCTCTGATGTTATTTTACTACAGGCACTGTGTTTTTGCTCATGCTGGAATGGAAAATGTGAGCATATAGTATTTGATGGGCTGACACTAAAACAAGTTACGCAAGTGTGTTGTGCAAGTGAACATTCCTTCACCAGCCACAGGATAGTAATTAACTGAACATACAGCCCTTTAAAGCAAATCCCTCTCTCTTTATGATCTGAGCATTATTATAATTCTGTCTCAGGGGATTTAGAAAAATCAACATCCATGATAAGTATAAGACATCTCGCCATATTGAAACTTTCCTTCTAAACAAAGAAAAAAATGTGTTTGAATCGGTTTAATTATGGCTGTATCGATGGATTCAGATATCTAAGACTTAAACGTGTTTTTGGGCCATTTTTTTGTTTTACTTTTTTCACTTTGAAAGTGGTCCTTTCCATCTTGTTATACTGTGCAGTGACATGCTGAATACATTCACATATGGAACATAAATTGAGCAATTTATGAATGATTTCAAGTAGTGCAGAACTTTTTGAGGAATTCTGCTGTTGAAGATTCCTTGTCAGCCTGCGATTTCTACAATGTGTGGTCGTCGGGTGGTCAGTGACACATTGTCTGTGTTTGAGTAGGGCTATTTAAGATAAACTGCCATTAATTTAATTCATTTGCATAATTTGGATCAGTAACAAAGTGTAATATAAAACAGTGAAAGGACAATTAGTGGTGGGGATATTTATACATCATACTTAGGTGGCTACAAATGACTAAAGTCTTATGAATGAATCAGTGAAACATTCACTCAAACGATTTGTTCAAAACACTGATTCATTCTGGAACAAAACAAGAGACTCATTAAATCATTCGTTAAACCGATGTGTTCAAAAATGTCTGCCTTATAAAGAAATGGCAGTATGCAATTCTGTCGCTGATACATTAAGCGATAAGTGATGTACGTTTTTTGTAAATGAGTCATTGATTCATTCACTCAACCATTCATTCACTTATTCACTCATTCACTGACTGGCTGCCTCCAAAATCACAAAGCTTATTACTTATTTTGAATAAGCAATTACTTCACAACCACTAAAAAAAGTATGTTCTATATAGTATGAATGTGTGTAGTATGAATGTAATCTGGACATACACTCACCTAAAGGATTATTAGGAACACCATACTAATACTGTGTTTGACCCCCTTTCGCCTTCAGAACTGCCTTAATTCTACGTGGCATTGATTCAACAAGGTGCTGAAAGCATTCTTTAGAAATGTTGGCCCATATTGATAGGATAGCATCTTGCAGTTGATGGAGATTTGTGGGATGCACATCCAGGGCACGAAGCTCCCGTTCCACCACATCCCAAAGATGCTCTATTGGGTTGAGATCTGGTGACTGTGGGGGCCATTTTAGTTCAGTGAACTCATTGTCATGTTCAAGAAACCAATTTGAAATGATTCGAGCTTTGTGACATGGTGCATTATCCTGCTGGAAGTAGCCATCAGAGGATGGGTACATGGTGGTCATAAAGGGATGGACATGGTCAGAAACAATGCTCAGGTAGGCCGTGGCATTTAAACGATGCCCAATTGGCACTAAGGGGCCTAAAGTGTGCCAAGAAAACATCCCCCACACCATTACACCACCACCACCAGCCTGCACAGTGGTAACAAGGCATGATGGATCCATGTTCTCATTCTGTTTACGCCAAATTCTGACTCTACCATCTGAATGTCTCAACAGAAATCGAGACTCATCAGACCAGGCAATATTTTTCCAGTCTTCAACTGTCCAATTTTGGTGAGCTCGTGCAAATTGTAGCCTCTTTTTCCTATTTGTAGTGGAGATGAGTGGTACCCGGTGGGGTCTTCTGCTGTTGTAGCCCATCCGCCTCAAGGTTGTGCGTGTTGTGGCTTCACAAATGCTTTGCTGCATACCTCGGTTGTAACGAGTGGTTATTTCAGTCAAAGTTGCTCTTCTATCAGCTTGAATCAGTCGGCCCATTCTCCTCTGACCTCTAGCATCAACAAGGCATTTTCGCCCACAGGACTGCCGCATACTGGATGTTTTTCCCTTTTCACACCATTCTTTGTAAACCCTAGAAATGGTTGTGCGTGAAAATCCCAGTAACTGAGCAGATTGTGAAATACTCAGACCGGCCCGTCTGGCACCAACAACCATGCCACGCTCAAAATTGCTTAAATCACCTTTCTTTCCCATTCTGACATTCAGTTTGGAGTTCAGGAGATTGTCTTGACCAGGACCACACCCCTAAATGCATTGAAGCAACTGCCATGTGATTGGTTGATTAGATAATTGCATTAATGAGAAATTGAACAGGTGTTCCTAATAATCCTTTAGGTGAGTGTACATCCGCCATGTTGTCATTATCATGTGACATACCAGCATCAGACTGTCATTCAGTAAAGTGTCCATCGTATGTACACTTCAGAAGACTACTTTGGAAGAAGTAGGTAACTTTTTGCCAACTCTTTTACGAGTACTGGGAATTCGGACATACTTCTTTTGTCACATTCTGTTTTTCGCAGAAACTATATACAGACCCTTTCCAAAAAATTTGAATATCATGGAAAAGTTTTATTATTTCCATAATTCCATTCAAAACGTTAAACTTCCATAGATTATAGATTCAGGGCCCACAACTTAAATAATTTCAAGTATTTAGTTGTTTATTTGTACATAATTTGGGCTTCCAGCTCATAAAACCCACGAAAACAGGATTTAAAAAAAATAGAATATTACATGAAATCACACAGTAATTACACAGTAATACCATGGTCATTGAACCAGGTTTAGGTTCTTTTGGCAGTGTGGGGAGGTGCAAATCCTGCTGGAAAATGAAGGAAGCATGAAGTGCTCTGAAAATGTCCTGGTAGACTTCATTTTCCAGCAGGATTTGCACCTGCCCACACTGCCAAAAGAACCAAAACCTGTTTTTTTGGAAAGGGTCTGTATATGCAGTTATGTGAAATCAGATGCAGCCTGTGTCTGTATGATTGAGACATTGATTCATTGACTCAACTGATTCGTTCAAAAACGCTGATTCATTTAAGAATAAAACAAGAAACATCTGTCTAAACATTTTTTATGAAATGTGCCAAAAAGGTAAATTAGTAAACCCCAAATATCTATATTTTGAGTTTGTTTTTAGTTTTGTTTGTTGGATTCCAACATATTCTGTTTCTGTCATCACTGCCATTCAGATTGATTGATGAAAGCGGACATAAAAAGATAGAAGACTCCCTTGTTCTGATGTTAGTCAGTCAGTCAGTCAGCCTGTCAATGTCAATGCCAATAGCCAGAGCAATTAAGAACCATGCTTTAATGCTGACCCGAGGACCATGGGAAGGTCATCTGAGGGGAACTGGTGTCTAACTCCAAGGCTTTTGAAGAACAACACTTAGCAATCTGGAGTGACCAGGCACTGATGAAAGCCTTCCATTTGACCCAGCTCGCCACGCACAGGTAATGATCCCGGCTTTTATCTTCAGATACCCGTTTTGGATTATAGGGTGGCTCGGTGTGAGTACCAGCTTCCTACACACTCGGACACAGAAACCGCCTCTGTGCAAGTGCAATTCAATTTCATTTAATTACTACCTCTTTAAGTTCTTATTGACTGAGCTCAGATGGTTTACTAGTTTCAATTGATTGAAGGCAAGGATGGAGAACAGTAAGCTTCAAGGGTGAAAAGAACTAAATTGTGAAGCTGAAAGCACGCAGATTAAAGATGTAAATTTCGGATGATTGGCATCAAAGAATCAAAACAGATGCTGCTGAAGGGCATTTGAATAGCACAGTAAATTATCCACTTCAGTAATTAACTTGCATTTTTGGCACAAGAACGACATCACTTGCAGATCTCGGTTAGCCTATGCATTTACATAACAGTTTTCTTTTTTTGGTAGGGAGGTTTGACGTTAGTTTTCAGTGGATAACAAAATTGATTAGCCTATACCAAATCTTGGAGCTGACAGTTCTACGATTTCAGAGGAGCAAAGCGTTCAAATAAAGGTTTCACTTTTTGAAAGCATTTGTGCAGCACTGGGACTTTTCAGTGTATTTTCAACTTGTGTGTGTTTATACATCCTTGACAGATTGTCAGTCTTTTTTTATTGGATTTAGATGAGTAACAACGCGTGTAATATATATATATATATATATATATATATATATATATATATATATATATGAAGAGTTCAGATGCAAAAGCTTCTAAGTGCCATCTGAAATTTTCTTCTAGAATGATCATTTTTGTCAAGCTCGTATATCTAAGTTCAGTAGTTTCACTTAAATGACAATTAATAGGTAATTTTCATTGCTATTTAAGTGAAATTAGTGAACTTAAATATACAAGTTTGATAAAAATCATCATTCAAGAAGAAAATTTCAGATGGCACTTAGAGGCTTTTGCATCTGAACTCTTCATATATATATACAGTATATATATATATATATATATATATATATATATACTACTGTATATAAACAAACTTTTATGTTAGATGCGATTAATCGATTTGACAGCACTAATAAAAATGTATATTTTTTTAAAACTTCAGACAAACTGTGATGAACCTGTGCACTGTTGTTTTTTAAACATTTACTTACTTACTTACACACACACACACACACACACACACACACACACACACACACACACACACACACACACACACACACACACACACACACACACACACGCACGCACACACACACATGCTGAAAGTGATGTTAGCTTTGAGAAAAGCTCAAACAAAATACATTTGTATTTCGCTTGGTTTACAATACTTATTGTTAACTAAAACTATAAAAATGTTGTTACTAAAATAAAGCTGAAATAAAATAAATTATAAATTTAGAATGAAAACCTTAAAGTAAACAAAAATTTGAAATGCTACATTCATTGACAACTAACTGAAATATGTTGAAGCACTAAACTTATTAAATATAATATAATAGACTAGACATAAGTTAATAGTAATATTTAAAAACAAAAATCTAATAAAAATCCCAAAAGCACATAAAAAAGACTGAAAAATATGAAAATAAAAGCTAATTCTAAATATTCTAAATAAATTATATTTAAAATTAATTAAATAATACAAAAATTACACTGGTTTACAGTGACATGGCTTAACTTAAAAAAAAAATCGAAATACTTTTTACTGCCCAAAGTGAAATCAGTGACTAGGTGAATCATCAAGACTTTGTGTGAATATTATCACAAGGTTCATAACTTCCTGTGAGCATCTTTATCATAGGAATAGCCAATGTGTCTCTCAGTGGCTTCCCCACCTTGGGCTGAACACTTGCTTTCCAAAAACACAATAATGTATATTTAGCCTCACTGATAAGCATGAAGAGGGAAGACGATAATCTGTAAGGAGCAGCATGCACACTCCTAAGTGTGTGTAGGACGGCATCTCAATGGGCGGAAGTGTTTGAGCCTCGACTGTCGACAGGGAGGACATGGGCCACCCGCGCAACACCATCAAATGGAGCTTGTTGCAACTGCTCTATAAGTGTCAGAGTGATAAATTAATCTTATTGAAATACATCAATAATAGTCCAGATAACAGGGAAAGTTCTCAGAACATTCTGTCGAGGTTCTCTTAAAGTTATGAACGAACACTTTCCAGTAACAATAAAAGAGCATTGTTCAAAGTGATCTGTTTTTTAATAATGTTCTTAAAACATTATTGTTCATGGAGTGTTTTAGTTGGATGTTCGTCTAACTAACTTGTTAGTAAAATGTTAAAAATGTTCAGAGTACATTCAAAAGTAACATTCCCACATTGTTTGCAAATTATAAAATTAACGTTCCCTTAACATTTTCTCTAATGTTTGCAATAACCAAGAAAAAGTTTTTAAAACATTTTAAAAACTGGACATTTTGAACATTCAGAGAGTATTCTTGTTATCTGGGACAGAATTGTGTTATTTAGTCACTTTTGTTAAAGCCATTCTATATAACCTGTTAACTGTGTGTCCCACAGTAGCAGGACACTTGACACACCTTTTTTATTCCCTATCAGATATATTACAATAAGAATCATTTGAAAGCTTAAACACCTTAAACTCATCCTCTGAAAACTGTTGAAATTGGACATTGCATTACAATGGAAATGGTACTTTCAATATAGCAGGCTCATTTTCTTGTGATATTAACCTTACATTTGAAACACAACTTGCTTAGACATATGGTTTTGCTATTCTATCAATTATAGAGTCCACATTATTTAAAAAAAAAAAAAAAAAAATGTTTAGTTCAGCGCATTTACTTTACAGCAAATTTAAACTTCTAAAACTTTTTACACTTTCAATTTTTAAACTGCTTTCACTTCTGAAAAACTTTAAAAAAAGACAAACCTTAGGCCTGCATTCCAAAGCTTTCATAATTGACAACTATTTAATGTCAGATCTATGCTCAAAAAGGGGGGTGACATTTAAAGGGATAGTTCACCCAAAAATGAAAGTTTTTTGGGTGAACTATCCCTTTAACAGGTTAATTAGACATGCCAGTGCATATGAAGTATATATATATGCTCTCGACAGCAATTACTATTCCTGACTAACTTCTACAATCATCCTGGTTTCACAGACAGGGCTTAGATTAAGCCAGGATTAGAACATAGTTCAATCAGGACATTTAGGTAGCTTTTATAGACGTGCCTTAGAAAGACAAAAATATGGCACTGACATATTTTAAGATATGTCAGTGCATGTTGCTTTCAGTTAAAATAGCTCAAACATGCATTTTGGCCTAAGCCTTGTTTGTGGAAAAGGGTGATAGTGTTTTTTTTGTTTTTTTGTTAAACAGGTTAGAGTAAGTGATTTACGCTGTGCTGTTGAGCTGACGAATCGTATCATTCATCCCACTTGAAGCCAGAGGTTATCTGAAGGGATGTACTACATACAGGACCGTGCTGCCGGCTTTGAACAACGCACGCCCTTTTCCGATTCCTACACAATGAAAGGCAGGGTTGAGAGGCCTCCAGGGTGCGACAGAAAATGATAGCGCTGAGGTCTGATGAGAATTGTGATGGAAAGCACAATGAGAGGAGTAAAGAGCAAAGCACCTCGACTCGGCTGTACCAAAAGCCAAAAACAGCCCACCTTTTCAATATAAGTGCCAACACATCCAGAGTTGTTTTGGTCTTTAGGGCCATTTCCTAATGTTAAATGCTGTTTGCAACTCATTTTACCTCTGTTATGTGACACATTTCTGACTGAAACAGGATATTTCATGAGAAAAATGTATGGGGAGGGATTTAATTTCACCCATTGGGAATTGATTGGATTGTGCAAAGTGGCTTTTACCAGAATGAAACCAAACCGAATGAGAATCTGCTAAAACAATGGCTAAGATTGGCTCTTGATTAACATTCTCAAAAGCCAACGAAGAAAGGTCCTTTCAGAGGAATAGCAAGTTATTACTCTTTGATTAAAGATTACAAGCATGTTTTTTTCTTATTATGTGGATTAATACCGTAAATAGGGCTAGAATTGATTTCATGTTCACTTTAAATGCAAGTGATTGAACAATAAAATGCTTCATTAGTCGAGCAATCATTTCATCATAAAATCCGATGATGGTTTATAGCTGCTGAACGCAAAGGGAGCCTCAGGCCACAAGCTATAGTTCCTCTTCTCACCACTAGGAGGCAATCTCTAACTTTTCATGAAATAAACAGAAGTGGCAAAACATTTCAAGCAATCACTAAAATACTAATAAAAGGATTGCTGTTGCTTTATTGAAGAATCGAATCCACCAAGGTAGATAATATGCACTGCATTAATATACTGATGCATTTGGTTGTTTCCATGGATTGAACGAGCATGAAACACTTTTATGTTGATACCGAATGTTTGTTAATTGTGTTATAATTTCAGATATGCTGTGCATGGAAGTTTATCGAGATGATTTTATGCTTTTACCCTGAGATGAATTTTCAAGACAGTAATACATCAAAATAGGTACAGTATTACAAAGTAAAGACATACAAAATGATGTATAATAATGAAACATTCTCAGTGCTGCTTTGGAGCTCACACACTCTTCATGCGTGTCAAACATTTCCAAAACGGTAAATTAGCACCAAGAGCTATGGAAGGGAGCGCATATGAAACAAACTTTTGAAATAATAATACCTTACCATACAACTTTTTAATTTCTAGTGTTTAACAATGATTACAGACATGATCACACGATGTTATCTTTCGCAGGCTGGTGGGCTCTGAACTGAGGTAGGCCTACTCATGTGAATTATCACGGATAGTGTTTTCAAATACAGTTATCAGTTGTTTCGAATGAGCTGTGAAATTATTAGACGTTTAATTGGCACAGCACTTGAATGGCCGACGGAGGAATTATGACAGCCATTACAAATGTGTAACTCTACCTCAGCTCTATTCTGCCAACCCCCGAGGAGAAACATTGTGTTGTTCGAAAAGTAATGAAGTGCTATAAAAAGCAGTTTAAGGCAATCAAGATAAATTGGTACAGTATAAATAGCATTCGGTGTAGAGTACTTTCAATACTTTGAAGAGGAAAAACTAGGACTTTTAAAAGCCAAATGTTTCTGTCAGTCTCTTTATGTACTCCATCCTGTTTGTTCTCACTCTACTCATAACAAGCGGTTGGATCCCAGTGGGAGAGTCCCATCAAAGTCTCTCTAAGCAAAATCCGTTAGGCAAACAGAAGCCTAAAGATCACAGACAAGACAAGATGACTTTGCCAGATGACAATTTCAAGGCAGAGGCTTGAAGCTTGAGTTTAGCACCATGCGAAATCAAAGGCGTCACTAGACGAGCGCTAACATCACATGGAGTTTGGTGTGATGAACACGTAGATGCGGGCCAGGAAAGTTGTGAAAGTTCCTTGACGCAGCAGCTTCATTTCCACGTCGATGAGGAAGTCCCGTGGCTCCCGCACCTGCCGGTTCAGGTACACGGCGCCCGTGAAGCTGTTGAGCTTCCGCGTGATGAAGTAGCCTTCCTCGTTTCCGCGAGGGATGCCGATGATGATGTTGTCGCTCGAGTAGGCGGGCGAGGGTCCGATGCGGAAGATCTGTGCTGGGATGACGATGTTGGTCTGGAAGCTCAGTTGGTAGTATGTGATGCGTAATGGCATAGTCTGGCATTGCTGGAAGTTGGGGCAACTCGTTCTCTCGCAGCGTCTAAAAACATGGGAGAGGTGAGAGTTTTGCTCCATAGAATGTGTAAGAATTTGTTCTGCAAAGACCCTGGCCGAAATTGTGTTTTAAAGTCAAATATCTAAAATGGCTCTTATGACATTATCAGACACTTCTAAAGGGATTGTTAAACTAATAATGAAAATTCTCATGTTGGTTCAAATCTGTTAGACATAAAAGATGATATTTTTGAAAAATGTGTCCAAAGTCAATGGGGTCCAATGTTGTTTTGGTAAATTTTGTTTTGTTTTGTAGAAACAGCGACCTAAATTTGTAAACCTCATTGAGTTTTATTGTATGGACAAAACAGTAAACATTCTTCAAACTATTTTCTTTTGTGTTTCACAGAAGAAAGAAAGACACTGGAGTGACACAACGGTGAGAAGAATAGACATGTTTACGAAATAAGATAACTGCTACAGAACCAAACAAAACCAAACAAAACAAAACGAAACGAAAACGAAACACAAAACACAAAACACAAAACACAAAACACAAAACAAATAATTTAGCACAATATAAAACAACAAAACGTATCAAAACAGCAAAATAAAACATGTAACAAAACAAAGAAAAGGACATAGGGGTAAGTAAATGGTGACAGAATTTTCATTTTTGAGTTAATTATCCCTTTAACTTGAACGCTGAATGATATCTCAAACTGTGTGGATGATTGTGGAGAGCTGTGCTGTTACTTTTCTAAATGACCAGATTTGTGATTTTCAGCTGGCCAGTGATAAAACAGGCTTTAAAAGGGGCCATATAGACACTTAGTGGCTGACTTTTTTTATTTGGATCAATAAGAACCATCAAGCAACCGATAAACAACATAAAACACCTGATAACATGAACGTCTTGTTCCACAGATTAATTAAATATGTTGTACAGCAAGACATACAATAGTAATACAGTGATACTGTCTCCTAAAATAACCCTGCACAACCCATATGTACAGTTTCTCCGTAGGTGTTTTTGCCCCTGCTGACTCCTCTGGGCTGCTAATCTCTGCTATAGCAGTGAATCTCAGGAGGGCTGATGGTGAGCAGTGGGAGTTCCCACCAATCAGGGTTCTTGCTGACACTGGCCAGACGTGTGTGTTTGAACTACTGCCTAATCAAAGCAATCTGGCTTCATTCCATTTGCTTAGCAGAAACCATGCTCTGTAAAGTGCCAGCATCAATTCAGATGGCACAAGGATGCTACAATGAATGTTTATGCTCTAAGCAGTGCAAATGTACTGATCCAGTATATGTGCATGTGCATCTGTATGATTTCTAGGTTCACCATTATGCAGTTTATTTCTTGATAAATGCTGACAGATCCTATACTTTTCCTGCATTAAGCTGTGAAACTTCTGATTACTATGCTAAGTTGGATATGGTCTAGCCACGCTAGCAGGTTCACTGATTGAGCCAACATGTGATCTGCATGATAAATGTGATTGGTAAAGAAAATCAGCGGGTCATACTTACGTATCCGACACTCTCCTGTAGTTGTCTGGACATGCAAATGACAGGCAACGGAAGCCTCCCTGGATGTTGAAACAGGTCTGGGAAGAAGAGCAATTGTGCGATCCAATGGCACATTCATCAATATCTGAGAACGAAAGGGAAGACAACAGCTAAATAGATTGAGTCAGTAAAAATTTAGGCCTCTGAGACTGCTTAAAACTTTCATTCCATAGTTCCTTTCCTGAATTATCGTTCTTTCTTCTTACATAAAAGAGTAAATGGAAATTCAATGGAGAACTATTAGACTTTGTAAGATTTTGATTACATAAATAAATATCTAAATGGCAGCACACATAAAATTTTACCCAGTCTCAATCAATGCTAGCAGGGTTGTCAGGGGGGCGACTGACGTCTGCGGTGACTAACCGCCAGGCTTCATTCTGCTAGGAGTCAATTTTGGCCCCTCCAGAAGTAATTAATTATGCATCTCATTTTACAAAAGCAAAGTCCTCGTTACAGCTCGCCGGCTCCAATTCGCAGAGTAATTCGTTTGGTGCAGGCTAGCGCTAACCTCCGGGAGCATGTACAGGCTCTTCTTCACCTCTCATCTACTTTCCTATCTTGAGAGCCTGAGGGAGTTTCGTCAATTTCGTGATCTTTCAGAGAGTGATGGAGGACACCAAGCAGTGCTGTGTTGAACCTGAGGTTAGCGCCTCGCAACTCAATGTGCCAATTAGAGAAATTAAAGCTTGAAATTGAGTTTGTACCATTTGGCTTTGGAAAGGTGTTGGGTAGAATATGAACCGGAGTTTAAAGGGATTGTTCACCCAAAAATGTATATATATACACACATACAGTAGTCAACATTTGAAGTGGATCAAAAAAGTTCATCAAAGTTGTTCTAAGACAAGAACGGGTAGTATTAAAAATTCATGTATAACTTTGATGAAAGGTTTTGATCCACTTCAAATGTTGACTACTGTATATATACATATATATATATATACACCTGCAATATTGTAACAATCTATCTATCTATCTATCTATCTATCTATCTATCTATCTATCTATCTATCTATCTATCTATCTATCTATCTATCTATCTATCTATCTATCTATCTATCTATCTATCTATCTATCTATCTATCTATCTATCTATCTATCTAATGCATTACTTTTAAAAGTAACTTTCCCCAACACTGAACATAACATAATATAAAACAACAACATAAGATAAAATAATAAAATAACACAGCATACCATGACATAACATAAAATAAAACAACATAATACAACAAAACATAAAACATAACATGTTAAGATAAATCCTGAACATTTGGTCTCATGCTTTGTGCTTTTATTTAATTAAATCAAAGACGTAAATGTAATATGATAAACTTATATATCTCTTTAGTGTTACCTTGACAGGTGCGTCCATTAGATGACATGGAGTAACCATGGGGAGGACAGGCACATTTGTAGCTACCTGGGACATTCACACACTGGAATGCACAGAGGTTTCCAATGCTCTGTGAGCACTCGTCGATATCTAGAGAACAAACAAGAACCTCTTTATCAGTGAGAATTAAATTAGCCATTTAAGAACATCACAACAAACCACAATGAGAAGAAAATGTGCCAAGAACACACTAATTGTGGAATAATTCTGGAAAAAAAGCATCCTTATTAAAAGATTCAAGACATTATCGATCCAATATCCCTATCAGAGGAAAACATCACATCATCTCTTTAATCAACATACTGTATAATGTGACTGTTTAACCCTTAATGGGTATGAAATGGATGGCAAGCAGGTAAGCGGTAGACAATCACAACAGTCTGGGCCATCCGACCAATCAGAACAGAGTAGGCTCTCAGAAAGGAGGGGTTTAGGGAGATCTGATCCTTGATCAAACCGTTTTAGACAATGTGAGGAAAGAGGTAATGGTGCAATGTAGTGTTGTGTGCCAGTATGTATTGCAATGTAATGGTGCAATGTAATGTTGTGTTTTTGACCTTGGATGCATAGGCCTATTGTAGGAGAACCTTTAAAATATCATAATACGGCACTTGAATCCATTTCCTACCTTGAGGACATTGATAACACCTCACCTTCACACGTGTGCCCGTCCTCTTTCAGGTAGTAGCCTATTCGGCAGTAACACTGGTAAGAGCCATAGATGTTTGCACACTCCTGACTGCATGGATTGTTGTCACATTCATTAACATCTATGAGAGAACACAGAAAACAAGTTTTTGGATTCAAAAATATTTTTGTGTGTACACATTTGCATAAATCATAACAGTCTTGTGCATATTGGCAGTGTGCTTAGATCAATGCAAATGTGCAGTGGAGTCCAAAAATCTGAGACCCCATTGAAAATCTGGTAAATCTAATTAAAACCTGGAAATAATTTGTAGGCAGATGTAAAATATAATTCTGCACTATTTCTAGGTCACTAATAGTCTGGCTATCACCAGACCAAGCTCTATCTTTTAAGATTGAACATTAGTCTGGGGATTCTGCACTGTAATTTCTACTGCACAAGAGCCGTGATCAACGGGCATAGTTCAAATGACTCTGTACGCAATTGGATAGTCCTTCAACCAATCAGACCAACGATCCGGGTGACGTACTTTGCAGCGAAAACTCCAGGCAGGAAATGTGTCAACAAACATGTTGGTCTGTAGCATTGATCAGCGGTTTGCAGAAGCAGCAATGGCATCTAACGATTTTTGCAGGTTGTGCAAAAAAAACATGAAAGTGAGTGGTATTTACACCCACTCGAGCGATTTGTTTGCTAAACTAAAGAAGCCATTGAGCATCGTCGAGAGGTTAAAAGGAATTGGATTGGATTAAACCAGTCAATAGCGCGCTAGGTGGATAAGCCAGTTTGTGATTGGTCCCCGCAGATTTGTAACGGGAGCAGGATAGAAGAATGTACAGGTTTCCATCCTGAGCTGCAGTGCGAAATCAAATCGCCAGCAGATCGGACTGGGTTTACCCAGTCTAGGTCACTAATCAAATTAATTTGTGATGTAAACTCCATCTACAAACGGTCTGATGTTCTATAATTCTCCAGTCATGCTAACCCTAACCCTAACCCTAACCCTAACCCTAACCCTAACCCTAACCCTAACCCTAACCCTAACCCATGCTTGAGAACTTGATCGAACTTGTTTCATATTCAAATCAGATTTCAGCTTTTTCAGTTTTCAAATTAAATGTTATAAAATTGTATTGCATTATATTAAATCACTATAGGCCGCAATTACTAAATAGGGCAAATTAGCGTGCGACTGCAGTCTAATATTCTAATCAAAATAGTATGGTCTAAAACCCAATTGTCTTTTCTTTCTTTTTTTGCCACAGGACAGCAATTGCGAGTACGTTTTCTGTCATCTTTGCAGGAATGTAGTATTTATCTTTAGCAAGATAATGAATGTAAATAGCAGGCACAAAAACAGAGATATTATAGGTACATTGTGTCACATGAATTAACATGCATCATCTTTTTCGAATATCTCACAGTCCACACTACAGTGCGAAAACAGTGTTTTCAAATTTATCCACTTGGGAGAGTTTTTTCAAAAAGCTCCATCTTCGTTGACAAAAAAACGTTGTCTCGGTGTGAACGGAAGGCCAAAACGGAGAGAAAAAGATGCACTTTCAAACGAAAACGTATAAGTGTGGACAAGGCCTAAGACAGGGGTATCAAACTCAGCTCCTGGAGGGTCACTGTCCTGCAGAGTAAAGTGAAGCATCCATCATATGCACACTTCAGAAACTCGCCAGAGGTAGAAGATCATCCGGGCACTTTTTGCCTACTTTTTGCTCAGACATACTTCTTTTGTCGCATACTGTTTTTCGCCTACTATATAGTGGGGAAGAATGTGATTTCGGATGCAACCCCAGTCTTCAGGATTTCTAGAAACGTTCAGACAGGTGTTTAGGAGCTAGTTGGAGCTACACTGTCCTCCAGCAAATCCAGATGCAATAAGGTCAGCCACAAAAATAACTGTCTCCACACCAGTTCATTGCTAATTTCTCACTGCACGTCTTTAGTAAATCCTGACAGTAGTTTTTTAATGCCAAAAGAGGGTTTGTGCTGTTTGAGCTGTTACTAAATCCGGCCCTAATTCTGCGAAATGACACATGGAGTGTATTATTTATTTTAATACCGTTGCCCCTTTGAAACCAAACTAAAAGTCACCTCATGAATTGTTCCTCAGGCTGTCACCCGCCAAGTCCTTGAAATAAACTCTGAATTTCTACATGGATCTCTCCATATATTGGGACTAGTAAATAAAAGAAGTGGCAAACACACCGACTGACAGCTCACTCATCTTTTTTTGTTTATAGCTCTCTGTTTCATTTTAATTGGAAAGAGAAAACATTCATACTGTCAGAGCACAACACATTCTTTGTAGGTAGACTGATCCGTGTTTAATTCTGCTAGTGCAAATGGATGTACCTTCGCAGTTCTTGCCATCAAAGGCCAGGGAGAAGCCTGTGGTACAGGAGCACTGGTAGGATCCCGGCGTGTTATCACAGGTCTGGGCGCACAGGCGGCCCGGGTACCGCCAACACTCATTTACATCTGCCAGCACAAAAAGATGCAGAGAACTGCATTACTTTACAAACATACTGTAGTCTGAGGAGCATCCCTCTCTCTTTCTCCATCCGTCTTTCTCCTTGCCTTGCTGTCCTCTTTCACTCCTCTATAGGAGCAGAAGGGATACAAGATTAGGATAATCTGCATGCTCTCTGGAGCATGAGCTGCTGTCAGCTTCATCTATATGCATGCTATTAGTCTGGCTAACCACAGAGAAAATGACATCCTTTGGGTAATTCAGTCACAGTATCCAAACTGTTTTTAAATCCTTCAAGTGCTTTATTTTGCAGCTGTGGTTTAAGATACTTTGAAAAAAGGGGGAAACTTGAATGTGTTTGAGGTCAGAAGTCGAAAGTGTCATTTTTAAAATGCTAAAATTCTTCCTTCTATTCTATACTTCATCCTCTACTTTTTGTCCCCATTGTGACGTATATCTGACTGAAGTGGCTTCTCAAACAAGAAAAAATGTAGGGCGGGACTTGATTTTGTCCATTGGGATTTGATTGGATCGTTGTGGTTTGCTATTGCTGTGATCTCATGTGAGTGACAGGTTGTCCCACCCTCGCAAGTTGCTGCAAGAGGGAGGGGATGTTATTTTGAGGGCACCTGAATAAAAATAAAATAATGATGTGCAAGTGTAAGTTTCCGCGTTCCACTCTGTGTCGTGCACAGTTGAGCGTGCAAGCCTTTCAAAGTATACTCCTTTGGCCATGAGCGCGGAAAGACGCGTCACACGGACAGTGCGCAGACCGTTGCGGAACGCGGATGGCCAAAGTATACTTTGGGCTCAAGCCTCACTCCCCTGGCCTTAAGAGGCGCATTAGCGACTGATGATAGAGACCGTTAGCGTGCCCACCTTCCATGAATATTCCAAAAATATGACTGATTTCATTGTGACTTACTGCATAGCATATTGTAAGGTCTGAAAGTGAAGTTTTGTTCAGCAAGCCTACTGTGTGCACTTGCTAATCTGAACAAAGATGTGTTTTGGCTGTGTACTTGTTGTGTGTGTCAGTGTATGAGTTGATACGCACCCACACAGAGCTGGCGAATGGTGTCGTACTGGTAGCCGGTTTGGCAGTCACAGCGGTAGCTGCCGGGTAGGTTGTGACAGATTTGGCCCTCTCCACAGCGGTGGGTGCCCATCTGACATTCATCCACATCTGCAGATCACATTCAGCAGTCTTACTAGTCCTTGTAGACTTTACAAGTCCAGTTAGTTTATACCAACAGAAATGGTAACAAAAAGTAATGCTACTGACATGTTTTTTTAAAAGTTGAAATCACAGTAATGGTTTGTTTTTTTGTGTATTTTTATGGTCAAGGTCCGTTGTACTTGAATGGTACATGAGTAATGATTCAATTTCAATGTGGTATACTGTGGTATTGCCCCAGTACATTTGAGAAATGCTCTTTAAACAAGTGGAATTAGCTTTCACCAAGCCTCACTTCAAAAAGAAATTTCAGAACTAAGAAATGTTTACGGGAACCAAGCCCAACAGTCCGAACAAGAAATTAAGTTTTCTCAACTTAAATTATCATGTTTTTCACAATAAAACGTGATAATTTAAGTTGAGAAAACTTAATTTCTTTAGGTGTTACCAATTGAAGTATTTTTTTTAAGTTGATCCAACTGTTCACTTTTTACAGTGTAATTTGAAAAAGAAATATTTTGTAACATAAAATAGTCTGTTACTTTTGACCAGTTTAATGAATCCTTGGTGAATAAAAGTATTAATTCCTTTAAAAAAAAACAATGTTTTAATATAAATAATAATAAGCCTAATGTTATAACAATCTATAAATCTAAAAACACTAAAAGTTTTCTGAAAGGGTTAGGTGTAAAGGTCAGGGTATATTTGCATGTGTCCTTACCAATACATCGTGCTCCATCAGGGCTGGAATGGTAACCCTGACTGCACATGATAATCTTGTGCTGACAGGTGTAAGAGCCCACAGTATTTATGCAATTAAAGCCAGTCGTACATGGTTCTCTCACACTGCTGCATTCATCAATGTCTACAATAAAGTGAGAGAGAGCATGAAAGTGATAAAACAAAGGTAAATGAAACAAAAAAGCAACTTTTCAAAAGTGTGTTTACTTAATGGGATTGTCATTTGTATTTTTCAGATTTTCAAACAGTGACAGTTTGGTATTCTTCATGCATCTGTCCTCTAGGGGGCACCAGGAGACTCTAAAGGTGTCTCTGCCTTGTCTTACCGATACAATTGCCGTGTGAGTCTTGAGTGAATCCTGTGAGACAGCGTTGCTTCGGGTTACACGTGAACGAACCATCAGTATTCTGACACTGGAAGCCCATTCCACAGTTATGAGTTCGCACAACACACTCATCGATGTCTAGAAGAGAAAAAGTGCACCAAATGTCAAACAGGCCAGTGGTTCGGACAGCTAGACACCACCCAGTCGGGTTGCAGATTTGTTTAGCTTTTGAGACTGATGCTGTTAGAAGATCTAAACAAATGAAGTTACCTCTCATAAAGACTTCAAGAAAATCTGTAAATCTCACCAAATTTGGCAAGCATAGACGCATAATGAATAGACGGGCGTCATCTGAGACATTTGTTGGAGGAGATGGGTTTGGACAGAGATCACAACAGTCCTCAATTACAAGTCAGAACTTCACAGTAGGTGGCACTGTGGCTCAATAACAGGCTGGGAAAGCATGCTCACACATTTCAAGACAGCTGGTCTCACAAAATCAAACCCCAGTTTCTCCACAGTCAACACTTGCATGGAATTAAAGAAAAAAATTTGTATTTTGTTAATGATACTGGCACACAAAACTTAATACGAGCGTCACTGAAAATAATGATAACCTGCAGTTCGTCAAATGAGTCAGACTTTGATTCAGTATCCATTCTGATGGATTCAGTTCAGAGAAGGATTCAAACCAGATTACCAGATTACCATAGTCGTGTTGCTGTTTTGATTCACAAAATAGAATAATTTGTTAATGAATTAGACTGCACTGATCATTCTGTACTGTTTCTGATTCACTAAAAGATCTGGCTCATAATGAGGCATTTATTAATGAATTGGACTGCACTGGTCACACTGTGTGTTTTTGACTCACTAGAAGAACTGGCTCATAATGAGTCATTTGTTTATGAATCGGACTGCTCTGGTCATGTTGTATCTTTTTGAAACACTAAAAAGAAACAGATCATAAGGTTAAATTGTCGGTTAATCGGACTACACTAGTCATGTTGCAAGTTATTTTTGCATGTAGCCCAAGGACAGAAAGATTTTTCTTGACATTAGTTCACAGTACACCATTTTTAGCTGCATTACATTCAATACAGATTGCAAACTCGCATTCAAACCGCAGGTAAATAGCACCATTACCTAAGCAGTATGAGACCTAGCTAACAAAATGATGTTCTGAGAACATTGTTAAAGTTCCCATTAAGGGGATAGTTCACCCAATAATGAAAATTCTGTGATTAATTACTCACCCTCATGTCGTTCCAAACCCGTAAGACTTTTGTTCATCTTCAGAACACAAATGAAGATTGTTTTGATGAAATCTGAGAGATTTCTGTCCCTCCATTGACAGCTACCCAACTACCACATTGCCGCTTCAAAAAGTTCACAAAGAGATTGTAAAACTAATCTATATGAATTGAGTGGTTTAGTCCAAATTTTCTGAAGAGACTCAATCGCTTTAAATGATGAACAGATTGAATTTAGGCTTTTATTCACATATAAACATTCATCGACTCTCACACATCAGTCTCACACACGGAAGCTCAAGCATGTTCGCTTGACGGTTTGTTCTCGCGTGTCAAGCAGGTTCGGTTGAGCTTCTGTTTAAGTTCGCTGATCAACAACTACATTATTTCTGAATGTTCTTTTAACGTTTAAAATGTCTACTGTTTGTAAAAAAAAAAAAAAAAACATAATTCTTAATTATGTGAATATTAAGGGAACATTCCATTTTATCATCCTTCAAACATTGTGGGATTTTTACTCTTGAATGTTCTCTGAACATTCTGAAGTAGTAACATTTAAAAATGTTAGACAAACATCCAATTAAAATGTAAAAATTCGCTTTTAGAACATTGTTAAAGACCAGTCTTTGAATGAAAGTGTTATTAATGTTACTGGAAGAATGCAAGGACAATCTTGCCAGGACATTAGGGAAGTTCTGAGAACATTCCTGTTACCTGGGAACCCATATATGGATATTGGTGAGCCTTTAATTTCAAGTTAAGATAGTCTTTCAAAATCCTACAGTTGCACTGTAGTAACAGAGTATGAATTTTCAACTGTCCAAAGCCTGCAATTAGTTAAAATCCATTATTGCTATTCCATCACTTACTGTATAATGATAATTATCCCTCCACACTTATTAAAATGCGCTGGGCCAAGTCCTGACAAGAATCAGAGACTCTTGCTAAGTTTTCTCTGTTCAAAGGCAGTGGTTAGATGGGTCTAAGCATCTGCTTTGTGTAAAAACAGAGTGCGGGATGCTTTAGATGTTAGCAAGTAAGAGCCCGAGGCAATCAGCTGTGGCCTCTTTCGAACTGCGAAGGCCTGCAAAAAAAAAATCACATTTTACTGCACAGATTGATGCATGGTTTCTGGTTCTTCTTTGCAGCGGTGATGGTGGTGTTTAGATGATGAAGACACTGGTCTGAGATCTGTGGAGTAATGTGGGCTATGACAAGGATAGAAGACCGTTTGTTATTGATTCTGTCCATATGCATCACTGGGCAGCCCTGATAGCCGGGGAAGAGTTGGACTGCTGCCATGTTTCTGCTGATTTGATCTCACATAGAAGCAAAGTTCACGTAGACATAACTCTCAATGTATTTTAATTAATACATCAATGCTCTCTGTGGACTTTTAGTGAAATTAAAGCTTGAGGGCCATTCACAAAAAGGTAAGACGCAGGTCAGTGGAACAAAAAATATGTGCTTTTTAAAAGTTCTTTTAACTTGAGTGCCACGTTTTTATAACACCATGCCATGTGTGTGACGCTGCAAAAGATGCAAGACGTGAGCATCAAACACATCCATCTAGCGCATCATTTTTGTGCCACTATCACCAAATTTACAAATGAAGAGTTCAGATGCAAAAGCCTCTAAGTGCCATCTGAAATTTTCTTATAGAATGATTATTTTTATCAAGCTCGTATATTTAAGTTCAGTAATTAAGCTCTTCACTTAAATGACAATTAATAGGTCATTTTCATTGCCATTTAAGTGAAATTACTGACCTTAAATACATGCATGTGAACTCTTCAAATAATGTTTGTTTTCAAGCACTCCTCTATTTGTCATTGGTCAGACAAACTGATAATGCCACCCCCAAATTCACACCATTGGTTAAATTATGTAGTTAAGTAGGGTTGGTGAGCCAGTTCTTATTCAGAAACAAAAGTTATTACCTTTATGTCTGACTCAAAATTTAAATTAGAGAAGATATTTTGAAGAATGTCGGTAACAAACAGTAGATGGGCCCCATTGACTTCAATAGATTTTTTCCATACTGTTTGGTTACCCATATTCTACAAAATATCTTCTTTTGTTTTCAGCAGAAAAATGAAATTCATACAGGTTTGGAACAACGTGAGGGTGAGTAAATGATGACAGAATTTTCAATTTTGGGTGAACTACCCCTTTAAGCTTTAAATTAGGAAACCAAAATGATGTTGTGTGTGTGTGTGTGTGTGTGTGTAAACATTTGCTGATACCATAGCCCCAACCCACCTTCACACACTCCGCTCCTCAGCTGGTAACCGCTCGAACATGAGATCTGCCTCTCGCACACAAACCCTCCTACCGTGTTCACGCAGCGCTCGTCTGCCTGGCAGGTGTGTGTGTTCGTCACACACTCGTTCACATCTGCAAAGCAAAAGTACAGCATTATTTTGCTGGGCTCCAAATTATAACATCCTCACACAGTGCCAGGGACATAAATGGGGAGTTACATCCACAAAAGCCTGGAATGGAGAAGCTGAAGCTGGTGGAGAGGCAAGCAGGTGAGACGGCAGTGTAAAAAACATCCCATTGTGTGTTTCCATAAACCGAGGCACACATCAGGCAATTTGCTTCATGTCTTGAGTTCTGGCACTGTGGCGAACTGTCAAGATCTTCGGTTGGCCAGATTTATTAAAGGCAATAACTCTGGACTATGTTGAAAAACAAGATACCCAGAGAGAGGAGAAAAATAATTACTTGAAGCTTAGACAATGGCTGATTTGTGGTCCCCCCAAAAAAAGGATTCAATCTGTCATGTTATTGCCAGAGGAAATAATTTCAGGGAACAGGGTGGAAATGTTTGTGCTTTCCTCTGGCCACATTAGGACAAAAGAGAAAAGAGCACATGGTACATTATCTGTTCCACACAAAAGCTGGTAACACCATAGAGAAAACAATGAATTTGAATGTTTCAAAGTTTTTTGGATGCCAAAGCATTGGATAATAACAGAATTGCAATTCCAGAATGGAATACCAAAAGCAAAAACTAGTGTTTTACAGGCTTGTGCAAAATTCAGAATTTGAGAATTGCCCTCCATTCAATTCATGAATTTGAATTTGAATTGAATTTACTCCGCCCCACAGGACATTGAATTGAATTTGAATTGGAATGACAGGAAGTGGAATTAAATTCATGGCAATTCAAAGAAATTCCACTCAGTCACACAACAGAAAGAATGTGTTGAGTCTCACATGCATTCAGTGTTAGGAAGGTTATTTTGGAAATGTTTTTGCTTATTACTGTTATTAGTTACCCATTATAAATGTGGTTTGGATTACTTTATTTGGATAACTTTATCAATGCAAAGCAATTTCGTTTTAAGTTGATTAGTACACTCTTAAAACGGATGTGTTAAAAACAACACAACCTGTGTTATATCTTAACACACCTGTGTGTCTAGTTAAGGACAACACATTTTGTGTTACTTTTAACTCAACCAGTGTGTTATTGTTCTTAACACAGGGAGTGTGTTGAAACCTTTTACACACTAATGTGTTATAGTTACACAACTTGTGTCAGATATGTGTCACATGTGACTGTAGTCAGTGTGTATTTGCCAGAGTTACTTCCTGTGTTTTTACAACTGAGTGTCTGGATGAACACTGAAACGTATTGTTAACTTGTGTTTATGGAGTCCAGTGACATTTAATAAAGAGTTTGTTTGAACATTTGGATGGTTTAGACATCATGAATCTACATAGACAAGCTCTTATTGAGAATTAACTGAGTTTTAGATGTTGATGTTTCACTGAATGTTTTATTTGAAGTCACCAGAATCGTGATTAATGGCTCCTTTATTTGAGCTCTTGACCCTTTACTCTTCTTTTAGTTTTTCTCTGGCTGCTTTAACTGTATTTTAATAAAATAGGCCTACATTTGTTATGGTGAGAGAAAATATGATCAGATGTTTCTTGATGATGTCATAATCAACAAGTGCTGATCTGATCAAGTCTTTGAGTATATGGATGGTGTGCATTTAATTTATTTATTTGCTAGATATAACAATCTTGTGACACTACATCATGCTATCCATCATAATAAAAAATGTTTTCTAAAAATTTTAATCTGCAGCAGAAACTAGACAAATACAGACATCAAGAATCAGCGTATGAATCTCAACAATGGTGATAAACAAAAAGCTCCATGCCGCAATGCATGCTGGGAGTCATGGATGAGATTTGTACTATGGTGGCACCCAGCATGCATTGCGGCATGAAGCTTTATGTTTGTCACCATTGTTGAGATTCATGTGCTGATTCTTGATGTCTGCTTGATACCATAGACTGTAAAGTCCTGTATGCACTGTACATTTAAAAAATAATTTTAAGCTAATTGTAATATGCTAATCCTTTTAAAAGTCATCTTTTAAATATTACATTAATCTTATAAATATTGAACTCTTGCTGAGCTTAACAACACTACATATCCATGGTGATAATATTATCATCTAAACATATTTTTCTCATGATTATTTCTGCTGTTTAAAGTGTTAAAATAAATACACATTTACAGCAATCACAGAAAACGAATGTTAAAGAGTTAAAGGTCAAGAGCCCAAATAAAGCTGACACTAATCACGATTCTGGTGACTTTAAATGAAACATTCAATGAATCGTCAACACCAAAACCTGTTCATTCTCAATAAGAGCTTCTGTAGAGTCTGACAGAAATAAAGTTAATCTGGTTATTAATAACAAGTGAAAGCAGCATTTGAAAAAGACATTGAAAAAGAGGCATGATGTGATTGGCTGCCAAAAAACACCCGTTAATCTTTAAGTTTTCATGAATTAAGATTTAATTTATTTATTTGAATGTATTGCTTTATTTATTTTAGAGCATTTTATGGGATACCATATAAAATATACCTATAATTTTTTTTTCATAAACACAAACTCTCCTCCATCCAGTGCTATTCTATCCAGAGTTACACTTGAACACACATTGTGTGTTAAAAATATACACAACATGTGTCAAAATACCATCAACACATGCTGTGTGTTGTTTTTTAACACATCTCTTTTTAGAGTGTAACTAATTGAATTAAACATTTTACCTCAGTAATACAACTAAATACAATTACATTAATTTTGTAATTTATTAACAGAAATTTCATTTCACGTAACTATTTACTCCTCAAAAAAAATTTCCTCAAAAATACATTTTGTTCTAAAATAGATATTGATCAAATTCTTGAAATAAATTACCCCCTCAATGTTGTTTAATTCGTTTTTTTTTTTTTTTACATTGCTTTTAACATTCATCGCTGGGGGAAAACATATCCTTTTAATGTAATCTGTACAAGTAGTTCAAACTAATATCATTTATAATGCAATCATATCTGACGTAAAGCTTCATTGTTAAACACTTCACTTAAAATATGTATATGAATTTCTTTGAATTTTTATTGAATTGCAATTCTGCTTCGTTTAATTCAAATTCGAATTGTAATTCTAGATCCTGTTTTTGACATCAATTCAAATTCAATTCAAATTCAAGAATTGAATTGGAATTAAGGAGTCATTCTCAATTCAATTCTGAATTGTGCACAAGCCTGGTGTTTTAGGTAAATACAAATGGCGTTGTTGTTGTCATCTCAGTGACCACACTTTGTGAATCTTGTTTTCAGGCAGAGGTATGCAATAATACTATAAGTACATAGTCGCAATAGTGCAATGCAGAGGCAGCTGTAAATGTTTATATATATATATATAAGGAAGACAAGACCAATCACTAATTATACAAATATATAAGTGCTTCGGGTTGACGTAATGTAGAACAACTCGAAAGATGAAAGAAATTTGAATATGCGTTAAATACGTGAATAATTGTCTATTGAGTGGTTTTGAGAGAAATAGGAAGAAGGTTAAAGAAAAAGAGGAGAGATGGCTCACAAAAAATAGCAATTACCTTCTTAACAAACATCAAGAACAAACTTAATTTTCATTTATAAGTAAAAGTATTTTCTACAAAAGTAGTTCATTATTAAATATATTTAAACAGTACATTTTATAGTCATTTATACCAAAACTGTTTTGTTACCAACATTCTTCAAAATATCTTGTTTTATGTAAAGTCATACAGGTTTTGAATGACATAAGCATAAGTAAATGGTGATAGAATTTTCATTTTTGAGTGGACCAGCCCTTTGAAGGTTCACGCTTTAGTTACCAGGGAACCGAGATCACTCTCTATCTCTGTCTTTTTTAAAAGGTTCCTGCATTCAAGTGCACATTATCTAGCCCCAAAAGGCACATAGAAAGCAGCTCTGACACCCTCTTGCACTCTGTCGCAGATCCAGCGCAGAAGTGTCAACAAGCTGCCTCATCAACATACATGAGCAGTGGCACTTATTCAAAAATTTGCTTCATTATAACAATATAGTGAATTGCCTTCAAAATGTGGTACTCTGAAATGCATTAGAGGATATGCATGGGATGAATAATGCATGTTTGCAGACTGCAGGCAAAAGTGAGAGGGTTAGTGGTATTGCAAAGGGATGCGACTGCGGTGCATCAGGATTATGGTCTGTCAACATTATGTCTATATCGGATGTGCTGTTGTGATCAATAAGGGTTAAGATGAGAGGGTGATGATGACCGTCCAAGATGGTTGCAAGCTTGGGTTCACCTTTCTGTCTCAATTCCTGTCTTTGTTTTCTTATGAGTCCGTTTTGTTATTGTTACTAAAACTTTTTAAAATAGAGTAATTGAAATAAAGCTGAAATAAAATAAAATAGAAATATTAGATAAAAAAAAAAAAAAAAGTAAAATGTTGCCTTGGTAACTAACTGAAATAAACAAGTCTCTAAGCCCTTGCTAAAGTTTAATGCATGAATGTTTCGCCAATCTTTATTACATATTCGGGTCTTTAGCGACCCGGATCTATATCTAACACGGATGGACCTCTACCTGTCGCGATAATATAAAACTCTCCTGATATTAGAGAAACAATTACAGAAGAATAAAATAAAGCATATTTTGTTACCTTTTGGAGCTCGGAAGGGTTCAGTTTGAGCAAATGTTTTATACCATCATCACTGTCCTCGTCAGAGCTAATTTCCCAGTACATTCAACATCATATTCGCCATCTCAAACATATTCTCAAAACTATCATTTTCAACATCTGCAAAATCAATATTTTGATCGCTGACAGCTTCTTCACAAGACCCACCATCAAGTGACAGTGACACTAGTATTTGATTGCGTTCAGTACTTGCTCTGCAGTAAATCGCTGAGCCATTTCAAGTTTTGCTGATGATAATTCCTATACTTTTGTTTTCTGCCTGCCGTAACTATGAGTGAAACGTCACTTCATCATTGTGTATCAGACATTGCCACCTTGTGGAATAAAGGTGAATTCAACTTATTCAGTCATCAAATATTAAATTATTGTTGTGCAGAAAAAATATATTTGTTACACTGTTACACACCTTGATTTTCTTGTTATATTTTATAATGAATTGATTGAGGACTACTAAGAAGGTTGATGTATAACTTTAAAGAATGAATGAGGAGGAGGGTAGTAAAAGACCCCTCGGGTCACTAAAGACGTTTAAGGGTTAAGTTGAAGTACTAAAATTTCTAAACTGAAATAAATTACAGCTAAATACAAATATAAAAAACAAAAAATGACAAAAGCACATAACCAAATTACTAAACCTTAAACTAAAGTTAAAAAGCTAATTCAAAATGTTAATACATGCTACAAGTACAGTATATAATTAATACTAAAATAACTGTTATGAGCTGACTACTGAACACGCACATTTGCACGTTCACTTTTGTACTTCTATGAGAGAACTAGGAAGTCACAAGTAAATTAATAAAAAATGCATTAAAGTATTAAACAATCAAATAATTATATTAATAATAATATATAAATAATAGTAATAAATGCCACAGGTTCTTACGTGTATCATCAAACACAGCATGCTAGTTTAAATATGAGGGAGGCAAGATTTATTGATGAACAATCAATTGATGAACTTAAATTTTTGGTGCACAGTATGTCATGCATGCACATTATCATTTACTTCATTCATTTTGAACCAAACAATGCCATACAAACCTCTAAAAACATGAAAATTGAGCAATAATCTTCAAAGCCTAAACTTTCCCATCTATAGCTACTCCAAAACATCACTGCTATTTGGTTTAGAGGCAGATCTAAGACGCCCATTAACTACCTCAAGAATCAACCTACTGTAATAGACTGAGACATTTGTGTATGCTAACCACTAATGCCTTCTATGTTTTGGTTATGTCTGGAGGAAGGCAAAACAAATTCAACACGTCCCCACAGCTTCTGGTGAGAAGTCTGAGCAAACTAGACACCCATTATGCAACCGCATGTATATGAACTGGTTATAAGAGCATGCCGATGAGCTTTTGGGTTTCCTTCTAGTGTGTTAGTGAGTGTTGATCTGGGCAAGCGATGGGCCAACATGCCCCAACAGTGTGCAATGAGCTGAGACGGTCCCACGGTACCAGCTGAAAGCTCTTACCCACACAATCTCTATTCTGGTTGTGAATAAAGCCCTCATCGCACATCTCATTCAGCCGCACACACTGGTAGGAGCCCTCCCGGTTCACACACACCTCGTCCAGGGAGCAATTGTGTCTGCCGCTCGTGCACTCATTCACATCTACGGTACACATAACACTTTAGTTAAAGAGAAAAGGCACATGCTGAGATGCAAACACATACTGTAACACAGCCACCTCCACCATCATAGAGTCGTGCTAGCATTTTACGAGGTGCGAGATCAGATCAGGTTTGGTTTCTAATAGTGAGGTTTGCTCTCAATTATTCAACCATTTTATTGTTGTTCGAAGTGGGTTTTCTTTGTGGGGAAATCGCATGCATGTGTGGCTTTATGAATCTATAACACTTAATGTTTACCACGTGAATACAGCTTATGAAGAGAAACAGATGCCAGAGAAACTCCAGGGAGGATATACATGCACAGTCTCGTATTTTGAGCTTGCATTTGGAAGTGTAAAATGTCGATCATAAATGGAATGAAATTGAATACTAAAACATTTCATTAAAAAAAACAATCTAGTTTCCTGCAGAGTGTGACTTAAGTCCTTGGCTCCACAGCAAAGCCAGTCAAGCTTCATTTTGTTTCTGCCAAACGAAATCAAGGTCTCTGCCCACCCGCATTCAGCATATGGGAATGCTTTGACGGAGAGACGCAGAAAGAGAGAGTGAAATAAACTCTTTAAGTACAGAGATAATTCAACAGTGAAAACTGCCCTCTCAGCTGAAGCCATTGCGATTATATCCTCCCTTAAACTGTCCTCACATGCAAAAATAGCACTGATTTACAGTTCCTGTCTCTTGAATCAATGTGAACATGAAGTAAAATCTGACATTCATGTTGAGCCTAAGGCAATTTGCATTTCAGTCAAACAAACACTATTAATCGTTGTTGAATGTCATAGTAATAAATTCTACATAAGCTGAACTAAAACAGAGAATATGATCAGTTGGTTGTAACTTCTACATTTGCTGAAGAAGTTAAAAGCCGGTTTACACTGGGCAATTGTTTTCTTTCCTTTACGGCCTTTGCTTGTCATATTGTACAATATGACCCCAGTGAGATTTTGGGTAAAGGCCAAGGCAGACTGTGCAACATCAACAGTATTTGATGTTATACTGTATGATATACAGCTAAAAGTTTGGTCACAATTGACAGGCCATTTAACGTTCCGTTTAATATATTCTTTGGCATTTGAAATGGTACATAAATCCAAGTCCTTTGAGTGTTTTGCATAGAAAAAATTTTAACATAGAAAAATGGGAAAAACTAGGAGTTTTAGAAGGAGAAGAAGTAGTAAGATTAATGTAAATAATTTGCCATTGGTGAGCTCGCATAAGGCAAAATCAACAATCTTGCATCACCATTTTGCCTAATGATAAAATAAATCTGGTACAATCTCAGATATTTGTTTTAAACGACTAAATTCTCGAAAAATATATACACTGCAAAATAATTTTCCTAAAATTTTCAGTATAGTTCTAAGCATCCTTAAAGCAAGAAAAATGTATTTGATAAGCTAAACATTTTATTACAATGTGTAAAAAATAAGAAACATTTATTTAAATTGTAGTGAATGTTTCTAATTTGTATTTAATTATGTATTATATTATATTATATTATATTAAATAAAATTAATGAATTATGATTATATTAAATTATAATGAATGTTTTAACCATAATTGTTTTTAAACTTTTATCAACCTTTAACATAATTGGCAAATGTATATTTTCTTGTTTTAACCATAATTTTATTTAGACTTTAATCAAATTACAGTCAGGTGTTATTCTGTAAATTTCAAATGAACAAATTTATATCTTCTTGTTTTAACCATATTTTTTTTAACATGTATGTATATATATATATATATATATATATATAATTTGTTATATATATATATATATATGTATAAACAACATTATAGTTAAAACAAGAATGAATATATATATGTATATATATATATATATATATATATATATATATATATATATATATATATATATATATATATATATATATATATATATACTGTATATACATACATGTTAAAAAAAATATGGTTAAAACAAGAAGATATAAATTTGTTATTTGTTATAAATATATATTCATTCTTGTTTTAACTATAATTTTGTTTAGACTTTTATCAGCTCACTGTCAGGTGTTATACTGTAAATTACATAAAGAGCCAGCAAAATATTGTTTTTGGATAAGTTTATAGCAACATCTCTGCATGGCAATTTTATTAGCACCTTCCATGACAAGTTTAGGATATGGAATGAAAAGACCTTGAAAAATATAGTCTGCAACACTATCAGTACAGTAAATAAACATGTGGTAAAAGTGTCAGATCAGACAGGAAGATGTATTGTGAGACAGCAGAGCTGTCGAACCCAGGGCTGAGGTCACTGTTTATTATTGTAGTCAGGGCTGAAGGAGAGTAATTGGTCATGGATCAGTGAAGCTGAAGGAAGCAGATCCTCAGGTAAGAATGTGATGTTCAAATCTCTTGTCATAATCCTTTGGGTATAACTGCTATACAGTACATGAGTGATTCAGTCCACTAAGGGATTGGTTAGTGTTTATCAGTGTTTTGTGACAGCTCGGTGTGTATTTGTAGTTTTAGACCAATTTAGAGTACTTTACCTTCACAGGTGTGTATGTCTGCCATCAGAGAGAATCCTGGGAAACAGGAACATTGGACCAGTCCTCTTACCACAGAACACTGCTGAGAGCAGGGCCCATTACCTGCAGACAGTAGTAAAACTCAGTTAATACATCTATCACACTTCTTTTTATCAATTACATTATAATTACAATGGCAAGGATCACTGTTATTATTGTTGCGCTTGAATGATCAAATACACACAATTATGTCAAAATGCCCATCGTGGAGCATTCATGTAAACACAGTCGGTTATGTCTTATGTAAACAGTTTGGTGAAAACTGGATGTTTGTGAGTATTTTAGATCAACACATTTGGTCTTAAAGTGACAGGAGCCTAATATATCTACAGCCATCTGTGTCATTAATCATTTGTCATAAAAGACAAAGAGAAAATCACTCACTGCTCTTGACAGAATAACTTATGTAGGCACAATATGTAATATTTATAGATTAAAATATCCCAAAACCACTAGTGCAAAGTTATATATATTGTTGACTTGTAAACTAATCATTGTTATTTCGCTCAATACAGTTAATTATCGGTCTTATTGTTTGATTCTCTTGTTTTCTTGGTTTACAGCGAGTAACATGTTTGTACCATGCCTTAGAGACACTGTTTTGTCAAGTGGCTAACATAGCATACTCAGAAAGAGCTTTATTTGTAGTAACAGTATAATACAGCATTTACTCTGCCATACAATTTAAACATTAAGTACATGCCATTTAGCAACACAAGTCATCCATATTTCATTAATATGATATTCAAATATCGATATAGTTAACAAGCATCTCAAATCAGCCACAGAGCGAACGCACAGAGTAACGTTATAACATAACTTTCAACACACTCAAATGTATATTTAGTATGATTGTTTCTACCAAGTAAAACAGCGCTGCATTACCCCACAATTTTTATTTAAAATCCCAAAATTTTAAAGTGACCTGTATGAGTAGTAATTCAGCACTAACTGTAACAAAATTCAAGTTCAAGGAAGAAGGAGACGTGAACCAGCAATGGTTAAAAAGTAATTTTAATCGTAAAATAAACAAACTGCGAAATATAAGGATAATAAAAGCTCCGGTGCTCTTCCATGGGACTCGGTCCGCTCCCAGGCTCTCTGCCCAGTACATCTCATCCATGAACACGATTTCTGCCTGATTCCCGTCAGATTGCTTTCCATCGGCTGTGGAGGTGAAGACGACAACTCCCATGATTCCACTCTCATTAATGCCAGAATGGAGCTGCTGTGCTCATGGATGACCATAACAGATTTCGTTCAAAATTGAACTATGATCAGCATGACTTAACGAGTCACCCAGATACATCCAGATAATTTCCGTACTGATTGATCCTCCAGAAACACGACAGTGTCCCAGACAAGTAACAGACTTCCAGTCCATCAACCCCAAACCACGTATACATAAAACACTGTGGCATTTGGACTTCTCTTGTGAAGTGCTTTATCTTCTGGATGGCCTGCTGGATGAGGAGGAAGTGGTGATTTTTTGCTCTTCTGTTCAGCGTGTTTCAATTAAGATAACATATGCTGTGCAGAGCATTAGAATGACCATACAATACCTGTGAGGCTACATGGTCTGGAATTTAGTTCTCTGTTATGGTGCCAGAATGTTACGAATCATTGAAATATTGTGCCAATCTCATGACATTTGAAAGAACAATGTTATGTGCACACCAAAACAACCAATTATGTTAGGATTTGACTGAGAGGCCGGCTGCTGACAAAAAATTAAATCAAAAATCACTTAATTTCAAATAAAGGATTCTGAGTTCTTTCAACCACAAAACATATGCATAATGATTCATCATGAAAAAAAAAATCTTAATATGTATTAAAAATGTCTAAACATTCTTAGGCCTCTAAAGTCTAAAACACATATATAACTTTAAAAGGTAAAAAACTAATACAAAATGTAAAATTTTATAATCAGTATATGATATTTATATTTTACCATATTACCGTTTTTACTTTATTTTTGATTCAATAAATGTAGCCTTGTTGAGTATAAGAAACTTCTTTCAAAAAAAAAAAATCGTACTAACCCCAAACCTTTGAACAATAGTTTGTTATGTGAACTTTAAACACTACGTGGCTGTCGAATGCCTGAATCTGATTGGTTGACGAACGTTCTAAGGTGTGCAATTATTTTCAGGGAAACGCACGGCTAAAGTAGTTCCAAGCAGGTCTTGACCGCATTATACGTCGCCAAATGCTTTCAGTTATTTCAAAGGTCCTTACAGCCTTTAACAGCAAAAGAACTAAAACCCACAACGATTACGTACCTGCACATGGGTTGTGAAAGACTGGGGGTTGAGTGGTGGTTTCTCGTCTTGCTGGAGCTACAGTAAGCAGCCTGTCTTCTTCACCAACCCTGTTGTCTTCCTCCAGCTTCTCTGTCAGAAAGAGAGAGAAAAGAGTGAAATGTCACAGGGATGAGTCATTCCTTTTTCATTTTACACCCTGTCAGATGGTTTTTGGTAGAGGAACTACCAAAAAATTGTTTTTCCAACATTTAATCATGACCAGATGCGAAATATGGAAAGCGCTATTTGATTTGTGACGTTTGCAAACATATATCTTATGCTCAGAATTTCTTTCATTCCAAAAGTCAGCTGAAGAATGCTGGAGGGAAGTTATTTGTGGTCGTATCATTAGTTCAGTCCAGACATGAGATCATGAGTCAAGTTTCAAACTGCGGAGAAGCACAACACTATCTCTATCGACACTTCCATGTCACCAGAGACACAAAAACAATATTGACACATGATGACAATCCCATCATGCAGTGGCGTTGTTAGGGTTTGGCTGTATAACCAAGGAAACAGGACAAATAATTACAAACTGCAGGAAATCAGGCAAAGCAAAGATAGTCCCATCACTGTGCTATCTAGTTAAAGGGATAATTCACTCAAAAATGAACTTTCATTTATATATGTTTTTATATATTTATATATTGTCATTTTGGAGCTAGACCGACCCAGTTATTGATTTTATAATATTAAGAAAACTGTACAGGATATTGATATTAATGGAGATTGATCAAAATTCATGTTTTTAAAAACAAAAATCTCAAATAGTTATGAAATAACATGCAGTGTTGTTTGCCTGTGCTTCAACGTGTTATGTTATATAAAGAATTAATATTATTCATGTTCTTTAGAGTTCAAAAATAATATTCCAGGATGTCTAATTCACTGACTCATCATAAAAAACCTTCACTAGATTGCTATATGTGCATGCACGCACCAAAATGCAAAGTCACAGTACACACAGTGTTATTTAAGGTCATTTTAAATCCAAATAAGTTCTAAGTAATGCGAACACACTGCAGACAGGATATTGAGAAGGTATTAAGATTAATTCCTCTATTTAATGCAGGGCTGATAGAGTGTGTTTTGAGTGCATAAAGATTAGACTTCATTATGCTAGGTTGTATACAGAAGTATATCTCTGCACTGAAAGTCTAGGAATAACATAAACCCTCACTGGTTCTCAACAGCCTTTATGCATATCCAAATAGAATATTTGTTGAACTATACCTGCTTAATCTAAAATGGTTAACACACAAAACTGAATCTACATGCAGTATAACACAAGCAAACAGGTTGTCCCTGAGTCATCAGAACTCAAGGAGGGGCTGATCTTACCTGGCACACATGTGCGGGCATCCTGCAGGAGTGTGTATCCAGGGTGGCAGGCGCACAGGTAGGAGTCACGAGTGTTGATGCAGGTGTGATGGCAGAGAAGTGCAAATCTCTGGCACCTGTCATCATGCTCCAAATCCTCCAGTGAATTAGCCGCAGGATCCACATCCCCAACCGACAGCGCTTGCTTCGAAAACCGACTGTCTGATACTGAGGAAGGGGAGAGATGGTAAGATTAGTAAGATCTCTTGCATGTGACTCTATTTACATTACTGACACCAATGCATATACACTGTCACTAGGGATGCAACAATATCAGAATTCTGGTTGATAAGCCAGAATTCTAATCTTATAGATAAGCCTGATAAGCCTATTTAAATATTCATGTTATGGCCAATAAATGATAAACGGTTTAAAAATTAAAGAAACAAACTATAAATAAAACACTGAAAAATTAAATCAATCATTTAAATGCTGCAAGTGAATTTAGTCATCACGACATATGAAGCATTTAGGCAACACTTTACTTAAAGGTATTCATAAAGTACGTTATAATGCATAATATATATTCATAAATAATCAAAATATTATCAAAAACACAATGTAGAGCTAAAACAAGTTAATTCTGAGTAACAAATGCTTTGGAAAAAAAGTGCATCATAAGTGATCAAACTGAACATGCTCAGTTCTAAGTTCTAATTTTAAAGTAATTTTAAAGGTACACTATGTAATTACAGTGAATATAATGAGCGAGTATATCATGAATCCATTTTCCAAACCGTGTTTTTGTCTTATCCTGAATCACTATGGTACGTCTATAATAAGTGTTTATAATGACAATCGCTGTGGAGTAGCCCAGTACATGCATGACTACATAAACAGAGAAAAGTAGCTTTAGCTACAATGTTCTTCCACAAAACACGTGCAGTTCTATTTATTAAAGGGACTATGTGTAGCTTTTTAGGTATTTTATTATCTAAAATCAATATTTTTATCAATAAATATGCCCTCAATGGTGTACAAATACCTATGCCAATGATCAGACTAATCCTCGTAAACGAAGAATTTATTATCTTTATGTACATGGGACGGGTAGGTCTACGGAGGCTTCCATGTAGTTCCGCCATCTTGAAAAACTATAATAGCAGAGAGGGACAAAAAGTACTAGGCCAACGCATTTCCACAACGCGTTTTCGTTCAGAGCCAGAAGCCAGCAGAAGCGGAGGAGCAGAGCAGTGAGAGGCGCTTGTCACTGCCGCGGCAAGTTTAAAAGGATGCACTGCACGGTTATTTATACACCGTTCATTCATACATACATATGAGTCACAGGATGAGTCCTCGTCGTCGAAAAAGTCCAAAATAGACCGTAAAAGGAAACGTGACCGGAGATTACAAAAACAAGGGTTAATGTCGGGATAGCTAATGCAGGAGAAAGCTTTCAAAAGAGACCCTGAAGTTGCCTGCTTTCTTCTCGACAGGTAAGTCAATGTTACCGTCTTAATTACAAGCTTTTTTTTCATTGCTTGGTTGTGTACTTTATTATATAGACAGTAGAACATTTATAGTTAAAAGTTAAACAGGCTCTTTGAAGAATAGCAGCTACTGAGTAAAGTAACGTTAGAGAAGGCTCTGATGATGATGATATCTAACAATGCACGTACTTCAAAACATATAACGAGTAAAGAAGGCATTACTACTAATTACCATAGTTAATGTTTTTCACAGTCAGTAATTCATACTGTAACATTCTTTTTTTCGTTGTTTCAAGTTTCAGTTTGTTTTAAATAACAAACCTGTTCACCCGAAGAAAAACTCGAAGTGCTATTATAAGACATCCTGCCATAGCTTTTTGGTACATAACGGCTACCGTAGATGCAACGCGCATTTGAAAAAGTGAGGCGCTGGAGAGCATTATTCGTTTGAATGCAAAATACAATTTCACCACTAGATGGGAGAAATTCCTACACACAGTCCCTTTAACCACTAGAGAGGTTACAGAGTGTACCTTTAAGTTGCTCATGCTAATTATTGATAGTCAACTTTTTCTACATTTAATTGTTCAATCAACCTTTAAAATGCATATGACAAAATAGAAGCTTCATTATTTTAAGTGAATTACAATATTGGCAGTTTTCAACAAAGGTTTTGATTTAATGATATAACATAGCATGACAATATAAATACATGTGCACATCTCAACCATTTCAAAATAATAAGTACTTGTATCATTTTTATTGGGATGCATACCATTTGGTGTAAAGCTATAAACTTCCCATGTCATAAATGAACTGTTATTTTGAGAGACTTTCTGGCTTTGACTCACAGAAAGCATTTGATTTGAAGGGCCCTTTGAAGCAGTTATTTTTTAGCATTTCTGTCTGGAAAGACACTACAACAACAGATGCTATGATTGTTTTCCCTTCAAAGTGCCCTGAGTAGATAATATTAATGCAATCTGAAATGTCCTGACAGTCATAGGGGTCTACAGGGGTCCTCTCTATGATATTATTTCCTGTTTTATGGGGGGTTGTTTGTCACAAGATGGCTCCCACATCCACACTGACTTTCGCGAAAGTGATTAGGCAGACGTTTTTTTTGTGTGGAAATATCTTTACGTAAACATAATACATAAAGCAACACTCCAGTCAACATCTGTCATTCCACCACTGCCAGCTGTTCTTGCCATGCTCTCTGTGTCCTCCATCTGCCAATCACATCCTATCAATCCCAAATCCACAATCGACGAATTCTAAGGAGTTAATCAACAGGCTTTCCAACATCGCACACCAATTTGGCAAGGTGTTCGACTGACTTGGCAATTAGCGTCTGGCTAAACATTATAAACAGACTCGGCTTCACCTTACACAGCGCACTGGTGTAAAGTAAATATTTCTCACAGTCATTAACTGAATGTAAATGCAATGGAGGGAGAAGGAGATTAAACATTTCCGCTATAATTAATCACGTTACGGGTGTGAGGTGGCAGGGGGCCTGAGAAAGCATCCCTCATGGAAATAATTACCTCTCAACCGTTTTTGTATCGCTTAAACCTTTGATGCAACCGAAAGGGATTACATAGTTAACATAGCAATAGTCTCCTTAAAAAGAGAAAGAAAATGCATTTCTTTGGATACCTCTATGGAGGCAATTTAATTGGACTTATTTTAGCATTCCATCATCTGTATGTGCAACACGAAAAGGAAATAAACCAGTAGCTACTGACACGGCTACAGCTAATCTCACCTTGCCTCAGGATATCAGGTTGGCTCTTAAGGGGAAGCAAGGCACTGGGCCAAAGGAATGCGCCATTTGAGACATAGCAAGAGGTAAAGTCTGGGTTTTAAGTCTCATTCAAAGGAATATTGACCTGGGTCTATTGACTAAGGTTTTGCTGATAACTGAGAGAGTGCTAGTTGGGTAATGGACATCTGCCATTACACTGATATGACACTATGGCTCTCAGGGTGATAGAATAAAAGCCAGGATGTGAGGTGTTGAACAACTTTATTTAGCTATAAGCCACATACAGGTTTAAGGCACTTAATAAATTAGGAGGAAATTGAGGAAAATGTTCCTCACACACACACGCACTCACAATGTATTAGACGCGGTTCATTGCTTATGTTTCTCTGATAAATTTGAAATCTATTTAAAAATTATTAAACATTTTAATGCAAATTCTTGGATTCTTGGAACTTTTTTTTATCGCATTTAACAAAAAACAAAACAAAAAAAATTACTTTAATTTTACTACACAGTCAGACAATGTGCGGGTCTGGATTTGGATTTCCGCTGTATTTTCTCCAGTGAACATTATTCATGTCTTCCGAATACAAAAGGATTAAGTAAACATCCATTTTCCAAATTAAATTGATTTCACACAATAAAAGAATTATGTTGCATTACCTCATTTTAATAAATTCAATTTAAAAAGCAGCAAAATCAATTTTTGGAGTGTACACAGTCTATTCCTAAACTAATATCAAGTCTTATCCCAGTGTAAACATATAGCATAATTCCAAAAAAGAGAACAATGTTTCCATGCAAATCCTGCCAAAATTAGTGAAATTAGTCAGCTGAAACATTTGAGACAGAAGGAAAGTTTGCTGGCACGGGCAGAGAGGCAACAGCCTGCTTTGCCATCTGCTTCTGATTCAGCCCAGCTTGCCAGCATCTTTGTACGTTATTCTGAACGGTAACGTGACACCTGACCAATCAGCTCTGGGCATCTTTCTTTCCTCTGATCCATCAATGTCAACCTCTCGGCCAGAAGTGTGACGAACTTGAACGTGAAACTGAATGCCAAGACAAAGCCATATTTCAGACGCTTCCAAATATGATCCAGGCTTTAAAAACAAACAAGCAAAATCACGACTAAGGCACTGGTGTTAATAAGAAGACATAAACTCAGAAGTCACTGGGATGAGGAGATAACTGGGACATTGTGGTAAAAAAAAAACTGAAAACTCAAAACTGAGACATTCCAGGTCCTCGTGTGGTTTCACATCATATAGTGTGTCTCCATCACAACCCTTTCTTGGCATGACAGCCCGTCTAAATCTGTTCGTCAAAATAAAATATGAACTCTCACTCACCCCGGACCCAACCACTGGAAATCAGCCATACACTACATTGCAAAGCATGAGTAAACTCTGCTGTAAAAACAAAACTCCAGGTTGTGTAAAAGACAAGAATTTCACCTCTCTTAGGAAGAGCAGTCGGTTGAGGTCTCTGTTTTTTCTTGATCGCGGGCGGAGCAGGACCTTCCTCGCCCTCCTCGCAGCACGTGAGGAAGACGTGTCCACATGGGTAACTCAGATGCTCATGCACTTCACAGCCTTTACCTTCATTTCGTAAACGCAGACCCAGTGCACAGCAGTTACAGCAGTCCTACATTAAATAGCATAGCAAGAAAGAGATCGAAAACATTTTTTTCAGTCCTAATCAGTCATGATGTGACTGTCGAGCAATAAGTAATTTGTCAAGCAGCAAGTCATTTCCACACTGAAAGCCAAAATTATGTATAATGTTACACAAACACAGTCAATCAGAGCATTTTTGAGGTTGAACATATACCACCTTTCATACTTTGAAAAAAACCTTTCAAACTATTTTAACACATTTATTATTAAAATTAATTAAAATTATTATTTTTTCAGCAAGGACCCATTAAACTGATCAAAAGTGAAAGATATTTGTTTCAAATAAATGATGTTCATTTGAACTTTCTATTCATCAAAGAATCCTGGAAGAATGTATCAGTTTCCACTAAAATATTAAGCAGATCAACTGTTTTCAACATTGATAACAATAAGAAATATTAGATAATAATAAGCATATTAGAATGATTTCTGATGGATCATGTGACACTGCTGAAAATTCAGCTTTGCCATCTCAGGAAAAAATGTTTTAAAGAAAACATGCTTTAAAATATATTATTATTTCACAATTTTGCCGTTTTCACTGTATTTGTGATCGAATAAATTACCGACCCCAAACTTTTGAACAGAAGTGTAATTGGACCAAGGGAATTTCACTGTGGGCGGGGCTACCTAGCTTAAACCAGCAGAAATAGAAACCAAACACATTTTTAAAAATGTCCTGCTGCTTGTTGTGTTTACAACTTGTTAAGACTATTTTTTTTTTAGATTTTGTCATGTTGGGACTGATTAGGACATGTTGTTATCCCCAGCCTTTCACATGACCAGACACTATTCAGTAAATAATTTTGAATTGGCCAAAATAATGACTGTTTCCAAACCACAGAGATCATGCATCATTTGTATTTTTCTTTCATTATTTTATGAACTCTGTAGACTGTTTGAAAACAGTCATTATTTTTTAGTCCGTTTGATGCCACTAGTTAATATCTTACCATTTGGGAATCTTCTCCGCAGAGCGGGCTGTTTCCCTCACAGGCATGTCCGGCCTTTGCAGCATTCATGCCGGCCTGACACCTGCTCTCTCTCAGAGCACCTGAACAGCACTGCTTCTGGACAACACTTGAACAAAGCAGAAAAAAAACAAAAAACGTTTTAACATAATTTAATACCCGTTTCTAAACCCAAGCCTGTCAACACCGTTCTCATCAGATTTACTTGTTGTTTAGAGCAGAGGTTTTCAAACTGGGGTCTAAGGTGTCCCAGAGGACAGCAAAAAGAGTACTATGGGGTCCATGGAAAGGTTTTCAGAAAGAAAAAAAATGCACCACTGTTCAAAATTTGGGACCTGTAAGTTTTTTTTCTTAATACTTTTTAAGACATAAAAAAAAAAAATCTTGAGCACCAAATCAGCATATTAGAATAATTTTTAAAGGATCATGTGACACTGAAGACTGGAGTAATGATGCTGAAAATTCACTATTTTTTATAATATTTTACAATCATATGTATGTTTTTATTGTATTTTTGATCAGATAAATGCAGCCTTGGTGAGCATAAAAGGTGTTTTTCAAGAGCATAAAATCTTATAGACCCCAAACTTTTGAACAGTAGTGTACAGTATATTAAAATACAATATATAATAATAATAATATAATATATACTCTATATTATTATATTATATAACTAATCTCTTCTTTATTTTATTTTGACAGCCATAATTTTAAGCTTCTCTTCAGGTTTATACATTTAATTGTGGGTAGAAAAATAATGCAGTGTCAACTTTATAGAAACGTCAAAAATTATAGTAAAAATTGTCTGTTTATACATGAAAATATATAGCTGTCTTTCACATTTAAGGAAAGGTGTTACATCCTCATCACATTTACAAGTCCATGGCACCCAAAAGGTCGAAAACCTCTGGATGTTTTGGAAACTACTGGTTGCAACTGACCAATCAGCAGCAGCTTTTTGCATTTCGTTTGCATCCAGAGAAAATTTGTATGGATTAATCTCACTCTGCTTCCTGCTTGACTGATTCCTCAAGGAAGTTGTACTGAGCAGCATAACCAAGGATCTGAAACGTCATCCAGCTTACCCACACACAGAGCCGAGGTCTTCTGTTTTGACAGGCATACGGTTGCAGTGCTGGTTCTCCTCGGCCCATTTCTGCCCGGCCACACAACAGCTCTCCACCAATCCTGGAGGTGAAAGCGCCGAGAGGACAACCATCTCACAGATCAGTTTTATCTTACATAAACCAGACAAAAGAATAGAGAGTTTACAGTGAACGCTTTTCTGACATGAAAAGGGCAGACAGGCAGACAAGAAACTCAGCATTGATAGAGCCCCAGAGGCGAAGCCCAACTCGGATCCATAGAAGAAGCATAAAAGATGTAATCTGCAGCCTTTGTATAGAGGGAAACAGAGAGACTGACTCAAAGACTCAGACACAGTCATGGTATGTGCATCATCATAGGCGTCATTAGCACAAAATAACTCAGCCTTCAAATATTTGTCTTTAAAAAAGCACCGATTTCGATAAGCCGTCTATTGAAGACGAATTTGAGGAGCATATCCGGCTGATCTTTTCAACAAATCGTGATACAAAGAAACAAGAGTAATGACTCATTTCAAACACTTGACATTTTGAATTACTCATCCCTCAGTGCGAATGAAGGCCTGAATTAAATTCAAATGGAACAAAATCAGTTTGTGGAAATGATGGATGAAAACCATAAAAATATAGTCAAAAATCATATGGGTTTTCTATTTAGACATGCTGTGAAACAGCAGTTAAATGAATTTTATATGATTAAATCCCATTACTTCAATGAGTGTAGAGAGTATAGAAATGTAGAGAGGACTTGATAACATTAAGTATAAGTCTGACAAGGGTAATTTTCAATCAGACCATAAGAGGGTAATAATAAAGACTGCTTAGGTGTGAGTCTTACGGCCCTTTCATACCAAACGCTAAAAGTCAGTGCAAATGTTTGGTGTGAACAATACTGTGAATTGAAAAAATGGATTCCCATGGAGTTATTCATTCTGGGAGCGAACATTTGCCTGCAAAAGAAGAAAATAGGCAAAACAGGGCTAGCTGACACACTAGGAAGTCATTAAGGTTATTTGTGCTCATTTATAAATTGCAATAGGGAAAACGTTAAATATCTTTTTTTGTAGCCAATACTTAAGACAATGGTTCTCAACTGGCTCTGCTTCAGAACTTAGATTTTACATTGGACAAATGACCTGATCCAGTACTTATCTTAGAAGTAATTAAAATTAAATAGTATTATTATTATTTATAATAATAATTATAATCAATAAAAAATATACAAATGTCATTATATATTATACCATAAAATTATAAATATATATCTATATGTAATTTCATGTGGTTTTTATTATAAAAATCATAACTTTCTTTCTATGCTGTCTATGACCCAATCAGAACAGACCTGTGACCCTTTTTGAGGTTTTGACCCTTTGAGATATATGCCTTTATACAGAAACTGACTTTGAACAATAACTCCACCCTACGGAAGCGTATTGCATTCACTTGAGGAAAAATAATCTACTCTGTTTTTCTGAATTAACGAGTTAATTATCTCAGAATTATGAGAATTTTTCATGAATAAAAAGTTTTTGCACTGTTTTTCTGAATTAATGACTTAATTATCTCAAAATTATGAGATAATTTTTCTTGAAATAAAATGTATTTGCTCTGTTTTTCTGAATTATTGAGTTAATTATCTCAGAATTATGAGATCATTTTTCATAAAAAAATATTTTGTTCTGTTTTTCTGAATTAACGAGTTAATTATCTCAGAATTACGAGATAATTGTTAATGAATAAAAGTTTTTGCTCTGTTTTTCTGAATTATTGAGTTAATTATCTCAGAATTATGAGATAATTAAGTCATTAATTCAGAAAAACAGAGCAAATATTTTTTATGAAAAATTATCTCATAATTCTGAGATAATTAACTCAATAATTCAGAAAAACAGAGCAAAAACTTTTTATTCACGAAAAATTATCTCGTAATTCTGAGATAATTAACTCGTTAATTCAGAAAAACAGAGTAGATTATTTTTCCTCAAGTGAATGCAATACGCTTCCGTACCACCCTGAAAAATACTCAATGTTAAAATTATGATAACTACCCCGCATCTCCTCTATAACCAGACACATCCATGATCTGTGAATTTACTTGGAGAGGATCTGATTGTAAAATTGCTTAAGCAGCGACATGAGGCCCGGAGCGCTCTGGGATTCCTGGAATGCTTGACAGGGGTCACTAGCTGCTGTTCCAGGTGACTTTTTGAACTTTGTGATAAACTTCCATCTGTACTAAATATCTCAGAAACAATAGGGCCTCTAAGCTATTTATAGCTAATCAGTGGACAGACATAGAAGTAAACAGAGTGGAACGTCTTATTGGCTTTCATGCAACAACTAAAACGCATTAATTCAGTCAAATTTCAAATATGTTCCTGCTTGCAGCTTGCAGAACTGGAATACTTGTCATTCACAGTTCTTCACACCCCTTGAGTGTTCGTTTATTAAATATTTGGGCTAATTCGATTATCATAGCTGCCAATAACCGCATAATACATTTTAATTTTATATTTCCAAAAAAAGTCTGCAGATTTTGCCAGGGATTTCACTTACATCGTGTGACGTACATGTTGGAACTGATTACACCTGGAACTGATTAAACATCTCTAATACTCAATGTTCTGATTAAGTCAAGGCATAATCAACAAAAAAAGTCACTATAAAAAATGTAGCACGGTTTCCAAAGCCCAACGACAAGGGGGAAAAAGGATCTCTTCCATGGTGTTGGTTGTTTGGTTTACATTGTTTTGCACAAATGTCTCAGAAAATGCATTAAACCATTGATTGGGAAGAGATTGATTATAGAAGTTGAGAGATATAGGATGCTATGACAAATCCCTCAAGTTCCGCAAGCAAAACCAGAGAAAGGATGTGGAAGCACCATGTGTTATTAGTTTTCTTTGTGTTGCGAGTGCAGTGAAGTTCAGTGCATTTAACTTTCATGTAGACAATGTAGACAAAAAATAAAAATTGTGTGGCGCTGGAATCTTGTCATGCCGCACCTGGTTTATATACTACATTTTTTATTAAAACGTTCTGTAATGCTTAAAAGAGTTTAAGGTTTGTCTATAAATATAATCTTTCAAATACAGCAGAGGAAAAACTCATTAGCAAAGTGTCTCCAGAGACGAAGAGTGACCGGTACTCTATTAAAGAACACAAAAACTGACCGCAAGACAAAACAACAGTCGCTTAGCAATCAGCTAAAAAAAACTTCTCTGCTTTCCTGTTTAACTTTCACAGCCATAAAACATGAGTGATGCCCCTTTTTTGAGCCTTGAATTGTATTGGGGTTTGTTTATTTGTACAAGGGCATATGTTGTGTTCACGTTATTCAGTGCATGTCATTTTTATGACACCGTGAAAGCAGGAGAGCTCAAGCGATGATTCATAATGGCTTTGAGTTTCTGCTCATTTTGCTCAAGTGCAACAACTGTTAGGACTATGCACTGTGTCTCGTAATTAATGATGAAATCTGTGAATGTACTTTTTGAGAAAAGCTCAGAAAATGGAGCACGAGTCTTTCATTAAGCCCAGAATTATTTCGCAATGAAGGCCTTGCGCAAAGCTAATGTTTAGGCTTTGACTTTATTATAACATCCTTCTCAAGGATTTTCTTCAATTTGCTTACAAAGGCCTGTATATTAAGAGCCTGTTTAATTGCAGTATTGATCGCATTGTTGTTGAGGTCTGTAAAACATCCCATAGATTCACACGAAGGGGTGGGCGCTAAAACGAAGGCTGTTGCCATTGCTCTGTTAGATCATCATTAGGTCATCTGTAAAGCAGATGGTTACAATACAAAGCGCTCTTCAAAACAGGTCCTCTCTGAGCTCGACAGATTTAGCCTTTTCTTTCACAGATGGTAACAGAACATCTGCAGGATCAAAACCAGGGAGATTTGTGAAAGCATGGATTGAATCAGTAAACAGCATGTCGGTAACAACTAACCAGAAAATACAGTAACATAAAGAAAAATGTCTGCTTCATCAGTTTTCTTGAAAGTAAATGAAAGGTATTGATTAATGATTAATGATTATTCAATCAACATTTATGAAATAGAGCTGTTCGGTTTGTAAATGCAGAAGAAACATTTAAAATGTTGCCATTTTTAAAGCAATTTGGCTTAGAATAGCAGCTTTTTATATTTATAAGTAAAACAAAGTATGTGGTTAACATGATTTGAAGAGACTTTAATGTTTTGCTCTACATTTTGTTGAACAGCGGCTCTTCGAGTAATGTCAACCACACACCGTGTGTTACTCAAATTCAAAACTGCTGTTCTAAAAAAAATCCATTCAAGTTTCCCAAGAGAACTCATGGCAAATTAGCCTAGGTCGACCTACAAATTGACGTCAAGACTGAACAGCTCTGTTGGGTCACACAAATGCCATAATCAGCCACAAACTGCAGATTCAGTCACTCTAATGATCTCATTTTTAATCTTCTTAAAAGCGTTCATGGCCCATTGGCGTTCATTGACATATCTGTGATGACGAACTTGAGTTCATAAGTTGAACTTCAGTTAACCATACACCCCTTTAACTAGTCATAAAGTCACATTTTGACCTCAAAGCGGCAATTGTCTGATCTTTCTGGGCAACCACGTTGAAGAGCTCTTGACTTTGGTTATTTACTCCCAAAGCAGACAATGAGAGATCCATTGTTCATTCCCACAGAAAAACAGATGTTAAACAACCAAAATATTTATTATGTTTCGTTTTAAAATGTTTTATCGAACGGCACAAATCGAATCCTTCCTTCCCAGTTTGAATCAAGAAGTTCAATGTTAATTAGAAAGGACAAAATACGGAAGAAACATAAACATTGTGCATGCATCATTATGATATATTCCATATACAAACAAAGACTGTATCATCAGCAAGACGGTGTTTTGAGAAAATGGACATTGTTCCTGTAGTTTGGACTTTAAACAAGATATTGTGGAACTAAACACTTCTAACTAGAACCAGATGCAATCTGCAGATGCTTTTAAGGGAAATTGGTGGAGGTTTTGTGGAATGAATTTAAAGAGGGTAAAATAAATTAAATATATTTGCCAATATATTGAATAAACAAACCAATAGGGGATAGGAGATGCAATCTGAGGACTTCCTTACACTTCCTAAGAATGATGGCTATTCAAAATGATTCACTGCATACTCTTAGACTAATGGTAAATGTCACTTCACACAGGTGACACAATTTAAAATCTGAGCACTCTGCGTTGTTGCAACATTGCAAAACTGACAGTTTTAACAGTGACAAATACACTCAAACAATGGCATAGGGCCACTAACTTGCAAAGTACATCTACTTGACTTAGAGCACTGGAGGGGCGTTAAACATTGGTTTTTATTTCAGGGCCCTTAAATGTATATTGTCCAATGTACTTCTAAATGTGCACCATCAAAGTCGCTTTTTCATAAACAATATCTACAAAGTCAGCGCTTAGAACAAGTGCCTGAAGCTTTTCAATTTTAAGTGAGCATACCGAGCACGCTCCGCTCATGAATGAAAATCGATTTCTTCTAAATTAGTAGACTTATTTTCACATTACCCCTGTTGAGTGGTCTCCATTTTTTTATTATTATTTTTTTTTATCAACTAATGGAAAAAGCGCTACACAAATAGGTTTATGTGAAAAAAAATAACAGTGAGAAGGAATGGCTTGCCATGGAAATTAGACATGGACATAATGCAAAACCAAAACCCTGACATTTTCTGGACATCCCTTTCTTCGCCATGATTATAATAATTGGTGCACGCTTCATTCTTTATACCTCTGAGCCACTCTCTTAACTCTCTAATTCCTTGTTGTTCTCATTTATGCTATCGTATGAAAAGCAATATTCCCAATCTAAATTGCTCTCCAAGCTAAAAAAAAACCATCTGTTAAAAAAACGTATATATATATGGTAACACTTTACAATAAGTCTTCATTTGGTAACTTAAGTTAACTGCATAATTACTAACAATAAACAATACTTCTACAGCATTAATTCATCTTAGATAATGTTAATTTCTAGTTTGTTAACATTAGTTAATGCACTGTGAACTGTATGAACAAACAATGACCAATTGTATTTTTATTAACTAACATGAATATATTGCATAGTAAGTTCATGTAAACTGCATTAACTAATGTAAACAAATAAGACACTTATTGTAAGTGTTACCACTAAAATAATTCAACCTAATTCATTATTAAATAAAGTACTTTTTATGCATTCAAAAGCATTATTTTCTTCAACTTAATACATGAGCATCATTAGACAGCGATTTGTTCATGTTAACTCCTATGTGTAAACTTATGTTAAACAGGAATCAGCATTATTGCATTCAGTATCTCCTCCTCCTGTCATTATTCTGTAACTGACACAATACTCAAGACTTCCTTTGATAACAGTACGAAAAGCCTTCAGATGCATAATGCATTTCTCAGGACAATGAACTCCCAGGCTTTGTTGTTTCAACTCTACATAAAGTCTCTTTGTTTAATGAGTCTAATCTCTTGCAGTGACCTGCATCCCCATCCGGCTTTCCGTACTCCATCAAATTGTTTGCGTCTGGTAATCTGTCACTTTCAGGAACACGTCAACACACTTTTGCGTACAAAGGAACATCCAGGAAAGAAGCTGAGGCGTAGCCGGCATGTGCCAGTGAATTGTGCGTTTCTGCTAATATGAAGTAGCACAAAGAGGAATTAGTCTGGAGTCCTGCATTCCAACACTTGCATTCCAGGTCAAGTAATTTCCTTTTCTGCTAACCGATGTCATTGCTAAAATCACACGAAATGATTTAAAGAATGAGAAAATTTCAAGATATAAAACCCTAATACAGAACTGCTGATAAGGTTGTGAGCTTTGCTGGTCCAAGTCTTACTGGTCAAAGTAAAAAAATCCCTGAAGGGTCCCCCTTCAAAGTAAGATAAAAAATTATTTAATTATATAATAACATAGTATAAAAAAGTCATTACATATAATTTAAAACATAAACAAAGAATGTTTCACCTATTTTATTTTTTTATTGTCAGGTAATAAAATAAAATATAATAAAATAATTATATAATAAAATAAATACATTTTATATAATAATTATTTATATTCATAACAATTTTATAAATGTTATTATAACTTATATATGTAATTGTAATTTTTATTTAATAAAAAATATAATAGATATTATTTAAAATAGAAATAAACATTAATATGTAATATACATTTAAAAAATGTAAGCACATACTAATAGAAAGTAGCAGCCGAAATTAGTTTCATAATAACAGCAGACAAACTCATCAACACCATTGGTATGACTCTGCAGATGGATTTACATTACTGTCATAATCAGAATCTTTAACCAATAATCTCTTCATTTCCTGGGAATGATTACTGTCTGCCACAGGGATGCACCTGTCACAGATGTAACATCCTATAAAATGATTGGATCTGGACAAATCACCAGCCTAAATAATTTCAGAACTATGAAACCTCCCCCCAAAAGTGTCAGTAACTTTTGTGAAAATAAAAAAATACCAAAATTAGTTCTCATAGACTATTGATTTGTACAGTGACAGACAGATACAGCTCAAATATCCTCAAATTTAAACAAAGACATTTTTAACAGAAAAAAAAAGGTTTTACACTCAAATAAAGTTGTTTTTTTTTTAGAGGAAAAAGACTTCAGATTATCAAAATGGTCTTTACACTAACAAACAAATGGTTCTATCTGTTGACTGAAAGGTTATTTGGGGAACCAACAATGGTTCTTCTATGGCATCACTGTGAAAACCCTCTTTTGGAAATCCCCTTTTTGAGTGTAGTGTTGGATACTGTTCTGATTTTCTAGGGCAGACTAGCTACTTGTAAAAAACTAGTGACACATTATAAATAACAAGATGTTGTTTCTTATTGAGTCAACAACTGTACTTCTAGCTGAGTAAGGGGAGCTCTAAAGACTAAAGTTAGCCAGACTCTTAGTTTTTTTAATGAGAGACTTGTATGAGCTACTCTTATACTCCATCATTATTTTGAGATGTCGAGGCCATAATGTCAACCACTTTTGTCTAAACTCTTATAAACCCTTTGTTAGTTTGTTGATTGTGGAAGATAAGTCCTTGCTAAGAGCGCCATTGTTTCACATTGTTGAGAGAGATCCCTATCTTAATTGCTCTTCAGAATACAATCAACTCCCTACGTTGAAATCTTATGGCATTTAAAGCAGCTGATGAGTGATTTTCCAAAACAGACCTTTCACTCACTAATACAGTACACTAAAAAACAATGTACTAAAAACAGAAAAGTTTTTCCTTTCCGCTTTTCAAGTACAGACGACATTATTGTTAAAATGATCCCCGTTCACACGGATCCGTGAAAACAACTAAAAACGATGTATTACTCATGCCAGGCCAGTAGTTGGCGATGTCACTTTGTAAAGCGCATGTGCATGATGTCACCGTTTTCACAAATATGCGTTTTTTAGACGATAACAGTATCGTTTTCAAAAACTTGCACATCGAAACCCGTTTTCAAAAGTTTGCGTTATCAGGCCCCCAATATGGCCCACAATGTTGTTGTGTAAATGAATGGCCAAAATGCATAAAAAAGTTTTCCGTTTTTAGTTGAAAACGGTGTGTTGTGTAAATGGGCCCTACATTTTTACCAAAAATTACAAAGAAACTAAGAAATTTTTTTATCGTTTTTCTTGTAAAAATGATCTTCATTTGAAACTTTGAAATATATATATTTTTTTACACTGTATACGCATGATGCACTGTTTTTTACAAGCAATATGCACAACAGGCATAAGCTGAAATGGAACAAATAATGCAGGTCTAAAAAAGAAAAAGAAAAAGAAAAAGAAAAAGAAAAAGAAAAAGAAAAAGAAAAAGAAAAAGAAAAAAGAAACAAACAAAAGAAGGAAAGCCCCAAGCATTCCTGGTTGTCCAACTGCATTCCCAGATAAGCCAAAAAAAACTTCAATAAAGCGGAGTATTTTTTGTTATTATTTTGCGGCATTGACCAACAAGTCAAACTTTGGTGTGAATGTGCGTGAAATTGAAATCAGAAAAATGTGACTGCCCCTCCTCCCCAAAATCTCATATGGGGTTCGTATTTTAAATGCCCTGCTTCAGAGACTTTGTTGAATATTTTTCTTTCAGAAAGGGTCATGGTAGCTTTTCTACACTGTCTGACAGCTCAGAATAGAGAATTACTGCTCCAACTCACATATTTCAGGGGGAACCAAAAGAACCAGAGGTGCAGTGAGAATACAGGCCAATTTCTCAAGGACAGTAAAACAGTAAGACACATTGGCAAAAGCCCAAACGCATAGGCCTACTCATATTTCCTATAGTAAGGGCTATATGAGAAGAAGAACACGATTGGTCAGTTTTCTTATGCTGGTGCATGAGCGTGGATTTGAAACGAGAAGGTCCTCGGTAATTGCAGTTTTTTCTGCAGCATTGTGGGCCTATGGGAATTGAGAAATCACTTCTGCTGAGAGCAGCACCCAGTCGCCTGGCTCCAAGAGGCAATAACTGGACCTTTTCAACCGTTCTGTGAAATGATGTATTCTCACGGTGACTTCAAATCATCCTGTCACGCTAGGCATAAGGACAGAGTTTAATAGGGCATCTCATATTTCTCCTAACTCAAAAGGGCCTGAACTTTCGGTTTTCTTCATTTCATACCATACTGATATAGAAAATCCATGCCAATTACAAAGACTATGCAGCTTGTAATTTTCTGGTGTGATAAAATCTATGTGCTGTAATGTCATTCGCTGATTCCTGCATGCCAGACAGTTTTCCAATGGCTTAAAATTGAGTTTTGTGGCTTTTAGTTCATGTCTGGTAGCATTGAGGCTATATGCAATTGTGTACTTGACAAAATTAACTTTTAGCAGATATACAAAATCATTCAAAAGTAAGTTTTATTAAAACTAAATTAATACATTTATTCAGCAAGGATGCATGAAATTGATCAAAAGTGAAAGCTACAAAGTTTATAACGTTCTTTTGAACTCCATTCATCAAAGATTCCTGAAAAAAGGGCATCACAGTTTCCACAAACTGAAGTGCCTTGAAATGCGCAGCATTATTCAACGTAATTGACGTTAACGTATTTTCCACTGAAACAGGAAGACATATCGAACAGCCCCTCCCCTTTAAAAAAAAAAAGCCAATGGCGTTTAGTTTACAGCTCGGCCAGAGCCGCTGAACTCGGTAAAGCCGCAGTTTCCTCCTAATCTCTAACCGTTTCTCCTCCTAATCTCCTCCATATCGCTTTAAAATACAGCATTCTGTGCAGAATTGCAATGAGTCTGATACGTTTTGTGGTCTGCGCCAACTCGCGCATGATCCGCTCTGTGCTATTGTGTCTCTGGACCTGACTGTGTGTGTGCTGCGGCGGTTCCAGTTACACTTACCACCAGTCTTCATTCACCCCAAATGATAAGCATCCCGTATTTACACTGTCTGAATTGTTCCCTATCCCCATATGAGAATGGAACATTCACATAGTGACTTCAATTTTGATTTCATTGTGAATTTAAGTAGCACAGCTGTTTTCAACATTGATAATAATAAGAAATGCTTCTTGAGCACCAAATCATCATATTACAATTTCTGAAGGATCATGTGACACTGAAGACTGGAGTAATGATGCTGAAAATTCAGCTTTGCCATCACAGGACTAAATTTCATTTTAAATTAGCATAAAAGTCTTGTTTCAAAAACATTGACAAATTTGACCAACCCCAAACTTGTGAAATTGACAGTCTTTCTCTTCTGTCAAAATATGCCAACAATATTGATGACTCGCTCTGCATCCTGCCAATACAATTTTTTCCCCTCAAACAAATGCTCAGACTGTCCCTCCCACTACCACTTGACTTCGACTGGCAATACAAGTAATTAATACTAACTAGCAGCAATAAATGGTTCACGGCTGTGACGTAAACTAACAACTATCAGCTTAAAAAAACAGTGATGAACCCTTTTAAACAAAGGAAAGCAAACTTTGCCTGTCATGATGCCTTTAAATTTCTACGTTTTCAATGTTTTTTACAGTGTATTATTCTCCCAGAAGTCTAGTAAAATACACATTGTAACATGTGAACGCACAAAACTGATCCGGGAAGTGCAAATTCAAATCCATATGTCCCAACTCCTTCTTATGTACTGATACACACTGTCAAGAACACAGACTTAGTCAGGGGATGTGACACACCCTTGATCAAATTCAGCTCTTTCAGCTGTAACACGCATGCCAATCTGGTCCCAGTCCTATCCAACATGAACAAAAAATACAAGAATCAAGAAGCAAGCTCATATTCAGTTCAATCTTTCACATAAAAAAAAAAAAAAAAAACCCAGAGAGAGAGAAACCTACTCCACAACAGACTCTGACACTGCTGTAATATTTATCACAAACGAGAAAGTGTGATCACACTAAACCTGTGACTGACATCCAGACTCTCGCAGTGATTTCTTTTGTGTGATTTTGGGCTGTGCTGGTGTTTCAAATGATGCTGTTGGAGTCTCTGTTGGACATTTAATCTCCAAGCTCTCCTCCATCAGAGCCTTTTGGACAGACAACACTGCCTGTATACGGCCTTGTGTGTTTCTCTGATGTAAGATGATTGATCACAGACACATGATTGTCTGTGGACATACTGTTTACCTCAGCTATGGATATGCATCATACAGCATAGTTGCGCTGTAAGCTGATAAAAACATGAATTTCTATGGTTTTTCCATGGAAACTAAAGCTGCAAAAATGGGTCATTCATAAGGTGTCACAGTTATGATGTATCTACATTAGCATATGACCACCCATTCAACATATAAATTAAATATTAAGGCTCAGTATTCAGCAACATGGTAGGAGCATTGTCACCTACTGCAGATGTTAAAATATGCTTTCCCAACAGAAAGCAAAAGTTTGGGGTCGATTTATTTTTTTCAATGTATTCAAAAGTCTTTTATGCTCACCAAGGCTGCATTTATTATAGTAAAAACAGTAATATTGTCCCATATTATTACAATTTAATATTTTCTATTATAATAGATTTTAAAATGTAATTTATTCCTTTTATGGCAAAGCTTTTATCAGCAGCCTTTAATCCAGCCTTCAGTGTCACATGATCCTCGAATGAAATGTACTGTAATTTGCTCATGTTGCTTTATGCACATTCTTGTACTCAAAAACTTTGGCCGCAAAACACAAAATTGCTGAAATATCTATTATATTCTGAAGACATATCCTGAATCTGAATCTGCATGTATTATGGACAGAAAAAACAAACAGTAGACATCTTATTCATGAATGAGTGTAAAAGTCAATCATCAGCAGTTTTCATTGGGCAGAATACAGACTTTGAGGCTGACAGGCAAGATTCAAATGAATGTGCATTTTAACACCATATCCACTATGCATGAGGATTTATCATAGCACAAACTCATATTTTCAAGTATGCTGAGAGCATACATTAGCCACAATGATCTGTTTGTTTGATACCATATGTTTCGGACACAGGGGCAATTCATCTCAGAATTCATACTGACGTCTCACACATACTCTGTATCTCCACAACATCTTTCTGGCATCAGCTCTTGGAAAAAGCAGCCAACATGATTAAAATGAAGTATCCATCTTTTTAGATTAAACTGGCCTGATTTGATAAAATCCAATTACACGACTTTGAATTCTAAAGTAATACATTATTAGTGGTGATGAGTTACATTGTGTTGCCATATGGGCATTTGAGGCATCACACCACATTAGCAGTTTGTGCATGTGCATTATATTTATAAATCTCACGGCAAAGAAATTCATCTTGACTTTATTAGACACTTTAAAAGACCAAATACGTATGGAACTCAGCAAATCATAAACCAGATTCCTTCAGGCATAAACTGATGAAAAGTTAGAGGTGAGACTCAAAGATAGGATTTGGAGGCTACACATATTATTAATATTTATTAATTAAAAAATATGGTTTTGAATTCCAGATGTTATTCTCATTGAAAATTATGTTAAAGTAATCAAACAAGCTGAATATGGTACCATAGTGATGTTTCAGAACAATGCAGAACATGAGTGAAATTTTGGTGGAGCAGGATAAAAGGCACTGAAGTGACATTTCCTTATGAGAGTCAGTTACAGGAACTAACAAATCTGAATACAAACTTAAATTTAGACCCGACTTCCTGCAGCAAGTGTTAGCCTTAAGGGAAAAAATAAATCTTCAGAGCCCTGTCTATATCATTATCTCTGTATGGCTCTGAGTCTCTTTAATTCTTAAATGCGAACTGAACCTAGATGCATTTGAAATAGGGGAAGACAGGATCACAAATCGCTGCATTACTGCTGGCAGTAAACATTCAGACGTAAAAGAGGATATCAACAAAGTGGTAAGGTTCCCACTAAAGCAAGACACCACATGCACATACATACATATTAGCACAAGCACCTTTTCATCCCAAGCAAATAGGAGACCAATGTAGGTTGATTTTGACGCATATTCCTGATTTCCTCCATTTTAACTGCTAATAGTCTATTTAAAATGGTGAATTAACATATTATGCTTATAATGGAGCTCAATCGTAGAGCACTTGGAGAACTTTCAAAATAAAAATGGTTCACATTTTATAGCTGGAATTACATCACATACCTTTAATAACTTCCTTGGTTCAAGGAGAAACTGATCAATAAAACTTCACGACAGACAGTCCGAGGGCCCTATTTTAACGATCTGAAACGCAAGTATCAAATGCGAATATACCGGCGGGATAAATGACTCTTGTGCCCGACACAAATCTAAAATGGGTTGGTCTGAAGTAGCTACATTACTCATAAGTGTGGTTTGGGCGTAACGTGAAGTAAACCAATCAGAGCGACACCTCACACTCCCTTTAAAAGCAGGCGCGTTTGTTCCATGGCGGATTGCTATTATAACGGCGGATTTGACAGGCGCACGCCAGGAGCGGTTCACAGCCAAGGAGACCGACGTTCTTGCCGTAAAAGACAGAGAAGTGACATTGTATGGGGATGGGAGAAACCCCCCCAAATAAGCTTCGGTTAAACAGGCGTATAATAATTTGGGTAAATGTGTAGCCTAAGCTAGATTTGTGCCTATTTTTTCACATCTTCATGGACACCACAATGATTTCCCTCGTATGGAATATTTTTCCTTGTAATTATGTATGGTTTGCAAAAATGTCAACTGCTGTGTCTGTGTAGATGAGATAAGCTAAGTGTATGCGCGTTGTGCACACGCTACATTATGGCCAAGCATGCGCCCTTAAAATAGCATCTGAATAACGCGCCACTGACTTTAGACTAGGTTTTTCCTGGTCTGTGGCGGAATTGTTTTCTGGAACTGCAAAATAGCACCAGGGAACGTTTGCGGCGGAACACGCCTCCTCTTTTCGCTGAACCGCCCCCGGGAGCGCAAGTTCATTCCCTAATTTACAGACGTGCGTCTGTTGAGGGAAAAGTCCGCTGTGCATCGGGTGCAAAATAGGAATGATACATGCGTCGGTGTACAAAGTCAATTGCACTGGGTGCAAGATAGGGCCCTATGAGTTTAACTACCCCATCCTTTAAAAACTAATACCCTGTATTTCGCCTAGGCTTTATGGGACTAAATCAGTTTTTTTCCATCTTATTTTGGTCACAAAAAACATGTCCTCATTTGATTCCAAATAACAAGTTTCCCATAAGACATTGCATATCTCCATTACAGACATTCATGATCGGTGGGTGAGATGAATCATGCAACACAAACAGTCTAGGCTGCTACCTTTGACTTTTAATTCAATGCACATGTTGGTAATGCCGGTATGTGCAAAACGATAAACTGCTTTCCTGCCAAACATATTATCAGTACAGTATGCCTCCACTTTCCCTGATTATCATACTCATGCAATGCAGAGATGCAAACTGTTGAGAGCTCCAAGTGTTTCTATCCGGTGAGAGCTGCTTATTTTGAGCAATGGCCAACTGGCATCCTGCAAGATAACTAATTCCTCTCCTTATCTAACTAATTGTGCAATGTTGCCTTTTGGTTGAAGTATTCTGTCACAATGATCTGAGCTGACCCTTCCAGCCTGAGATTTAACTCTTTACTATTTTCAGGGAATCCACTTGACTGAGAGGGTAAGCTTTACCAGCACTGTTTTAGGGTATCTTGTCTTGTCTTGGTCAAAAATAGCAAAACAAAAATAGCAGTTCACTAATCTTAAGTTGTATACTGACCGTGCCTAAACAATGAAAGCTAGACAAGACAAATCAAAACTAAACAATGAGAAATGATAACGGATTGAGTTATTCTATGCTATTCAAAAGGTTACATCTATCAATGTTATGCAAACAACAGTTTTACATTTGGCAAAAGAACGATCTGTCATTTCTTTAAACCACTGGAACAAAACTGAAACCTTTATATGAGTGATGAATCTCATTAAAACATATTTCACTCCACAATCAAATAAAATAAATAATTTTACCTAAAGAAAATAAAGCCCATTATTAAAATTGTTTGCATTCTGACATTATTTTCATGACATTTCTGTAATGTTTCCAGATGTTTTACTGTTGAGTTTATTTCAATCTGTTGACTATTACAGTCTAACCTCGCCATCTGAACTTATAAAATATCTGAAGTCAGTGATTTCGTCACGAGATATTTAGTAGGCACTGGGAACGTATTGAGTTACGTTGGTGCCTCATTCAAAAGCCCAATTAAATATTTCAGTTCTAGTACAAGTCAAGATGAATTATGCAGACAAAACCTATAAACACCTTTTGGTTCAAAGTCACAAGCCATTTTCCAGTCAATGGTGTGTTTATAGCTAGCAATGTTTTTCACTAATTGAAGCTTGGAGCGTGCTAAACGACACAAGGGTGTTAGGTGGTGTGCGAGTGAATATGATGACTGAGCGAGGAGGATGTTCCCAGCGGGTGCAGTGTTTTACTTTGCGATCCAGACGGCCCCCCTGAGTTGAATATTTATGCTCCAGCTCACAATTCCTAGGACTAGTGAGAGTCCTTACCATTTACATGTCGAAATCAAACATGACAGCAAACAGTTTTCCTAAGCGCTGTGTGATACCAGAAATACTTTAATTGGTAACCTGCCATGTAATCTGTGAAAACAAGTCAACGTAGACATCTCGAGAGAGGCCTGTTTGTTTTGTCTTGTCGTACCGCGGGGGTGCAAGGCCCGGTGTATTCCCCGGTAATGTATTACCGTCATCTTTACACAGCTGTGATTGTCTATGGCAAGTTGCCAAGCACTCAGAATGAGAGTTTATGGTACCAGGTGAATGTCAATTATAAATCACATTAGCATTAATTATGCACTATAGCAACTCTTCAGCATAACAGTTCAGCACTTGAAACACTGAATAAATGACAAGCAGTTGCTTGTTAACTCACCTTCTTCCATCCCAGAATGAGTTCTGAGGGTGTTGTCTGCCTCTTCCTCCTCCTCTCTGTAGTTAAACAGACTGTGGGACTGTTTGTTTGAAGGTGGGCTGGTTGGACTGAACTTGACTGGAGAGAACAACTGCCACTGATGTTTCCTCTCAAGCTCTGTGTTGTGCTCTCCCAAGGTTTGCACATGTTCTGCTCTTGGGTTTTGGTGCTCAAGGGGTTTTATGCGTTCATCACGATGTTGTTTGTGATCTACAGAAGGTTCTCTGGGGTCCACTGAAAGCCTTTCATGTTCTTCTTTAAGTTCTGCTTCTGATTTTCCATGTTCTGGTATAGTTTCGGTAGAGATGGTTACACTTTGCTTAACGGGACCTGGACTGCTCAGGATATGTTCATTCTGATTACCAACAGCTGATTGAATGCCATCAAGGCTAGTAGTTTCATTCATTACTGCTGCTTTTTCCTTACTAGACTCTCTTGTGATAGTTTCATCATGTTTGGAGCCATCTGTTTCCACGTAATTGGGGAGAAGTGAATGAATCTGACTATCTGATACGCCGTCCCAAGCCGTCTGCAATGAAGTTGCGGTTTCCCAAAGCGGAGATGTAGTTTGCTCAATAGTCAACGGAGAGTCAGTAACCATCTCGCTGTATGTGGTGTCCTCCTGTGAGGTATATGTATCCCCAACAGTAGTTTCTACAGGAAATTCAAGCTGTTCATCATCTGTTAGGTCCTCTTGATTGGTGTTGTCTTTATAAAGACTAAAGCTCTGGATCTCTGTGGTATCTTTGTGAGTGGAGAATCCCACTCTGTTTGTAGTTTCCACAGGAAGGATGAATTGTTCCCGGTCTGTTTTATATTTCAGAGGGCTGAATAGCTCATTTTTTGGTTTGTCATTGTGAAAACTGACTCTCATTCTATCTGTACTGTCCTTATAGAAAGGAAACTGCGGCCTATCTGTTGTCGACTTATGAATACCAAACATCTCTCTCAGCTCTTGCTTGGCTCCCCTTTGCACACCCTGGTGGGGGGTAAAATTATCTGAACGAGATACCGAGATGATGGATGACTCCGTAGGAGCTTCAAAATCACGCAGAGATGAAGCTAAGGAATCAGTGGGTGGATAATCATAGTCTTCTTCATCCTCTTCCTTCTCGTCTGCGTGTCTCATACGCAGCTTAAAAGGACGATTGCTATCACTGTGCAAGGGAATGTGTTTGTTAAAGGGACCTCTAGATCCTTGATGGTTTAAAATGTGTTGTATAGGGTCTCTGTAGTGTCTCTCTGGTGTGCTTTCCTCAGTTGTTGTGGTTAGCACGGGATTTGAAGCACGCCTCGGGTCACAGTTTGGAATCGGATAGCACATTAGGTTCCCACCTTCTTTCGGGCAGTGGCATACTTGGCAAGGGTCAATCTGGAATGTGTGTCCAGCTTCATACTTCTGCTCCAAGTGAATGCATCCAACTCGTTCGCACTGAATGCACCCGTCCGCCGGTTCCGACAGTTCTATGCAGTTAGCTGGAACCTCAGGGCATGGAATAAAATGGCAGCTGATCCGTCCACCTCCTTGCGGACAGGAGCATTCAGTACTCCCAAAGTCCACAAAGTACGACTCACCTTCTTTAACCTTGCCGTTTCTGAAGCCAGCGCTGATGCAGTCATAATACTGGTACCCCTCGCACATGCAGCCCGTTTGCACGCAGGTAGCGCAACATGCTCCGGTGTCCAAGACTTCTTCGATGCAGTTGTGCAATTCAGGGCAATCCACACCAGTGCAATCCCTTTGACAAAGGCCGCCGCTTATACTCAATAAAAACACCAAGTTCAAGAGGCCACGGGCCATTTTGACTTTGTACCTGGTGTGTCAACAGCTGATAAATGTCTCCAGTCCAGTACACTCCAATCTCTCCAGAGCCCAAACAGTCAGCTCTCCTCTTGTGAACTGTAAGCTGTCAGAGAAACCTTGAACAAAGAGAGAGAGAGATGTAAGTTAGAGAGCACTCTGAAAATTTCCTGTGGAGTTCTTCCAGCCAGTCAGTGTGTTAAAGCCAACATCTGGCTTCACAGTTGAGCTCACCCTTATAAGACCATCCCACATTTTAAAATCACAGGGCTGTCCAAGCCTGATCTCATGATTTCCCCTTAATCATGAAGCACCAGCATTCAAGCTCATTACCATTATGGGGCCGCCACACGAATGGCGTATTCAGGGACATTAGATTTTGTAATATTCCATTTGATGGGATCTTAAAAGCTACACCACACCATATGATTTCTCTATTATTTTTGATTGCTTTTTCTGATTTGTTTGACATTTATGGGACAACTGTGATTTGCTTCAGTTAGTGCAGGTCTATAATGAAGGAAGTCATACTAAACTCTCATTTGCAAATGGCAAAGCCAACTAAAAGGACTCAATTTGAGGCATTCAGTGCAGACACAAAGCCATTTTTGATGAGGTGTTTTGTGGGTTAAACATATAGAGGGGATTTAAAATAATTCAGCAAAGCTGTGTTTTTCTGTAGTAGCGATGACTACAGCAGACTACAGCAGTACAAGACTTGTTTCTAGCATTGCAAGCCATTTGTATTGAATTGCTTTCTATTCAGCGGCTGAGAAACACATTCTGTTTACTTTGGAAAACCCTTGGAGTCCCGAGGCCCTGAACGTTTAGATTTCATGGCAGATGAAAGTACATGTAACTGCTTTAATTGTTGCCAAAAAGCACAATTAACCTTAATATCTAAAAGTCTGGGCAAAACATTTGTCTCTGCCACATGCCAAAATGATTTAAAACAACTGGTCTGGCTAATTATATAACCTGTATGAAGCGTTAAAGAGACCAGATGTATTCTGTCCTTATTTACTCAGCCTCAGGTTGTTTTAAAATCTGTTTGACTTTCTTTCTTATGCAGACCACAAAAGGTTAAATATTGAAGAATGTCAATGAATGAGACTTTAAAAAAGATGGCAATTTCAATGCAAAGCTCCAATTAAAGTGGTCTGTACACTACACTAGGCTATATACCAAGTGTTGTGAAGGCATATGGTAGCTTTCTGAAAGTTTGGTATCTGATAGCTGTTTATCGCATTTAGAGAAGTAGGCTAGCGATGTCTGATCCATGAATCGGTGATTTGAGTCTGATCTTTTTAAATCAATCCAATTCACAAAACCGATCTGACTGATTTGTTTATGAATCAGATTGATCCAGTTCTCAAGGTCATTTCACTGTTGTTGCAATGCTGTGGTTAACAGCTTATTGGATGGAAAGATGAAGGAATACCTACTTAAATTATGGTCTGTATTTAACCCAAATTGCACAGTTGTGTGGACTACTTTGAATCTTTACAGTGTATCTTTTTGTCTTCAAAACTTCTATGATCTACAGGTAAAAGAAAGTCAGGTTTGGAACAACATGTGGGTGAATAAATGATGACAGAATTTTTATTTTTGGGTAAACTATCCTTTAAATATCAATAAAAAAACAAAAGCTATATTCATCTCAATTATACATGCACTTTAAACATTAAAGCGTCCATATAAAAATGGAATGGGGCAAATTAAATTGAATTAAAACTACAAAGAAGACTGCATGTGCCTCATAAAAATTATGGTAACCACAGTTTCCGCAAAAACTCGATAAAAAGTGGTAACAATAGCCGCAACACTGTCATCAAAATAATATAAATGACTTGACAGGAATATTTTGAATGTTTTAAAAACTTTCCATATTAAACTATTATCATTTTATTTAGTAGGCTAACAATCACTATCTGGTAGCCTATTTCGGCAAAACGTGATTACCATAGTAAAATATGGTAAGAGCTGTCAGTAGTAACAAATGCAATTTGAAAGACACCTCAAGCGCGCGCTCAAGCACCAGAAGCAGTACGAGTTCTGTTGCAGTTCAACTTTTCATTTGCAAAAAAAAGGGTAAAAACAATAATAACAATGTGCAGCCAATGTTGTCAGTCTAACTTTACAAACCTGCTATTGGAACATATGAAACTTGTTTTTGGTTATTATTCAGAGCATCGATTTATTTGATTTTATTAATAGCCCAGACGTGAGGAGCGCTCTTTTGTTGACGTTCCTAAATAAAAAGGGTTAAAAAAAAGTTTTACCTTGCGGGAATCATGTTGTTCCGTGCGTCCACAGGTTAGAAGTTACAGCCAACTACTTGCCTTTGACACAGTGCAGCTTAGTGTGCGTTGAGAATTGTAAAGGGGAGGGACAAAGTTGGAACTCCATACGGTGACTTTATGAAGCAGCCCATTCAGTACAACCTTAGCATAAGAACAATTCCCGGTGTTTGCAATCAGATGCTAGTATTTTGAAAACACCACAGTATTTAGCTTGAAAATTCATTAGTCAACTATATTATGCATATCTTGAGAATTTAATTTTCCTCCATCAGTATGTGTGATTGCACAGTAAAACTGTACCTTGCATGATGTACTCCCAAAATGCAAAAAGACAAGCAAGTGAATAAATAAAAACAAATGAAAATGAAATAATTATTTTTCATAAATAATCAAATTATTGGGAAAGTTTGACATTATATAATCTTGTCTTTTTAAAAATATTATTCATATAATTTCATTTTATTTTATGTCCAAGTAAAGAGTAGCCACGTGCAATTTTAGTTTTACTCTTAAATACAGTAAATACAGGCTGCAGCTCAAGCTAATCTTAGATAAAAGACACATTCAACTGTAGGCATGTCTGTAAAGCTCAGCTGGGTTTCCCAAACACTTGTGTGAAATTCCTTACAACAAACAAACCAAACTCAGTTCTTAACTACACATAGGAGTTGGTTTTGTTTACCTTGTTAAATTGTGGCTTTTGCACTCAGGTTTTCCCCCTTCAAAGCCAAGCATGCTTTGGGCTTCTGGAAATCAACACCATGACGAGCTTGTCGGACGTCTACGACGCTGTTTTAAAGGACCTTACATGTACCTCTTAGGAGCAAGGGTCATCCTTGTTCAAACAAAGACATTGTGCCTACATCGTCACTCAAGTTTGTGTCTTCCACCCGCTAATTTGATTAATTTACATTTCAAATGCCTTTAAAACCAGTGTTGGGGAACATAAAAGTAATGCATTTCAATATTGCATTGCTCCCTAAAAAAATAACTAATTGCATTACTTTTTATGGAAACTTTTGTGTTACTTTTTCTCAGCTGGGCTGGGATTGCTTGATTTTTAATAGCAAAAAAAAAGTTATATTTTTGGCTCTTTCACACCAAATGCACACCATGCATTATTCCCTAACCATGCATGTCCTCTATTCAGTGTGTTTGATCAGTGGTGCATTCACTCAGACAGCAATTTGCAGCAACAAAGCCATCTGAAGTCATTCATTATCAAAAAGGAGTTGGGATTTCCAACGACATGAGAGACAGCAATGCAACATCGTTGAGAAGATCTTTCTGCAACTGAGCAGTAATGCTATGTGAAAACAACCAATGAAATTTGCCACGTGATATAGTTGGATGAAACCGTTGAGAAGAAACCACAGCACAAACCTGGCAACCTCCAATGATTTATTCAACTGTCTACACTCCCATTAGTTGTCTCCTCATCAGGTCACTCAGTTGGCGTATATTGCACTCATTTGAGACCTGTCCAAAACAATCAGATCACATGACATCATCAAAAGGGTAATGTGAAATAATTCAGTGATTAAAAATTCCTCAGGAGAACTTTCTGATCTAGATGTGTTTCTCTAGGCTCTCAGGATGTACACAAGACATAGGAAGTCTGGGAAACACTTTTTTAAACAATTATTTCCACTGTCCGAGGCCAAGTAAAGCATTTTCTTCAATGTTAACTCAAACAGCCACGTCCTTTATCTGCAGGGTATCATAAATTTGTCACTTGGTAGGAATTTCAGCGGTGGAGTTTTTGTCTTTTAATGGGTCTAAATGATGTTGCTCAGGCATTGACCTGATCAGGATTCTGACCCAGGGCTCAAATGAGGCCCCTCTAATGACCAGGCTTTAGGAGAGCAATGCAGGCTGTCTGCTGCAAAGATAAATGAGTTTTACTCTGATCCTTGTAATTGATACTTCTCTTTCCAGGACTATACACTCCTCTAGCAGGCGGATGAGACAGTGAAATTAACACGCTTTCAAATGCATTTAGATGCTCTGTTTTGATTTGCTCAACTGGAGCAAAAAAGGTCCACCGTTAAATGCGCATTAACGCAGGATTAATTCTTGAAGAAAAAGTGCCAGAATCCAAAGCACTAATGAACATCCACAAAGTCAATGTGTGCCAGTTAATTCGAGGCATTCAGTGCAATGACATTTATCAAAAATTGTGCGAGTTTGTTTTTCTGTCGTATAAATCTGAACTCAGATTTGTTTTTTTGTGTGTTTTTTTTGATAATGGTTAAAAGAAGGAAAGAGATACAGAACTGACTTGCTTACAGGAGAAGTGAGTTTTGTTGGTTTGATCTCAAGAAGAAATTGATCAGACACACATTTGACAAGTCAACAAGAAGAGATAGCATGACCCTGGTTATATACAGTACCATACTTGTTCCGCTGGAAAATGGAGAGCTTCTGTAAATCTGAGTCACATGGCACTTTCATTAGAAGTTGGACCATATGAGATGAATGTGAATCATGCGGTCTCCTTGACTTTTAGGTTGATTTAAAAATAATAAGAAAAAAACAACTTTCAGCGCCGTTTACAACTGTTCAGAATATGGTGGGTTGTTCCAATGTGTATTATGTATGCATAAAAGCCCCTTATTGTTCAATTGATCTGGGACTGCTATTAGGGCTGCTGTAAACTATACCTCTGAGTCTGGATTAATCAATTTATTCAATTATTCTTCAGATCATAAAACTCCGAAGAGAAGAGGATTAATAAAACAGTGTTCTCAAATCAATTCTGCAGCCATTGTAATAGAAAATATTTTTTGTAGGCTATATTTACAATAAAGGTTACAAATTTAGTTTTGAAAGGCCTACGTATGGTGTTTAAAATATATATATGTTTGGAAATGTATTGATTCTGAAATCCTGTCTATGGGCTATCCATTTTTCTTTCTGCACGCGTTTGAAGCTTTTCAACGTTCAACGTTCCCTCGCTGCTGAATCATCAGCGCCAAAATAAAAGCTAGGTTTACCTCCGTTTGAGTTTGTTGTCCGTCCATTTTAAATGTGATGCAATAAAAGTCTGTTTAGGTTATCAAATAATGCAAAGAAACATCTTTCTATTGAGTTCCCCTCGCGGCCTGAACGCGAAAACAAGCATAGTCCTACAAAGCCATGCAGTGGAGTCCGATTCAATAACTTATTAGGCTACTTTTATGACCAGCCCCAGCCGGCATTTCAACGTTGATTCACCGTTGAAACAACGTCAGGTACCATGGTTGAATCAACGGTGAATTACCTTTCGATTTTGCAAAACGGATCAACGTTGATATTGTGACGTCGTTTCACCGCGGAAAAACAACGTTGATTCACTGTTGAAATCGCGACGTCGTTTCACTCTTTATAGTGAATCAAAAACGTAGGCTAGGCTTCTAGATCGTGTAGTCTGATTCAGGAATAACTGTTTTAAGTCGGTTATTGAATCAAAATGATTAATGCCGAAAATAATAGTCATATCACGTGAATCCACAATCCATCAGAGCAGTTAGGCCTACTGAATCAACTTCGGACTCACGCAAGTTATCATTATTTTCAGTGACGTAAGCATCGAAATGAAGCGAATTTTGTCAGTATCAACACTGACTTAATGTGTAGGCCTGATAAATGAAAGAATATTCATATAGCCTAGTGAGTACGTAGCCTAGTGGATGGGCTGCAGAAACAGAATCAATCATACCATCTGTAGGATGCCAGTTTTGCAAGTAATGGAGAAGAAAACAAATGTTTCTAGTTTGCATTTTTGCAAAGCTTGCACTGGAAATATGAATTAGCCTTGTCTTAGTATTTGCAACGTCCCCATTTTGCTTCATTGAAAACTCACGTACCCAAGCTGCAAAAATATTAAAATAATAATAAAACTTTCTCTTTATTTCTACTGTATGTGCAATCCCAAATTTTTAATATAGACTTTTGGATCCTACTGCATATCAAAAAAAATATGTACATTATAAGGGAGACAATCAGTGGATAAAGGTGACCTTGATTAATTCTTTGTTTATAATTGAGAGAGATGAAATATTGTACACTTATTATAAATGTTAAGTTTTATGTTGCCGCCCTAAACAATCTGATCTCTCATTAATCCCTTTATCTCTTTCTAATGAAAACCTGCAGGAAAAACGCAGTGTCACCCAAAGGTCCCATAATATAAGGGACCACCCAGTGCAATGATGAACATGTTGGTGTGGCCTATAATAAGTGGGTTATCTTTGTGATGCATTGGTGTTAAAGGGCTTGTAAATTGTGGGAAAAATGAGAAAGCCCAGAGAGAAATAGAAAGGGGGAGAGAAAGGAAGTGGGTGTAGCAGGAGGTTCTGGAATCTTCATCAGCGCCATGCATACTCCATCTGTCCCGAACACTGTGTTTTGGAGTGCTTCTCTTAGCAATGTGACAGGTAACCATGGCCCTGACAAAAGCAACCCAATGTACAGCAACAGCAGGGGTGATGGGTAAAAATAACATGAAAACATATCCTGTGTTTGAAGCATACAGATTGACAGGAACCGCTCAGACAAGCATAACATTTTTCCACACATGCACATGCTTCGCCGATTATGACTATGGAAGATATTAAGTAGGCTCTGACATCCTGTGAAACCGCACACTTTAGCAAACGTGGAAAGTTTGGTAACTTATCCCATTTCATGAAATATTTAAACACAAATTCAATATACTGCAAGTGCATAATGCCTATCTCATTTACTAAATCTCATTTAACTTGGGGAAAATAGCGAATTCCTTACATGAAGCTTCCATGATTCATGTTCATGTAATGCTAAATAAATGTTAGCTTGATAGTGTCAAATAATTGCTAAAATGTTTTTGAGGCTAAATGTTTTAGACTGAACAATAAATAAGCAAATACCAAAACATGTCACAACTATCCCCGCCCCCTGACAAACAGAAATGTATTCTGATTAAGTGTGTTGAGTGATTTGAACACAATACCGCAGAATTGAATAGCTTCATACATGCCTAATAAGCAGTGCATTATTAACCTACTTCTGAAGTTCTTTGAAGCCAGTTTCTTGTTCCAGCTAGGCATCTGTCAACATAGTGGTGGGGGAGAGCTGGGTGGGCAGCACAGCTTGACAAAACATGATGAAAGAGGGAGAAAGAGACCTAAAAGAAAGAAGGACAAATTTAGAACATTCACCTGTCATGCCAACACTGGGTTGCAGAGTTGAACGTATCGTATGTTCATGGGGTCGAGCGGATTCAAGCCAGACCTCTGATCTTCTCGCTCCTAATTATGATGATTTGACCAAATGAGCTAATAAGCCTTGGATGTCTTTCAGAAACACAGAAAGCACGGGACAAAATCAGGAATCAGTACAAATCAGTCCAACTATTTGATTTCTACACATCTATGCAATGAGGTGGCCTTGGCCTGCATGTTCAACCAGTGTTCTATTCTATCTATCTATCTATCTATCTATCTATCTATCTATCTATCTATCTATCTATCTATCTATCTATCTATCTATCTATCTATCTATCTATCTATCTATCTTATCTATTTATCCATCCATCCATCCATACATCCATCCATCCATAATACGTAATACGTTTTATTTAGTAAGAATTTAATTGATCGAAAGTGATAGTAAAGACTTTCACATTGTTGCAAAAATACATATATATATATATATATATATATATATATATATATATATATATATATACTCTACCAGATCATAATTGTTTTCCTGTTTAGGTGAATTAAAGCATTTATTTTACCCATTTTACTTATGTTATGTTATAAACAGCATATTCAACAGAAGAATAAAAATGTAGGACGGGACTTAATTTTAGCCAGTGATTAGATCATGAAGACATTCCACTTTTGTCTGGAGTGAAGGTGTTGAAAAATCAAGGCTTTGTGGCTTTTGAGTAGGACTAAAATACCTGAAGAAAGTAATCTGTAAGAATTCCCATCTCATTGGCTCAGCTGGAAGACGCCCTTGGAAGCAGAAAAAGAAGTGTAATATCTTCCATTAAATATTAATTAAATATTTGAAATGTACATATTCAGATCAGAATACATTGCTATATTTGGTAGTCAGTGATCACAGAGGATGTTGTTACTTACAGCATCGACCAAGTAGCCAAACCCTGAGCCCTTGATATCAGCCAGAAATTGTTGGAGGCAGAAAAAGTCATTACATTTTGATAAAAAAGGACAACGAACAAGACCAGAAAAGTGTGTTAAGAACCCAAATTTTCATTTCATGTTGATTTCATGTCTAGAACCTCATAATTATCAGGGGTAAGATTGGTTAGCTAGCATGTCCAACTCACTGCTGGAACTTCATTAAACTACACATTCTGCTCTGCTTTGTTAATGACATTACAAGCTGAGGGTCAGAATCTCAGGAGAGATGTTTCAATAAGCTTCTGATGTTTCCTCCATAATAGCAGTGACTACACATGAGTGCACAAAATGTGTTTTGGGGTTTTGACGTCTTCGTAAGAACGTTCCCTCCTACACTGACCTCGAGTGACAGGAATGTGCTCGAAATATAAAAGCAAACACTGTTGCCTCCAGCCATTTTGAGGTGAAAATTTTCACCAAGCAAGAGTTTCTTATTTTATCTTACAAAGAAACTACTTCACCTTTGTTTTTAACATTAGCGCATGTGTTTTTCTCTCACTCACTGAAGACAAATGAGGTTGAATAATTAAGTGACAAAAAGCAGCTACATTGAGCTACGGTATCCACACGATCAGTTTCTTAAATGATTTAGCAAATCTTGATGTTTGTTGCTTTTCGGCTAGATGACAGCTCATTAATTTCCTCCTGATAAAGTTACCTTATCACTGCAGTCCCCTCCATAATGTGTGCAGCTATGAAACACGTTCTAAATGCAGCTATGAAACATGCTGGTATGTTGCAATGACAGTCAGAGGTGGTTTAAGAATCATAATTACAATAAGTGCAGTTTTTAACACTAGCAAGCCATATGGATCATCAGGCTGAAGCAAATAGTTCGTGGCTTTCGTTCGTGTTTTGACTAATTCGCGAGGAGAGATTCCACTTGTGCTTGTGAGGAATGGTTCCTTTAGTAGGAATGTTGTGGCCTTACTTAATCAACTCCTGATTTCATGAAATATTCATGTTCTACCTGTGGGCTTTCAGCACGTGAATTGTTTTGTTTTGGATCTGTGTGTCAAAGTGTGGTGTGAGATGTAGACGGCATGTATAAATCATAAATCTTGTGCTCCAGAACATGGGAGTGATGTCAGATGACATGTTGGAATGTCTGTTGTCCACACTGTAAAAAAATATATATTTTCATTATTTGTTATCACAACTTTTTATCTTTTGTCAAATCAATTTAGATAATTAATGTAGTTCAGATTACATAATATTTTAAGTTTATATTGATTAAACCAATCTCCTTCATTGCATTAACTAAACTTTTTAATTTCAATCAACTCAACATTTTAAGGCAACCAGGTAACTTACTTTTTTAAGTTAAACCAACAATATTTTTTTACAGTGCATGGATCAATGCGGTGTACCTTTTTTTCTGATTCAACACCATATTGAATTGAGGCACTGCTGGGAAACAGTGTGGGAAACAGTTTTAAGGGAGTATTAATTTATGGTACTGTAGAAGATTTACATTTCGCTGTAAGGTATGTTACCATTGTTGGGATTTTTCATCCAAAAACTGTAGTGACAGCTTGTCGGGCATATTGTTTATGTTATGTTGTATACATAAAACTCTTGTTCTTTAAAGTAATTGGAATAATATATTAACACACACAACTCTAAGGCTACGTTCAGATTGTCAGTCCAAATCCGATTTTTGTGCATTTACGATTGAAATCCAATCAGATTCAGCAAGAGATTGCTGATTGCTGAAATCACATGAAATTTTGAGCTGACAGTCCAAATGTAGTGTATGACTCCTCTGGTCGGATTTCGCGTGGTCAGAATAATTTCAGTCATGACAACTCTCGGAATAGAATTAAACAGACTTTTATTGATAAGAATGGAATGTACATAGGCTTTGTCTTGGTGGACTAGATCTGCTATGCTGGTGTTGGCCTGAGTAAAGGCTATACTGCTAAAACATGCACAGAAATAATAGGATACGAGTTGATGCGAGGAAAGTAGGGAGAACCCTAGCAGATCTAGGCAGGTGGTGCTGGGGAAGGTGGGGGGCTGGACAATTCCCATGGCGTGCTGAACTGAATTGAGCTGGTTCAGGACGGAAATAAAAATAGGTAGATAGAACAAAACTATAAATTGGCCAAAGTAGCCGGCTTTAAGAAAACCAATCAACTGCTCGGAAGAGTTTCATGACTTAACGATGTATATAAGTTTCCAAACAGTAATTAATAAAAGCAAGTAACATTCAGTTCTCCCAAAAGGAAACTTCTGCTTTGCGATTTTGTTGTCAGTTGGTGACAGCTAACAATCCTATTGACTCTCTAATGCAAAACTCTCCTGCTGTCTGTACACTGTGATTTCTTGAAAACACTGCCATTGTGGCTTGCCACAAAATAACTTATCCCTATTGTTATAAAAGATTGAAAAATGCAGATCCAGTGTCAGGGTAACCTGCCATCACTACCCTAACGACAGGCAAATCCCATCTGCTCGAGTTTGAACTTCAGATTCATTCACAATAGAGAGCCTAAGTCCCTCCCCTCCGCTTCCGGCTCATGGGACCTTATTTCGGAAAAAATATGTATGGTAGTCAATGGCGAGAGACAACTTATCTTTCTATTCCGTCTGACCTGTGCCCTGAATTACAGATATGATGTTTGTCAATTTAAAAGATAATTATGGAAGTCAAGAAAGTCGCAGTTTGTCATAAAACAGAAGAGTAACATTTAGTTTTATGTGAAAATCGCTCAATGAACTACATCTCTCGTCTCGCACTATGTACGTCACCGTTGCTCGTATGTGTGCAGTCTGGTACAAAACACTCAGGCATGATGGCGTAACGTTACGATTATAACGTAAGACTATAGAAAAAATGACAGACGTTAGCTTCAGTAAAGTTAGCTTCATTCATTGAGAGAAAAGGTATGACTTCACATGTGCGCCTTTTGGGTTTGTAGTCTTAGGAATTACTTATTTTCACAGTCTTATACCTCAACAGTTTTACATCAAACTGCGACTTTCTTGACTTTAAAATGTATCTTTTAAATTGACAAACATCATATGTGTAATTCAGGGAACAATTCAAACGAGATCAAAATATTTGTTGTGTCTCGCCATTGACTACCATACAATATTTTTCCAAAATAAGGTCCCATGGTGGTCCACCGGAAGGGGAGGGACTTAGGCTCTCTATACAAAGAATAATGTGTCTTCCTGACTAATAATCCAGCGTAATGTGACAAAATTTGTCAGCCATAAGTGTATTTAAAAATATATATATATATATATATATATTTGAAATAATATAAATATAATACAGGTAGCCTATATTATCTTTTATAAATAAAAATAAAACATACAAAATATGAATAAAAAATTAAATTAAACATTTGCATAAAGCATTAAAACATTTGAGTAATTAAAAACAGTCCAAGAACGCTTCTGGCTATGGTTTTATAGTTGAATTATGAAACCTGATGAACATCCTGTGATTAAGCACATATGATCATCTTATATTTTCTCATGTGTTTCTATTTGACAACAGCTGCTCGCTCTTCTTAAAGTAATGCATTTTCTGCTGTGACGCTTCATATAGGCTACTCTGCACTGGGGTAATTCTCTTTCCAGCTGCTCCATACAATCTCATGCATGGATTCTTTCAGTCTAAACTGTGAGTGAAAATATCCATGTGCAAACCAATTTCGCAAAATCAGTTTCGAAAGGTATATCTTAAAAGGTATGGTTCAGGTAGAACTTTAAATATCATATTTATTTATTGCTATGAAGAGTTCAAAGGTTTCTCTTCTGAAGCGGCTGTTTTGACCACAACTGTACCAACTAAATAATCATTCTGATAGAAGAAAGTGCCTGCTAAATAACAAAGAACATAACAGGGGAACTTTCCATTTATAGTTTTAAAATGTCAAATCCAGAGGCCAGTGTTTCCTTCCTCACAACATTATGATCTATTACTGGCATCATGACAGACATAAACAAAAAGTCTCTAATGCAGTCTACAGCACACACTATGATGTGACATTTTAATATTTAAAGTCACCTTTAAATGGGGCAACACACTAAATACATAAATATAAGTATAAGAATAAGTGTATGTCCAAAATCACATACAAAGCCATAAAAAGCTTAGGATCAGTATGCATCTAAAACACAGAAGGGAAGATATGTTTGCTGAGAAAAAGCATTTCTCTGGCCATAAGGGCAGCAGAGGGAGTGAACATAGCTTGAGGCTGTTGCTCTGCCTGCCTCTTTCATTCTCCAGCTCTTTATGTTGACGCTCCACTGGAGTTTTGTGCTCAGACAATTTTTGCATAATTTTGGATGGCAAACCAATAAGGCTTCTTGTTTATTTCTATATATTGAACCTCTGAGAATAGAATGAAAATGAAATCAAGGAGTTGGATGAACTTCAGAAAGCTCCAATCAGCCAAAACAGCTTTCCTGAATCTGTTGTTCTACAATGAATTCAGGGGCCATATTCACAAAGCATTTTATCTTACCACTAGGAGTACTCCTAAATCGCACTAAAAGATTTTAGCTAGGAGTTTTCTCTTAAAAGTTATTCACAACGCCTTTCAGACCTACTCTTAGTAAAGAAAAATGACAACTCCTAAACTAAGAGTTAGTCTTCGTTGCTATGGATGACGTCATTACTCATGTACGAGCTTGACTGAAGTGACCACCTTGATTGGTTGATGATTGTAACGCGGGAATGATTCCAAACACCTCCCCTACGATGATGAGTGACAGGTCTGAGAATGCGTGCACTACACAAGTAGTGCGAAGGACGGAAGATGATGAATAACTGAATAAATAGCCTAAATTAATAAACAGTAAGGCAAAACAAATAGCCTAGTAGCCTAATGAAACATATGGATTGATGCAATATCCTTGCAACATTATTGAATTAATCTGTCACTATATGCCTCTGCCTACGTTTGCAAAGAGAAGAACATTTTAATTTGATTCACAATGAAATGTTACAATTAGTTTACATGCAATGAGTAGCCTAGTTTTGGTTGTTGTTGGTGGCGTTATTGCAGCTAGTTATGCCTACAATGCAAAATTGTTCCCTCGCGATTGGAAGCTCCTGTAGCCGCCGCGTACGCATTTCAAAACATCGCAACGTGAAATGCCACAAAAAGCGGTTTGTGAATAGGTCTTAGTGAGTTAGGAGTCCTCTCGACTTCTTTTAAGCTGTCCCAGTCTTAGGTGCTACTTTTAGGGCTAAAATGATTCGTGAATTACTCTTAGTCAAAAAAATTAGGAGTCCTAAAGTTACGAGTGACACGCCCATTATTTTTAGGAGTTGCTCCTAAATTCGCCAGTTAGGAGCTACTTTTAGCCTTAAAATTCTTTGTGAATACGGCCCCAGAACATTATTGTGGTTTATTTTTTGTGATACTCTGCAATGATGTCAGAAATGGATTTGCCGATTATAGGGTGCTGAAATAGTTTTTTTCCTTTTACCTTTATGTGACATTTAGCATGTCATCCATAGACACTACCTTTCAAAAGTTTTTGAAAGAAGTCTCTTTTTTCAGGGTTCTTTGATGAACAGAAAGTTCAAAAGAACAGCATTTTTTGAAACAGAAATCTTTTGTAACATTATAAATGTCTTTAATGTCACTTTTGACCTAATGTAATGCATCCCGATGAATAGGAGTACAATATTAATTCCTTTAATAAAAACATACTGACCTGTAACATTTGAATGATTTATGTCAAACACTTCAATTGAATCTGTTCATTCAAACAGACACTTGGTTGCTTAACCCATGGCAATAAATATATCAAACCATGGAACTTTTGCTCCCATATCTGAAATATTTGGGACATTTTATCACTCTCAGTGGCATTTTTGCCCCAAGGCCTGGATAATTTCTAACCTATTGTCGCAATCATTTCCGATGTTATCAGGCCTGCCACTAGGAGGTTAATGGTCGACTCCATTAATGTGGCACTGATGTTTTGTCTTTGGGCCAAAGAGTACAAAATCTCCACATAAAAATGTGCCATTTGATGTGTGCAGACAAACAGAGTTTAAATATAGAACAAATCATGGATGTGCCGTCATTTTCAATATATGAGGCTTTTTCCTTCATTAAAGTGATTCACCCGAAAATAAAAATTCTGTCATCATTCATGTGTTCCAAACCTGAATTCTTTCTTCTGCAAACCACAAAAGACGACATTTTGAAAACATTAAAACATAGATATTAATAGTTATTTTATGATACAGTACTTTTTGAACTGTAATTCTGAATGTGAAATTCTGGCATGGGACAGTTTTGTAGGATATTTTGTACCGTGAGAGGGCAAATTTGTCCCCTAAAATGAATTCCCAGGATTCAGAATCAAGGTAAGACTATCCTTTATTTGCTTGATCTCAAGCTCAAGCTCAAGCTCAAGCACTTCACTAAATGCTGCACATTAAGATAATTTTAAACAAACCATGACCTGAAATAGCCTTTTATTCAAAGGCACTGAAGGGTAATTTGATTTGATCTCATTAAACCCCCCCAAGAAATATCCAGCATCTGTGTGAGGTAATCAAACTGTTGTGGAGACATTTTCGATGGTTATTATGAACTGAATGAATGTCTTGATGGAAAACGATGTTAGACTCCCATCTGGAAACTGAAGGTGTTTTTCTCTCTTGCCTTCATTAGATGGGAGGACTATCTGTTCACTGCGCCTGCTTTTGCCAGATATTGTGCGAGTGGGAGCTGTGTGTGTCTGGAGGGATTATCTTCCTCTGTATTTTCAACTAATAAAAACAGCTTTACATGCTCTCACAACTGTGTGCACAAAACAAGTTATAATTTAAAGGTTCCAGGTAAACATATTTTTCATTTTGATTACACTACAACAATGCAGTGTATTGCTAGGCTTTATGAAAAAGAAATGTAAATTTGAAGCCTGATATTTTTCTTGCTATCATTTCCGGAATATACTTTAACAGGTTGAAGGAGGTCATCAATCACAGAGACAAAGTATAACATCTTTTTTATAGTTATATCTGCACATTTTACACAAGAAAGCACAATACATTGAGTTGTTTGTGCATGTGCATATTTAATCAAATTATATGATACGCTTTTTAATTTAAATTAATTGCAGTTAGGAAAATGAAGATGATTCAAAGACCTTACATTAATGTGGCAGATGATAAAGCATTGAATATATAATACAAAATGTGTCTTATAAGTCAATGTATTATTTTGCATCAGTGAACATAAGCTTATCACAGTCCACAGCAATCCATTTTACAATTATAAATATTATAATTACAGTGCTATGCATAAGTTTAGACACCCATACTAAAGTTGACTAAAAAGAGGAATACAAAATCATCTTTTGGAAACTGAACTTAATGCCTTAATTAAAAAAATTAGGAAAAATCCAACCTTTAAGGACACCAATTTTCTTTGTGAATGAATAATGTATCGTAAATAAATAAATGTTCTTCCTTAAAATACAGGGTGCATAAGTTTGGACACCCCTATGTTAAATTCCCATAGAGCCAGGCAGATTTTTATTTTTAAGTATTTTTTTTTTAGGATACTATGCATCCTGATAAAGTTCCCTTGGCCTTTGGAATTAAAATAGCCCCACATCATCACATAGCCTTCACCATACCTAGAGACTGGCATGGTTTTATTTCAGTTAGCCTAATAGCTAGTTTGATTTGCATTGAGAGATGATCTTATGGAAAGTACCCCATGCCAATCTCTAGGTATGGTGAAGGCTATGTGATGATGTGGGGCTATTTTAATTCCAAAGGCCAAGGGAACTTTATCAGGATGCATAGTATCCTAAAAAAAATTAAAAAAAATACTTAAAAATTAAAATCTGCCTGCCTCTATGGGAATTTAACATAGGGGTGTCCAAACTTATGCACCCTGTATTTTAAGGAAGAACATTTATTTATTTACGATACATTATTCATTCACAAAGAAAATTGGTGTCCTTAAAGGTTGGATTTTTCCTAATTTTTTAAATTAAGGCATTAAGTTCAATTTCCAAAAGATGATTTTTTATTCCTCTTTTTAGTCAACTTTAGCATGGGTGTCTAAACTTATGCATAGCACTGTATCAAAATGAAATAAAAAGCATTTTCAATAACTGTCAGTAAAGAGAATATAGTTCATCAAAAATGCAAATTCTGTCTATCATTTACCCACCATCATGTCATTCCAAATCTCTAAGACTTTCTTTCTTCTGTGGAAGATAAAAGAAAATATTTTGATATTTTTCACATTAAAAGAGTTGATCAAAATTATATCTCATCCATTTGTGTATGTGTGAATTAGTGCATAACTGTAAATGTGTTTGAGTACTTTTTTATTTTTAATTAATCTTCCTAAATTAACATGCAAAATTTAATATTAAACATGTTGCAATGCACACAAGCCCCGTTCAGTCCATTTATAATTCCTGACATACCTTCAATTCATCGAGCGGCAGGTTTCGATTTCTGTCTTGTCTTGCCAGGAATTCCTCCACAGACTAGAGGAGCTGCAGAAAAACAAGAGGACTCAGACGATCCCAAAGTGAAGGCCCGATTCCTCCCAACACCCAACATCTGGATGCATTTGGCTTGCTTTTATATCCTGCCATTATTGAGGCAAAGGATATACATGAATGTTATACTTATATAGGATATTTGTTCCTCTTCCTATAATGAACTGCACATTACCGGTAACCAAATAAATGTGTGCTGCACAGTTAGGCAGGAAGTCATGTGATGTAACTTTTCTAGTGCACAAGCACAGCATTGTAAATTGTGGTATGCTAGTGACAATGTTGCAATGTCGCAAAATGCGTGTTACGGACATAATATAAGATGGGAATGAAAACTATATTTCAATGTTTTTGTGAGTGAACACAAAGTTTCTTTGGAGAACACAGTACTTTTGAAAGAGGTCACTACCATTCAAAAGTTTGGGGTCCATAAGACTTTAAAATAATATATACAGTATATTATTCAGCAATAAAACGAATATATATTTCAAATAAATGCTGTTCTTCCTGTGAACTTTCTATTTTACATTGCTTTAACTCATCAAAATGTTAAGCAATTTTCATCTTTTTTTTAATAAGTTATACAAGATTCAACTTTTTTTTAAGTCAGTTTAATGTAATTTAAGTTGAAATGACTTAAACATCCAAGTTGATTGTACTTAATTTAAGGCAGCAACTTTATTTACAGTGAGGAATACATTTAATTAAAAAATATATTTTTTATATTATATTTTTAAACACAAATTTTTGATTAAATAAATGCAGCCTTGGAGAACATAAGAGACTTTCAAAAACAAATCAAAATGTTTTTGAAAGGATGCTGGCCAATATTACTCACATACACTACAAGTCTAGTGCACTGCATTGTGGGGTATTTTACTGTGTGCAGTGTGCTCACTTACTGTATAATCTCCAGCCCTGGTTTAGGGTGGAGTGAATAAAAATATTATACACCTACCTCATTGCACAGAGCTTAAGTTGAGGCCTTTAAGTGTCGTCTAGATGTCTATTCGTGGAAGCAGACAGGTGGAGGTCTTAACGGATTGAGTAATTGACCTCTATCATCCATCACATTCTCTCACCTTTTCATTACCTTTCATTAAAACAGTTGCTGTGCACAGCAGTTGCACTAAAAAGGCTGAAATGTTGATGAAAGGTAGAAACAAAAATGGGCCTGAGAACAATAAGTAAAACCAAATTGCCAGTTTCATAGAGGTTTCATGCTGTATACATTCAAGGCACGAGTTCTCCGCTCTCTGTGGGAAAACAGCAGCTTTGTGTTTGTGTGTCTTGGCCGGTCAGCCTTTTGATTGATTATTATTTGGGTTTTATCCAGAGGTAAGGGCCTTTCACAGGCTCTGATGGGTCTTTAATGATGAAAGCTGTCTGAAGGTCAGTGAGTCTGAGTCTGTGAGCCTGCAGCGCGGCAGTCTCTGTTGCTTTTTCCATCGCAGTCATACCTTCATTTTGGAAGTATCGTATATTTCAGCTACAAAAAGGGGCGCTGGAAGCCGTCTCCACCCAATGGGGCAGACTGCTACAAAAACAATGTACAATATGTCAGACTTTGGTGCATTCACAGACCAAACAGACTCAATGTCTTCGTCAGGAATGGCTCCTTTCATTAATTTATAGTGATGGTGGAGCTTGTTTATCTGGCAAAAAAGAAAAGCAGTTCTCTCGAGTTGAGCCAACCATCACAATAGGAGATCACGGAACATTCAGATATTTCTCCGTGGAATTCTGCCACTCTAATATCCTACAGCCAACGCCTCTTCTGCAGCTGGAAAGAAGAACATAGTCATTTGAGCTCCAGATGCACAATGACATGCTGAATACACAGTGAGTTGTGAGGCAATGTTACCGTAGTACTCCTTTGGGATGCAGCGAACGGACCCCATACAGGAAAGAAGAAACATTGAGAGGTTAGAAACCGTGGGTTATTGTGAATTTGCAGGCTGATAATACAACACTGCACTGTGATTTGACAGCTGAACAACCCTCTCTGATGCAAGCAAAAAATTGGCTGCAAAGACACATGAGCAATTGCAAAGATTGCTGTCATAACTTGGATTGCAGTCCAGGACAGAGAGAGCCTAGTTGTTGTTTTCATTGAGCGAGTTCATCATTCAAACAACACAACTCTTTAAAAACCTAGAGAGCTGACAAACAGCCGGGATAGAGAGCGTTTTGGGGGACTTCAAAGTGGAAGTCTGAAAATGATAGTTATTTTCTCCATGTTTACAACAAAAACACGAATTTGTGAAAAAGGTGATGTCATGCACATGCGTATTACGTGTTCAGTCTATAGGCACACTCTCTTTCACATTTTTTCTTCACAATGTGACATCGCCAACTACTGGCCTGGCATGCATAATACAGCATTTTCAATCGTTTTCGCATATTCGTGTGAACAGGGATGGTTTTCAAAAAGTTGTCGTCTGTACGCAAAAAATGCAAAGTAAGAACTTTACGTTGTTTAGTACATCGTTGTCATGTAAACGTACCCTTAATCAAAATATCACACTCACCCCTCCCCTCCCCTCTTTCTTCTTTTATGACATGTCTTTCTGGTGCAAAGGTGGGACAACCTGTCACTCATATGAGATCACAGCAATAGCAAACCACAATTCCCAATGTACAAAATCAAGTCCCACCCTATTTTTTTTCTTGCTGTTTCACTTATGTCACAATAAGTAAATGCTATTGAAATGTCAAACTTCGGTTGACATTCAGTTCCGGTAGTTTTTAATGGTTCTCGGTTTCCAACTCTGCTCCACATCTACAGAAATTCCGCACATATCTTTTACATCATCATATAAACACATTCATGTCCATGACACAAGTGATTTCTGGTCTCAGAAGAGTCCCTCAGCTCTGTCCTCTTCCAAGTGCATTACTGGCCTGAGGAGATAAACTGATCTTGAATCTGCCAGTGTGGAGGAACTGCTCACAGAAGCATGTGCTGCGTGGGACTGTGGTCCACATACAGTACACACACGCCTCCTACAGCCACCTGCTGCTCCGTTGTTCATATTGCAGTCCTGATGAATAATTCATGTCCATCTGGAGACAGCTAACTACAATAACAAAACAGGCAAAACAAGTAAACTGATACTGTACACTGTCATTCACAATTAAAAATAAAATTACAGCTGCATCATCCCATTTTGAGTGAAGATGGCAGATTTCAGATCTTACAGGGTCCTGCGCCAGAAGGGCAACTGCTATTGAGATGAATGGTTGGAATATTAACTGTAATATAGACCTCCATGGTCTAGTCACATTTTACTTAAACACTATTTTTATAATTTAGAACTAAATACACACACATATTTACACACTCACACAAAGGGTAAATCAATTGTGCTGCTTCTCTTGCCAAAAAGAAATGTTGCAATGAAATTTCAGGAGTCCTTGGCATTTTCCAGTAGCTGCTTATGCCTCATGAATGCAAATCACCAGTTACAATTCTGAGCAGGCCAGGGACTTAAAGCTTAAAAAAAAGAAAAAAAAAAAGAAAAAAAGGAGTGTATGTGTGACATGATGAATTGATCCTGATTTTCTCCTTTGCAAGTTCTATTCCCTTCATTTTTTCTGAGAGCTAAGTTGATACATACAGAGCTTAAGAGAGAGAAAGAGACAGAATGAAGACAGAAGCAGAGTTAGATCTCACCATCATCGTCTTGCTAATGGAAATGGTCACTGCTGGAAAGCACTCCGATGGCGTTGAGAAACAAGGACCAGGGTTTCCTTTCAAGAGGATCTCTCTGATCTGCTGCTTTTGCCATCCCTCTTTGAATTAATAAATGGAGGCATAATATACCATTCTGCCATTGCTCGCTAGAGTAGTTTAAACCAGCCTATAGGTTGGTTTTTTGGTCTCCCAGCATGGCTAACCTGGTGTTCATCTCGTTTCTTGACAGCTAAAAAGTGTCCAAAACCCATTTAAAGCCATCAAGCTACACTGACCTGGCCTGACTATTAATAACTATTCTGAAGGCCATAGAAAACCACCTTTCGTCCCACAAAGACACATGCAATTGAATTTGCATAGAATAATTCAGGTTAATCTTTGAACCTTAACCCGTGTGTCCACCAAAGCATTTTTTCCAGTGGCTAGCGTATTTTTACAATTGTTTTCAATGGGAGCACCATGTTTTTAAAATGCAAGGAGCGTAACGAGGCACTGAGCGTCTTTTTCATGCTGATCGCTGAGTGCTCTGTGTTTTTTTGACCGGTCGCCGAGAGTTGAATAACGTTCAACTTTGGGTAAAACACAGCACTCATAACTGTCACTTTTCACCTAGCTGTCCAATCACAGTGGAGGAGGGGCAGGACTAATACAACACCGACCAACCGCCACATTCTGCTTGTACAACGTCAACAGATGATAACAACAAGCATAATAACAGAACAAAACCATTTAAAACAAGAGCCAGAGCAAATACTTAAAAGTTGAGACGCTTTGCTTAAATAGCCATTCTGACTAGTTACTAGTATCTCAGTTCACATAGGGTTTGTTTCTGTATTTTTACTATATAATGTCTATATAATGTAAAGTGCTTATAATGTGAAGCAATGGGGTCCACCTCCTTCAAGTCCCAAAATGTGCATGCATCCTTCACAAAAGTAATCCATCCGGTTCCAGGGGGATAAACGAAGGCCTTCTGAGGGTAATCCGTGCGGTTTTGTCGAAAAAATATACATATTTAAAACTTTATAAAAGAAAATAACTGGCTTCCGGTAACGGTCGACGCGCGTTCCGGTGATGGATGCTGGCGTATGACATAGGACGTAGCGTAGGAAGCGTCGTGACGTAGAACGAACGTGACAGCGCAGCCAGAGAACAGAGCAAAACAAAACTCTACGTTCGTTCTACGTCACGACGCTTCCTACGCTACGTCCTACGTCATACGCCAGCATCCATCTCCGGAACGCGCGTCGACCGTTACCGGAAGCCAGTTATTTTCTTTTATAAAGTTTTAAATATGTATATTTTTTCGACAAAACCGCACGGATTACCCTCAGAAGGCCTTCGTTTATCCCCCTGGAGCCGGATGGATTACTTTTGTGAAGGATGCATGCACATTTTGGGACTTGAAGGAGGTGGACCCCATTGCTTCACATTATAACCACTGAAAGATCTAAGACATTTTCTAAAATAACTGAAAATGTGTTCGTCTGAAAAAAGATTGACATATGCATCTCGAACGGCTTGAGGGTGAGTAAATCATGGGTTAAATATCATTTTTGGCCGAACTATCCCTTTAACATTACATTCTGACTTTTTAAAACATATATAGCAGATGTCTAAAAGGCTACCATACCTTTAAGACATCTACATGTATATACCTCTGTTATGATTGGCTAATCTCTGCATACAAGAATAATTCACACAGTCTCTTTAAAGGCACTTTAGAATCAGAATCTCTTGTGCTTTATCATAGGCACTTTATTAAAAGAGAGTGCATAGATTGAGGATGCTTGCATCAGAAAATTCTAAAATAATATTGCATATCCAGCATGCTTGAAATCTTTAGCACTCAGTATACTTCACTCGCCTTTCAATGAGACATTATGAGGAGAGGGGGAGACTGTTAACTAAAAGGCATTTGATTACAGTCTAAAATGAGCAGCTGTTGAAAGCTCCTCCAGCAGAGAGAGCGACAGAAACACTTTCATATAACTCTGCACATCTTTCTTAGATTTTTATGCATGCAGTGCAATGTGTAGAATCTATGAGGTGTGACTTTTTTTTAATGATATAATATGATTAAAGTGAATTTAAAAGGCATTAATTGTTGTATTGAGACAGCATGCATCATTAAATAATTTTGTAGGATTCGTAATGTTCTTTCAACCAATTCATCACTTTAGGATCCAAGAGGGATTCTGCGGAGGAACATGCATTCAAATCCTCCTCAGAAGATTGTATTAACAAGTTAAGAAATGGAAATAACAAGGTGCGTTCAAATCACTTTGGTCGAAGCAAGATGGCGATGTACCTTTTCTACAAAATAAAATACAGAATATCTTTAACCCTACTTCTACAAAATGATGAATAAAGAATTCTCATCGGGTGAGTATTGCTTTGTTTTTATTATGAAGGTGCTGTAAACTGAATCTTTATATTCTATGGTAATCGTACATTACTATTGTATTTTGTTCATGCAACTTAGCTAGTTTTATTGTTAATGAAAAGAAAAAAAAAAACATTCATTCACTTTATCAAATTAACCGTCGCCATGTTTTCTCACTGACATGCCCCCAAATTGGAAGACAATCCCAAGTTTCCCACTCAAATCACGACTTTGTGGTGCCATTCGTGTGTTTAACTCGAAATTGCAATCTTTCCAACAAGTAAAAGAAACATTTCACAGATAAACTATCTTTAACCCCTGCGTCATCTTTGAAATACTGACTTCAAGTTATTTTTGACTAACTACTTTTAGTAGTTGCTCTACTGAACTTGAACTTCTTTAGCTTGTAGCTTGATAGGCTAGTTTTGAAGTAGCTTCCTCAAAATGGCTGGAAAAAGAAATAGGGCATGAATAAGAGCAGGACTTTTTAGTTGGCCCTGAAGCAACTTTTATATCAACAACAGATCTGATGTCAGAATTACAACAGCATGACAACACCTTCAAAACAAATCACCATTTGGAAGGTTACATCCATTAGTCATTTAAAGGCGTTCAGGATCCTGGTTTACTAGATGTTGCTCTGCTTCCATTTCACATGTCAAACAAGTCAAAATGATGTACTATCAAAGAACCAGCGTTATGTCAGCAAAAACCTCAGCCAAAACTCACGTTGGGAGAAAACAAGGTACGCATCATTGTTGGCCAAAAGAAGAAAAGTCCCTGTTACAGGATTTTATAATAGCTTTTTATTTTATTTTTGATAATAGCTCTCACAGACTGAATCTCTGCACTCCAGGTGTCATCCAGGTGCCACTTATCAAGGGTGATGGACTGTCTTTTGAGAGCTGATGTGTGAGAACTGGCTTCAAGCCTGGTTAGAAGGCCCAGCTGTTTCAATTACTTTGACATGAATCTGCAACAACCAACCCAGGATCACACCCTATAAACACAGATGTATGAAGGTAAAATGATGCCATAAAGAATCGCATGCGCAGGGTAAGATTTGTGTAAGTGTACATAAGATTGCAAGTGTAAATAAAATTTGTGTGTGCAAGAGAAGATTTGTAAAGGTGTAAATCACCTTTCAGGTGTAAGAAAAAAACAGTTGCTGCATTTAACGGTTATTCGTAATTGTACTTCATGTGTTGTGAAACTACAGCTTCTTGCTTACACAAAATAAATAGGATCTATAGTCTTCTGACTTCCATTTTTCCGCACTTACACTTTTGGCAGCTCAGTGGTGTAACAGATGCAATATATAACATTTCAATCCAATAATGTTAACACCAGCTTGAAATTCAGTATTAACTCATATAGTTAGCCTAATGGTGCACAGCTTATTAAGCAATCACGATTTATTTATTTATTTAACATGTATGTGAGCATTAAAAGTAACATTTTGGCAACGAGAATGATGCTGAGCCAAATGAAGATAAAGATGTGTTTTGGCGACTGGCGTGTTTATTGAACCAATCAGATAAGAGTAAAACGAAAGTCAGCGAGAAGCTCATTTGATTGGCTACATGAAGACGGTGGACCCGCCCTCCTCTTCGTGTATAATAAATTATATATATATATATATACAATATTACTTGAGCTCCTACTCAACATGTTAGAATGATTTATGAATGATTGCGACACTGAAGATTTGAGGAATGGCTGCTGAAATTCTAGCTTCGCCATCACAAGAAAAAATTACATTTGAAAAATATTACAATGGAAACCAGTTGTTTTAAATTTCGATAATACTTCACAATATCTGTTTTACTCGGTTTCTGTTCAAATAAATGCAGCCTTGAGAGACTTCTTTCAAAAATGATCCCAAACTTTTGAACAGTAGTGTACCTTTTTATTTTAATACTTTATATTAAAGTGCCACTCATAGTCCTCCAAATTTAGCAAGGGCAAAAAAAGCTTAACAAAAATTTCTTTTAAAATGACTGACAGCACTTTAATGAATGGCCACATTTCAGAATGCAATTGAAAATTGTATTCCTTCTCAAAAATATTTCTCCACGAATGCATTTACCTCAAACAAGAGATTGAATGCACACAATAACTTATGCACCTGCTCCCCTCAGACAAATCTGCAGAATAGCCTTGAATAGTAAAAGGGCACCCGCTGCCTTAGCCGAACTGGAAAAGCGCGATCTAATAACACAGTCTAATCTCATTTCCATCTATATTGAATTGCCTTTACGATATGCAGAGCTCAATGGGTGTTAGCCATTATACCAATGGATGAGCTGATCCATCCTGCAGAAAGTAACATGGGAAGAAGAGTGGCCTTCCCTAACAGTGTCATCTCGTTCTGTGTGCGAAATGGATGGCGGTCAGGTGTTAAATTGGCCAAGAGCAGAGTACTTCCACCTCAGTTCGTCTGGAAAGTGGGCTGTGCACTTTTGGCCTTTGGCCTGAGTTAAAGGCACACTATGCAAGATTTGTACCTTAATATAACAGCTTCGAAATCATTTTGATGGTAAATGAACTCGTAGTAGGGCGAATCATTACGATAGCAAAGCGGAGGGCGGGGGTCGGGGGGGTGGCAATGCAAGTATGAGAGGTGGCGCCCCGACAAATCTCGCGAGAATCACGACTTGCTTTACGGCACGACGTCACATACATCAACAACATATGAAGCGGCCTCTATGGAAGACACCAGCACACATTTCAGACGTGAATCATGGCAGAGTCAATGAAGGAAACGAAGAAAGCGCGGTCGGAAGACTGCAGAGACGTCTCTGCGCGAGTGGTATTTACGACAGTACCGTTAAATACAAGTACTCCACAGCGACTCTAGGGGCCGCTGTTTGAGAAAAATGGAAACTGTATAGTGTGCCTTTAACATCTCACCACTACAATTTTCACCCTGCATCTCCTCTTGATATTGTGAACCGGAGAGTGAGATTTGGAACCACAGAATGGTGGATTTCTAATATTAAAAGAATAGTATGCCCCCAAAATGATTGTTTTGTCATCATTGACTCACCCTCATGTTATTCCAACCCAGTATCATCTTCTTTCTTCAGTGAAAAACTAAACATTATTGGAAGACTACACTTTCCATACAAAGAAAGTGGGCTGTGATTTATTCTACTGAGCTCTAAAAAATGGCAAAAGCACTATAAAAGTACCATAAAACACTGTAATATTTATCAATATATCAAAAATAGCCCAATATTCAAGTCGCTGAGTTTCAGTGATAATGGTTCCTTCTGCAGTAGCTATCAAATTTCCTTTATGGATGTGTTTTTCAACCTTGCCATTTTGTGATTGGTCACGGAAGAGAGCATCAGTCAATGACATAAAACCTGGTGCAATGTGTCGAAGAATGACATTAAATTAACACAGGCTGTTGAATGGCTTCAAAAGACTTGTAATACAGTGTCTCTGGACTGATTTCTGTTGCCTAATTGCCTAATGTCTGCACAATGTCTGTACTTTCTTCAGCACTGAAAGATTTTTTCAGTGCTGTAAACTTGGCAATAAAGCTCTTTTTGATTCTGATTTTATGGCTTCTTTTTTTTTGTCCTTTTTTGGTGCATGGCAGAAAAAGAACAGCTTTGACATTCCACCAAATATTTCATTCTGTGTTTCACGAAAGACATGAAGATGAATAAATGTTCATTTTAGGGTGAACAATTCCTTATTTACCAACATTTGGAATATGACATTGTCCTCCACACATTCTTGAGATCAAACATCCCTTCCTGCTTACTGTAATTTCAGTCAAACTTGAGAGTACATTTTCAAGGTTAAACCGCCTCACACGGAGGTAAACAGCCCACTGAGACTTCAAAGGATATTACTGATTGTAGGTTTCCAAGGCTGAATCCAATTCAGCAACTGTATAATAAAGTTCCAAGCCAGGAGTGACTGAACGGTGGAACTGTAAACTTTGTTCATAAATAAAATACATTTAAATAACTCAATAAATGTAGACAGACACATGCGACTGGCTGCACAGTCCCGCTCGGCACTCAAAATGAACTATTTAGTATCCAACAAAATCGCATTTTTCGTTCAACGCCACTCAAAAGTAATCTCAAAGATTCATAGCTTCCCCATTGCCATGCCTAAATGAGTCGAGAGAGACCACTCTAGCATCTCTCCTTGAACAAACGCCCAAGAAAGTTCTTAATCAGGCTGAAGAGTAAGGAACAAGGGACCCATACTCATTACCTCAGACTGTGTAAACAGGGCATAGCAGCGGTTAATGAGAGCCTGTAAAACGGTGGCGATGGGGTGTCTAAATAAAGACATCTGAGCTGCTTTTGTAGCTCTCAGGCAGACACCTTGCATGACGCCAGTGAGCTCTGGACGTTTAATTGCGGAGTCATAGACACCTCCTGGAATAACTCATGACATCATTGGCGGGTGGAGTATGGGAGGGACATGCGTACGGGTGGCATACCGGAAAGCTCAGAGCGGTGGGTGTAGTTTTTTGGCTTTTAGATTAGAAAAACAGTGGAACAAATGGTTGCAAATCATTCACCTCATCTGAAAGAATATCCACGTCATGGGCATCCAGCTCAACTGCCACTCGCAACGCCAAGGTCATGGGTTTGATTCCCTGGGAACACACATACTGAACTGTCAGTATAAACAGATTATATCTGCTTTTGCACTGCAAAACAAACACGCCAACAAAGAGACTGAAAGCAGAGATGATGAATAATACAGCACATTTGTCCTACCGCTCAGCTCTTGCTTTCAACATTAATCTTTTACGGTTGTGGCGAGGATTTCAAACAATAAACCAGCAGGTGTCTGAAGATGTCATGCTGATGGAAAAAAGTCATATAAATCTTATGAAATGCTAACAGATATAGTATACAATAAACATGAGGTCTTCGGTAATTGCATTGTTAGACTTGATTTATTTTCCCTGTTCTTACATGAAAATGGTATTAAATAAAAAGGGCCAGGTACAAAAGAACACAACAAACCCAACATGAAAACATTTGGCACATTTGTTAGATGTTAACAAGCACTAGAATTGATGTATAAATGTACTGTATATATTACCCAAGTGCTAAAGTATTTCTATACATGAAACACAGGTTTAAATAGACATGATATGATTAATCAGTTGAATAAGAGTAGTAATTTCAGATAAAAAAAATCATTCAAAACAAAGGAATGTTTCATAAAGTGGCAAAAATCACAAGTGCATTATGTCTATAGTGTTCATACAGAAAAATCACTATTATGCAATGTTATTAACCAAACCATTTAGATCCGAGCGCATGAAATACTCATCATTAAGCCAAGACATTTGTTCAAGCAGGACCACAGTGGTCCTTTTCATGTACGGATCCATTAAACTGCTGGCTAGACCTAAAGGGTTCACATCTTTCAAGTGTCCTCAATACGCATCCTTTTGACGGCTTTCATTAAAAAGAAAAAGAAAGGGACGAAAAGAGCCCTACTATACTCATTAGTGTCCATTACCAAGATCCCTCCAGCACCCGAGTGCAATATCAGACTCATAACCTCAACCCGAGACCTAAAAATAATTAATAACTTTTAAATGTTGCCATTCGCAAAAGAACCTCACCAAATTGGAGCTCTCTTCTCTTCTCTTTTATAACCTGCTATACTTAAAGTCTCAAAGCAGGATACATGGAACGGGATACAAATCATAAAATAAATAACAATCCTATTATTTCAGTAGATTTGAACAAGTACATTGTTTCTGTACCACAAGCGCCATCAAATATTCTGCGCCTATCTGCCATTAGCCACACTAAAATATAGTCCCACCCCAAAATCATGCCATTGGTTGATGCAAGTTAGCTATGTAGGGCTGGTCGGGATGCTCAAACAAACAGAGCAATGTTTTTATATTATTATGTGCTCTAAGAGCAATTTAGTGCAGAAAGGTCTGGAGGGCCACTAACACCAGTACGTTTTTATTAGTCACCACATGAACAGGGATGGTGGAGATAGTTTCTACGACTACGGAGTCATGAAAATGACCCCTGCAACCTGAGTATAAGTGCCTTACACAAAGTTCATGACTCATAACTCGCTCCTTACAAAGACAACCCTCTGAATATCAACCTTGAGCTTGAAATAAAACTAAATAAAAGTGATAGTTCGTTTAATTTTTTTTTTAAAGTCTATCATCATTTACTATCCTGTTGTTTGATTTTTTTCTGCAAAACTTTTTTCTATACAATGAAAGTGGATAGTGACCAGAAAAATATGAGAAGAATAATTTCATTCCAATGCATTGCGTTTGCTCACAAAAGTTTGCGTTTCCGCTAGAAACTTCGAGTTAACTTGAAAAACTGTTTGCGCTTCCCTGAAAAAAGTAAGCGAACACAAAGTGTCTCAGGGGGAACACAAAAGTTTCATGAGTGAACACAAAAGCATAAAAATATAATTATTTTTACCATATCATATTTTTTTCCATCACCAGGAAAATCACCACGCTCCTACTTGTGTCCCACAAGAAAAAAAGTCAAACAGATCTGGAAAGACATAAGGGTAAATAAATTATGTCAGAATCATTTCTGGGTGAACCATATCTTCAAATAAATTCAAAGCTTAATATGCCAATAAAGTGACAAAACCAATGGTAAATCTGTCTGGAGTAATAAACTCTTTTTCAAAATCTCGTTTACACACCAAAGATTTTTCTAGACTCTTCTACACTTGAGGTCTAAAAATAAAATCATACAATACATATTTAAACAAAAAAGACTAATAATCTTGATTTCACACTAGAACAAAGAAAAGAAAAGAAAAACTGCCATCATCTCCTATTTATTCTCTAGATGACAGGAACCATTTTGTTCAATTGAATCAGACAAGATCACGGCTTTAGAACTGTCACTGGAAACCAACTGCAGTGTCTCTCAGACTTTCCAATGAAGAGTTTCATTTCCTAATAGAGAGAGCCCTGGCCTTAGCTTGAAGACATTTCAAAAGCCTGCCAGGTGTAATATGATAGAAAGCACTCAGACTGACAGTGGTCCACCTGCTGATGCACACAAATGAGAATTCCTGCGTGCTGCTAAAACGAAAGGGTCACAAAAGCACGTCTCTAAGAGCAACTTCCATTTAATGTCACAGAATAATTTAAGGCGTTATAGCAGAGTAGGTCGAGACAATGAGGAATCTGTAATTAATCCAAAATTGATTCATAATGCTATAATTCAATTTGGAATGAATCTAATCTAGTGTTTGAGAGAGCTGCCACAAATCGCTCAGTAAAATCATACGGTAAATGTTTCTTGTGTATCTCAAACTGGGGATTTCTAGAGGAACGTATGAATGTACAATATCCCTTAGATAGTTTTTATTTTATTTTTTTGAATCTGATAAGCAATCAATTCCCTTCCAATCTGTGGGCATTAAAAAGATTTAAAGGAATAGTTCACCCAACAATGAAAACCCTGTCATTCCAAACTTTCTTTCTTCAGTGAAACACAAAATGAGAAACGTGCATTTCCGTATTATGAAATTGAGTGGATTTGTAATGAGGGCGAGCAAATGATGACAGAATTCTTTAAGTAAACTATTCCTCTAAGAATTTAATGTGCAAACAAGCATTGCATAAAACACCCTCAGAAATACCGGGAAAATGGAAAACATTTCAAATTTCATTATAAACTATCACAAAAAAACAACTACATATGAGTTAAATAGTTCAAAACGTTGAACTACGAAAACTATCCTGAGTCAATCTCGGTTCAAACCACCAAACCACCCCTGTCCAGAATATTATATATTAGTTCAGAATTTTTGCATTAGGTAAATTAACAGTGTGTTTGACACACTTGACAACGTCCAAGATCAGGAGAGCTTAAATGGCAGCCAACGCGGATTTGGTCATCATTAACGGCACATGTGAGGGTCCCGCACCCTCAACAGCCTCTTCACCAATCAAACCCTGTCTGTGCAGATTCAGAATGGAGTCCGCGATGATGCGGGCGGTCTTCTTCTGGTAGCCTCCTGATGTCACCATAAGGATGGGTATTCCTCGTCGCCGGGCTGCCCTGAAGATGATCTCATCTCTCTTTACGATACCCTGAAAGAGGGGGAAAATATTTTGCCAAAGTGTTTAATATGTTTTCATGTGTAATCAGTCATTTTAGCAAATTATCAATTTGAAATGAATTAAAAATTAAAAGAACATTTATTATGTGAGGAGAATTTTAATTGGTCCAATCAGCTAAGCTAATATTTTATCTCTCTCTTCAGAGTTAGGTATAATAAGGTTGACTGGCCTATTTTCTACTTGTAAATTAGTTTGAAGAAGTTCAGAGTGGCAACAAAGCCTGCCCAGACAGATGGATTTTTATACTGTTGACAAGTTTTTTTTTAAGCAAAAGTAAAATAAAATAAAAACAATGACGACGTTTTAGTTTACAACAAGAAAGAAATATACAAAAAATAATATGCCAATAGTGTAAGAAATTTTTTTGTGTATTAATATAAATTCCTTGAAAACAAGTATTCGTAACACTACAATAAGGTTCCATTCGTTAACATTACATTATTTAACATGACCTAACAGTGAAAAATATCTATTATTTCAACATTTACTAATACATTATTCAAATCAAAAGTTGTATCTGTTAATATTATTTAATGGGCTTGAACTCACAATGAACAGTCGTATTTTTATTAGTAGTTTTATAAATTAATGTTAAAAAAGATGACAATATTGTTTTGCTCGTTGTTAGTAAATGTTAGTAAATGCATTATAATGCACTAATGGGACCGGGTCATATTGTAAAGTGTTACCCAAGTCTTAATATCTTATACAATCTTTTGCTTTATATATATGATTGGATAATTTTACTGGAAAAAAATGGTAACAGCTTTGATAAAAAAAAGTTAAAAAAGTTAAATAAAAAAAAAAGTTAAAACATTTAATAATTGAATATTATTAAATGTATTATTATTTAATTATATAAAATTAAAATTTGTAGGGCTGGTACAGAAAAAAGTACAGAAATGACCTAATATCATCTGATTTATTAGATATAACATGTCACAATGGCACAGGGTCACGATATCAAACACTGTCACCATTAATGCACTATATGATATATTATTTTAATAAAAGTCTTTCCTCGAATCTTCTCAAAATGAAGACATCCTTCAGTGCTACGGCATGTTCATACTGTAAAGCAAGCCTGAATAATTGATACAGGAGTTTATTGACCAGGCTAGGAAACCCTGCCGAAGAAGTGAGTCTTTTAAAACAGTGCATCTAAGATCTGATATGGAGGACAGAAAGGGAGAATGAAGGACAGCTGTACCTGTGGGGATATAGCCAGACCTCCGAGAGCGTCTCCGTCAAGGATGTCCGTGCCTGCATTATATATGATAATGTCAGGCCTTACTTCATTCAGCGCTCCTTCTGAATGGAGCTCCACCTTCTGTAGATACTCCATGTCTTCTGTGCCCCAGTCGAGCTCCACTTTTCGTTTAATCGCCCCTGAAGTCAGAAAACGAAGACTAAATTAGGTTTTCATCACCTTAACAGCAGATAAAGACAAAGGGAGGTAAAGTGTGAGCGAGTAGATAACGGCAATTCATTGAAGTTACATTCAAATGATGGACAAAGTAACTTATTAAAAGGGTTAGTTCACCTAAAAATGCAAATTCTGTAATGTGTGGTTCCAAAACATTCTTCAAAAAATGTCTAAGTTGCTCTTTTTGATACAATGAAAGTGAATAGGGACCAAGAGCTCCCTTACGGAACGAAAATATATTTCCCACAAATGAATGATCAATAATGGTTTAACTGTACATTTGAAAATATACTAGGGCTGTCAAAAGATTAATCGCGATTAATCGCATCCAAAATAAAAGTTTGTGTTTACATAATATATGTGTGTGTACTGTGTATAATTATTTTGTATATATCAATACACACACATGCTTGCATATATTTAAGAAAAATGTGTAATTTATATATATAAAAAAATATTTATATATAATATAAATTATATATAAATATAGTATATGTATGCAAATATTTCTTAAATATATACATGCATGTGTGTGTATTGATATATACAAAATAATTATACACAGTACACACACATATATTATGTAAACACAAACTTTTATTTTGGATGCGATTAATCGCGATTAATCTTTTGACAGCCCTAAAATATACAGAATAATATATTGTGTTAATATATTACAATATATTGAATAATACATAAGGAATTGCCGCTTTTCATATATTGAAAAATATGTGACAATATATTTACTAATATATCATAATGTATGTATTTTTATATTCAGTAATACACTTCATAATATATAGATGTATATGTGATCAGATATGGTACTGCATTTGTAATATATTGCAGATATATTTACTCATACAAAATAAACACTCATATATAGAGAAGTATATACTTTGTAATATATTACTTATATTTATTAATTATTTACATTATAAATGTTTCATATTTTCAAGCTAGTTATCATAAGCACCTGCATGCACTAAAGTACTTAACCAAGAGACTATCACTGTGCTGAGGAGTGCACAGCCATTACTTTTAATTATAGCAATTATAGTCTTATTGTTCTCCGGCCAATCGTCAACCTAACCACAGGCTCTACTTCAGCACAACGGTGACCCCAAAAACTCAGACATACCAGAAAAACTTTTAAATTCCAAAATAATAGAACATTAAACACTAACAGATCTCCCCCTACATTAATATTGAGCAAAACACATTAAATAACACTTAATTTTAACATCTGCTCTCCTTTCAGAAGTCAGTCAGAAGCAAAGCATGCTGGGAACTAGAAATCTGTCGTAACTCATTCCGTAAATGTGCGTGTGTATATATATGTATGAACATACATTCACATTTATATGGGAACATGTATTTGAAATATATGTGCACAATAAAGGATAAAACTTTGGGAATATTACATGTAATGCTATTTTTGTCTTCATTTATAAATACTTTATATTCATTAATATATAGCCATACATGGTCAATGCATATACTGCAGTATATTGAAAACTGTAAGCACTAGTTTCCCATATCTGGAAATGTATTATGTAATACACTGCATTATATTTTGCAGTACAGTCCCATATATTTTTGTTCCGTAAGGGCTGTCAAGGTCCAAAAAAAAAAAAAACACACCATTAAAACATCATAAAAGTAGGCAAAATGAGCTATATTCCAAGCCTTTTGAAGTCATATAATAGCTTTAGCTAATTGCTTGATATTCATGGTCACCATTTACTTTACCTGTATGCAAAAACTAATACATAATACCGCTCCGCCTCCTTTCAATTCATTCATAATCCAATGTAATAACAGCAGTCATAATACCAGAAGCACCACACGTGGCGACCTAGTAATCCCACTTAGAAAAAGTACATTTGGTCAATTATCATTTTCATTTACTGCAATACATAACTGGAACTCATTGCCCATTACAATTAAAAACATACATATGTATTCGACTTTTATTGCACACCTTAAAAATTGGCTAATCGACAATTACACCTGCACACATTAATATGCTAGATGTGATGTGCGCACTAGATGTGACATGATCATGCTTCTGCCACTTGATCTCTGCAGGCTGCTTCAATGCTATGTCCTGTATGTGCTTCAATGTGGCCTCTGCATGATTATTTTTTGTGTCAATTTTCTCTAGTTTATTGCTTGACCTGCTTTTATGTCTTTGCAATTTGTGCTTGCTTGTCTGTTTTAATTTTGTGCCACCTTGTCTGTTTGTCTAAGCTCTTGCTTAAGCCTTGTTTTAATTGTAATGTATTTATTGATGTATGCCAATTAACAACTGGCTGGGGACTACAGCTGGAAATTAGCCGTAGAGGCTAAAGCTGCTCTTTTCATTAAAAGAGGTTGTCCACATTATTATAAACCAATAAACTAAACTAAACTACACTAAAAGAACAGGCTTGACAGTATGCACTAAATATTTACTGTTTCACAGTAAACAAATTATTTGAAATATACAGGTATAAGGGTAAAGTAAATGATGACAGACTTTTCATTTTGGGGCAAACAAGTCCTTTAAGTTATGCCCATTTTCTGAAAAAATAAATAAATAAAAATTCCCTCTAAAAACCTGGGGGGGAAAGCCACTAAGCATTTTTCTTGCTTCATCACCAAAATGGTTATGTGTGTAACTGAAAAGTAATAACTATTTCCTTTAAAAAGGTAAAAACTAATGTAAGGTGTTCTTTCATTTATTTAAGCCTGGTTTAAAGGCAAATAGAGCACAATACTTTGCTTTCTCTGAGGCTTTTAAGACTAATTAGTCTCATGTGCCTTTACAGGCAGATGAGAGGACCACGGATACACAAAGTCAGAAAACGGAGGTACTTTCTCTTTTGAACATACTGAGAAATCACAGAGGGAAAATGGCTTAGAAAGAAACTAATGAAAATTTTAAGGAAAACGAGGCCAAGAGAAACTTATCATGGGAAGCCAGGACATGCCTTCAATAGAGCGAGGGGAAGTTTAAGTCAGAACATTATATGTTTATAAAACCTTATGTTTAGCTGGTTACGGTATGTAAATGCTTTAATGAAATCATCTCAGGTTTGACAAGTTGTCGCACAGTGTGCACTGGAGCTTAACAGAACAGCAATGTTTCTGTCACTCCTAGTCAAATGTTTGACAGAGCGAGTTAGAACAGCGCAAATACCGGATGCGTTAATTGACGAAGATTTTAATGTGACCATATCGGTGCCAGTTGAAGCGTGTTCCTTCAAACCACTGTGGGCTGTTTCTTTGATATCCAACATATCAATCAAAACATTTACTGAAGGAAATATCAGTGCAAGTGAGGCAGAAAAAGACGACGAATCACAATTCAGTATGCAAATATGACAATGAAATGATCAATTATCAGAATTTGAATGGTGAATACGGTCTCATTCAAAGACAAAAAGATGGATTTCAAATCTTAGGATACATTTTGTAAAATTAATAAAGTATATAGTAAACCAGGGATGCATCTGCATTTTATATTTTCCATTAAAATATTTTGTTTTACTGTAAGGTAAGAGAGTCAGTCCGTTTGGCATGTAGATGTGAGGAAACATTTTATTATGAACAAAAAAACCTAATATATATTGCAAACTGCACTGACATCCCTTTTAATTTGCCATGCCAGTATAAATAAGACGGTTAAAGTAACAAGAGAAATGTGGATGATGAAGAGAACATTCAACCATAAGGCAGTGAGTAAACAGCTCACAGTACCATGAGGGTTGCAGGACACTGCCCCCTGTAGGAGAGCAAAAGTACTTTACCTTCTTCCCAGATTTCCTTTCATTTGTCTCCATCTCAGTATCCCATTATTGTTGAGTGTGTGAGAATATCTATAGATATGCAAATAAAGAGCATGTCCAGGCTAAATCAGACAGAAAACCATGATCTAAAGCTCTTCATCTTCTCGTATCACTGTGGGACAGGATATCTTTACATAATCAGGATCACTTCAAATGCCCATTTACACACTCAAATGCACTTTAACTCACTCTTTGCATATCCATCTCCTGGATAGATGTGACGATTATAGACATCCATTATGTAAACGCGTCTGTCATCCAGGAAATCCCGCTCGTGGCCATTTCCCTGCAATATGCATCAAAGAGCAGATATAAGTTTGGATTACATTGATTCCTGCTGTTTGTACTAACAACTACAACTAAGACTATTAATGATCAAAGACTAACGCCACTGCTGGTTTCTAACTACAGTGTATTAAAATAAAGATTTGGTCTAGTGGTTTTTAAATCATTCTCTGATCTAGGAAATAATCCGTGCTGTATGCATTTTCTGCACTGATTTTGGTAGAAAATCAGAAGAATTATACATTCCAATATGACTAAAATAAATAAATAAATAAATAAAATTAAATAAAATTAAAATGAAAACTAATATATATAAAATAAAAGCTAATCCAATTTATTAAAAATAATAGCAACACATAAATAATAATAAAATAATAAAATAATATTAATCTTATATAATAATAATAAATAATAATAATAATAATAATAATATGTTAAAATAATAGTGTATCAATAACACTGAATGATGTCCTGTCACTTTGACTAATCAGTAAAAAATAAAAAAAGCAAAAAAAATATATAAAAAAATAAAAACACTAATCAAAAATGCACAATCCAATAGCACCAAAATTGTTTTACACAAAGGATATGAATAGTTCTTGAAAAATATACATCCATAGCCTAATAAAAAGGCAGTTTTATTGTACATGAAGCAGGTTGTCTCATGGGGCGGAATCAGAAGAATCTTCCATTCCAATATGGTCAAATGTGTTGATATGAGCTAAGCAGGACATAATAATAGCATAATAATAATAATAATAATAATAATAACAACAATAATAATAATAATAAGGCAGTAAAATGTATATTTTCACTACAAAGCTCTTCAGGTAAAATTAATTTACTTTTATTTACATATTTTTTACTGTATCTGATGAAAACAACACACACTTTATTTTACAGTGTCCTTGTTATATATGTTACATGTACTTACCATAGTAATAACAGTAAATTATGCATAATTACATGCAACTAACCCTCTAACAAATCATAATCCTACCCTAACCCTATAGTAATGTAGTTGCTTAATATTACTCAGTACTTAAATATATAATTACACTGTAACAATGACACCTTAAAATAAAGTGTAACCCAATACAATTATGTTTACAGTATATTCCAGTGTATTTTACTCTGCCCAAAAATTCCTGTCCTATCTATGTTCTCAATCAACAAAAATATCTATTGTACAATTATTATATTTTACAACACAATTCACCCATTTTATGTGAACTCTCAAAAAATCTCCAAACTGCTTGTCAAAAATACTATAATGCAGTCTATTACATGTGTCCAGTGTGAGCACAACTGCTTTTGTTTTTGACAGCGAGAGATGCGGAGATGAGCTTTTCCTCAGATGCTAAGTGTTGAGCTCTGTGTTCTGAAGTCAAAACATTTCCATCCCACTTCATTCCATCCTCCTCATCTGTCATGTACAGTGTCTGGCTATTGTCACTTTTAATTTAAACTGCTGCAAGGCCCGCAACTCATGTGTACGACTACAGCCTCTTACTCCAAAATATCCCTGTCTCTCTGCTCAGACCGTTAGCCAATTACAAGACTATGAACCAGGCGTTAGGGACACATTCACATTCTCCTGTCTGCACCATCTGCGCACTCAAGCAGCAAAACCTTGCTGCTGGCAAAAAGATATCCATGTAGCAATTTCGAGTTTGGTCCTCTGAAATCTAAGAGGCAGCTTACATTAATAATATATACAGGAGTGATTACTCAACATGCAGCAGTTCCACTGATAGTCATGAGTAGAGGTGAACCGTTATAGAATGGTAATATTATCTAATGCGTCAACACTATCATAAGAGCAGAGGATGGAAGATACAGTATTTCTGCATCAGAGACCAAGTCTGCAATCAACTCGGAACTGGAACGCCTAAAGGCTTGTTTGCTAATACAAGCACATGCTGGAACTGTCAGATGGACCATTTCATTGTTTTCATGTAGATTTTCCCTCTTTAGTTTGCTATAGGCGGTCAAAGAGGATGCTGTTTGAATATGTGATAACATTAAATGATCATAAACTCTAAAGTCAGAGAGATGCTAACAGATGCTGAGATTATTATCAAATAAATGATTAGGAATGTCATTTTGGCAACTAACTGATATAAAACAAGCTTAAGTTAAATAATTAAACTTACTCAAACTAAAACTGAAAAATAAATTAAAGCTAATGCCCACTAGCCACTGTGGCTAGTGGCTTTCCAAAGTTACTAGCCACTTAGCATTTTCACTGGCCACAATTTTGACATCAATACCATGGGGAAAAACTGCCATATAGATATTTTTAATATTATCTCATAATTTGGCAACAGGTACCAGTATATTAGGCTGCTGTCACTTAAAGACCTGATGCAATGACCCATTATACCGTTACACGTGCGTTTTCTTTCTCAACTGTTTATGTTCACTTAAACCATTAACTGACTGTGTTTACGTGAATACTCTCCAAGGCCGGCATTTTGACATTATTTTGTGTGTATTTGACTGTTTAAGCGCAATAAGCAACAAAACCTAACTCAATTAGTACTGAGAGGCGGCTTTATGTGTGCGCAAAATCTGCGGGAATGAGTAAAATTATGCCCAATACGCACAACCCCATGCCGAAATTTAAGCCCTGTAACACAAACAATATTCATTCGGAGCAAATGAAACAAGCGAGTGAGTGGAGGCGGGTTAGTGTGTCAACTCACTGTCGGAGAGATGAGAGAGCAAGAAAGTGCAGCTGGTATTGTGTATCTATTCTGCAGAAAATGAGTAATGGAAGCGTTTCAGATATTTCACTATTGATATGTATCGAAAAATCTATATTTTTGACAACACTACATTGCACTTAGTTTATAATTTCAGATGCCTTTTTAAAAGACTACAACTGAAAAATTTATATTATATAGAAATTTCAACCCACCAAAGTGGCTATTAGGAGTGACTGCGTTTCACGGCACTGCTGAAATCCACCAGCATTTGGCGGGTGTAAATACAAGCCAAGTTTAAATATATATAACTACAATTTTTATTAAAACTAACATAGACAAATAAAAGCTAATTCAATATATTACAAATAATAGTAATAAATAATATTCATATTAATAAAAATAATACAATAATATTAATCTTATAAAATAATAATAATAATATAGTGTATTAATACAAAGTGCACAAATAATATAATAATATAGTGCACAATCCAATAGCACCTTTGAAAAAGGTTTTTTCCTCATTAAAAAGTTTTACACAAAGAGTGTGTATAGTACTTGAAAAATATATATCAGTAGCCTATTAAACCGGTTGTCTCATGGCCAGTTTGAATCACGAGACCAGCTGAATACTCAATTGTATTACTCCCATAACTATGGCGGCAAATCAATGACAAAATTAACGGAGCGCACAACTGATGCTGGCGCACGCAGTAAATGACATTCGCTAGAGGATAACAGATCTACACGCGAGGAAACGGGAACTTGCGAACTCATTCAAACCCTGCGCGCACGCATGACATCTCCTCTGCACGCAATACAAGCCATCACGCGTGCGCGCATTATCATTCCCCGCTCTCGCGCTTGGTCTCCTCTCGCCTGCTGCTTTTGATTGCTCGAACACTTTTATTTTTGGCAGACGAGGGGCGAGACTTACTGCTTTAATAACCAAATGTCATTTCGAAACATAATTTTCCAGCCTATTGTGATAAGTGAAGCGGCTTGTCGAATCGGTAAAAATGTAGGGTGGGACTTGATTTTGTCCATCAATAATTCATTGGATGGTTGTGGTTTGTTATTGCTGTGATCTCATGTGAGTGTCTTGTCCCACCCTCACACCTGTAAACATCAGAGAAGAGAAGAGATATAACTGTTATCGCACAATAAATTACGTGCATGAATAAATCATTTCTAATACTGAAATATTTCATTAAACAATAATAATTGTTGCTTTAAGTCATTTTGGGGTATGTAACATTCCAGGGATGCTATAACAACTACTTTAAGTAGTTTGATTTTTTAATATTTCATCATACAGGGGACTAACAATTTGTCATCTCATTGTGCAGATAATCCTGGTTATTAGCACACACTTATGAATTCATATATGCAACTGATGTCGCCTTCAGAGACCAGCATCTGCCATTACATGTCATAATTTTAAGCCTTTAATTGGAGCTTCAACGCCCATTTCTCCCCTCTCGATATTTTCACAGCCTTTAAACCCAGCTGAGACAGCGCTTTCAGGCCCATTTATATGCCAACATGAAGATTCCCACCTTTGTTCTGCTTGTGGCCCTCCATGAATTATTCACCCAGCAATGGTATTGATCTGATCTTGTTGGCTTAGTCGATGAGCAAAAGACCATAATTACAATCAAGCCACACTTAAAAATGCTTATGGCAGTTTTATGTGCTACTGTAGCACCAGAATTATCAAGAACAACAGCTCCTGGGTCCATGAGAACTTAATTAATAGGCTGGGCTAATTAGCAGGGGAGGTGACTCATTAGGAAGGAGAGTGCAATAAACTGCAAATTAGAGGGAAACATGTTGATTTACACCAATTAAGGAAGGAAGGATATGACACGTTAAGCCTAGTGGTTGATTGATATGGGTGGCTGGAATAATAAATATGTACTCTAAAAGTTTAAGGTCAGTCTGATCGTTGTTGTTTTTCAAAGAAATGAATACTTTTATTCGTCAGGGTCACACTGAGTTTCATTGTGTTTACTTTTTTGTCATGTGCCTGTGTTTCCTCTCATATCAGTTTTCATCCCCTAAGGGGCCGTTTACATGGCACCGTTTTCAACTAAAAACGGAAAACTTTTTAATGAGTTTTGGCTGTTTATTTACATAACAGCTTTTGGGGGACCGCAAACTTTTTGAAAACAGGTTTCAAAGTGAAAATGATGTCGTATGTATGCGAAAACCGCAAAGGAAAAACATTTCCGTTTTTAGTACATCGCTGTCGTGTAAACGTACCCTTAGTTACTAATTGTTCCTGTTTGTTACCTTGGTTACTGTTTAATCCCACCTGTGTCTCGTTTAGTTCTGTGTATTTATACTCCCCATGTTCGCGGTCAATTGTTGTCTTTGGTTTACGTCTGTTATATTGATTCTCCTGACTATTCTCCTGGTTCATTAAAGACTGTTTGTATTTATTCTCTTCAACCATGTCTTGGATTTACAATGATTCATTAAACTGATCAAAAGTGCACTAAAGACATTCACAATGTTACAAAAGATGCCGACTTTAAAGGGATACTCCACTTTAAAATGAAAATTCTGTCATCATATACTCACCCTCATGTTGTATCAAACCTGTATGAATTTCTTTCTTCTGCTGAACAGAAAGGAAGATATTTAGAAGAATGTCAGTAACCAGACAGTTTCTGGTCTCATTGACTTCCATAGTAGGAAAAAAATATACTATGGAAGTCAATGAGACCAGAAACTGTCTGGTTACTGATATTCTTCTAAATATCTTCCTTTCTGTTCAGCAGAAGAAAGAAATTCATAAAGGATTGAAACAACATGAGGGTGAATATATGATGACAGAATTTTCATTTTAAAGTGGAGTATCCCTTTAATAGCATGGGAAAAATGGTCATGGTCTAAGGTGAACATACAATCTCACAAGTGCTTAATTGTTTTTGTGTTAATTCAGTTGTGTGTCACCCTATAAATACACTTGTGACCAAGTAAATATCATGATGTTAAGGATAAAACACAGACTGGCATATGGCCGATTTGCATTCTAGACTTCCAGTTAAGGATCATAAAACCTGTAATAGTGAAAATGATTAAAGAACAGTCATATTTTATTAATAAAACATGTACGGTGTGACTATTTAACGCTCTTATGAGATGGTAAAAGAATTACAGAAAAAGCTATCACCTCATTACACACTTTAAGAACATGTATGATATCATAACACACTTGACTCAAAAAACTACCATTATAGGGTAGTAATTGCCATGGCAATCATCATAATGACACACTCAACAGCCAACACTAACGGAGCCACGACAACAGAAGAAAGCAAATTTCAGCTGCAAATGAGTCAAAGCTGTTGCATACAAGTAATCGGAGCGCAGAACTATTGATTTCACCTCCAAAAGGGGGTATTATCTCGTCTACAGCGTCAATTCCATTGACTGACAGAGTGGAGTTGGAAAAGGACTGCTCACCTGATGGGCGTCTAGATCGATGATGGTGGCCCTGGCAACTCCCTCCACCCTCTCAAAGAGAAACTGCAGAGGGAAACACACAAGGGAGGAAGTTAGGTTGTGCCTGACAGAGGAACAAATTGCAAAGAGGTTTGTGGATCTCACGACATAGCAACAGTCTGAGAGTGGAATGAATGTGGGGGGGGGGAAAGAAATCAATATATGAGTTTCAGTAAATGCCCAGATTCCATAGATGATATTCCTGCACACAAGTCTATGCAGGAAAATGATACATGATTTTCAAAAGTAAAAAGATTTAATGACATGTTTATGCCTCTTATCTCTAGTCTGTTTATTTCTTAAATAGAGTAAAATTATTACTTTTTAAAATGACCAAACAGCAACTATACTGAACATGATAGCAAATCCACTACCGAAAGTGCTCAATTCCAACATAAAAAAAGTACTTTGGATATAATTGGCATCAGCTGATTTAGGTCGTTGTGTGATTTAAAAACAATCGGCCGACTATATGCATTTAAAAATATTGTTTAAATATTCACTTATTTTAAATATTTGATATCATTTTTAAAATTAAATAAAAAAGAATATATATTTTTAAGTTAACTCTGAAAATAACTATTCATTCAACTTCAAAATATTATTTATTGGCAATGCTCATTTGAAAAAACAATTTCAGCCAACAACTGGTCAAAGATTTAAACTGTTCAAGATAATGAGAAAGTTTCATATTATTCATAATTCATATGATTTACAACCGCTGTATATGACTAATAAATAGCTGATGATAGAGTGCCATTCTCTAGTGTTTTGGTGCAAACATTTCACCTTGATTGCTAGTGTGATGTCAGCATAGGCACAAAAACCTCCTCCTTTGTCACTAGAGCAGTGGTGGAAGCCTCCTCCTGCAAGAGACCAGAAAAAGGTCAGCTCAGTGAATGGTGTAGAAAAATGGCGCCTGTTTTCCAGTGCCACCAGAAGATTTCCCTTTGAATGTTCCCTCAAAACACAGGTGATTGAGAGACTAGCTTTTAATTAGGATCATATTTATACATTCAGGCAACAGATCTGATCTGTCCTTCCATGACCCGCCACATTTAGCCTCATTAAATGACTCTGCACTCCGGAAGCTCCTGTATGGGAACGGGCCGGTTGCTGATTAGCATTTATTGCTTATTCACACGACCCCGCTTACTGATTCACACCTTTCAATTACTGTGCAACACCCTTCGAGGAACAACGCGCGCATTTGAATGAACAGTCGCCCGTTGTATATTAATGTTTAGCAATGCAAAGGCAAAGAGCAGCTCTGTTTTAGAAGAACGGCCTGAGGGAAATGGCTGAGCTAGCAGGAGCCACGCTTTCCCCCCAACTTTCTTCAGAAACGAGGATGAGAATAGAATATTGAATGCATCGATACATAGCCATATTTGGGGAATTTTTGAATGAAGTTACCAATAGGACAACCCTGTTACATCTTAATATTAAAAAGAAATTCCTTTTTAACAAATTTCTTTAAAGCAGGGGTTCTCAAATTTGACCAGTACAGGACCACACAACGTGACAGTTAAAAAATAATATTATTTTATGTAATTATAAAATGTTACATTAAGGTTTTTGATTTTATTTTTGTCTTTTTTTCATGTTAAATTAAAAAATGTTATATGCAATTTTAATACATATAAAATATATGTAAAATAGGACATTGTCACTTAGACAGTCCTTAAGCTTGAACTCAAAGAGAGTTCAACTGAACGTCGACAAAATTAGAGGGAACTTCTTGTGACTAGGCACTATTAGGATGTTTGAGAATCACTACTTAAAAATGATCAATAGTATGCCTGAGCTGGAATCAAATATGCAGGGAGCACAGTAAGATGCACTTATTCTCACTGCAATTGTTTTCGAGTGATGATGGGGAGCATCAGAAAGAGAACTCACCCACATTTATTGCCCATCCTCGATCCATTGCCAGCTTTCCAGCCTAGGTATGAGAGAGAGAGAGAGAGAGAGAGAGAGAGAGAGAGAGAGAGAGAGAGAGAGAGAGAGAGAGAGAGAGAGACTCATGGTCGGTCTCATTTTTCCAGCTAGCATTTTTTTTTTCCTTTCCAGTCATCAATAAATTAACAGAAAAACAGATTGTTCATGTGCCAGATAAATCAAAAGCAGAGTAACTTGGCACTAAAGCTGAGGGAGGATTCAACATTATCTGAACTTCTTTCATCTCTGATTACAAATCTTTTCAACTTCACACAGAAGTTCTGTGCATATATAGTCTACTAATGGCTTAAGAGGGGTTTAGTGCAGCTTTTTACAGAGCCTGCACATTTCTAATATATAAAAAAAAACACTCATTTTAGACATTTATTTCAGTTGTTAATGGTTTCCTCGTATTCTTTCCCTTATTCACTTATCTTAGTTTTGCGCTATTTCTGTTATTACCTCACATTCACATAGGGAAAATCCAATCTATCGCACACATGTAATGGCAGTGGAATAACAGGAAATGGCTTTTCCATCACAGCAAGGGTTATCCATTTGCCTATCACTGATAAGACCATCATCCAAGAGTAGCACATTCCAATGAGGTTTGCAATAAAAAGAAAACTTGATGCTGCTTTGTTGAAATAATAATCAGCTTTTCGCTCATCTTCTAAAATGAGACCAAACCGCGTTTCCTTTTATCATTTCATCTTGTCACAAGTAATCTAATTGCCTCCGTGAGCCTTTGGAAGCTTTGAGTACTTGGTACAGGACTTCGTATCTGCAGTGACATCAAGAGTGGTACTGCCTTTATTGGTTTGTTTTTTTGGAGGGCATTTTCCATAAATAGTTTTTTTATTTTTATTCTCTATATATAGGCTACATATTCCCGTTCAAAAGTTTGGGGTCAGTAAGGTTTTTTTGATGTTCAGAAATAAGTCTCTTATGCTCACCAAGGCTGAATTGATTTGGATTAAAAATATATACTAAAAACAGTACTATGAAATATTATTGCTGCTTGCTATTTTTGTGGATATTTGATGAAATGATTATTCTTTAATGATTGTTTAAAGGAACAGTATTTATTTGAAATAGATTTTTTGTATCAATTTCTAAAAGTATTCATTTCTTTCAAAAACTAAATTAAATATTACTGACCAAAAATATTTTCATGGTAAGAACAGAACATTTAAAATGCAAAGACAATCAATACACAAACTTAAAGCACTGTAAGGAAAACTTTTTTAATTTGATATTTGACAGCAATTCTTAAAACTTTTCAAAAACATCCATAAAACACCTTTACAAAAACAAGCAATTCCATGAAAAATAGCAGTAACTATGCAGTATTATTTCTGATTGGTGTAGCTTGCTTATTACGAACACTGAGATTTTAGAATTTAAGACAAGTCTAACAGCATCTAGAATTGATACACAACCAATGCACTCATGACACCTCTGAGTGCATTTAAAGCTACTTTCAGTCACTCGTGAAGTAGAGAGCCAACTAAGAAGAGAGCTTCACACATGCACGCACACGCACACGCATGCACACGCATGCACACGCACACACACACGCTGCTCTTGAGCTCAATCCCCTGGCAGCAGCCAGTGCATGGCTTTGCATAAGGAGAAGGTTATCAGTGAGCCTGGAGCCCTTAGCTGTTCCTAGGAGGCACATCTAAGCTCAACTCAGCTCTATCTTTCCTTTTTAACTTTCTCCTGCTCTCCCTCTCTTTGGGGTTTCTACTGATAGGAGATCCATCAGTAAAACTGCATCAAAAGTTTGAGTCTGCAATCATTTCAATCAATTCAAGGACCAGAGTGCATATAAATTTACTCATGATTAATATTTTATTCAAATCAACCAGTGCTCTCAACAAAACAGAAAATGCAACATGGAAAAAGCTATACACGCCCTCAATAAAAGATGGATTTTTGGGCCAGTAGATCAGATTTAGTTCAGCTGCCTGGTATATACTGTATAAATATTCTGTATATACACACAAACACTACCGGACACTTTTTCCTATTTTAATATATTTTAAAATGTCATTTATTGCTGAATGTTGCTGTAATATGATGAAATATAGTGCAAAACATTATTGATTTATTTATTCTATCACATTCTGATGCAAAGTCTATCACACCGCTTGAATAATTTGACAAATCCACTTGTGTTTCATTTCACTCTCTAGATCCCTAAGCACTGTATCAGTATGTATAGTGAACACAAATTTGTGTACTAGCAATGCCTTTCATTCTTTCGTCTTGCCTTCTAATTTACATGTTTAGAAGTCGTTCATTCACACTGGCCCTGGGCCATCCTTATTTTTCAGCCCTGATATGTGGGCACCATATCCTATTCAGAATCAATGCTATTTTTAGTCGAACAACCTAAATGACATAACGACCACTCTGTGTGAAAAGCATCAATTTATATAAACATCCACTGCCACATTCTGCATCTCTAAAATCATTTTCTACAGCTCGACTACACTATTTGTAACTGAAGTAGTGCTATTAAAGCAAAACAAAGTGAGCACATCTGATCTCATTCATAATTGTCACATTAAGACTGATAATAAACAAATCCACAACAATAGAGCAGAGATTAATGACACGAGTCTGCCCATTATGATAATTCCTCCCAAACGCCCACGATTACACAGTGGACGCTGTCTAACCTTGAACTTCTTTGCGCACTACCTAAAACGGGGACGGCCCGCACACACTCCCATGTTTCCCGAACCAGAACTACAGCTCCATCTAGCCTGTCGACTGCTGACTGAAATGGCAGTCAATTAGCAGGCCGTGAGAAGGGCTCAATGGGAGGTATAATTATGTTCTCGGGCTGAGAGGGACGTGTGGAGCACACTCATCGCGAGTTCGTCTGCCGCGCAGTGCAGTCTGTCAGAGCGCAGATGCACTGTGGAGAACACCTGGCATACTGCAATGTAGTTTACTGCAGTCTTTTACATTGCTGGAATAACAGGGAGGATAGAAATTTGCACTAGGGAAGGACGTCCTCAAGATGGTACTGCTGGTAGAAGATTGACAACGGCGTGCCTTAAAGGAATATCCCTGGTTCAGCTCAATCAACAGCATTGTTCATTTCCACTTGACCATCCTTTTCCTCTATAAAAGCAAAAATCAGGGTTACAGTGAGGCACTTACGATAAAAGTGATCGGGACAATCTCTAAACAGTAAAATACTGTTTTAACAGTACAGCCACAAGACGTAACCAAAATGTGTTGAGATGATTTTAGCGTGAAAAAATTGCTTGCTAAGCTATATTACATTTTACAACTCTATTGCCATGTCAACACAACACCCTAAAACAACTGTTAAAAGTATGATTAAACAACTTTACAGCTCAAATAATACACAAGCTTAAACAGAACAATTAATGTAAGTGCTTATTTAAAATTATAAGCTTCACATTTCCTTTTAAATCCTCAAAAAATGGCCCTCATTTATATAACTGTCTCACTGTAACCTCTATTTTCACTTTTTTTGTGAAAAGAACTGATGAGTCAAAATAAATGTTGGGGTCTTTACTGCTTTATTGCTCAATTTTTTTATTCTGTTCTAATCAACAGTAAATCATTTTGTGAAGAAACTGTTTCAGTTGATTTGAAGATTCGAAAAGACTTGCCCTGCCATTATCCTAGCATTGTGGCACTTTTTACAGGCAAGCACTACTCACATTTTCCTGAGAAAAATCAAGCATTACTCTTATTATAGATTTTTTTATTCAGATTTGTGTCTTGGTAGAGATACCAAATGGTCTTGGAAGTGGTAGAAATTCTCAGTTGTGTTCTCATTGTGTACTTATTGCTTAAATTTGAGCAAATAAAATATTTAAATACAACTACTTAAACATCAAACAATCTTTCCTACAGAGAAAACTGTCATGGGCTCAAGTGCACAAACATCCAAGCTGGTTATTAAGATCCAAAAACAGAAACTTCCTCTGAGAAATAAAACACTGAAAACTCATTAGGAATTAAAGTAGCACTTTCAGCCTTTATTTTCTTCTGCTTAACTTGCAAGCAAAAAAGCAGCCAGTAATGTGTCTGTTTCTATGATAGCTTCAAAAGAGGCTGTTAATGCGGTTGTGTTACCTGTGAGAAACTCCTCCGAGCGTCTCTATCACAGATGTTCAGAGCCTTTCCTACCGGCTGTTCCTCCCCAGGTTTTTCAACTTATGCCAATGAGAGGCCCAAACTAGGCCCTCACAAACAACTTTCTGTCACCAAATGTTCCTATTTCCTAGTAAAACTTTGAACAATACTCCATGGAGCTGGAGCTTAAGCAAGATGATGACTCATTGTATTAAATTCTCCGAGCAGTAACACCTGCAGTTGTACAAACCCTACTGAAAAATCCTAAAGCAGCATTTCTTTTCTTTGTGCTTCTCAATTGCAACATAAACACAGCATTAGGAATAAGACCACGTTCGATCTTGTATAGAATCTTAAGACCTTCAGAATCTCATGAGATACCACTGGATAAACCGAAGGATTTTCTTTTGACCTCTTATTCTATTTGTAGCGATGTGTAATCTATCATATTACCCCTATTTGTATTGCGTTGTTAAAACGTCTTGCTGCTGGACAATAAAAGGAAATAACTTGGGCAGCTATAAAACTTTAAAACACTTAAAGATTTTTTTTTTATTATTCCGTTTGATGTCCTACAGGTGAATTTTATTATTTTTCTGATCATAATAGTCCCACAGATCTGTGTTGTATTGAACCAGAAAAAGTCTCACACATCGCTGTAACTTGAAAATCTTTATTTTATACCTTCAATAAAAAGGTATAGAAAAAAAACAACTAATTTTGATCAAAAAAATCTAATAAACATTTGCAAGCTACAACATTGTGCAGGACTTTTTACAAAAAGTAAGGGTGTACAAAAAGTTTCTGTTAAACTGTGTTCCAAATCATATATTTTTTTGTTTTATATTACTGTACGTTGGGACGCTAAAAGAATATTGCCATCAGAATATTTTTATGAGAGAATGGAACACTGTACACCTTCCTTTTTTTGACAAGAGGTAAAGAAAACTTATAACCAAAAAAAAAAAAAAAAAACAGTATTTGTCATGGATCTCACAGGAAAAGTGTGACTGTCTGAACAAATGAGGTGAACACCTAAATCTCCTGAGGCCAAGAGGGTTAGACAAGAGACATAACAGTGCAGAATTATGATATCAAACTGTTCAATAAGTCAGAATTCACTGTGCAAAGCTAAAAAGTTTAGCATGAACATAAATTCCCTATCTTGAGTATGTTTTAATCTCGACACTCACATTTCTAGGTGAAATGGAGATTTGAAACCTACCATGATGGTTCCTCCTGTTTGCGTTCGCAAAGGTTTCAGAACTTTACGCTGTACCAGGAAGTTGGGCAGGAACAGGAGAGGTGGGATCTCTGTGATGGTGGCAACTACCAGAGACCACTGAGGGTAGGAGAAATCACATGCTCATTAGGTAAGCAATCCTGGTACCTGAGTCTAAATTATAATTACAATGACTTCTAAATTATAATGAAAATAATGTCACAATTTCTTCTTGGATATTGTGAAAAAAAACAAAAAACAAAACAAACCGGAAAGCATTTTCAAATAAGGTTTCAAATCTAGCTTCAGGGAGTGGAATATATATGATACAGGTGATCATTTAGTGGAAATGCAAACTGGTGGCAAAATGTTAAAGCAGGATAAATAGACTGTACTAATGCATTTTAAAAAGTGAAAAAGTGTGAAGCAAGTACAAAATATTCGGTCAGAGTAGAACTCAGATACCTCTCTGGAGCCCTCCAAGATAGCGTTCTGCATGCATTAAGGGAAAGAGAGAATACATACACAAAGCCGATTTAAAGGGTGACCAAGTAGTTGGACGATAAGCCTTCATAAGTGAGCAGAGAGCAGCGGGATTCAGCTGCAGTAAGCGACCACTGAAGCAACACATGCAACAAATACAGTTTCAAATACGTCCATTCAGGGGCTGGAAGGCCTATTAACTAAAAAGGAAAGAAGGTTCCCCCACAAACGAAGAATTATTTACTCACGGTCGTGTGATTCTAAATCAAAATGCTGTTATTTTTCCATGAACACAAAATGAAAAATGTTGAAGACTCTTCACATTTCTCTTACATTCATATTGACAACGTCTTAAAATGCCACACAATATTACGCCATTGTTTCTTGCAAGGGATGGGTACAAATATTGATTTTCCAATTAATTGTGATCTTCATTTGAACAATCTCAATTCTATGCCAGTATCTTTTTCAGCGGCAAAACATCTGCACTGAATCCACAGCCCCAAGGCAAAAGTAAAATGTTATCCAAGTGAACAATCTCAGTTGAAATTGATATAATAAAAAAAGGTCACGCACCGCAAAATAACAGCAAGGAAGCTCTAGTTGTCCTAGTGTTTTGAGTTATATAATTGTATAATCATTTTACACATCATACTTAACAATTTTACACACAAAGCCTAAAGTTTACTTCAGTTGGTATTCACAGAGTAGTTTTTGGTTGAGTTGAATATTATACAGCTCACGGGTTTGGAACAACACCTGGATGAGTATATAATTATATAATTTGAATTTATGTGTGAACTGCTCCTTTAAATCATCCTCACTGCGCAGACTGCATGTTGGAGCAGCTGACTCATGGGAGCGTTTGAGATTCTTGGCAGACTGCAATCTTTGCAGAAGACTGCGAACTGATTGATTTGGACCGAAATAAAGGCCTGCACTGAGTAATCCAGCGCAATTTACTATTGTACACTTCCTCTGTGCATCACTGGCTCATTTCTGGTGAGATGAAATAGGAAGTCTAGGTGTCTTTTTGATAAAGTAAGGCATGTCCACACAGTCACAATGGGACTATAATAGATTAAAATGGATTCTTCTTTTGGCACTGATCTCATAGAAGGTCTACAATAAGTACATTTGCAATTATTGCCAGCAAATTTGAGGTAAAGGATAAACCAATTAGAAAATCAGAATGCTGCTTTTATAATTGACTTTTTGTATTGCTTATAGTAACCTTTTGCCATCAGTATATGGAATTATGGGTGCCAGGAAAAGGTGAAAACAAAGGTCAGGGCACGGACACAGCACTGCATCTCTACCTTGAGTCTGTTCAGGTAACGCGCAGTGTGAACCACAAGAAGATCCGCCTCGCTGGCCTCCCGGGCTGGAACGATGATCTCATCGGTGATGAACTGCTCTTCTGGAAACAAATCAATGTATCATACGAAAGCGAAATGAATGTGAACATGAATATCTGACACTTAAATAAAAATACACGCTGAGCCATGGAAGCTCAGCAAATCTCCTAGTAAGGGTAGACATTCTGCGTTGTTAAGTGAACTAATGAGGAAAAAGAGCTTGCGCTGCGGACTAGTTTATCTGAAGAGCTGCCAGAGTTACACTTTGCCCCTGACCTTGCAGCAGCAGCAGAGAATCCAACATCCTCTTGCTCCTGTTCCCGAGGGGAGTTCAGCTTCCCTCATTATCTCTGCCTCACTGATTGCTCCTCTCTCCATCCTTCTCTACATCCCTCCACCTACAGTATACCCACCCCCTTCACCCTCCACCCTCCATTCCTGCACTGACTTGCAGCTCTCTTTGATTCTCCAATTAATTTGTCTCGTATTTCATAGATCATCTTACGCACTGGTCAGAGTGCCTCTCTGGCAAACTGCACCTGCAGTGGTGCTGCACACCTTTCAAGAAGCGAATGACCTTGCCCCATTTGCCAGCGTCAAAGGGATGCAGCTTTTCCAGTCCCATGAAGGTGATGTTGTACTCAGGGGAATAGACAATAGGCAGGCATGTCGCAGGGACCTCTGTGTAAAGTTCAGTTTGGTGGGAACTGTGGAAAGACGAATATGTAATCTAAATAATCATGCTCATGTGAGCGTCAGGGTTAATTTTGCAATAATGACCATCTGAATATAAATTATCCTTTATATTGCATTACAAATGTGTAGTAAAAAATTACAGCACATTGTCAGATGTGTACTTTTTTTTTTTTTTTAAACAATACCTACCCTTTCTTTCCTCCTGAATCTTCTTTTTTTGACAGCATGTCAAATTTCAGCTTGAAACATAAAAAACAACATTAGTGCAAATCACTTTATGTGTGGGATTCTCTTTCTGTAAGGATTCTTTATGCATGTTGATTTTTATTTCATAGTTGTCATTCATCTAAAAATGTATGACTATGGCAAGAACAATATTGTAGGAACTAATATGCATACCTCGTATTTGATTTACTCTTTGTAGTATCAAGCCTCACCAAAGCTTCAATAGCAAAAACTACACATCCCAGGAAGCTTTGCATGTCTAGCGCATGCGCCCTAGGAATTTGGAAGACGCAACTGTTCAGGAAATATTTTCGCTTTAGAATATCCTTCCCAAAGTCTCCAGATAAACCAAATGGACCTAACGCGACGTGTAAAATACTCGTTGCAAGCCGGACCCAACTTTACATAGGCATTTTCTTTTTGTCCTGCTTGAAAAAAATCGCTGTAAATGTGAAATCGGCACGACTCACCTGCTAGCCATTTTATATTTCTCTTATGTTTACGGTGAAATTATTCGTCGTCTATGCGTCTATTATGGACAGAACACATGATGCAACCATCCACTTAATAGATATTAATGTTGTTTCTCTCAAACATTTGCAGTCAAGAGGATTGTGCGCACGTTTAATATTGTTCCTCCCCTCCTGAAGTGCAGCTGCGTTTCTTACGCTCGCGTCCCTCACTACGTCATTATGACAACTACGTAGTTGAACTCTAAACTTTCTAAAATTAGATTTATACTAGTTAAAATGAGATGTACACCGACAAAAATCAATTCATAATTCAACATTACTCTATAAATAATAATAATTATTATTCAAATGTATTTGGCATAATATGAAACAATCATATAAGACAGTGTTTTTGCTTCTTTTTTTTTCAGAACCCAGATTTCACTTTACAAAGTCTGATAAATAAATGTATCTTGTATCAAATATCAATTATATTGCTATTATTTTAAATATAAAAACACTAATTTTAATATATTATACATAATAAAACATAACTAAATAGTTCCATGACACTCTTTTCTACTAATTACAAGTCTAATTAGCCCGATGCATGCATGGTTACATGCTTAGTTGCGCTTTATTATTAGATTTTTTGTCTTTTCAGAAAAGACCCTACCGTTGAGAATTTCTGATGTGAGCCAATTCACCTGAGGACACCAAAACATGATGTTATTTATACAATTTTTTTTTATTTTTGCTGCTTAAAATGACTTCATTCCATGATGTTGAAGTTACATGAACAAATTATGTTTGTTTAACGTAACCCAGTTATGTGGAACCTGTTGAAATCAAAAAGTCAATTAAAGCCAATAATTTTTTTGAGTGTAGAAATGACCTGCCAGAAAATCTAATTTTTAATCAATGCATTTGTATTGAGGCATGTAAGCATAATTCCAATAATGTATGGGAGATAAAACTTGTACTTCACCTCATTTATTTAGGGTAAACATGTCCCCATGTCCCGCTGTCCCAAGAGTTAGTTACTATAAATATCTGGTAAACATGTCCCCCAGCCGCTGTCCCAAGAGTTAGGCTATAGTTACTATAAATATCTTGAGCGATAATGGCGTCATCATTCCTATGTCAGAGATGAAGTGAAGCTGCATCTTTTACTCACTGCTGTTTTCTCTCAGCTCAGAGTAACCCGTGAGTAAAAAACGTCACCCAGGCATTACGTAAGAGAGTACAATAGATAAAAGAGAACAGACGACAGTGTGTGTGTCCCTGCCCGCATTGCTAGCAGTTTTATCAGTATTCTAATTCCTTCACAGGCTGTGGTAATCTAAAGGCACCCACTGCTAGCATGTAATGTAATGGGTCTTTGCATTCCCCGCAAAGTACAGTCTCACTGTGGCTGCTCTTTGAAGCTGAGGAAGCCTATGGCATGGCCTGGGTAGCTTCTTTCTATAATGGAATATTTTTGCATAAATTGAGACTTCAGCCTTGTCTGTTTTTTTATTTTATTATTATTATTATTTGAAGAAACGGAGAGTATAGAAATATGCAATGAAAACCGACCTGGTCCTTATAGGTGAATTTAATTAATACACCCCTGACCCCTTCATGATGCAGCCTTAAAACTGATTCATCTGCATTTCTCTCCAAAGTTGCACATTTCTCCCCCCATCAAATGGTTCTGTCGCTTATTTGAGACATCCTGTTTAGTCTCTCAAAGAGTTCGGTCTCTCTCTCTCTTTGCCTCACCTTAAAAAGAGTTTGATGAGTCATTCAAATGCACATTTTTCCCATTTCTTCTTTGTGCACAGAAGCCAGAATTAAAGTCCTTGAGACTGAGTGACTTGATTTAATAAATTAATGTTAAATGGTGTATTTAGCGCAACATTTCATGCAAATGTATCCACTAGAATAGATTTTCTAGAAAATGGCTAATAAAGAAAGTATCACTGCACACAATTAACAGTTTAACATTCATTGTGGACAGAAAGCAAATTCTTCTGCAATCAACAAAATTGACAACAGAAACAAAGTTGTTCGCCTTATTAAAGGAATATTTTATACTCACCGAAAAAATTTTTTGCTCACCGAATTGTTTCAGACCCATGCTGTTATATTTTTCTTTGGAAAACAAAAGGAGAATTTTTTATGAATCTATGCACAGCTCTATTCCATACAACATTTCCATAGAACTCCAGAAAGACACCTAAAGAGACACCTCTATTTTTCAGTCTTCTAAAGCCATACAATAACTTAAAGTGAAGAACATTAGGACTGAAAAGTAGGCTGAAGCTCATAGAAAATATTGCCCTCCGCTGACACAAAACAATGGCGCATCAAATTGATTTTCTGTTCTTCTGAAAGACAAACCAATTTTATGATAATAGAAAGAATCAACAATGAGAAACCTTTTTTTTAATTCATTAATTTCTTGTTACTGTATCCATTTATTTGAACATTCCAGCAAAAAAATTATTCAGCTCAAGCAAATTCTGCCTCTAATAATTGATTATCTTTTGATTTCTAACTAGAGCGTTTGTCAGAGAAGGATGATTGTAAAACATCTGTTCCGCTCTGTTTTGTAATTTCTCAGATGGCTTGCTGGAGGCTTCACCTGGACTCTGATACCTGGTTGATCAGTTTCCATGACGACAGTCAAAGAGAGATGACAGCAACTGTCCATGTTATCATCTGCTTGGTTCTTACAGTGGATGTTCCAGGCTTTGTGCCCCTTTGTTGACATCCCAGATGTGGACAATCAGTTCAGTAGAGCCACTGCTACATGTGCTCATGTTCTTTTCTGAGATACTGCTGCTGAATACCAATCTTCGATGACTCTAACGATGAAATATTGCAAAAAGTTGACCAAATAATAATAATAAACTTTATTTTCTATAGCGCCTTTCAAAGTAGCATCTCAAAGCGCTTCACAAGAATAAGATCCAATAAAACATACAATTATACAAAAGAAAAATATAATAATTTCAAAATAATCAGATAAAAAATTTGCTTTACGGGACGATTTAAATACGTTTGTGGATGTGGCTAATTTTAAAAGTCTTTAAAAAAGCAGTTGGGAATAACTCTCATACAGAGGGCTGGTGCAATTCATCTATGAGGCGACATCAACATCAAAGGTTTTCATCGGTGCATTGCATGGAATATGAATCCTTTGTTCTCCAGGTTCTGTCTGGAAGCTCTTTGTGACGGAGTTGTGTGATAAATGGCTCTGTTTAAAATGTAGGGTTTGAATTCGCCTTGGCTAGGAGGAAGATAAAGGAATGTCTTCCCGTAGCGGAATATGATGGCACTGGTGTGAGAATCATCCTGTAGCCTCAGACAGATAAGATCATTGTACTCCACAATCTGACAGCTCAAAGAGTCAAATATCAGCTCACTATATCTGATTGTCATTCTAGAAGGGCTTGTCAGGATAAAACTATAACATTTCAGCACAGCCAGTTGTAGTTCCTGAGAATGGTGGGAGTTAGTTTGACCTTAAATAGTTTTATCCCAGCAAAACGTAAAAAATAAACCGGTTTTGTTTGGTGGGTTAATGCAACCTGTTCTTTGTTTTAAGGCACTAAGAGGCTTTGTTTGTGAAGGACATCCAGGGAATAATTAACAATTTTTTTGCTGCCATTTTGTAGGGTACTACAAAAATAAACTGGGCCCATAGAGTAATTATCTTCTGATGATGTCATATGAAGGTGCTAATTATTTTAGACCGTGTTATGCTATAGTAGCTTTATTTTCTGTACTTGATTACGCACTGAATTTGGCTATGCTAAATATATTATTTTGAAAAGTTTATGAAAGTCTCATTTGGGGATTCGTTTCATGTATGAATTGAGGATTCTATGTCAAATATGCTAGTTTTAAATATGTTACCCGTATACATAATTAAAAGCTGAGATTTGCATTTTCATCACATTCTGGAGCAAGGAAGCTATCCTCAATGGGCTTGACCTCATCTTTAAGTAAAAGTACTGTCTCTCTGCCGAGCGAAGGAACACTTTGATTTATGTTGAGCAATAGTAAACCGGATCATGAGATTTTAGATATAAGCTCAGTTATCTGCAGTCAAATCCTCCCCAAGGTCAACAGTGACAGCATGATCCTTAAGTAAACATAGTAAAGAGCAGGTGGGATTTGCCATGCTTTTTTGCCATTTTTCCACCACAGACATTGAGGGGTCATGTCACCTTTATTTATACAGCGCTTTTAATAATACAGATTGTTTCAAAGCATCTTTACAGTGACAACTGGATTGCAACAAAGATTGTTTTGGCTCTAAAGCAGCTCTAGAAGAAAGTCATTGTCCAGTTTAAGTAATTTCAGCACTGATTTATTTCCGTTGTTAAAATCTTAGTTATTAATTTAGGGGCCATTTACATGACAATGGTTTCAGCTGAAAACAGACAACTTTTTATGCGCTCTGGCCGTTCATTTACACGACAAAGGTGTTTGCCTGAGAATGCAAACTTTGAAATAAGTTTCAAAGTCCAAGTGCAATAGGCTGAATTGGAACGTGCTGAGCCCTTGATCACTTAGAATCCACTATGGGGTTGATTTATTATTATAATTTTTTCCTTACGAAATTGTTTAATGCAGCATTCTATATATATAGGTGTGTTTGAGTTGTTTAATAAAAAAAAAAAAAAAAAAATGATATATCATAGAGTTGTTTGTGGTGGGGTAAATTAAACTCAATATGCGTTGACGTCACAATCGTGTTGCATTGTGGTATATGGAGTTGCCTGAAGTGTACATATTATTAGACTCGCTCCCTCTGTCAAAATCGAGGGAGCGAGGGTTTGTCCATATAAACTTCCCTCGTCCACTTCATGAAGTGGAACGCACTTCAAAATGGCGGCAGGGATTCCCCCGAGGGGAAGTGCTTAGGGAAGTTCGCAAGTGCGTGTCTAAAAGTGGACTGGAACGCAGCCAATGATGTGCTGTTTTTAAATCAAATGACATTTAAATGCCCCTCCAAAACTCTCTTTCCGACTATCACCCTCAGACAGAATACACCTGTTGAAGTGCTCCAAAAAATGCTCTATTAACCTCATTTCTAAAAATCTCTTCTAAAGGGGTAATGTTTTTGGCAGCATCTTTGATAAGTAAATTAGATCTTTTTAAATTACAAATCAACTTTTTCTAACATGTTTTTTCTGTAAATTGAGAAAATATTACGGTTTCCACATGGAACGCTGGAAAAATAGGTTGCCATATGGCAACGCTGTACAGTGGAACTGCAGTAATGCATTTCCCCATTGGGATTTTTTTATAGATAGTAGCATTAACAATATGATTGCAGTTATTTATTGCTGTTATAATTGTTTATTGTAGCATAGTTGTATTTATGTATAAATAACAAATTGGTTTCTTTTCAGAAAATGAATACAGCAATATTTTACAGAAAGGGCAAGAGGAAGAGTGCAGAGTTAGCTCTTCCATGGGATGAGAGTGAGGATGAGTTAGCCAAATGATAGGGATCTACTTATTTTTGGTTTGCATAAGTTCCAAGTATATAAATCTATCAATTTCTAAAGAGAAATGTGCAATTAAATAGAAAAATCATAATTTTATAGAAAAACTACGTTTTAGACCATTTGCCATTGTGGTACAGCGTTGCCATTATAAAGCAACGTTTCCCCAAGTATATTAAAATACAAATATTGCAGTCAATGTCCTATTAATCTTCAAATAAATTAAACTGGAAAGAATCCATGTTCACAGCACAAGATTAGTTGGGGGAAAAAAAACAACTTCAAAAGACAGGTCACCAGTTACCCAGGTGTTAAAGTCACTACAAACTAACCCAATTGGCTGTTAAAGCTCATTTAGCAAAGTAGAGTTAACAAAAACCAAACCATTCAAAGACAAACAATTTTATTTTGTTAAACAGAATCTTGGCTTATGTTAACAGTTAAATAGAAAGGGCCAAAATAGAACCAGACCCCTAAGCAGAGCGACTTGAAGGTGGTGTTGACAGAACTAGACCCCCTCGGCATCATCCTGGCTGACGGTGGCATTGACAGAACCGGACCCCTCGGGATCGTCGTGGCTGAAGGTGGCATTGACAGAACCGGACCCCTCGGGATCGTCCTGGCTGACGGTGGCATTGACAGAACCGGACCCCTCGGGATCGTCGTTGCTGACGGTGGCATTGACAGAACCGGACCCCTCGGAGTCGTCTTGGCTGACGGTGGCATTGACAGAACCGGACCCCTCGGGATCGTCGTTGCTGAAGGTGGCATTGACAGAACCGGACCCCTCGGGGTCGTCCTGGCTGACGGTGGCATTGACAGAACCGGACCCCTCGGGATCGTCGTGGCTGAAGGTGGCATTGACAGAACCGGACCCCTCGGGATCGTCGTGGCTGAAGGTGGCATTGACAGAACCGGACCCCTCGGGATCATCCTGGCTGACGGTGGCATTGACAGAACCAGACCCCTCGGGGTCGTCCTGGCTGAAGGTGGCATTGACAGAACCGGACCCCTCGGGGTCGTCCTGGCTGACAGTGGCATTGACAGAACCAGACCCCTCGGGGTCGTCCTGGCTGAAGGTGGCATTGACAGAACCGGACCCCTCTGGATCATCCTGGCTGACGGTGGCATTGACAGAACCAGACCCCTCGGGGTCGTCCTGGCTGAAGGTGGCATTGACAGAACCGGACCCCTCGGGGTCGTCCTGGCTGACAGTGGCATTGACAGAACCAGACCCCTCGGGGTCGTCCTGGCTGAAGGTGGCATTGACAGAACCGGACCCCTCTGGATCATCCTGGCTGAAGGTGGCATTGACAGAACCAGACCCCTCGGGGTCGTCCTGGCTGAAGGTGGCATTGAAAGAACCGGACCCCTCTGGGTCGTCCTGGCTGACAGTGGCATTGACAGAACCGGACCCCTCGGGATCATCCTGGCTGACGGTGGCATTGACAGAACCAGACCCCTCGGGGTCGTCCTGGCTGAAGGTGGCATTGACAGAACCGGACCCCTCGGGATCATCCTGGCTGACGGTGGCATTGACAGAACCGGACCCCTCGGGATCATCCTGGCTGACGGTGGCATTGACAGAACCGGACCCCTCGGGATCGTCCTGGCTGAAGGTGGCATTGACAGAACCGGACCCCTCGGGGTCGTCCTGGCTGAAGGTGGCATCGACAGAATGAGCATAGGATCCACCGACTAGATTGTCTACAGAGAGATAGAGAAACATTTATTATTTTGATTATAATCAATGTAATTGGATCAGTATAAACTCATTACTTCAGTACAAGAGCATGTTAGATTAAGAAACACAAAAAGGTCTAAGGACCCATGATCAACTGTGGAGCTAAATACTGAGAAAGACATTGACTTTAAAAAAAAAAAAAACACAGACAACTAAACAAAAAATTAAACTCACCATGCCATACCAATTGATAATAAAGAACCACCAAAACAGTAATTTTAAAGAAACCCATTCTAGAAATCACAAACTAAGCCACTAAGAAAACCAAGCAACCATGCAAGCTAAAGTTTCAACCCAACCAGGACTTTTAAAGCCAAACAGAAAACCCTTTGTAGCACCTGGATGACCCTATAACTCATTATTGGAGCAAATCTGCTAATTAGTGAGATCAATTATTAATTAATCACTTAGCATTCAAGCTGATGTTATATCCTACAGAACTAAAGTTCACAGACAGTAAATGTACTTTAGAAAGAAAAAAAAAATTCTGGTGTGCATCTTGAAACAAAACAATGTCACTGACATATTTTAAGATATATAAGTTCAAGTTGCTTTCAGTTAAAACAGCTCAAACATGAAGTCATTTTCCTGATAAAAAATAACGAATAATAACTCATTTTGATCAGGCAGCTACATCAGGTATGTATGTAAATGAATAATTCTGTCTGAATTCTACTTAATACATACATTTAACAGTATAATTTGTATACCTATTACACAAGTTGCTTTCAGTTAAAAAAGCTTAAACATGAATTTTATACTGGGACAGGTAACTTGATATATTAGTGTAGAAGACATTTTTGGACTTTTTCACACACACACGGAACGAAACAACTTTTTTTGAATGAAGACATGAATTAGACTACTTATGGACCATTATCATTTAATGTGTTTTTTCGTGACTGACAGGTATTGTTGTTTGCAGCATCTTTCATAAGTAAATTAGATCTTTTCATGTTTTACTGTAATTTGAGAAAATATCAGTGTTTCCATATGGCAACTCTGGAAAAATAGGTATTTTGCCATATGGCAACGCTGTACAGTGGAACTGCAGTAATGCATTTCCCCATTGGGATTTTTTTATAGATAGTAGCATTAACAATATGATTGCAGTTATTTATTGCTGTTATAACTGTTTATTGTAGTATAGTTGGATTTATGTATAAATAACAAATTGGTTTCCTTTCAGAAAATGAATACAGCAATATTTTACAGAAAGGGCAAGAGGAAGAGTGCAGAGTTAGCTCTTCCATGGGATGAGAGTGAGGATGAGTTAGCCAAATGATAGGGATCTACTTATTTTTGGTTTGCATTATTATTACAGCATTGCCATTATAAAGCAACGTTTCCCCAAGTATATTAAAATACAAATATTGCAGTCAATGTCCCATTAGTCTTCAAATAAATTAAACTGGAAAGAATCCATGTTCACAGCACAAGATTAGTTGGGGAAAAAAAACCAACTTCAAAAGACAGGTCACCAGTTACCCAGGTGTTAAAGTCACTACAAACTAACCCAATTGGCTGTTAAAGCTCATTTAGCAAAGTAGAGTTAACAAAAACCAAACCATTCAAAGACATACATTTTTTTTTATTTTGTTACACAGAATCTTGGCTTATGTTAACAGTTAAATAGAAAGGGCCAAAAAAGAACCAGACCCCTAAGCAGAGCGACTTGAAGGTGGTGTTGACAGAACTAGACCCCCTCGGCATCATCCTGGCTGAAGGTGGCATTGACAGAACCGGACCCCTCGGGATCGTCCTGGCTGAAGGTGGCATTGTCAGAACCAGACCCCTCGGGATCGTCCTGGCTGAAGGTGGCATTGACAGAACCGGACCCCTCGGGATCGTCCTGGCTGAAGGTGGCATTGACAGAACCGGACCCCTCGGGATCGTCGTGGCTGAAGGTGGCATTGACAGAACCGGACCCCTCGGGATCGTCCTGGCTGAAGGTGGCATTGACAGAACCGGACCCCTCGGGATCGTCCTGGCTGAAGGTGGCATTGACAGAACCGGACCCCTCGGGATCGTCCTGGCTGACGGTGGCATTGACAGAACCGGACCCCTCGGGATCGTCCTGGCTGACGGTGGCATTGACAGAACCGGACCCCTCGGGATCGTCCTGGCTGACGGTGGCATTGACAGAACCGGACCCCTCGGGATCATCCTGGCTGACGGTGGCATTGACAGAACCGGACCCCTCGGGATCGTCCTGGCTGAAGGTGGCATTGACAGAACCGGACCCCTCGGGGTCATCCTGGCTGACAGTGGCATTGACAGAACCAGACCCCTCGGGATCATCCTGGCTGAAGGTGGCATTGACAGAACCGGACCCCTCGGGGTCGTCCTGGCTGAAGGTGGCATTGACAGAACCGGACCCCTCGGGATCATCCTGGCTGAAGGTGGCATCGACAGAATGAACATAGGATCCACCGACTAGATTGTCTACAGAGAAATAGAGAAACATTTATTATTTTGATTATAATCAATGTAATTGGATCAGTATAAACTCATTACTTCAGTACAAGAGCATGTTAGATTAAGAAACACAAAAAGGTCTAAGGACCCATGATCAACTGTGGAGCTAAAAACTGAAAAAGACATTGACTTTAAAAAAAAAAAACACAGACAACTAAACAAAAAATTAAACTCACCATGCCATACCAATTGATAATAAAGAACCACCAAAACAGTAATTTTAAACAAACCCATTCTAGAAACCACAAACTAAGCCACTAAGAAAACCAAGCAACCATGCAAGCTAAAGTTTCAACCCAACCAGGACTTTTAAAGCCAAACAGAAAACCCTTTGTAGCACCTGGATGACCCTATAACTCATTATTGGAGCAAATCTGCTAATTAGTGAGATCAATTATTAATTAATCACTTAGCATTCAAGCTGATGTTATATCCTACAGAACTAAAGTTCACAGACAGTAAATGTACTTTAGAAAGAAAAAAAAAATTCTGGTGTGCATCTTGAAACAAAACAATGTCACTGACATATTTTAAGATATATAAGTTCAAGTTGCTTTCAGTTAAAACAGCTCAAACATGAAGTCATTTTCCTGATAAAAAATAATGAATAATAACTCATTTTGATCAGGCAGCTACATCAGGTATGTATGTAAATGAATAATTCTGTCTGAATTCTACTTAATACATACATTTAACAGTATAATTTGTATACCTATTATACAAGTTGCTTTCAGTTAAAAAAAGCTTAAACATGAATTTTATACTGGGACAGGTAACTTGATATATTAGTGTAGAAGACATTTTTGGACTGTTTTTCACACACACACGGAACGAAACAACTTTTTTTGAATGAAGACATGAATTAGACTACTTATGGACCATTATCATTTAATGTGTTTTTTGGTGACTGACATGTATTGTTGTTTGCAGCATCTTTCATAAGTAAAGTAGATCTTTTTATTCATGTTTTTACTGTAAATTGAGAAAATATCAGTGTTTCCATATGGCAACTCTGGAAAAATAGGCATGTTGCCATATGGCAACGCTGTACAGTGGAACTGCAGTAATGTATTTCCCATTGGGATTTTGTATAGTTAGTAGCATCAACAATTTGATTGCAGTTATTTATTGCAGTGATAAGTGTTTATTGTAGTATAGTTGTATTTATGTGTAAATAACAAATTGGTTTCTTTTCAGAAAATGAATACAGCAATATTTTACAGAAAGGGCAAGAGGAAGAGTGCAGAGTTAGCTCTTCCATGGAATGAGAGTGAGGATGAGTTGCCCAATGATAGGTATCTACTTATTTTTGGTTTGCATAAGTTCCAAGTCTATCAATTTCTAAAAAGAAATGTGCAATTAAATAGAAAACCATAATTTTATAGAAAAACTACTTTTTTGACCATTTGCCATTATGGTACAGCGTTGTCATAATATAGCAACATTTCCCCAAGTATATTAAAATACAAATATTGCAGTCAATGTCCTATTAGTCTTCAAATAAATTAACTGGAAAGAATCTGTGTTCACAGCACAAGATTAGTTGGGGAAAACTGAACTTCAAATGACAGGTCACCAGTTACCCAGGTGTTAAAGTCACTACAAACTGCTAAACGAGCTTTAACAGCCAATTGGGTTAAAGTAGAATTAACAAAAACCAAACCATTCAAAGACATACAATTTTATTTTGTTACACAGAATCTTGGCTTATGTTAACAGTTAAATTGAAAGGGCCAAAATAGAACCAGATCCCTAAGCAGAGGGACTTGAAGGTGGTGTTGACAGAACTAGACCCCCTCGGCATCATCCTGGCTGAAGGTGACATTGTCAGAACCGGACCCCTCGGGATCGTCCTGGCTGAAGGATGCATTGTCAGAACCGGACCCCTCGGGATCATCCTGGCTGAAGGTGGCATTGACAGAACCGGACCCCTCGGGATCGTCCTGGCTGACGGTGGCATTGACAGAACCGGACCCCTCGGGGTCGTCCTGGCTGAAGGTGGCATTGACAGAACCGGACCCCTCGGGATCGTCCTGGCTGAAGGTGGCATTGACAGAACCGGACCCCTCGGGATCGTCCTGGCTGACGGTGGCATTGACAGAACCGGACCCCTCGGGATCGTCCTGGCTGACGGTGGCATTGACAGAACCGGACCCCTCGGGATCGTCCTGGCTGACGGTGGCATTGACAGAACCGGACCCCTCGGGATCGTCCTGGCTGAAGGTGGCATTGACAGAACCGGACCCCTCGGGATCGTCCTGGCTGACGGTGGCATTGACAGAACCGGACCCCTCGGGATCGTCCTGGCTGAAGGTGGCATTGACAGAACCGGACCCCTCGGGATCGTCCTGGCTGAAGGTGGCATTGACAGAACCGGACCCCTCGGGATCGTCCTGGCTGACGGTGGCATTGACAGAACCGGACCCCTCGGGATCGTCCTGGCTGAAGGTGGCATTGACAGAACCGGACCCCTCGGGATCGTCCTGGCTGAAGGTGGCATTGACAGAACCGGACCCCTCGGGATCGTCCTGGCTGACGGTGGCATTGACAGAACCGGAACCCTCGGGATCATCCTGGCTGAAGGTGGCATTGACAGAACCGGACCCCTCGGGATCGTCCTGGCTGATGGTGGCATTGACAGAACCGGACCCCTCGGGATCATCCTGGCTGAAGGTGGCATTGACAGAACCGGACCCCTCAGGATCGTCCTGGCTGAAGGTGGCGTCGACAGAATGAGCATAGGATCCACCGACTAGATTGTCTACAGAGAGATAGAGAATTTGTTATTATTATTTTGATTATAATCAATGTAATTGGATCAGTATAAACTCATTACTTCAGTACAAGAGCATGTTAGATTAAGAAACACAAAAAGGTCTAAGGACCCATGATCAACTGTGGAGCTAAATACTGAGAAAGACATTGACTTAAAAAAACAAAAAAAAACACAGACAACTAAACAAAAAAATTTAACTCACCATGCCATACCAATTGATAATAAAGAACCACCAAAACAGTAATTTTAAACAAACCCATTCTAGAAACCACAAACTAAGCCACTAAGAAAACCAAGCAACCATGCAAGCTAAAGTTTCAAACCAACCAGGACTTTTAAAGCCAAACAGAAAACCCTTTGTAGCACCTGGATGACCCTATAACTCATTATTGGAGCAAATCTGCTAATTAGTGAGATCAATTATTAATTAATCACTTAGCATTCAAGCTGATGTTATATCCTACAGAACTAAAGTTTCAGACCTGGTTTCACAGACAGTAAATGTACCTTAGAAAGAAAATAACTATTCTGGGGTACGTTTCCCGAAAGCATCGTTGACCAACTATGGTCGCAAGTTCATCGCAATGTCCATTGAACTCTATTGGTAACGAGGGAACTTGCGACCATAGTTGGCTAACGATGCTTTCGGGAAACGCACCCCTGGTGTGCATCTTGAAACAAAACAATGTCACTGACATATTTTAAGATATATAAGTGCAAGTTGCTTTCAGTTAAAACAGCTCAGACATGAAGTCATATTCCTGATTCAAAATTATGAATAACTCATTTTGATCAGGCAGCTACATCAGGTATGTATGCAAATGAATAATTATGTGTGAATTCTACTTAACAATACATACATTTAACAGTATACTTTTTATACCTGTTACACAAGTTGCTTTCAATTAAAAAAGCTTAAACATGAATTTTATAGGTACCTTGATATATTAGTGTAGAAGACATTTTTGGACTGTTTTTCACACACAGAGAATGAAACAACTCTTTTGAATGAAGACATGAATCACACAGACTACTTATGGATCATCATCATTTGTGTTTTTTGGTGACTGACAGTTACAGTTAAAAACCTCCCCTCCATCAGCCTTATGTTTCATGGATGAAAACACCAGGCAAAACGTACAAATTCTACGAGGTGGCTTATTCGTACGAATTCATACGACCTGGCTCGTACGAATTAGTACGATTTTTTCAAAATCGTACATATTTTACGAATTGGCCAATTCGTATGAATTCATACGAATGACCTACCCCTGACCCCGCCCCTAAACCTACCCATAGACAAATCGTACAAATTCGTACGAGTGAGGTCGTACGAATTAGTACGAATTAGCCAACTTTTTATCATTCGTACGAATTCGTACGAATTGGTCGTGAGATAGCGTTGGAAATATCACGGGGAGTGAACTATGAATGTTGGGCAAACTATTCCTTCAAACGGCTTCTGTAAGGCAGTATGACTCCTTAATCATTCACTTGACAAGGAATATTGCAGTCACTTTTTCCTATCAAAGTAGTCTCCAAAGAAATTAAACTGGGAATAATCAGTGTTCACTGAACTTCACAACTGAAACCTAACCTCAAAAGACAGGCCTCTTGTTATACACATGACAATTATAAATTCATTACAAACTTATCCAAGTGGCTGTAATTTCTTAGACAGAATTTTGACTCCTATTAAAGTCACCTTGTAATCAATAATTGTATCCATTAAAACTCATCTTTGATCACCAAAATGCTGTGAAAAAAAAATCTACGCCCTTGCCTCATTTAGTATTATGCAGAAACATGAATATTTAAATTAGCCCCGCTTAACACATTGACGTTAAACAACAACACAGGACGAGGAACAGACATAAACTGAGGGATTTAATACATGAGGGCAAACAAGGGAGCTGATGAGTTAATTAACAAGACACACCTGAACAGAATACTGAAATCAATCAGAAACCATAGAAACAAACAGGCAGGGAACGGACGGAGAACTAATTAACAACCTAGGGGGTGTCAAAGGCTATGTTCAGTCTATTCAGTCCAAATACGATTTTTTTAATCCAATCCGATTTAACTAGTGTGAACGGCCTCATGAAAATCCGTTTGTCTGGATGCTCTGATCGGATTTCACGTGATTCATGTGACTTTCTTACGCCATGTAAACGTCAGGGGCTGTTATAGGAAACATTCTGAAAGTCGCTTCAGAAACAACGCGGTGATGTTGCAAAGTGCCGGCCCGGATGAGCGGGAAATGTCAATATAAAGGAGAAGTGTTTTGAAACCGGCAGAGAAACCACAGTAGTCTAGAGTCTACAAAAACCATGATGTGTTTTTTGTTGTTGTTTTTGGCAACGCCATAGAAACCAATGTAGATATTCCAGAAAATGTAAGAGCAGCATGGACAGACAAATGGGATATGAACAGTTGCGATATAGTGTTGGCATCAATCATTTTAGATCAAATTCCAATCGGATAGGCAAATAATCGGATTTGGACTGACAGTCTGAATGTAGCCTATGAAACTCAATCATGAACAGAACAGGGGCCTGTACCATGAAGCCGGATTAGGTGGCTAGCCAGCTATGTTTCAGCTTAGTTTCCGCCAACCCTGGGTTTTAGGTACTATGAAAGTAGCTCGGCTTTAATCGGTGTTCGTTGCCATGGTATCTTACGCTGCACGGCTAACCTGCTCCGGGGCAGGTTATGTTCTGGATTCAAGATCTCAGACTGAAGTTTGACCAATCAGCTGAGAGCAAAGAAACATATAGGTGACGTAACTTATTCCAAGTGTTTGTTGCAATGACTTCACCTTTTCTTCCAAATCCGCTGGACATCTCAGCGCAAATTGTTAGACGAGCACTTTGTAAAGAAAGAGTTTTTAGCCAGACAAAATCCCCTTGCCTTTCCTGATAGTTACTTGTATGAAAGATACAGCTTTTCCGCGGAAGGAATGTCTTATTTTGCGAACTTCTTGAGCCGCACATAAATAATTTAACACGTCGAATTCATGCACTTACTGTACCGCAAATGGTATTGCGTTTGTGTTTTTTTGCAAGTGGTACATACTGCACGGTGGGTGACGCACAGAAGCTGGGGGAAAACGGTTTGTCGAACCATTCGCAAGGTGGTCCTTGCTCTGCAGGAGTACATGAATAGTTTCATTAATATTGTTCCCCGGACATTTATCGACTATGTCCATAAAAGAGGGCTTTTATAAAATTGCCGGTAAGATATATTGATAGGGTGACATCACATGAACAATTTTTTTTTTTTTTTTAAGCACATTTCACAAATGTACTATACAATATAATACATGTTAAGAATTATTTTAAATCTTTATTATTATTCTGTTAATCTTATGATAGGATTCCCTATAGTCTATTGCTCCAGTCTCCACTGCTCTAAGAGAACATGAGGCAGATGTTAATAGGAAATCCTATCACTTCAGGTAGAGATGTGAATTTGTGAGATGATTATTTTCTGTGAGATGAATCTTTAAATTAGTAACATTAACAAGATATAAAAATTATCTACTAAACATTTCATCTGCTGATGACTTGTGGTCATGAACGTATGATCACAAGTTTGGATGCTAAATGGCCTGGCTCCAGTGCTTGACTCACGAATTTTCCATGAGTCTGTGTTGTGTCAGTGCTTTGAGGAAAGCAAGTTAAATTTGGTACAGTACAAAACACTTAATTTGAACTGAGATAGAAAAAACCTACACAATAACCCCCTGACCTCAGACAGGGCCACAGCACCGCTTCAATGTGGCCCTCAGTAAAACCAGAGTGAAGATCGAGATGACCTTTGGCATCCTAAAGGCACGTTTCAACTGTGTTCATCAGAGATAGTGGCTGCATGCATGTGCCATTCTGCACATTATAGCCACCAGTAGAACAGAGCGAGAACCACCACAAAACCAGCTTCTCCCCGATGAAACTGACCCGATCACACTTGACCACCCAGCTGGTGCAGATGTAGATGCAATCACCATACAATATTACACTTAATAAAAGCACAATGAAACTGCAGATAAGTCTCAAACTGTTTTATTGGTTTTGTGGGATGAGAGGGAGAAAGAGAGCAAGAGAAAGTTTCATTAATAAATATTAATACTAAAGTGTTACTTGGTTAAATAAGTTCACATACTGAGATCAGTTTTATTCAGCTGTTTGATCTCCATTTTTTTTTCTCAGCTCACAGTCAGCTCCTAGTGAACAGTCTAGTTCAAGTCTCCTTTAGTGTGCAGTCTAGTTCAAGTCTCCTTTAGTGTGCCGTCTAGTTCAAGTCTCCTTTAGTGAACAGTCTAGTTCGAGACTCTTTTGTACAGGGCCCTGACTGAGTCTGTTTCCACCTGAAACATAATTCCACCACAAACATGATCATTACAAGTTTTCTGGAGGCTCATCAAATCACAAAAAGTTCCTTGACTTCCTACAAACACAGGACTGACTGTAATTTATGTCAAGGGTTTTAAATCCTTACACATTTCTTCTGAAGCCCATTAAGGGTAGAGGCCTCAGTGTCTGGGGCAGGTTGTGAAAAATCCTACAATAAAAGAGATGTGTAAGGGCCAGTCCCTTTTTTATGCCACACATTCAAATGTTTGCCATAATAAAAAGCCCAGTGCATTCACATCAGCAACTGTCTGAGAACACACAGACAGAGTGTCTTCATTTCCTCCACCCTAATAAATAAAAATAGGCCAATGTAAAGCATAACTGTTGTAAAGCAGGTTATGTTTGGTGTTCTGTCTGCTGCATACTGACCTCTGTGTGGGAGACTGTGTGTGCTGGCTTCAACAGGGACACATTTCTCTCTACTGCAGAACATACAGTCAGCCATATTTACAACTTAAAAGTAGTAATGTATTGCACACGTACCCAGTGTTACTTACTTAAAGGAGCCAGCACCAGGGTCAGATTGTACAGCACCTCTAATCCCATCCATAATCGGCCGCCCCGCTTATTGCCTACTCAGAGCCAACTCCTCAGCCAGTGTGTTCTGGTTTTCTGAATTTAACACTTTATTTCTGTTTGCTGCAAACAAGTGTTTGTGATCAAATGTTCACAGAAGTAATAAAAGGTTGTGGTAAATACTCACCACTTTGAATTATTATTTTTATATTTTGTCTTTATCTGCTGCCAAGAACATTTGGAGTTGGGGTTGCATTTAAAAAGCATTTAAGGAATATTAATCTTTCTTAGTACATACATGTACATTTTTTATATATTATACAAATAGGCTATAGGGTATAGTAAACATATAGGCTACACATACATATAGGCCTACATAATTTTACATAAATATAGAACGTATTTGTTTAACTTACACATTAACAATCAGCAATCTTTCTCCAACAGTCTTCTCTTGCTTTGGCACAGAGACCGTATTGTTTCGAGCTTGAAATACATATTTAAATTCATCGTAATTCTGAATAATTATCTCTTGCTCCTCCGCGGAAAAATATAACGCTCTCGCTCTACTACCCGCGATTGGCTGTTCAGTGTCGACGTCACTCTTTTATGTGCACGCGCGCGTGGAGTAATCATAGCTTAAAGATCAAAGCCTGAGTTGACAGAGAAAGTCGATGAGCTGCATCATGGTACCAATAAAGCCTGATCGCAACGGTTTGGATTTGTCAACTCAAAACCAATCCTGTAACCCCGAGTTTGTTCAGCTACCTTCATGGTACAGGCCCCAGGAAAAACCGGTTGAAAACAAACTCAAAACGTGTTATTCCTCCACATTTCCTTTGACAAATCATTGATACTGTTGGTCCAGGGGCCTGTACCATGAAGCCGGATTAGGTGGCTAGCCAGCTATGTTTCAGCTTAGTTTCCGCCAACCCTGGGTTTTAGGTACTATGAAAGTAGCTCGGCTTTAATCTGTGTTCGTTGCCATGGTATCTTACGCTGCACGGCTAACCTGCTCCGGGGCAGGTTATGTTCTGGATTCAAGATCTCAGACTGAAGTTTGACCAATCAGCTGAGAGCAAAGAAACATATAGCTGACGTAACTTATTCCAAGTGTCTGTTGCAATGACTTCACCTTTTCTTCCAAATCCGGTCTCAGCGCAAATTGTTTGACGAGCACTTCGTAGAGAAAGAGTTTTTAGCCAGACAAAATCCCCTTGCCTTAACTGATAGTTACTTGTATGAAAGATACAGATTTTCTGCGGAAGGAATTTCTTATCTTTGCGAACTTCTTGAGCCGCACATAAAGAATTTAACACGTCGAATTCATGCACTTACTGTACCGCAAATGGTATTGCGTTGGGTTTTTTTTTTTTTTTTTTTTGCAAGTGGTACATTCTTGCACGGTGGGTGACGCACAGAAGCTAGGGGAAAACATATGTTTGTCGAACCATTCGCAAGGTGGTCCTCGCTCTGCAGGAGTAGGCTACATGAAAAGTTTCATTAGTGTTCCCCGGACATTTATCGACCATGTCCATAAAAGAGGGCTTTTATCAAATTGCCAGTAAGATATATTGATAGGGTGACATCACATGAACACTTTTTTTTAAGCAAATTTCACAAGTGTACTATACAATATAATACATGTTAAGAATTATTTTGAATCTTTTTTTTATTATTCTTCTGTTAATCGTATGATAGGATTCCTAAGTCATTGCAACATGTATGCAGTCTATTGCTCCAATCTCCACTGCTCTAGGCTAGGGGAACATGAGGCAGATTATGTTAATAGGAAGTCCTATCACAGCCTTAATGTTCAGGTAGAGATGATGTGAATATGTGAGATGATTATTTTCTGTGAGATGAATCTTTAAATTAATAGTAACATTAACAGATATAATGATTTACTAAACATTTCATCTGCAGACGACTTGTGGTCATATGATCAAGTTTGGATGCCAAATGGCCTGGCTCCAGTGCTTGTCTCACAAATTTTCCATGATTCTGTCTTGTGTCAGCACTTTGAGGAAAGCAAGTTAAATTTGGTACAATACAAAACACTGTTAATTTGAACTGAGCTAGAAAAACCTACACAATAACCCCCTATCATGACCCTCAGACAGGGCCACAGCACCGCTTCAGTGTGGCCCTCAGTAAAACCAGAGTAAAGATAGAGATGACCTTTGGCATCCTAAATGCACGATTCAATGGTGTTCGGCCCTTAAGAGTCACCAGAGCGGGCATCAGAGATAGTGGCTGCATGTGCCATTCTGCACAATATAGCCACCAGTAGAAAGGAGCGAGAAACAACACAAAACCAGCTTCTCCCCGATGAAACTGACCCGATCACACTTGACCACCCAGCTGGTGCAGATGTAGATGCAATCACCATACAATATTACACTTAATAAAAGCACATTGAAACTGCAGATATGTCTCAAACTGTTTTATTGCTTTTGTGGGATGGGAGGGAGAAAGAGAGCAATAGAAAGTTGCATTAATAAATATTCATACTAAAGTGTTACTTGGTTAAATAAGTTATACTAATATATATATATATATATATATATATATATATATACATACTGAGATCAGTTTTATCCAGCTGTTTGATTTTGTTTGGAGCCTCCTCAGCTCACAGTCAGCTCCTTTAGTGTGCAGTCTAGTTCAAGTCTCCTTTAGTGTGCAGTCTAGTTCAAGTCTCCTTTAGTGTGCAGTCTAGTTCAAGTCTCCTTTAGTGTGCAGTCTAGTTCAAGACTCCTTTAGTGTGCAGTCTAGTTCAAGTCTCCTTTAGTGTGCAGTCTAGTTCAAGTCTCCTTTAGTGTGCAGTCTAGTTCAAGTCTCCTTTAGTGTGCAGTCTAGTTCAAGACTCCTTTAGTGTGCAGTCTAGTTCAAGTCTCCTTTTGTACAGGGCCCTGACTGAGTCTGTTTCCACCTGAAACATAATTCCACCACAAACATGATCATTACAAGTGAAGTTTTCTGGAGGCTCATTAAATCACAAAAAGTTCCTTGACTTCCTACAAACACAGGACTGACTGTAATTTATGTCAAGGGTTTTAAATCCTTACACATTTCTTCTGAAGGCCATTGAGGTAGAGGCCTCAGTTTCTGGGGCAGGTTGTAAAAAATCCTACAATAAAAGAGATGTGTAAGGGCCAGTCCCTTTTTTATGCCACACATTCAAATGTTTGCCATAATAAAAAGCCCAGTGCATTCACATCAGCAACTGTCCGAGAACACACAGACAGAGTGTCTTCATTTCCTCCACCCTAATAAATAAAAATAGGCCAATGTAAAGCATAACTGTTGTAAAGCAGGTTATGTTTCTGGTGTTCTGTCTGCTGCATACTGACCTCTGTGTGGGAGACTGTGTGTGTGTGTGTGCTGGCTTCAACAGGGACACTGTATTTCCCTCTACTGCAGAACATACAGTCAGCCATATTTACAACTTAAAAAAAATAGTAATGTATTGCACACGTACCCAGTGTTACTTGCTTAGAGGAGCCAGCACCAGGGTCAGATTGTACAGCACCTGTAATCACATCCATAATCGGCCATCCCTTATTGCTACTCAGAGCCAACTCCTCCGCCACAGTGTATTCTGGTTTTCTGAATTTAATTCTTTATTTCTGTTTGCTGCAAACAAGTGTTTGTGATAAAATGTTCACAAAAGTAATAAAAGGTTGTGGTAAATACTCACCACTTTGAATTATATTTTTTATTTGTCTTTATCTGCTGCCAAGAACATTTGGAGTTGGGGTTGCATCTAAAAATCAATGAATATTAATTTTTCTTAGTACCGGTACATGCACATTTTTATATATTATAAAAATAGGCTATAGGCTATATTACACGTATAGGCTACACATACATACATAATTTTACATAAATATAGAACGTATTTGTTTAACTTACACATTAACAATAAGCAATCTTTCTCCAACAGTCTTCTCTTGCTTTGGCCGCAGAAACCGTATTGTTTCGAGCTTGAAATACATATTTAAATTCATCGTAATTATGAATGATTATCTCTTGCTCCTCCGCGGAAAAATCGCGACCCGCGATTGGTTGTTCAGTGTCGACGTCACTCTTTTATGTGCACGCGCGCGTGGAGTAATCATAGCTTGACGATCAAAGCCTGAGTTGACAGAGAAAGTTGATGAGCTGCATCATGGTACCAATAAAGCCTGATTGCATCGGTTTGGTTTTGTCAACTCAAAACTTATCCTGTAACCCCGAGTTTGTTCAGCTACCTTCATGGTACAGGCCCCTGGACTTTTGTCTGTTAATAACACACGTCTTCACACTGGAACTGTACCCGATTGCCTTAAATATACCACAGTGTCATCTTATCATGAAAGCAAAGCAAATCTGGATCCCACTTCTATGATTAATTTCCACCCTATCTCCAATTGGAGTTTTGTTTCTAAAATTTGAAAGAAAGTCTTTTGAATTCAATCCCAGACTTTTCCTCCTTTTTTGACTGATAACTCTATTCATGAAATATTCCAATTTGAGCTCGTCATAGCACTGAATCTGCTCTGAAGATTCAAACAGTGTACATGACTTTGACATAGACTGTGGTTAAAACATATTTTTATCATTTTAATCTCGTATTCAAGATCGGGGCGCTCGGCGAGCAGATTCAGTCACTCTTAACACACCTCACACATCTGTGAACCATCTGTAGAACCATCATGAATCGGGACTTTACCTAGGATTGTCAGAAGGGGAAAAATCGGTCCAAAATCTCCTAGAATATCTATCTGTGTGTGGTAGGTTTTAGCTATGGAACAGCCTCCCGGCCCACATTAGAAATGCCTCAACCATCTCAGTTTTCAAATCTAAACTTAAACTTATTTATTTTCTATGGCTTTTAATATTCTGTGATCCCTCTTGTTTTATTTTTTATTTTTTATTTTAAACCAGTTTCTTTACTTTGTTGAGTTCAGTCCTCTATCCAATTCTAAGCCTCAGGTCCAAAGTTTTCCTCTCCCTGAGAAATCAAGTATTCACTTCTCGAAGACCAGTAATAAACCTGAGAAACCCAGTTCTCCCTTGGAACCTAGTTCTTCATCCGAGAAGTGTAGCTCTCATACTTCTGATAAACTCAGTTCTGAACCTGCAAGTGCTCACATGGAACCCAGTTCATCTTCATCTGAGAAGTCTAGGTCTCATCCCTCTGAGAAGCCCAGTTCTAAACCTGAGACCTCAAGTTATCCACGTGAAATTGATTATTTTCTTCTCAAAGCCCAGTTCTATTCCTTTGAAACCTAGTGCTCCCATGGAACCCAGTTCCTCCTTCCCATCTGAGAAGTCTAGCTCTCATCCCCCTGAGAAGACCAGTTCTAAACCTGAGACCTCAAGTTCTCCTCTCCCAGTGAAATTGAGTATTGGGTAGAGAAACCAAAAGAATATGAATCAAATCAGTTGGCTTAATTTGTTTAGCAAATATATATTTTCTTCACTTAATTTCAATAGGGTTTCAGTAGTATGCGCTTGAACCCCTAGTAATAAAAATCCTTAGAATTACAATAGGGTTTCAGAGCTATGCACTTGAACCCCTAAAAAACGTAACAATTACAATAGGGTTCAGCGCTTCGCACTTGAACCCCTAATAAAAATCCTAACAATTACAATAAGGTTTCAGCGCTATGCCTTGAACCACTAATTAACCCTCACACGTCTCGTTCCTGAATGAATCAGCGATTTTAACTAAAGGGTTTAAATGAATGAATCAGTGATTCACTAACTGTTAATCCAGTAACTTGCTGCCACCTACTGGTGAAAGGTCACAGTGACATTGCACGGTTATACTGGCACTCTTGGAACGCTGCTAGACCAAATTTAAGGACGGAAATAACATACAGTGTGTATATTTGATTTTTGAGAGGGCCTCCAAAATATCTGGGGATTCTTTGAAAGGAACATGCATCAACTGAATGACAACATCAGCCTTAATAATAATCCAGTAAAAGTAGTGGAGATTCTGTCCTTTTCATAAAATAGTCTTCACAGCAACGCTAAAATGAAACCAAGTAAATTTGGAAAGCCAAAATCAGAGTGGTTGATATCAAATGCCACAGGCTGTCGCAGGCATTTGGGCCATTTTGAAGCTGGCAGCTGGTGCTGGGTAAAGTCCAAAGCTTTGTCAAGCAAGCTTCTGTCCTTCCATCCCAACCCTGCCTGTACCAAGCCCTGAACTCTACTGCCTACTGCTACAACATGACACGTGACCATCAAACAATAAGAGCCCTCAATAAGGACTGCCCACACTCAGAGCAGTGCCTGAGATAAATATTTGCTATGTTCTGCAGTATTCAAGATGGAGCTTGTAGATATGATTCTCTTCGTATTTAATAGATTTCTCTTGTTGATTACTGTTTTCAATGTGTTGCTGTCAGAATTGATTCTAGGGGCTCAAGGCTTTTTCTTAGTACAGCAATCAATTGTTTCACTCTCCTAATGATTTGCCTTTTCTGGGATTATTCACAGCTGTGGAGTCAAATGTCATTTTCAGCTTGTGTTTTTCTTTTCCTTTGTGAAATTGATGAAATATCTGAAAAACCAGAAGGATTTTTGTGTTGTTCAAACAGACTGTATACAGCACATAAGGAATGATGCCAACACAGTATATTGTATTGTTGTTCTCAAAGATGCTCTCAAGGTTGGACGTACAGCACACAGTCTCCCTTAGCAATCAAAATGCTCTCCCGTGTACAATAGATTCAGGGAGGTCGGCAATAATGGAGCAAGCTATTTGTTATCAGTCCCATTTATCTCAATGCCACTTAAAAGGAACGACAAGTTTTCACCCATTTGAAGCCTCCAAATGTACTGGTAAATCATCTTATATAATATAATGTAATATTTATTTGTTGATCAATTGCAAACAACATTTTTTTTATTTTATTTTTAGAATGCACAACCTCAATATTTTGTTATCTAGACTACTGCAATGTTAATCTGACTTATGAATTAACTTAGCAAATTTCAACCACAGCCTTCTAAACCTTGATGCAAAATGATTCACAAGCAAAGAGTGTCTCTGTTTGGCTTGATTTAAATTGGCTAGGCACATGCACACAATTTTGTTGTTTAACTAGCGCTGTCACAGAAACAGGTGTGATTTCTCGGAGCACTTATTTTAGTGATATCTCTCAGAAAATAGAGACATTTTATGCATGGGATTCCGAAAAATCACTTTTCAAGCTGTATCAACAAACTTTCTGAACGATGGTTTTATAATAATGTTTCAGATTTAAAGGACTGGTTTTAAACAAACATTTTTCAAATATAATAGAATGTACACTTTAAAAAGCCCACAAAATATTTTCTGATACATCGCTATTCACTGTAAAAAATGACAAACTGGGACAGAGGAAAAGAAGTTAGCAGTTTCATTACTATCAATCTCTGAAAAGATCACAGCCCACACTATCAGATGTTGAGCAGGAGCAGTAGCAGGGGCTAAAAACACCTGCCAAATGAGCAAGTATTCATTTAGCAAGGTGGGTGTATGGACATTGCTACACCTCAGCGATGCATAAAACCTTGTACTGGAACTACTTAAAAACGCATTTGTCCCACCTGAGGGATTTGTAGTGCTTATCAGTTGTTTTAAACATCCTTTAAAAGAAGCATAGATGAGAACATGGCGTTCTTTCATATGCGTATGTCCACTTTTCCACAATACATCAAACAAGCAAGAGATATGGTCAGTAATGAGCTCAGTACCGTAGAGTAGGTGTATCCACTTACAGTTAATGAGCGGCAGGCTGCAGTGAGGATGCAAACAGCACTCATGAGCACTTAAGATTCAGGTGCATGATTTTATTAGTTGAATAACAGAAATGTAAACAGAGATTCATTCATGTAGTCATACGTTCACTCGTTGCACTATGATGAATAGCCTATGGCAATCTAAGGAAACATGGCATCTAAGCTCATCAGCTGTTATGGACATCTTTACTCCAACAATACTAAAGGGAAGAAGTGAAGTCCTGGTTTTCATTGTATCATTAATTGTTTCTTTGCACAACCTTCTTGCTTGATGCACCTGCCACAAAGGCCGTGGTACGATATGCAAGTGGTATCTGAAACTTAAGTGGTTTTTAGATATGTGTGAAGTGTAGTGAACTGAATGAGGTGTTCCTAGTACTTGAAATCAACTGTTTACATTAATTAATTAAGATAAATGTATTCACACACACACCCACCCACACATATGAGTCAAGTCGAATCGAAGTCGAGTTTTATTGTCATTACTTGTGGGGACATAGTGGAACGAAATGCCATGCCTCACAGGACCACCGTGGTACACTGAAAAAAATTATGTGTTGAATTTAATCCTTTTTTTTATCGTAAGTGGTTGCACACAATTGATTTTAGCTACATTTAAACAAATGCATTAAGTTGAATCAACTTAATGCATTTGTTTAAATGTAGCTAAAATCAATTGTGTGCAACCACGCTAATTTTTTTTATTAAATTCAACGAATCATTTTTTTCAGTGTACATTTAAACATAATAATGAGAGATGTAGACTAATACATATTTGTATTATGATTGTATTCAGTACAATTTTTTTTTAAATAAATGTATACTTTTATTCCACAAGGATACATTAAATTGATCAAAAGTGACAGTAAAGACATAAAAAATGTTACAAAAGATTTATATTTAAAATAAATGGTGTTCTTTTGAACTTTCTATTAAAAAAATAATCCTGAAAACAATTATCACCGTTTCCACAAAAATATTAAAGGGCCCCTGCTTTTTCAGATATTACTTTTCATGCAGTGTATAAACTGTTTGTGGATGTAAAATGTCTGTAAAGCTTTAAAGATCAAAGTACATGACAAATGAAGTTATTGTCTCCTAAAAGAACAAATCGAGTCCAAACTGCCGAAACGAGTCGTCAGTTATTCCAGTCTCCCTTCCTGTTACAAACCTATGTAATAATGTAACAAACTTGCATAAAAACAGCCTATGGTCTTCATTGGCTGTCGGTAAACAACGACTATTTGACCCGCCATCAAACACTGTAGTTGTAGCTGAGGGTTGGAAGAGTGTCGAGAAGATGCAGTTTTCAACACTGCAAATCCCCTTTGCATGCACTTGCATGCACGAGGACTCGTGCTCGAATTCATACGGAAAATCCGATGCCATCTATTCGTATTTTTCTGGATCAAGTGCTGAGGAAGATCCGGAGCTGAAATTCACATATAGTAACAGGCGTTTGGTTTTGACACCAATTCAGACCAATCAAAACAGACTGGGCAGTCTGACCAATCAGAGCAGAGTAGGCTCTTAGAAAGGAGTTTTTGACCTTTGATGCATATTGTAAGAGACCTCTGAAACAAAGGAACCTTTATAATAGCATGATAGGGGCACTTTATACAGCACAACTGTTCTCAGCATTAATAATAATAAGAAATGTTTCTCAAGCACCAAATCAGCATAATAGAATGATTTCTGAAGGATCACTGAAGACTAATAATTACTGCTGAAAATTCAGCGTAGCATCACAGAAATAAATAACATTTTCAAAAATATTAAAATAGAAAACAGTTATTTTAAATTGTAATAATATTTCACAAATCACAATATTAATGTTTTACTGCATTTTGATTAAATAAATGCAGCCTTGGTGAGAATAAAGAGACTTCTTTCAAAAACATAAAAAAAAAAAAATTCTTTCAAATTCATAAAATTGTTCAGCATTACATGGGACGTTATGTTTTTTTAAATAATAAATGCGTTACTTGCGCTCCTGGACGTTAGTCTACCAAAAATTCTGAATAGTAAGTAAATCAATGAATAAATAATTTAATTAATTAATTTACTTGAGTTAAAGTCCCCCTGTGGTGAAAATCAAGCTTTTAATGTTGTTTATATGTCTATCTGGTGTTTTTAATATGCTTTAAGACAAACCATGCGCAAATTCACAAGTCAACACCATTGCTGAGTATTTTCTCTTTAAAACTGCAGTGAACCAAAGAAATCGCTGGTGTTTCTGACATCACAAACTACCTTGTAACCAATCACGTCAGCGTGTGATCGTCAATGAGTGGATCTCTGAGTGGAGGCGGGGCTAATTTGCATATTCATAGAACTGTGTATACTTAATGAGGCAAGGGTGTAGTTACATTCAAGATACATTTTAAGACTTAAAGAATTTCATTTTTGGTGATCAAAGATCAGTTTTAAGGGAAAAAATCATTGACTACAGGAGGACTTTAAGAATAATTTTGACTGTACTCATATAACAACTTCTAGTGTCAGCCACATTTTACACGAGCAGATCCACATAGTTCAGACGACAAAACAGATTCCCCCCATTTAATGACAGACTTTTCCTCTTCAGCACGGCACATTAGCAGAACGCCATTCTTACACCAGATTCTGAGTTTTCCTTTAACACAATAGCTTATTTTTCAACTGGGGATTTCTCTGATATCTCTCTGAGCCGCTATGAGAGTAATGAGTTCTGCTGTGTGGGTTTGTTAATAACAAACAGGAAAGAGTAGGCTTTCCAAATGAAAGAACAAAACTGCCCAAAAGGAGATCTCAGAAAAGCATAGGTGGAAATTATTATGCCTCAGCATTAGGATTCAGACCTAAAATCTTCCATTATCTGCTGATTACAGCAAATGTTTTCTTGCCAAATTGAGGGCCCGAAGAGATTTCTCTGCGTAAATACAAAATGAAAAGCCGTGTCAAAGAATGATTGAATTAACAGCATATTGCTTGTGAATATTCATGGATATCAGAGAATGAATTTTATTCTGCAGTAGTCTTGTTACGCCTATTATGAGCAGAATATGAGATTGTACTGTGGTCACCATCTATCAATAATGCTTCATCTCCACTGCTGTCACACTTTAATGGCATATTTGACCTTATGAACTCTTCTTTGCTCAGATTTATTTTTTCTAATCTCATTTTTCCATATCACTTCAAAAAATCAATTCAGTTTCAGTCTATGAAGTCCTGTGAAGAGTCATTGCTCTACACTACTTTAAGTTTAAATCTTATTTATATGTTCACACCTACCTACCACAGGGCTTTGTTTACCTAGATATTCTCTGGCATGGTCTACATAATTTATAAGTTATGTGTGTTACAAATCAATGTCTGCTGCTTTTTTAAATATGCCTTTTTCCATTCTTCGCTGCTGTGGGATGTGATGGATTCTGCTTTTTTTCCGTTGGAGTCTTTTGACTGATGGGCTGAGGGATGTACTTTGTTATATGTTGGTGGTAATGTGGTACAGCTCTAATGGCCCAATTCCAAGAGAAATGGTCGTATTGCCTCACCTGCTGATTGGAGCCTTGGCTAAGTGATAGATAAGCTTTTCTGGAGAAAGAAATTGTGTTTCTAGGAATCATTGATATGTCATTTGTTGCATTGCACTTGAGCTTCATATCTTATTATATTTTGGGCTCTAAATTTTAATTGGATGAGCTGTGTTCCAAGTCATTAAATGACGTGAATACACATTTTATAGTAATGTGACCGCAAAGAGATCACAGGCTAATGAACGATATTTCTAAGCAGAATTCTTTTTTATTTTGATTATTATTAATACATTTAACTGGTAATTAAACATTGTTCACTGTATAATAAAGTAATAAAGTGCATGGCCTGTTGTGGCTTATTTCTTTAACATTTGATGTTCAACTTTTATGAACTCAACTTCAAACTGTTTTTTCCATACAATAAAAGTAGATAGTGACCTGACGCTGTGCCTGATTCCCATCACTTTTATGGTATGGAAAAGAGCAGCACACTAAATATCACACATTGCCTTTGTGATTGATTGATCACTCTCACAAGAGAAAGAGAAAAAAAGGAAGATTGTAAAATGAGGAGAGAAGGACAGACAGAGCAGTTTTGCTTGTTAAATGTTTGTGCACAGCGCTTGGTAAAAAAGCGTGCACTTCACTGCTGACAAACCCCTTTTAAGACCATCAAGGCTTTTGTTCTCATCCCTGCGATTGATTTCCCTATTGCAAGCTGACCATGCGTTTATTTCCTTGTGCCTGTTATTAGAACAAACCAATCTATTACCGGACGTATTGTCACCCCCATGCATTATGCGGATGTAATCTGTCAATCTCTACAACTGTTATATTGCATTCAGTTCCACCTCAGGCTATAAGTGAGATCATCCAGTCTGGTTTTGCGGTCAAGAATGGAAAGGAAATTGTCCAAGATCAAAACAACAGCTAGTTGGACTACTGGCCACAAATATGTTGGCTGCGGGCATTTTGTGCAAAAATCCAAATAGATTTGTATTGATTTGAAGCACACTTCATCCAGGAGTACAAGCAAGTGTAGCCCTTGATTTATGTGACTGGTGTGCCTTGGGTTAAGGTCAATTGAGGACTTGCTGTGGCCTGTGATGATGGCCGGCTTCATGTGAGACCACTGTGATATATGAATCGCAAAATCGGCATTGAGTTAATATAATTACGTACATTGAGTTACCTTCCAAACTCCATGACAACGTGCAATAAAAGATGTTTTGATACCGTTTTATCTTTCCATTGTTCACCGCAGAATGGTTGAAGGTCATGGCATTTTCATCTCCATTAACACATAAACAGAATCTCACAAGCACACAGATCTGACCTCCATAATAAGACCTCTATTAACGAGATCTCACATTCACAAGGACGCATCATTTAACCTTCAAACTCGCTTTTAAACATCTGATGAGAATGTTTTCTATCGAAAAGCTCGGCTCACTATAGATCTCAAGGCCACACTAAATCTTTCAAGCAAACAACATTTATTGTTTTTTGTGTCCAGGATCCACTATAAAGTGGAAAAGGAGAAATATCTATAGTGTCAATGAACTCAAAAGCATCCATATTTGGCTTTCTTAATGCAGGGTAGGCTTATTATCCAGCTTATCTTTAACGTGAAAGTGAATGTGGCCAATTGTAATTATAAATGTTATAATTTAAATATTTTAGTACAAAACAGCTTGTTATATTAGCTACATTATGGTTGTGTTGTATTTTTCCTGTGTCTCCAGAGTTTTGTCAATAGAGACTACAGCCACACGTTACAATAACATGGCCACTTTTTTCTTTTTTGAGCCAGTGAATGCTGTTTCATGACTGATGTTTGACGTCAGTTACTGACGATTTTGAGGGAGGAATCACTAATCAGTGGGAGGAACCTGTACGCATACTGTAGGCGGGTGTCAGTTATTGTTGGAGAAACATCCCAGCAGATTATTACAGTCGAGGTACTCAAAAGTTGAAACGCCATACACTTAACCTGATTGTGTTAATTAGTTCATTTACATATTCACAGTCACTAAATTATATTGACTGAAAATTGTGTGTGCTCTCAAGGGGCTCGAAGGTTGCTGTTCTTGTACACAATGCACATTTAATTTGGGTAAATGGAGTGTAAAGAGCTCTAGGTGAGAGAGTATCTCAGTATAAAAATGCATTCAGAATCAGATAACATTAATACATAATTGCAAAGAAGTAAAATGTCTTTATTAAAGAAGGAAGACATGTTGTACATGCACACTGAGTCTGTGAAGACGAGCGACAATATTGAAATGTCCTGCTCGCTCTCATTATACTGAAATACTGGCTCATTTAGGGGACCTATTTTTTATGCAGCAAAAATTAACTTTTTTTGTGGAGGAGCAGATGAATGCAGTCTCATTTATGAGGCTGTTTATCAGTTTTGGGGGCATGAAATAATGAGGCAGGCAGATTTGCCGGTTTGTTTTACTGAAAAAGTGACTGGAGTGACAGCTGACTATATTGGGCCATAAGTCATTTTTATTGTTTACTGAATTTGCATGAATGGATTTATATTAGCATCCCTTAGGGAGATGGAATGAGAAACTTTTGTCCTAGAAGTGCAATTATTATGTCTTAAATAGATGTATATGGATTTGCTCCGGCTTTCACAACAAGATGCCAAACAGCGAGAGTTACAGTTCAATTACGAGAAATGACTTTTTGTGACTAATTACTGCATTTTCTGTCTTTTGCACACATACTGAGACACATTGTATAATTTTTCAGCTGTGGCTGCTGCATTATAGAACAATATTTGTGAACTTGTCGCCAGAAACATGAAGACATCTTCATCTGAACTGCTTAACTTGTAGTACATAGCCTACTAAAACCGCTCACATCCTCAGAAGAATTTAATGAGAATCATTCATATGCACATAAGACAAGCACTTTTACAGAACTTCAGATAAATTGAGCTCTTCACCGACAATTCTTCTCATTTTTAATCATCTTATCAGAGTCGTGTGTCAGATACCTAATAATGCAACCTGCCTGGGTTACAGTGATTTAAACACTTTCTCTTTCATGCCCTGATTCCTGTCAATGAGTTCTCTCCGTTTGGCTAAGCCAAATTAATGGGCAGCAGTGCACAGTTGGAATGGGCGCATGACGTTAAAGGATGGGAAGAGCTCAGATGCCGGCATCCTCTGATGCATCAACACTCAAAATTGATTCTAAAGCTTTGTTTTCAGGCAGATGACAGCTCACCAATTGGCTAATGTGCTGCATGCAAGTATGGAGATGGAACCTGCCAGTGGGGGGGTCCTCTAAGTGGGAGGTCGTATTGGAAATGAATGCGCTTACAGGACCACAAAGAGCTTAATGGTTAAGATTAAGCAAACAGGTCACAAATTTCCCCAGTGCAATGCTGTTAGCCTATCTGGCTCTGCCTCAGAAGTAATGGGCCACCTTGCGAAGAGTTTATCTTGACCAGTCACGTTGTTTTCAGTGTAATTATTAGCTTACACTGTAAAAAATATCTAACCTCCCTAACTCAAAATTTTCAAGTGACTGATAACATCTAAATTTTTCAATTGGCCCAAGTGAAATTCTGTATATTTAATTTAATAATTTACAGAATTTCACTTGGGCCAATTGAAAAATTTAGATCAGTCACTAGAAAATTTTGAGTTAGGGAGGTTAGAAATTTTTTACAGTGTAGATAAATCTTTAGAAATGTATATTTATCTAGGGTTTATGCCATAAAAAGTCATAAAACCATTGCATGTAGTCCATTAAAATTATAAAATATAAATGTAATTATATACTTTAGTTTAGTGTGTATAGCTGGAATAGGGATCATGCACCAATACTGATATCGCTCGTGTATTCACTCATTAAAATTGTCTGCAATATTTATTTCAGAAATGTACATATACAAATCACACAGTTAGCTAATAATGTTAATAATTAATTTAAACAATGTAATAATTTAAGGCAGAAACAATGAGCTCATTGAAGTAATGAATACATGTTTGTTAACAAATGATTAGGATATATAGAAAAATGTAGCATTGGTGCATGTTGATTCAGAGCTTGCTTCCTCTGAAGTCTTCGCAGGAGTTGACGCCGTCTCTTCACAGGTGTTGGGGCATCTGAAGTCTTCATAAGAGGCTGGATCCTGACATACTCTCTAGCTACCTCAGGATGGGCATCCCGAGATAAAACAGAAAAGCAAATGGAAAATAATTAGCATAGCTGCTGTTCATTTAAGCAAAGATAATCATGTGCATTTGATCTGATATAACTGAAGTATAAGGTCATGAGGTGCATTATGTGAATGCTTGGCTAAAGAGATGTGTTTTTAATCTAGATTTAAGGATGAATCGGGTAAAAAGGAATCTGTTTTAAGATAAATCAGGTAAAAAAAAAATTGTATCACCTCGCATAGTAAGTCAATGCATTTATCTCCATTTAAACAAGAGATATTAAAGGGATAGTTCACCACTGTCATCATTTTCTCACCCTGATGTCGTTCCAAACCTGTAAGATTTTCTTTGTTCAGCAGAACACAAAATGTTGGTAACAAAACAGTTTGGGTCATCATCACTGACATTGTATGGACAAAAAGGCATTTCTCAAAACATCTTTTGTGTTCCACAGAAGAAAGAAATTCATACAGGTTTGGAACGACATGAGGGTGAGTAAATGCCTCACTTGGTCATCCAAGTGTCACCAGTATGAAAATACTTTTCCCTTTTATTTAAAATTTTTCTTGTCAAAGCTCAAACTCTGTATGAGGAGTTTTGGACAAGAATCAGTTGAAATGGCTACGTAGGCTTTAGCATTAATTTCACTGAATGTGCTGCTTCTGATCTGTGCGAGGAGCAGCTTATGCAATCTTAATTGAAGCCTTTCAATATGCAGAAGCTCATGGATGAAAGAGACCAAGCTTTTAACCTCGTTGAATGAGGAACAATCTAGAAAGTAAACATTTGTCATAGTGTCATGTAGTAATTGAGATTCACTGTTGATTCATAACGATTCTCTCTCTCTCTCGTGTCGTGGTGTTCCTTGCATTAAGAATCAAGGTCTGTCATGATGGTGGCTGCCATCATTTTCTCAAATGGGGATTAAAGACATAATTGTTAGGAAGAGTGAAGACCAAGCACATGCTCAGGCAGTGTTGCTGATGGCAAGGACTGTGCATGCCTGACAGCAGGCATTTACAGAAATCTACCTCATTTCCTGAGATCTGGAGGATACATTAGCCCTCATTTACTTAGTTGGACGTGGTGTCAGATGGGATGAACCAACTCAAATCGCTTCTCGCCTCATTTAGAGATCAGAAGAGAGACACAGAATTGATGCATCTTAAAACCTTGAAGGCGCTCTGCAGAGAGGCATGTGAATCCTCCTATCGCCCGCTTATCTTTCAGAGACCCCCTCTAGAACTGGCTGACAAGGTTTCACAGAAGAACAGCCTGAAAACAGACTTAATTAGGCTTGGTTTGAGGACTTTCAACAATGGTGTTATCGACAATTGCAGCGCCGGTATGGATCCAGGTTTCCTCTGCTCATGCTTGGTGGATCTGTATCTATTTGTACTAAATTCCTTCCAGGCTTCACCCTCATCAGTGGATATAAGTGTTATTGTATAACATATGTTTATAAAAAAATGTTTCAAAGACAGCGTCCACATTTCAGAATAAGATGGACTACAGTCTATAACAATACACACTTTAACCTTAAAATAAAGATTATAAACTACTGCTTTTTTCTTTTTAATGTGCAAATATTACTATTACTCATAAGGCCAATTAGAGATTGCAACAAAGCCCTTAGCAAAGGTATTGCATTTAATTTTTCCCTGTGTGTGCTACAGACATTAATGGTACCTCAAATCATGTGGCTTGTTGAGGAGAGGTGTGCTATTACTTTAGCAATTGGGTTTTATTTTATTTTATATAAAAATATATTTACCATGCAAATGATAAAGCAACCTAAACACTCCCATAGAGGGACCCAAGTCTGCTGGGATGTTTTGATATGGGCCAGTAAGAAACAAACAACACCCCAGCAACTGCATAATAATGTCCTGGCAACCACTTGCCCTATCTTTCTGGTAAACTCCATTCAAATAAAAAATAAATAAAAATATTTGTGGTCGGTAAAAGAATGTTTAATGTTTTTGATAAAAAATATTGATCATTAAATATATTTTAAAATGCAATCTATTTCTGTGATGGCAAAGCTGAATTTTCAGCAGCAATTACTCCAGTCTTCAGTCTTCTTTATGTTCAAGAAACATTTCTTATTATCATCAATGATGAAAATGGTTGTGCTGCTTAATATTGTGTGTTACGTATTGTCACGTTTGGACTTTTATTTTTTAATTCTCACAGTCATGTTTCCTGTTTGTTATGTGCTTCACTTGCTCGTGTTAGCCTGCCATGTGTCATGTGTTCATCAATTCTGTTTTGTCATTGGTTCATTGTCTTGATCATGCGCAGGTGTTTCTTGTTACTCATTAGTCCTTGTGTGTAAATAGCCCTCATGTTACCATTGTCTCTTTGCTTACTCTAACCTCAATTGGTGAATGTTTCACGTTCAAGTTTAATTTTAGTTTATCAAGTCAAGCCTTTGTTTATTTTGTATCTGTATTCATTGAGATTTAAAATAAATTTAGACTTGTGAACATAAAACAAAAAAACTCACCAACCGTGGTTAAAGTGAATGAAGCTAGACAAGAGACAATGGTAACATGAGGGATATTTATACACAAGGACTCATGAGTAACAAGAAACACCTGGGGCCTGTTTCAGAAAGGAGGTTAAATGAAAACTCTGAGTTTGTTAAAGGTATGGAGGATCTTTACGAATTTTAGATAAGACTCGCCCTATCCACTTTTTGAATAAGTATGATTGATTCACCAGAATGATTGACAATTAGGAGGACCAATAGTATAGGTGATCCACCCGGAAGTAAAAAATCCTCCGCTATACCTTTAACCCTGAAATGAGGGAAACTCTGAGTTTTCTGTTTCAGAATGGGAGGTATGTTAAACCTGAGAGAGCAGAGTAAGTCAAGCCGGTTTCTGAAAGAGAGGTAACTTATACTCAGAGTCAGTTACCATGGTAACTTACTCTGTGAACCTAACCTGGTCGGGAGCAGGTTTTCTTCGGTAAACCCAGAGTTTCTATTGGTCTCCTCCCCTTTTTTAAAGAGGAAGTAGTGTTTAAACACCTCATTCATTCTTTCAATACATTTTTATTGATAAAATTAATATTGCTATTTTTACTGCTGTTTTTTTTTTTTAATAAGATAAAGTCTATATAACTCCTTAACTGGCAACTGAAAATACAGTAGTAGATTAGAGTTACATAATGTAGTTGTAAACAAATTCTACAGAATTCAACTTGCATTTACTGAGAATCACTGAACTGTGTTGATCTGTGCAACAGAAGTTGATGGACCGTCCTCCTGCTGTTCTTCCACACTCTTGGGGCGGGGGGAGAGATAAGAATACCCATTTATACTTAGATTTAAACTTTGATTCTATAGGCTACTCCACATAAATATGTGAAAAAATCTGAATGTGTAGATTGTTTGATGTGTAGACACTGTAGGCCTCTCTGTGGCAGCAGAAACTCTTTATCCCCATCGTCCTGTGAAGATGAGCGTTTGGTCGAGTATAGCCTACACTTTATAACACTATTTGTCATAATGGTGTATTGAGTAGGTTACTTACAACTGCCTGGGGTTCTGTTGGGACAGGAGGCTCCCTAGACAGATATTACCATCAGAATCTGTTGGGACCAACAAAAAACCCAACCCAAAGTAAAATAAATGGAAATATCAAAAATAGCCTATATAAAAAATAGCACATATGTAATATATCTTACATTTTATGAGGCCCTTGGATCTTCGGGAGTGACTGGCTCTGAAGTCCCTCCAGGAATTCCCTCAGCCAAAAATGCTGCTGCACTGCTAGACACTGGATGCTATTTAGTTATTTATGTCAAATGTAAAGTCAGGTAGCCTACACCTATGATATGCTCAAGCCTTACTTGATTGAATTATGTTTTCATATTTAATTTTCAGCCATTGCCCCTACATGAAAATTAAAATTTGGTTGAATAACATACTGTTCTTTCACCTCTGATATTATAACAGTTGGGTAAGTTACTTGTATTACTAACTACAAATGACATCTTCAACAGTGTAATTAGATTAATGTTGTAATGATACAGGAGATTGAGAAGGATCCATTTGCAGCTTTATTGAAGGAACGTCAAACAGGCAGGGGTCAGAGAACAGCAAACAGGGAAATCAAAGGTCAACACAGAGAGAGTAGTCAGGTAACCGGCAGAAGATCGGGGCAGGCAGCAAGAGACAATAATCCAAAGGCAATCCAAGTCAAGACAGGCAGCAAGCAGGCAGAAGTGAGATAACAATCCGAGGTCGGCAACAAGATCAGTAGAATAGGGTAAACGCTCAGAAATTACAGGCCGTGGCAATGCAATACTTCGCACTGATCTTCCATTTGAGTGTGGATTAAATAGAGAGTCTGAATGAGGTGCAGGTGTGTGCACAATCAGTCCCAGGTATGAAGCATTATGGGGATTGGAGTTCCCGAGAGAACTAGTATTCCGGTGAAGGCTCCCTCTGGTGGTGGAGAGGAGGCGGTGCGGGAGCCCGCTCTGTAACAGAGCCCCCCCCCTGCGAGCAGCTCCTGAGGCGAGAAGGCAGACGACGCCGGGGTCTTCCACGGGGTCTAGGGGCCGGTTTTCCCGGGTATGTTTGATGAAACTCTTCAGTGAGTGATGGGTCCAGGATATCTCCGGCATTGACCCAAGATTGTTCCTCCGGACCGTACCCCTCCCAGTCCACCAGGTATTGGAGGACGTTACCCCGGCGTCTGGAGTCCAGCACTTCGTGCACCCGATACGCCTCCTCGCCGTCAATCAGGATGGGTGAGGGGTCTGGAGCTGCAGCTCCCACTTCCGACGCTCCTCCAGGCCCACCGGCAGGTTTCAATAGAGATACATGGAATGTGGGAGAGATGCGGTAGTCAGCAGGTAAATCCAAACGAAAAGATACAGGAGAAACTTGTTTTAATATCTGAAATGGTCCAACATACCTGGGGCTGAGTTTGCGGCAGGGAAGTCGAAGTCTCAGATCTCTTGTGGAGAGCCACACCCACTGACCAGCGCTGTACTTCGGAGCAGGGCGCCGATGACGATTGGCCTGTTGTTCTTGTCGTCTGACTGCATGAAGGAGATGTATATGAGCCTGATCCCAGATCACCTCGCTCTTGCGTAGCCACTCTGTGACAGATGGTAGTTCTGTTGGTTCCCCTGACCAAGGGAACAATGGTGGTTGAAAGCCCAAGACGCATTTAAAAGGAGTAATACCTGTGGCAGGTTTGATCAGTGAATTTTGTGCGTATTCGGCCCAGAATAGATACCGGCTCCACTCGGCTTGTTCCTTCTGGCAGTAGGATCTTAGGAAACGTGTGACATCCTGGTTCAGACGTTCTGTCTGTCCGTTGGATTGTGGATGGTACCCTGAGGTCAAACTGATGTTGACATTCAGATTTTTGAAGAATGCAGTCCAAACTCTGGATGTGAACTGAGGACCCCGGTCGGAAACAATATCCTCAGGTAAACCATACAAGCGGAACACTTGGTTGCACAGAATTTCAGCTGTTTCTAGAGCAGTGGGGAGTTTGGGTAAAGGTATGAGACGGCATGCTTTGGAGAATCGGTCGACAATGGTGAGTATGGTGGTGTGTCCTTGCGATTTAGGTAGATCTGTGATGAAGTCAATTGCAATATGGGACCAGGGGCGGCGAGGTGTGGGAAGTGGTGTTAACAGCCCAGCAGGTAATTGTCTGGGTGATTTGGACGTATTGCAGCTGACACAGTTCTTTACATGTATAGTGGTGTCGACCCGTAGCGTCGGCCACCAGAAGCGATTCTGCAAGAGATGAATGGTAGCCGTGATTCCTGGATGCCCTGAACTGGGATTGGAGTGCACATGATCAAGGAGCCGGGAGCGGAGAGTTTCTGGAACAAACAGTAAATTATCCGGACATTCAGAAGGGGGTCTCACCTGACTGTTCGCTTGTTGAATCTCCGTGACCAAATCCCACTGTACTGGAGCTACCAGCAGATTTGTCTGAATTATGTTCTCTGGAGTGTGGTTCTGAATTGTGCCTTCTGTTTGACGTGATAGAGCATCTGCTTTGATATTCTTGGTTCCTGGTCGATATGTGACGGTGAATTGAAATCTAGTAAAGAATAGTGCCCATCTGGCTTGTCGTGGATTTAGGCGTTTAGCTGACCGTAGATACTCCAGGTTCTTATGATCGGTTAGGATGACAAAGGATTGGTTTGCTCCTTCCAGCCAGTGTCGCCATTCTTCCAGTGCCAATTTCATTGCGAGCAATTCTCTGTTCCCCACGTCGTAATTTTGTTCAGCTGGCGTAAGTTTGCGGGAGAAGAAGGCGCATGGATACATTTTTTCTGGGTTACCCTGTCGCTGTGATAGTACAGCCCCGACTCCTGTGTTAGAAGCGTCTACCTCCACAATGAATTGGCGTTCAGGGTCTGGATGATGGAGAATGGGTGCAGATGTAAATCGGGATTTGAGTTCCTTGAAAGCCTGTTCTGCCTCCTCTGACCACTTTAATCGAGTCGAATGACGTTTGGTCATTGCGGTTAAAGGAGCCGCGATGATGCTGAAATTTCTAATGAACCTTCTGTAGAAGTTGGCGAACCCCAGGAAACGTTGTAATTCTTTGAGGGTTTGAGGTAGCGGCCAGTCCAGAACTCCTTTTACCTTTCTTTCGTCCATAGCGACCCCTTCCTGACCGATAATGTAACCCAAGAAGGACGTTCTTGTCTGATGAAATTCACATTTCTCAGCTTTGGCGTAGAGTTGATGTTGTATGAGTCGCTCAAGGACCAGCCTGACCTGCTGAATGTGTTCCTCCATGGAATTGGAATAAATTAGAATGTCGTCAATGTAAACGATCACCCATTTGTCCAACATGTCTCGGAAGACGTCGTTCATAAAGGATTGAAACACGGATGGACTGTTGGATAAACCGAAAGGCATGACCAGATATTCGTAGTGCCCACTAGTGGTGGAAAACGCCGTCTTCCACTCGTCCCCCTCACGAATACGGATCAGATTATAGGCGTTGCGTAAGTCCAGTTTAGTGAAATACTGGGCTTTGCGGAGTTGTTCGAGTGCCGCGGGCACGAGTGGTAGGGGGTAGCGGAACTTGACTGTGATATCATTTAGTGCCCGGTAGTCAATGCAGGGTCGTAGACCACCGTCCTTCTTCTTGACAAAGAAAAACCCAGCGGCAGCAGGGGAAGTTGAGGGTCTGATGAAACCTTTGGATAATTCCTCATGGATGTAGTTTTTCATGGCTTCGGATTCAGGTTGGGATAGAGGAAATATCCGTCCACGAGACGGAGAAGCACCCGGAAGGAGGTCTATGGCACAGTCAGTAGGGCGATGTTCGGGGAGCTGGGATGCCTTCTTCTTGCTAAAGGCTTCGAGGAGGTCTGTGTATACAGCAGGTATGTTAGGTTCTTTGTTAGCTGAGGATTCAGGCTCTGTGTTTTGCAAAGGAATGTGATTCTCCCTAGGTGGTCGGTGAGTTGGGCTGCTGGGATTCGAGGGCTCACTTTTCGTCTCTTGAAGCGATATGCGAGTCACAGGAGTCAGGCAGCGGTTCTGGCATGAAGCATCCCAATGTATGATTTGACCCTCCTTCCAGGAAATATGTGGGTTATGAGCGTGTAACCAGGGATGCCCCAATATGATGGGATGATGGGGTGATTGAATGACATAAAAACTGATGATCTCTGTGTGCAATGTGCCAACGTGAAGTTTAATCTCTTCTGTGGTGTCCTGAATCCTTCCCTCTCCGAGGGGTCGGCCGTCTAACGCCTCCACTGCCAAGGAGGAAAGACAAGGCGTTAGATTGAGTCTGCATTGTTCAGCAAAAGTACGGGACATAAAGTTTCCAGCAGCCCCGGAGTCAATGAGAGCTATGGTTCTAAAAATCTTTCCTCTTATCGTGATAATTACTGGCAATTGGAAACTGGATGGATTCATAGAAATTTTAATGCGTGGACCGCACGGGAACTGGCAGAAGGACGGGTTGGGCATGCAAATTTCATGTGTCCTGATTGACCACAATACAAGCACAATCGGTGTTGTATGCGGCGCTCTCTCTCCTCTGGAGTGATGTGAGTAAAACCAATCTGCATGGGTTCATGTTGAGTGGGTGTTTCGTGATGATATAGCTGCAAGGGTCGAACTGATCGTCGTGAGCGAATTAGATTATCCACTTGGATAGCTAGATCAATGTATTCTGTCAGAGTTCTCCCTTCATCACGGCAGGCTAGTTCGGACTGGAGTTCCATGGTGAGACCTTTGCGAAAGAGAGTTTTCAGAGTGCTCTCGACCCAGTCAGTTTGTGCTGCGAGTGTGCGGAAAGTTAGAGCATATTCGGCTGCAGTTTTATTCCCTTGAGTGAGAGATAGTAGCTGTTCCCCGGCGTCTCCTCTCTCAGTAGAATGTTCGAAAACCTGGCGGAATTGTTGCAAAAATTCACTAAACGAAGCGAAGGAAGACCCATCAGTTCTCCAAACAGCTGTAGCCCATTCTAGCGCTCGCCCCGTGAGCAGTGAACAAACAAACGCAATCCGGCTTGCGTTGGTGGTGTATAATGACGGTTGCTGCTCCACAAAGAGAGTACATTGAAGCAGAAATCCCTTGCATTTCGTGGGGTTTCCATCGAACTTCTCGGGGAAAGCCAGCCGTGGATTTACTGAGGGAGTGGCAGCCGGTGGAGGATTTTCTGGGGAAGAACTGGCAGGTGCAACAGGAGGATTTGTGATCGCAGTTCGTAGTTCTTGCAGACCCAGAACCAGTTGCTCGGTGAGTGAAGTCAAATGACTAAGTTGATGGTGATGTAGATCCAGACGAGATGCTTGAGAGGTAAGTTCAGTGGATATCTGCAGAACAGCTGCTGGATCAGTTGATGGCGAAGTATTCTGTAATGATACAGGAGATTGAGAAGGATCCATTTGCAGCTTTATTGAAGGAACGTCAAACAGGCAGGGGTCAGAGAACAGCAAACAGGGAAATCAAAGGTCAACACAGAGAGAGTAGTCAGGTAACCGGCAGAAGATCGGGGCAGGCAGCAAGAGACAATAATCCAAAGGCAATCCAAGTCAAGACAGGCAGCAAGCAGGCAGAAGTGAGATAACAATCCGAGGTCGGCAACAAGATCAGTAGAATAGGGTAAACGCTCAGAAATTACAGGCCGTGGCAATGCAATACTTCGCACTGATCTTCCATTTGAGTGTGGATTAAATAGAGAGTCTGAATGAGGTGCAGGTGTGTGCGCAATCAGTCCCAGGTATGAAGCATTATGGGGATTGGAGTTCCCGAGAGAACTAGTATTCCGGTGAAGGCTCCCTCTGGTGGTGGAGAGGAGGCGGTGCGGGAGCCCGCTCTGTAACAAATGTCTACTTATTACTAATTACTAAATCCCATATCAACCTCAACCATTTCAACAATACAAGGAGAGACAAGAAACTGCACTTTTAATGCTTTCAAATAAACAATATACAATTGCATGAATTATTCTTGAATTTACCAAAGTGTGTAGAGGGAGAAGGTTACATAAAAAATATACCTTTTAAAAATGTATGTTAAATATACAGAATTGTTCTATAGTCTAATGCAATTACATCAGATTTTACTTTAAATTACAGAAGAATTAAGAGTAATCCCTTTAATTAAATTACAGTATTTAGATTACTTGGTAATTAATTATACCCAACACTGTATAACTAATTAAAATGTAAAGGTGAGAAACATGCAGACCTCTTTTTGTCTGGCGCTGTTGCCATGGTGACTCATAATATCTGCTCTCCATTGATAATGGCTTTTTATAGTTGTGGTGCACGCGCTTAACTCAGAGTAGGTCAACTCAGAGTTGATTGAACTAACTAATTTCAGCTGTTCTGTAACCGAAAACTCAGAGTTTCCCATCTCAGGGTAAGTCAACTCTAGCCTGGTAATACCAAACTCTTCTACTTCGCTTTGTAGTGTTGTAATGTTTTCTTTCTCGCGGGGGAGGCGCTTGTCTGAAGTTTAAAATAATTGGTTACCCGTAAGCCAATCACATAACGTTTGGTTATGGCGTGTGTTATGCGCATGCTCAACCGCATCTGTTCAAGTTTTAACTCAGAGTTGGTTGAACCTCCTTTCTGAAACAGGCCCCTGAGCATGATCAAGACAGTGAACCAATGACAACAGAGCTGTTGTCACATGACCAAAAACAACCAATCAGAACATGACACATGGCAGGATAACATGAGCAAGGAAAGCAAATGACTGTGAGAATTACAAAATAAAAGACATGAAAATATATCCATGAACCAAAACCCAAAAGTGACATATAAACCGTGTAACTTTTTTTCAGGATTTTTTTCTGAAGGATAGACAGTTAAAAAAGAAAAGTATTTATTTGAAATAGATGTAACATTTGAAGTGTCTTTACTGTCACTTGATCAGTTTAATTAATCTTTGCTAATAATTTCTTTAAAAACAAACTTACAAAAAAATTGAACAGCAGTGTGAATAAAAAAAGATAATTAAATGTAAAGAAAACATATTTAAATAAAAAATAACGTCAATGAGAAATATCGAAATCGAGATATGTAAAGTGACAATTATATTTGCTTCAAGGCAGAAACTGACTTAGTTTGGGGTTGAGACTTGAGCAACTTTGGTAAAGTGGTAAAATATATACTATAATATAATAAAATGTATAGTTTAAATGTTCCTTGAAAAAAAAAAAAAAAAAAAAAAAAACATTTTACACAGATATTTTAGAATGGCTGTTAATGGAGATTTTTGCTGTCAGAGGTTGCAGTTATGACATCTACCAGCAGGAGGGCATTTCTAACCAATACAACCCTTGCTCCTCATGCAGGACCAACAAAACATGTTGACCCAGGAGCCATGTCCTACTTGGCAAAACTGCGGGCAACAAATTCTATTGGCATAGTCATGTGTGAACTGGTTTTCACTAGTAATCCTTCAGTGGTGATAACATGAGTCAGGGATTCCACTGAGCTCAGGCATTAGTGCTAACGCTGTTAGGATTACTCATGACGGTGAGATGATTAAAGTGTTTGGAGAGAAACTGTTGCTATATAGCTTTGCTTTTTCTGAATTGCAGGGCACAATTTGAGCTTTTCCTCTGACCATCATATTAGACTATAATGGTCCTGCAATTTCCAAGCAGCCATTCCGTGCAAAATGCAATTTTTATTGAATCAAGACTGCAGAAAACAAATATAGTAATCTGTGGTGATGCTGTTATTTATCCTGGTGATCTTGAACATTGAGATAAAAGCAAGCCTAAACCTCCTCGGGAAGGAGGAAAAGAAACAGGCGAGGGCACATTGGCTTTTTGTTGGGATGTTGGTGTGAAAGAGGGTAGAAGTTTAATGAGGGTGAGGTGATCTAGGGATCATAAGGTTGAGTAACGGTTCTGCTGTAATTGGCCTATCCTAGATCCTGTGTCAACTGTACAGTATGCTGCTAGAAGACTGTCTGTGTAATGACTGTACCATTCTGCAAAGGATAGGGAAACATGGAGAGGATTTAGTGAGGTGTTGTTTCTGTTTCCCTCCATTAGCCAGTTTAAATGCAATCCAAGTGAACCTGCATTCGAATTCAGTTTTTACTCAGTTTAAGTAAATAGTTCACACCAAAATGAAGTGGTGCCACCACTTATACTCATGCTAACCAAGACAAAGACTGCATTTTTTAATGAAAATAAACTGTAAAATGGTAATATTGTATAATGTTATTACAATTTAAAAGAACTGTTTAGAATATATTTTAAAACTTAATCTGTAATGCACTGTAAAAAGTGGTAACTTGCAAATATTGCCTTATTACCAATGTTGAAAACATTGTGGATTATTTTTGTGGAAACTGTGAAACTACCATTTAAAAGTTTGGAATAAGTAAGATTTTTTTATTCAATTGAGCAAAAGTAAGAATTAAGACATTTATAATGTTATAAACAATTTCATATGAATGCTGTTCATTGAACTTTATAAAAGAATCCTAAAAAAAAGAATTATCATGGTTTCTACAAAAATATGAAGCAGAAAAACTTGATTTCAACATTAATAATAAGAACCATTATTAATAATTAAGCACCAAGTCAGCATATTAGAATGATTTCATGTGACACTGAAGACAGCGAGTAATGAATGAAAATTCAGCTTTGCCATAACCGCAATAAATTACATATTAAAATATTGAGTTTTGGTGAGCATAAGAGACTTCTTTCAAAAACATTAAATGCTTTAATTATTCCAAACATCTATGGCTGTGCTTCTTTAGTAGAACACAAAATATGTTTCAGAAGTTTTGGACCCCATTGGCTTTCATTATATGGATAAATGGTTATAATACTCTTCAAAATATACTTTTGTGTTTCACACAAAATCAGTAAACAATGACAGAATTTTCCGTTTTGTACAAATTGTCCCTTCAGTAAGAAGCACTAAAACACAAATTGTTTAAGTGCCATATGTAGAAATGAAACCAGGCACGAACATTGGCATTAGAAATATATTTCCGCCTTGACTGCAGATAGCCCACAGACAGGTACATTTTGCAGCTGCCGCATTCACTCAATATCGACTGGCCCTGTGACAAGCGGAGGTCTAGATGTTAAAAATTTAGCGATTACATCCCACACCAAGACTCACAGAGAAAACTGTCCAAATTGATTTTAATGGGCTAATATTGAGGAAAGCAAAAGGTCCCTAGCACTTCACAGTCACCCCTCACCCTGAATATACAGTACAAGCATACTGTTGAACCACCCTCAAAAGTCGAGACACTCCTGCTGCCGGTTAAAGAATATAGAGCTGATTTATAGACTGACAGAGAAGCCTTTACTGGTTTGCCTTTCACATTTTGTTCCTGTCACACTGTACATTTTAACACATTGAAATATCTTTTGTCTTTAAACATGCATTCCTTCAGACTTGAAAGGCAAAATATGTAAAGTTTCTCATTTATAAATGTACAAAAGCCTACCTTTATAGTTAGTTTTAAGGTTCCAGCTATTCCAACAGAAATGTGTGGAAAACCTGTTTCACATAAAAAAGGTGAGAAAACCGTGAGATACAGTTTAAAATGTAATTGTCAATTAAACACTGATTTTCTATTTTAATATAATTCTTAAGACTTCTAAATAGTTCATTTAATTTTGACATTACAGAGATTTCTACAGCATTGGAAGGAAAAATCCCATTTGCTTTAATTTGATTTTTACAGCCTATCAGAAAGAGAACGAATCACCGGGGGGTAAATTCTTTGTGGAGGCGCTGTATTTCAACCTTGAAAATCAGCGGTGTCCATCACTGGAACTGAAATCAGGCCAGCTTAATGGCAAAGTGACTAAAATCAGACAAGCAATCAGCATTTAATCTGAAACAACATGTGGTATGACCATCATTACATGCACCTGTTTTCCATTTCATGTATAAATAGAGCATTTCAATTCTCACTGAAATTCTGAGCCATATTCTTTACTGTGGTTCTCAACCTTTCTGTGGAGATTGCTGTGTATGCACACCCCCTTTCCTTTTATTGTGTTACTCGCTGATGTAATGTTGCATATAAAATGTTTCTTTTAAAAACTCTCTATTGCAGTTTACCAAATTTTAGTTTCCAATTCTTTTGGTTTTGTTCAAGCTGATGGATGGTTACCTCACGGGGATTGCCAATTATATAATTCCTCTTCTAGTAAACATACTGAGAATAATGAAGCCATTAATTGGGAATCGTGTGCTGTTGTTAGACGTCTTCCTACAGTTCAGGGACTGTCATGCGTATTTTAGTAAATTAAATGTTCTAGGAGGAACTGCTTATATGGTCGAAAGACTCATTTTTACCCAAACTGCACAAGCAGAAACTTTACATTAAACAATGTTGACTTCTGTTGTAACTAAATAAGATCACACTGTTCAAGTCTGAGGTCAAGGTGGTATCAAGGTGAGGTCTAAACTGTTAGTGACGTGTTAGCAAAGCAGTTTCCTTTAATCACACCTCCATTGTGAATCATTTGTCCTTTGTGCTTGCATAAAGTTGTCTTTACTCTCAGAAAAAAAAAAGTGCAGAAGCTGTCACTGTGGTGGAACCCTTTCAAAAAGAAAACCTTTGTACCTTATTTACCCCTAAAGGGTGCACAGAAGTACCTTAAAGGGACCTATTATGCCCCTTTTTACAAGATGTAATATAAGTCTTAGGTGTCATCAGAATGTGTCTGTGAAGTTTCAGCTTAAAATACCTCACAGATAATTGATTATACCATGCCAAAAGCAGCCCCTTTTTTGTATGGAAGGAAAAACACACTGTTTTCATGTGTGTATCTTTAAGTGGAAATGAGCTGCTGCTCTCCGCCCCCTTTCCAGAAGAGGGCTGTGCCTTTGCAGCTCGTGCCTCCGGCAACAACAAAACAGGAGAAACAGCATGGGGCCATTTCCACAGAACGTGTTTTTGCATTCCACCACTGGCGCTGCCTTTCCATTATTTTCCATGTAAACACGTGCTAGACGGCCGCTGCATTTTTAGAACGCAGTTTCCTGCGCAAGATGCTGTAAAAGACGCGAGCGCAACGGTCAAACGCGTCCGTCTAGCGCATTTAACATGGCGTACTGTGTACAGCTCACTCAGGGGGATCTAACAGATTCCTCACCGGTTACGGGCAGTGTGACGTCACAATATAACGTGCAATGAACGATTCATTTTGAGACACTGTTTATGAATTATGGGGAATATAGGAGTGGACAAAGGAGTGGATGGATTTTTACCATTATAGGGGGGGTTGTGTACACAAACTGCCGACACATATTCATGTTCAATCATCATGTAAAAGTGAATTTTGCATAATAGGTCCCCTTTAATGATACATATTACCTAATCTAATTTATACAAATTAGTACCTAAATGGGGCATATTAGTATTTTTTGAAAGGGTATCGCAGTGACAGCTGTGGAAGAAATTTTATATGTTCTATGTTTGCATTTTCTTATATTCATAGAATCTTAGAAACATGATGGTAATTAGATTAAGGTAATAAAATGCACGAGGATTGCATGTGGAGTCCCATTATTCTCTGCTACATTGATAGAACAAAGAACTGTTATTAACCCTTATGAATATATGCATGTGTATGACCTTGTAATATACGTGGCTTGACAAAAGTAATGTGTGACTAATGTATGACCGAGACAGAGGGCCTCCACTCAAGGGTAGCATATGATAAACAAGTTTAACAATGTGTTATAATGGCTGAGACATATCTTCATTTAACCAGAGAAACAGGGGGAGTCAGGACTATAAAGAAGGAAGGATGCCCTCCTCTTGTTGTCACACCTTGCAGCCACTTTGTATGACTGTATGATTGTTGACCTTTCCTTGCAAGGGAATCAATAATCTTTAAAGACAATTGTTACATGTTTGTCTCTTATTCAGAAATAGAAAATAGTTTGCCACCCCAATTTGGCGTTGTCGGCAGGATTCCTTGGATGTGCCTCTTGGACCCGAGAGCGGACGTTGACTGATCATCCTGGACTGCAATTCGACTGCAAAAAGCAAGCTGACAAGCTAAAATATGAAAAATATAGGTTACAAAACATGTTCCCTTACAGATTATCCTGTGATGCTCCCTAGTTTGGTTTGCTCCCAATGTGATATATTCAAGTGAAATTGCCACGACATTCAATTTTTAAGAACATTTTGATTGAAAAAAAGTAACAAAAAATCTTGTCTTATTCAAAAGGTTTGCATATGAAATCTATTCCTTTTGTGAATGCAAGATTTTGACATTCAAAGCTGCAATTTAGTGTGATTACTATAATTGCACTGGTGTCATTGAGCACAATGTTAAAAATTGCATCAAATCGAGCACAGTGGAGGCATGGCGAAGATAATAGTGATATACGTATAGATTTAAACTGAGTCAGCAAGATACAATGAGGACTGAGACATATATTATTTAAAATGCAATTCAAGACGGAAATACAACAGCATGAAAAGTTCCTGCTTTGAGTAATTACACTGAAACAACACAAAGCAAACTAACTGCCAGCCTACCTGGAAAAACGATTCACTCATCAGCAAACATGCAGCTTGATCTTGGCATAGGAGCAGTGTTGGGAAGCTACTTAAAATGTGGGTCAAATACAGTTAAACTACCCTTGTAAAAAGAAGATAGCTACACTACAAGCTAACAAAATGTACAGCTAAATTGTTTTGTTGGACCCCACTGACTTTCACTGCGTGGACAAAAACGGTTTAAACGTTCTTCAAAATATCTTTTGTGTTCCACAGAAGAAAGAAATTGTCATTTTTGGGTGAACTATCCCTTTAAATATTGCTGCTCATTCTGTTATGTAAATTAGTGTGTATTCTACACTGGAAAAAAAAAGGTGTAGAATTTACTTTGAAATAATTTTCACTCAGAAATTGCTAGTAAATTTCACAAATAATTACAAAGAAATGACAAGTAACATTTTGAATTAAATGTGAAATTTTTAAGTAGAAAGACAGACAATAAAACTTTTTTTGTAAAACGTATTCCAGAAATCTTTTATTTACAATTTCAAAAGTCTTTTAGTTTGTAGTAAAATCGTAAGTAAAAGTCTGTAGTAAAATTAAGATAGAAGTAATGCTTTAAAGTAATCCCTTCAAGTATTTGGCTTAAAAATACACAGGTTGAATGAATCAGTGAACCATTAATTTGACCAGTGCCAAAACTAAACAAACTGGTTCACTAAATATAGTAACATGATAAAGAGACAACAGTTTGTGTTTGAAAAGTTGTGTGTGATGAAAAAATAAACCAAGCTACTCTACTTTACTAAAAAATAGTGTGTTGATCAGAAAAGCTAAACCACTTTGCGAACACTGGGAAATATTATCCTGTACAGTTACTGGCATAGATGACAGTAGCCTCATGCTTTTTGTTAGCTACTCTCCAACAGTGCTTAGGAGGTACCGTACAAAAATGGATTTTCATTTCATAGCTGACAGGGAGAAAGTTGTTATTACAAGGAAGTGAACGGACTAGAGTTGTACCAAATTTCTTTTTAATGCTCCCAAAAGTGTCCCCACATCCTTCACACCCACAAAGCGTGTTTAACAGGGAGCAAGAGTTGAGTGACAGTCAGCATCTCCTCTCTGACCTTGCACAGATAAGAAATTTGCTTTGCCTTTGCTGAGTGGAAGCTGAGAAATGAAGCTTGTCCAGGTTTCCCTTCACAGGAAAGGACAAAATGTCACAGGTCGCAATGACTCTCACAGTATTTCGGTTCCTGGTCAGAGTCTGGTGGCCGATTGATAAACTAATATGACATTTCTTTGGATCTCCGCTTCAGATATAAACCAGCTGTGTCTAAGATATTCTTTTCTCAGGTTTATATTGTAGGGCTATAGTAGGGGTAAAAGGTGTAAAGTTAACGCTACTTGAAGGTATGTAATCTAGAAAATGTTTTTGATCTGACCACATACTGTATGACCACCCTGTGCTACAGTAATGTTTTCAAAATCACTGTTCAATCCCAAGGCTTGAATGTGTCCTGTCTCTGCAACAGTAGCCAATGAAGCCTGCAAGCAAACTTTAGAGATATGTATGAGACCTAGGCAGGAGGAAAGACATGAATAAACATGGATGCCTAACCAGGATCTCTCCTCTTCTTGTTCACTGTAGAGGTCAGTAGGGCAACAGAAGTGGGTGCAAATAGCTGGTTTCCATGGAATTGAAACCATATAGTTCCACTTAATGATTGTTAATAAAATGTTGAGTACCCTATACCTCATATTTCTTTTTTTCTTTTTCTATATACCTCAGGTCCTCATCCGTAATTGATCTGTGAGAGTGTTTGTGCAGAACAGCAGATGGGCAGTGCAGAACTGGTTGCATTCGATTAAGAAGTATTGGCAATGTCTGGTGTGGTCAGGAGGAGAATATAATACGTCTTGAACAGCCCTTTCCCATTAGCAATGCAGATGTGTGTTGCATAGAATGTCGTGAATGCTGTTTTGTGCAACATGCAACGTGTTTTCAGCAACATAAAACACGGATAGATAAATAAGAGAAGCAACATAATCACTCTAAATGTTTCGAAATGAGGCAAATCTCATCAGTATCTTTGAATAGTTCTCTCCACATCAAATGAGCGTTCCACTGAGATGCTGCTAAAGAATTCAATGCACATAAAAAGGCAGAGACTGCAGTAACATGCTAATGTGCCAACAGGATTGATGCAAGTCTGTTATGTGAGTCTGACATCTGTTTAGGCAGGTTGCATAGAGTAATAGTCTAGTGAGGAACCAGTTAGGCCATAAACAACACAGAGAAACTTAGAGTCAACATGAAGCATTCACATCCCATTTTACTTCTGTAATCTGATGCATTTCTAAACGAAACTGATGTAAAAAGGGGTGTTGCATACCAGAATGGACTAGCGCAAGGAGGTCTAATTTACATTGAGTTCTATTCTTCTACTTTATCTCTATGGTAGTTTTTCGGCTAGCGCATGCAGTCCAGGAAAACACGGACCTGCGTAAAGAAAAAAGATCAATGGTGAAACAACAATAATATAATACAGTTTCTGAAGAAAAATAATTGATTCAGTCCAAATAAACAGCTCTTTCTGAATGGCCATCAATGGCAAATTTGTTCAAATGATGGTGTATTTTACCATCTGCGCCGAAGCTGGCCAGTCGGTTACTATATGATATGTGGTTGTAGGGGGAAAATAAAAAATAAATAAAAGGGATGGGTGAAGGAAAGGAAAAATAGAACACATAGCAAATTGGAACTATCTGTAGTCTGAGTTTCTGCATTTTGTATCTCAGTTCCTCATTAAAAGACTTGACTTATGATTGTGGGACTTATGTTGTTGGCCTGCATTCATTGCAGGCCCATCTGCTAGAAACACTAGCTTATGAGAAGAAAATTACAAGGAAAAACGCTTCCTTTTTTGCTCTACAGACAATGAATTGTAATGTAAATATTTAAATGTGCGGTGCAAAAAGAGTCAAACATGACTGAAAGACAAGCAGTCTTCCCAGGCAATGTCATGAGGACATTCTGAGTGTTTTGTCAGTCTCATAAAGGAGAGCACCGGCTGCATTTTCTTTCTGTTGCCCCGTATCATTATGCACTATCGAAACTGCACTTTGGAAATGCCATTGTGTATGTCAAAATGCACACACCATTACTTGGAAAAATCAATGTTGTTTCAGTAAGAGGCAGTGTAAAACACTATGCCATTAAGGTGATTATTTCTTATAAACATCTTTTGCGTTTACAACATATGACCTTTTCCTCCCTAGGTCTAATTTTCCAAACCACAATGTAATCTGCTAAAAGTTAGTTTGAAAAATGAATTAAGAGAAGACAAAGGCTTCTAAAAATAGATTCATTTTTGAGGAAGGCAGACGCTCTTACAGTAAAACTCAGCCCATCCTTGTCATCATTGCGAGGCTTTGATGGAGACAGCGTCTTTGTGATCACAGAGGATAAAATGTGAATAATGCACATTATCTGGTGTCTCTCTCTCATTAGCAGCACAATGCACAGGTACAGAGCACCAAACAGCATATGCCTCAGAACACTGGCTGTCATGACAATTGGGAAGATAAACAGTTCCCCTAATCAGTTTTTTTTTCTTCTTCTTTTTTTGGCAGCTTGCATATGCTATACATTCTACTGGACATGTGCTATAATTAGATCCAGCCATTTATCTATTTTAAGTGACAAATGCTGTTTTTATTGTCACTTGAAATGCTCAGATGGTGACATGTAACTATTTATTCAACTTAACCAAGCAATACTCGACTATAACTGTAACTGTTATGAATTATACAACACAACCAACATGCCAACAAATTGAAAAATAAATCAAGTAAATCGTGTTTTGTTTTGCACCGACTGGCATAAAGATCAATCTTAAATTGGCAAACCCATTCGGTTATTGCCAAATACAACCACCAGAGGGCACTCAGTAGGACTGAGACACAGTCTCAGTGTGCAATTATATTATTAACCCTTTATTTTGCATGTATAGGATGATCCAGAGATAATGATATCCATTTTGGTGGGTTTTTTTTTGTGTGTGCTAAAAATAACATTTACTTAGAGACGTGAAAACGTTCAATACATTGATCTATAAATCATAAATGCTACGTGTATGATCCAGAGATATTGATATAAATTTTTTTTTGCTAAAAATAACATTTACTTAAAGATGAATCAAACTAAATCCAATACATTGATCTATAAATCATAAATGCCATATAATCCAAAGATGACCAGGAAAAACAGAACATTTTAAGCATGTATTATGATGTAATGAGCTATAACTGGCTAAAGCTAAATGGCAGTAAACACTGGACATGATTTAACAGTCAGTGTGCCAGTGAAAATGAGATGTTTCATGAAAATGTAACTTCCCTTTTGGCCTCTCTATTCTGTTGCAGGAGCGGTTTGGATAGGATGAGTAGAGCACCTGTTGAGATGTCTGAGATGAGACACTTTTGGGCACTTTTGGGGTGGAACATCTTAAACTAGTCTAATATTGTTTGCTGCTGGTCGTAACTTTATTTGATCTTCACCAGCCCAAACTTGATCTAGTTGGTCCCCCAGCCAGACGAAGGAAAAATTCCCTAGACCTCTTTAAAACCAGCCAACATATCGGGCGTCTTAGGCTGGTTTATGATACTTTGTCAGCTGGTCAGGCTGGGAGACCATTCATTCAATCTTGTTCAACACCAGTTTGACCAGCAAACCACCTTATTTTTTTCAGCAGGGTTTTAGCTGGTTAGGCTGGGAGACCCACTTGACCACTTAAACCATGCAGCTGAACACCACCTAAAACAGCTTAAACCAGCTAAGACCGACATGTTTATGCTTTTCAAACATGTTAAGAAGGTTGTACAGTAGACTAACTGTTGTTGTTTTTTTTGCGGGCAAATAATGCACCTCGAAAAATAGGCAACTAGCGCAGTAAACACTAGCTGCTTACCTTAACAGTCCTCCCACTGAAGGGTTAAAGGGATTTAACATCATCCACGGAGCGGGTTAGTTATTGTGGCGCAGCGCGAGCCTCTGGACGGCGCGCTGCAGCGGACGAGCGCTCGAGCGCAACTTCAGTACTCAGTACTGAGCGCCGACAGCAGTCAGCAGTGCCAGCAAACATAAACAATGGCGGAGCGGCTGTGAACCCAGCTCAGCGGATCGAATTTGCCCCATGGACGGGCATTTCGCGTACATCGACATGGAAAACCCGACCGAAAACCCCAGCAAGGCGGCGGAGTACCTGAAAGAGCTCAATAAAATCATCGAAACCCAACAGGAGTTGTTGGAGAAGCAGAAGAATCGGATTGAAGAGCTAGAACAGCAAGTGTGTGATCTTTGTCAAGAGAACGCGTGCTTGAAGGATCAGCACCAGAGGCACCTGGCCACCTGCAGACTGCAACAACAGGGCAACAGTCACCCCACGCTGGGTGCCATAAAGGAGAACGTGATCCAAGAAAAGTAAGAGTCCCACTTTTGCAAAGCTGTCACTGCTGGTTTCGTGTCTCGTTTGGACTATGTATGAATGGAATATCTCTAAGCAGGGATGTCAGCTGTATATGCTGCTCTTTTAAACGACTAGAAGAAGAGTGTGTATCTGTGGGTCTCAATGACAATGAACAGACTCGCTTAATGGGAAGGCTTTGGGTGTGAGTAAATACCAACACTTAAATGTCACCGGGCGTTTTATTTATATAAATGCCTGTCTATATTAAAGTGAATATATTTATATAACCCCCAGGGAGCACAGCAGCCAACAGTCAGTTAGAAAAGATACATTAAAAGCAATTTTGAACAATACGCTCCTTTCTACGATGCTCAAAATGCTGTGGTAGGCATCTTGCTTGGACACACACACACACACACACACACACACACCCATGTCGACGGCGTTCGATTTTGACAGGCTTTTGACACTTGAAATTGTCCACACAGCGTCATTCTGTACACCAATCATGTCTTGTTCCACGTTTCAACGGTGTTGTTCATACTTTTTCCGGGGTTAGTAAATTATCCTAGCTTGACATGGTTCGAGATTTCACACTGTACCTTCGTAAGTGCGGGTTAATGGTCTTATTTGCATATTTATGAGGTTAGGTAACGTTGATTGGACAAATACAGCACGCATCTTTATTTAATAACGGCTTGTCCATCTATGGAAATGTTGCCAAGTAGATCCACACCGGTTGGTGTAGAGACTGAAAAATTCAGTCTCTTCATCATTTCAGTAAACTCGTTTGCCTTCGCATGTTTAACCGTTTGTCTCAGACATGAAGACTAAACAGCGCGTGATAGTTCTGAAGAACTGTAGAAAGCACATGAATATTTATTATCGCAAGCTCTGATTGGGTTGCCAGTTGCCAAACAACGCGCTAAATCATCATTCTCTGGAGAACAAGGGTTAAGTAACCCACGGTGTGAAGCAGTGCTAACCAGGTTTAAAATAATTAACACAGGGCTAAGTGTGACACGCCCTAACGAATTCTAGCTTTAAAAATTATAAATAAAATGAAATGAAGCCGTTTTTCCTCATCTGTAATCCGAAGAGAGCAACCTTGGAGCCAGTAGCCTATGGTTCAACAGTAGCCACGTTATGCCGTCAGGTTTAGTATGACAAAAAATCCTCTTTTTAAATGTCTTTAATCATTTTTATAAGGAAATTCTCAATTTAATTAAGAGAATTCATCACGGGAACATCTGCTTTCCAGCTGTGATGGTTTTTAATGGATTTCAGCCAGTCTTTGTAAGACTAATATGTTGACTAAAATGGCAAACATTAGCTAGTTACACTCTATCCTTGTCTGCTTTTAAAGTGGATACTCCACTTTAAAATGAAAATTCTGTCATCATATACTCACCCTCATGTTGTTTCAATCCTTTATGAATTTCTTTCTTCTGCTGAACAGAAAGGAAGATATTTAGAAGAATATCAGTAACCAGACAGTTTCTGGTCTCATTGACTTCCATAGTATATTTTTTTCCTACTATGGAAGTCAATGAGACCAGAAACTGTCTGGTTACTGACATTCTTCTAAATATCTTCCTTTCTGTTCAGCAGAAGAAAGAAATGCATACAAGTTTGAAACAACATGAGGGTGAGTAGCTTTATGACGACATAATTTTCATTTTAAAGTGGAGTATCCCTTTAAGGTAACGTTAGGCCTGTTTATTTGTAATACAACCTTTAAAATGAGATCAAATTCACATCTTTTTGATTGTTTGAGCTGTACTGCCCGTTTGGAATTCCTACACAAACCTCATTTTCGATGCAGTTTGTAATACAGTGTTACGTCACAACAAGCCTACTCTGAAGAATTGGCCTATTCTAATCTGCTACTATTTTATTATGTTGACAATCAGGAGCTCACACAGCTTCTGGTGCCACACTACATGAGGGGTTTGCTGGTTTGCTGGCTTGCTGCAGTGTGTTAGGATTTCCAAGTGGATTCACTGCAAGAGATAAGTGTTTATCTGGCATATTTATGGAAATTTACATGAGTGTTTGGATGAGTCAGAAACATAAATTTCTCCCTAAGACATGTGGCGTTTTAAAGCCGGAGTTGGATTTGGAATTTAGCTGTATGCGAACATGCAGTTGTCACATTATCCCTTGTAATGCAAATGCACTGGCTGATCTCATGATCTCTTATTTTTACAGTTTATATTGTGAAATAACTTTCTATTCTGCTATAGCACCCGAAGAGGTAACCTTTAAAGATGTTGATGTTTCATGAGCTGAGTTGCACTTCACTTGCACTTTCTACAGTGTATTTTGTCAGTAACTTCTGTTGTAATTCAATGCAGAGAGGTTGCAGAGGTAGAAAGTCTGGCTTTCACCTTCACCTTTCTTCTAGGCAGTGCAGATTCTGTGAGATTGAAATACGGAATCTGTTCTGTACAGTTCTTACGATTAGGGAAGATATAATTAAATTTTATTCCTGGCTCTACAATGACTGAGCTTTGTGGTGTAATATTAGCCATTCATTTTTATTTTCCACTTGCTATTTGCTTTTTGCATATGCCTGACTTATCTGTGCCTGCTTGAATGTCAAAACAGATCCGTTCATAATATGCTGATTATGCTTAGCCTACACTTTGTTTTAGTCTCTTTTCCACCATCGGGTTCTCTTTGGTATGTCACAGTTTATTTCTTTCCGTGGTGCTATGTAATTAGGATTACTATATGCAACATACAGCTGTTACCACGGTGGTGCAAGAGTTGTATAAAGCATGGTTGGTAACATTTCAGTTATTGGGCTTGCTTTTTACAGAGAGGTTATTTCACTGGAGATGAACAAACAGAAAGGTTCTCGACAAGAACAATCACTGTATTGTTTAAGTTGTATACAATATATATATATATATATATATATATATATATATATATATATATAATATATATATATATATATATATATATATATATATATACACACACATTTGTATGACAGTGTAATGTACCTGGAAAAGTGAATAGATAATACTGTATTATACTTGCAAAACACCAGCATGATGGAGGTTGGTTAGAGAAATCTTATCTTAGAATTGTTTGTACCATGCTAAACGCAACTGGAAATGTTCCTCGCTGTCCTGGAACCCATTTGGCCCGAAGGTGGAAAAGTGTTCGTTATTTGTAGTCAATATCTTAAATGTATGCATCATTGTGATTGCCTGTTTAATGTGATCTAATCGTCTTTTCTCAGTCTCCTTTGATATTGACCTGGGAGTCCTTCAAATCATGAGGATTAGAGAAGATCATCTGCTCTGATCTTCTCACATCCTCATGATTTCAAGGACTCTGGGTTTAACACCAAAGGAGAATGAGAAAAAAGACCACTCCAGTCATTCTGCAGCTTATTCTACAGAATAACTGGAGGAGAGAGGAACGTGCATAGTCATAAAGCTGCATATATTATATTTATAGCAATGTGTCTTAAATGCATGCTTCATTGAGATCGCCTGTGATGTGAAGTATGCTTCCTTTTTCCTCACTCTCCTTTAGTACTGAGCCCAGAGTCTTTCAATTTACAGGGATTTGAGAAGATCATGTCCCCTCTTCTCACATCCTCATGATTTGAAGGACTCTGAGTTGGAAAGGAGAATGAGAAAGGATGACTTTATGTCACAGACAACAGTAAAGCATGCATTTGAGATACAATGCTAAGAATATCACAGACACAACTTGATTTGTGACTACTCCTCTTAAGTTATGCCATCTTAACACTCCTCCTGCAGCTTAAATGGAGTGGCTTTGTTCAAATCATGAGGATTTTTGAGGATCACCATCTCTGATCTTATTCCCTCCTCATGATTTTAACAGTTTAGTAGAACCAAAGGATGTGATATGACTTCATATCACATGCAATAACAATAAAGCATGCAAATTCACTATAGTTGTCTTTTTTTTTCTCATTCTCCATTGGTATTAAACCCAGAGTCATTCAAATCATGAGGATTCTGCTCCGCTCATCTCACATCCTTATGATTTGACAGACTTTAACACCAAAGGAAAGACCACTAGTTATTCTGCAGCTTCTAGTGCCAACATAGCATAACTTAGATATTCACCTGGGGCCTGAACCATGATGATAGTTGAACAACCTCAAGGTTACGGGATTAGTTTCGAGTTGACAAAACCAAACCAGTCAGGATTTGTTGGTACCATGATACATATCATCAACTTTCTCTATCAACTTAGGCTTTGTTCCTGAGTTTAGGTGTGACATCAGTAGTGAACAGCCAATCACATGCTCTGTGGAAAAGTGAAACAGCAATTCACTTCTCTCTTCTGCAGAATATTACGAGATTGGAAAATATTAAGTTTTTTAAAAAATTACACCGCAAGAAGAAAATAGCTGTAAATGAAAGAGGACAACTAAAAGAAAAATCTTACTATATCAGTCCAAGTAAAATTTGTGAAGTTAGTTTATATAATTGATGTAGGTATAGAGAGTATTGAACATTTAAGATCACATGTAGTCATTTTTATAGCTTTATCAATTGATTCTAAAGTTGATTTATTTTACATTTAATATATTTATATTAATTTAAACTAAGTGGTTAATAATAATTGATAAACTAAAATTGTGGGTATAATAATTACATTAATAATATCTAAATCATTCAAAATTATTATAAATAAGCATTGCTAAAAGCTAGATGATTTTGTCTTTAAAATCATTTGCTATGTAGTTACCTTTAATTAGGAGTAGAAAAAGGGGGAGTGACTTTATCGCGTCAGACATGTGTCCTTTTGCTTACAACTGATTGGTCCAATTTCTGCTGTGGAACGTATGTTACTATTGCAATACACACTGCTAAAAGCCAAACCACTTCCATGGTGCCTAAAACCTAGTTTAGTGCCTGAACTGAATCATACCTGGCTAGCCACCTAAACCGGCTTCATGGTATAGGACCCTGGACTGCGTTTTTTAAAAGCATCATGGTCCATAGAACGTTGACCTATTGGCACCAATGGTCTCTACGATCAACTCATCTCCAATGCTTTTCAGAAACGCAGCCCTGGATGTTTAAGACATGCAGACATTGCAACAAATGACGTAAATAAAGCGTTTTCTTGAGGGGTGGCTTCTTGCACAAAGGCAAAGTTGTCACTGATACATTTTGTTTTGTGGCTAAATCTATTACATCAATGCATCACTATCAAAAGTTTTCAACAAACATATAAAAGAAAGATTTTTCTTGCAGCAGATATTGGTATTTTGTTTCACTATGGTTCACTAGCTGTTGAAAACAATTCAAGTCTCTTGTGCTGTTCATGTAAAAAAAAAGACAGGTCTTTTCTTGTTCTGTTGGCACTTTATGTTTTAAACATGCTTGAGTTTGTCAACTTCTGTAGGGGGTCTGAATTCTGAATAGCGGAATCAAAGCTCAAAGCAGCATGTTTAGCTTGGCTGGTCTTTCTTGCACAAGTCATGGCTTTGACAGGGATATCGCCAAGTCATAACAGAACATTTCTACACTTGCAGCTCTGCTCTGACAGTCTGTTTCCTTGCTGTTCCATATTTTTTTCATAGGCTGGTGCCATTATCGCTTGTGACTGCTTGCAAGCACACACCGTAATTTAGGGAATGGAAGTGTAGTAGGCAATGAAACTTCAGCCAGTGATTTGTGTGTTGCGGTTCACCTTAGAAGGGGACTGTATTTGATATGCATTGTTTCTGCACCATATTGTAGAGAGTTAAAAGACCGGTGATTTTTTGCTGCAGCCGATTGCTGGCCCTCATGTCACGAAGCACTTTGCCACGTCAGCTCACGGCTTTGTGCTGACTGAAGCAAACTGGCAATCGCAGCATAGACTGAAATGGCTAGTGAAGAAGCTGTTGGTGATTTTTGTATATAAATGTCAGTTAATGCAATGCTTGTGACATATTCTAATATTCGCAAAGGAAGTAGCAGCCAAAATGTTCAAATTTTGCAATTTCCACTGGTTGGTTTTTAAGCAGTTGTAAATATTAGTTTGCGGTTAAAGGGGACGATTTGATATTAAAGATAAAAGGAAAATTGTTTTCTCAAAATTATGTCGTTCTAAACCCATAACATTGTGTTCTAACAAGATCTAACCATAATATGTTATAAAGTATATTTTCCATGTTAATCAGAGTTTTTGTCCTAACCAGCCGCAACAGCGATACGTTATGAGAGATGGGACTCTGGTTTAGAAATGGTTTCTTCTAGGATGCACCGATATGAAAATTTTGGCAGATGCCCAATCAATCTTTATATTTGAAAGCCGATAACAGATATTTTGGCTGATAAATCTATATCCAACGTTTTATATAATTTTTTTAAGAGCCTAATTACAAAAACAAAAGTCTCACCATTAAAAGCCATGTCCCAAGCACACAATTATAATGTTCTCATTATAATTTTATGTAGCCAATATGACAGACTTGCTCTGCACATGTTGCTTGCACTTAAGTGTATTTTCCTTTTCTAAGTGATTCCACTCACATTTTAAGCAATTCAAAACCATCATGGCGAACAGCGCGCGTCTGAAGTGTCTCAGTGGAGGAAATAATCCATTATATATCAGCTTTATTATATTGTATACTTATAAAGTAGCCTATTGCAAGCGCAATACTTCGTTGCAAATGCAGTGCGCTTGCAGAGACCCCGCCCACACACTCTTCTGATTGGCTGTGATTTCTGATTGATTTTGCCTCGTCTCGTAGTCGTGCCTCATAGTGTGGACAGATAAATTGCTTGTTGCTGCGATCTTAATGTATAACGTTTGGTTATGACACGGTGTAAGACTTCCAATCATATTCGGAACACAAATAAGGATATTTTTATTACTCTCATATTTAATATTCTGCCTATCCATTGCAAGTCCGTCCAACAAAAACTTTCACGCATCAAAAAGTAAAAAGAAAAATGTGTACAAGTAGCCTAATCCTTGTTCATATTTGAACTATTTGTTCATTTTTCTCTCAACAAAGGCTTACATTGTGTTTGTAGTCTCCTTTGTGATAGTACAAAAAGTACACTAATTTCCAAGCCAGTTTCTTTGTACGGTACTTTCCTAAAGGGAAATATCACTGTTGCCAAGTTTATATCAGTCGAGGACACGTAACTCAAGGGAACTGCATAGAATCTCATACCGTTCACTATGCAGTTCACTAACATCTCTAACTCAAAATCAATGGATGGCAGACATACCAGACACTGTTGCCAGAAGTAGTGCATGTCCTTGGCTGCAGAAATTCCTCTCCCTCCGCAAAAGTTTAGTTCTTTTAGTCCGTTAGAATATAAAAGTGATTTTAACGTCACCTTTGTTTTCTAAGGACTTAAAATGAATCGTCTAATTATTCCATAGGAACCATTATACAGTGTCTTTGTAGCAAGCGGTAGCATGTGTTCAGGTTCAGTAACCTGCAGCTTGTATGACTGCAAATGGCACATTTCAATCTCCAGCGTGAGGGATAATTAAGTGTATGAATGGGATTTCAGAGTAGCCCAGGGCAGAAGCAGAACATGTGCCGCCTATGATGTGTTTTTCCATAAGGGAGGGACATCCATCTCGGATAGTGGAGAACAGACTATGAAACCCTTGGGTGGCCGTGTTACACTGCCATTTGAATACTAAGATGAGAAGTAAACAAACATGAGATCCGCTGTGAGGCAATGACATATTGAAGGCGTATGTGACTGGTAAAATTGCAATATTCTGTAGGCTATGTGATTGTGTATATTAAATGATATATTAAGCTTAAACTATATACTGTAAGACTGCAATAAACCGCAGGTATCTGAGGCTTAAAGGAATATTCTGGGTTCAGTACAAGTTAAACTCAATCAATAGCATTTGTGGCATAAATTGAGGTTGCGGTGAGGTTCTCAGCAAAAGAACCTATCAACATTAAATTAATGAATGAAAAATGCATTGAAATGAAATATGAAAATGCATCCATCTACTGATCTGTGGATATTTCAGTAATATTGCTTTTTCTGTACTATTATAGCTCATGCCATCGATCTTTTAGTTGCAATGCAGAGGCGTGGGATATTGTTTACTGGTGCAGAACTAGTTGCAAATTGAAACTCCTGTCATAAAATGTGCATTTCTTGGGCTTAGCATTCTAATATTTTGTCCCAGAATTAAGAACCCTCACAGGATCTGGAAAAGTGAGGAACTTTGAAAAGTGTGCTGCAGATGGCATACGATTTAATGAGGTGACAGGGCTCACAGTTATGTAATGATTTTTCATTTGCAGTAGGAGAGTGTCTCTCTGTTTATTTATTTGGATTTAGAAGTCTTTTTATATGTCTCAATGTGCTCTGTGCATATGAAAGGGCTGACAATATGTGGCATATTTCTCCTACTTATGAATTCTGTAAACAACTGTAAATTCAAGCTGATCAAAGAGCAACATTTCTGTCTTAAATTGGGTTCGTGGTTGTAGTCATATTACACCCCAAAATCTGAAAAAAGAGAGAAATTATTTATTGTTTTATAATTTAAAATGATATAATGTGCTTGCTTAATTGTTGTAGAAATTGTCATAATGCAACTACATACTAAAATAAGCTTCATTTCCATAAGCAAATCTTTTTTTATCGCCCCCCCCCCCTCAAAAAAGTAAAAGAAAAAAGTTAGAAAGAAAATATGCTTTATTATGCATTATTGAAAATAGTGTCATAATGCTAAATAAATACAAATATAAATTTCAATCTTCCTAAAGTTTTCTTTATGCAAAATATATATTTTTTTATTGCAGTATGTTGTCTCTATTTATGGAAGCTTGTTTCCGCCACTGAATAATAAATAAATAATAATAATTGCGACTTTTTATCTCACAATTACGAGTTTACATCTCGCAATTTGACTTTATTTCTCAGAATTGCGAGATATAAAGTCAGAATTGCGTGATATAAAGTTGCTATTGCGTGTTATAAAGTCAGAATTGCGAGATATAAAGTCAGAATTGCGTGTTATAAAGTCAGAATTCTGACTTTTTTTCTCGCAATTGCGACTTTATATCACGCAATTCTGACTTTATAACACATAATTGCGAGTTTATATCTCGCAATTCTGACATCTTTTCTCAGAATTGTGAGATATAAACTCAAATTCTAAAGGAAAAAAAAGACGAACATATTTTTTTATTTTTTTTTTACCTCAGAATAGTTTATATCTCACAATTCTGACTTTATAACACGCAATTCTGACTTTATATCTCCCAATTGCGACTTTATTTCTCAGAATTGCGACTTTATATCTCGCAATTGCGACTTTATTTCTCAGAATTGCGACTTTATATCTCACAATTGCGACTTTATTCTGAGAAAAAAAGTCACAATTCTGACTTGATATGTCGCAATTGTGAGAAAAAAAGTCAGAATTGTGAGATAAAAAGTCGCAATTATTATTATTTATTTATTATTCAGTGGCGGAAACAAGCTTCCATATCTATTTATGACACAGCTGTCCAAAATAATATGACAATAAATCACAGCATTCTGTGGTCAAATATTTGTACATAATGTATGTATACTAAACTGTATAGCTGACTCATGTTCCAGACAAACAATTTCTGTTATTTTACTGACATTTTTTTTATTGCAGTGCCACAAGTGATTATTATAATTATTTGTAATGTTTGCATATTTTTCCCCTGTTACGTTTATGGTGTACGAGGACAGCTGGAGGCAGTTTAGAGTGTGAAATCTAAATGGCCCATAACTATCTTCACTTTAAAAAAAAAAAACATTTCCAGTTACTCTGCAGTTCATTCATATTCTTTGATGTAGTGAGATGATGGTCCTAGGTTTCGAGAATTGACTTTATGGCGACTGTTGCCTTCCATTTGTTACGTTGTGATAGGGATTCTCATGGGATATTATCAGCTGGTTAAATGGAAACCATCTATCATGTAGCCAATGCAAGAGATATCCTATAATGGTAGAGATGATCTGTGTCTGAGCCTGCCAGCAGCATTTTACCATGCTGAGCATAGAAAAGGAAAAATCCCTGTGTTTTGTTCCGTTTAATTGCTCCATTGTTTGAGTTTTATGTGTTTTAGCTGGCTGGTGCTTCAGATTATAACACTTTGTGCTGCATTTAAACATAATTACCAGAGCATGATGGGAAATGTTGTGTTAAAATGAGGAAAATTGCACTTTATAGAAAGTTTGAGTGAGGCAGCTGTTGAATAAGCTCTCGGAAAAATATTTGATACCTCTTAAGGCAATGTTTGTCCATAAGATTTGCTTCTTGGTTATTTGCCATCACTTCTTTATTTGTGTTCTTGTTCGGGAGGCTGGAGTATATTCTCATGCTTTGATTTGGAATTGTCACAACCACGGACAACTTTCGATGAGCCATGCCTTACACCAGTGGTAAACTGTAATTGACGATTGATTCTACAGTTGATAAGCAGGGCCTCTAAGCTATTAGTCACAAAAGGCCTACAGCATGAGCCAGACCTGACAAAGAGGAGCTTTTATTGGATTCTGTCTAGGGAGCCTACTGAGAAAACAAGCTTCCTTGCAAGCCACATTGATTGATGGTGATTTGGGTTTGGGTATGGCCTTGTTGAGTCCAAGCATAAGGGATGCTTAGTAGTCGTCTGTGGATCTCTCAGGACATACTGGGAATGAGAGTCGATATTTCACCGTTCATTCATTTGTACCAGGAGAATGTTATGTTATCTATATGCATGCATATAGATAATGCATTTGTAGACAGGTGGCTCTCATAAATCTGTCGAGAATGTGTCTGGTTCATATGTCAAGCCAAAATCAAAAGAACATAACCGGATGTTATATTTAATGTCTATTTTATTTTTACTGAAGCTGAAGCCCCAGGGCCTGAGCAAGAAGGGGACAACCCTCTAAAATGTGAGTAAATCACTTGCATATGCGATCATTTTCATGCTAGGCGATTAAATAATGTCATTAATGCCATTGGCAAACAAATATATTTCACTGGCCAGTGTACTTTGAGTTAGACGCAGAATAGTGTGAAGGTGCAGGAATCACTGTCGCTTAGCTGAGAGCGTTTAGTGTTGAGAGACAGAGACGGACGTACTTGTAAATTCATATATTCTCTGTTGTATTTTCTTGAAAACAATTCTGAGTTTCTTCGGAATTATTCAGAAATGAATGCCGGTTTCTCTTGTAGTGTGTGGAACTAATGCTCATCAATCCTTAGTGTGTTTTATACTGTTATTAGTAGTAGAATTAGTAGTATTATCTTATCAGTATTATTGTTAGGGTTTTTTTACACTGAGCAGTGTTTCAAGCAGCACCACCACCTGTCCTAAGTTTTGTTAAAATGACAAATATGCATTCGTAATTTTTTATATATATATCAAGTTCCAGTTGAAGAGTGACCTCTGACCCGACGCATGACATTGACAAACACGGAAGCGCAGAGGATAGACCAAAACTATACAAAGCACTGGTCACGAAGTGGAAGTCTAAAACGAGAATTTTTAAAGAGAAATGTCTCTAAAGGAGGCTGAGTTTGTTGCCCAGCCCTATTTGTTTGAACTGTGAGAGTCGTCTACTCTCACTTAAGCCTGCGCTACCACTGATATGTCATGCGTCGGGTCAGAACTCGACTCGCGTACGCCCATTACAGAAAGCCAGTGATTATAGTTTATAAAGTTATAAATATGGACATTTTTCTTAAAAAAAAAAAAAGCATCACTTCGTTTCAGAAGGCCTTTAGTAACCCCCTGGAGCCGTAGGGATTACTTTTATGATGGATGGATGGATGTGCTTTTTTGAGCTTCAAAATCTAAGTTACTATTCATTACCATTTTAAAGCTTGGTAGAGCCAGGATATTTTTAAATATAACTCCTGTTGTGTTTGAGTGAAAGAAGAAAGTGATATACACCTAGGATGGCTTGACGGTGAGTAATTTTTGGGTGAACTAACTCTAATGTGGGCCTTTTTTTATATATATATATTTTTTTGTAGCAAATGAAGCTTATTTTTAGAAACTTTTTTGTGTTGTAACGTTATTTTCATGATCCAAATATTCCCCCAAAATTTGCATTACTTTAATTATAATAATTATTAATTATTTAAATTGTATTTATACATCATCATTGCACTACTTGTTGATCTGCCTTTAATGTAGGCTGATTAGAGGTAAAATAAACCAATTAAATAAAATAACTTGAAGTAAGATTTTGGCCCTTTCGCCCACCCCTACTTTGCCCTAAATGGTCTGTCATTGTTTTGTTTTGGTCAATTTTTTTTTAAATAGGGAAATAAGTTTGGCTGTATTGCTTAGTGATGTGCAAAATAGCCTTAAATCGTGATTTGTTTTTGAAATAAGCCACCTCTCATTTTATTCATTCATTCGTTCTTTTAATTTTGGGATGAAATGTCATTTTGATGACCGGCATTTAAACAGAATTTATTGTCAATTTATTATGATCATGTTCTTTACTGATAAAGTTACATTACCTGCAATTGCAAACTCTTATCGCTGCATTGCAGTAGCCAGAGGCAGAACACAGCTGGAGTCCGAGCATAATCACACTTTTATCTGAAATTGAAAAATGTGCAGTTTGCGACCTTGTCTAATTTTCAGACTAACAGCCATATTAACTTTTCATAAAAACCTAGAGATCGGTTTCAGCCTCTTGCTAAATATTAGACCGGATTTACACGCTGTGAGAATTTGATAAATTGTAATGCTTAAACAGAACAGATGTATTGTCAAAGGTTTTGTGGAAAAGAAAATGGAAACAGGAATGGTTCCCTCAGCTGCATGTTTGGGTCATGACTGAAAAAGTCACAGGCACTGCAAACCTTAATGCCTTGAGTTTAGTCTTAATTATCTGATTTTGTTTGCATTGATCTATTATTCCATATTCTAATCTGCATCCCTGCAGGAGCCCTATGGCACCTTTTACCTTGAGCTGGCCAAGAATCTGACACAGCCTGGCTTTAAATTTTGAACTAATCTGTGAACATTTGACAGTGACCATAAATAAGAGGGACGCAACCTCTCAGCTCTGTTCTAAACTGTATTGCATTGCAGCAGGATTGTGCATCGTTCAGAATTGAATTGTGAGTGTCGTTTAAATTCCAACTCAATTTCTGATTTTAAATAGAGGAAGCAAACTGATGCACGATTGCAGTTTGAATTTGAATACAAGGAAGTAGAATTACAGTGTATTGAAATTCAAAGAAATTCATGTAACGTTAAGACCCAGTTATTTTAAGCGATTGTCCTGCACTCAACTGAAGACGTTCTCTTCAATCTTAAAATCTTCCTATGCGCTCTCTTCATGGTGACATGAGGTGTATACAACATTCTACTATTGATTCAGAAGTATTATTATATTTCTGTCTGCAAACTGTCAAACTGCATCTTTGGCTCCAGAATGTTTGACTTAAATTACATTGTGTGCAGCACTCTTGTGATTTTAGCCAGCCACTATTGCAATGTATAATGCAATATCTTTAATATCTATCCTTTATCCAGTATTTAAAGAAACAGAACCAATTCTTATGATGCTTTTAGGTTTAAAATTTGCTCTCCTCTGGCCCCAATAGTCTAGTCCAACCGCACTTTATGTGGAGTCACTGATAGTTATGGGACACCACAGAGATAACCAACAGCCTTCATGCTTTTAATAGACTTTCACTTGGGGGTTTTATGGTTTGTTGAAACACACGCTGTGTTGGAAATGGACTGTCTTCATCTAACTCATGAATGATCTGTCTATCTCTCTAGTCTGTAAGGTTTGCGTAGCAACAGCAACCAATCCATCATCAATGATGGGCGAGAGACATTTAGTAAATACCAAAAAGAAATATCTTAGTATGGAGAGACAAGGGCTGTTGTACTTATAGATAGAAGTTGTTCGTTATTCATCAGAAACCATGGCAATAAAGTTTGTCTGTTTGTTTATAGATATGTCTGTCAGTCTTTAGATGAATATTTCCGTCTGTCTTTCTGTCCATTGATTGAAATTTCATTGTTTATCGATAAATCTGTCCATTGACTCATGCGTGTCGTTCCATATCTGTCACTGACTGTCTGTGTTCCGTCCGATAGATAACGTCTGCCATTCTGTCGCTTGTTATTTTTTAATTGTTCACTATGTGTCTGTACCTCATCTGTCCATTTGTTTTCTGTACGCTGTCCGTCTGTCCGCCAATAGATATGTCCTCCATCTGTACATCATCCGTTCTCTGTACATTGTCCTGTTCGCTGTCTGGCTATCTTTCGCTGTCTATAATTATCAATTTACCATCCATATATGTTGGCTGGTTGCTATCCGTAAATTATCTATTTGCTGTTCGTTCATTGACTATTCATCTGTACCTCGTTTGTTCACTGTCCATATTTCATTCGTTCACTGTACGTAGGTTATTTATTCATTTCCACCTGGCCATCTATTTGTCAGTAGATACATCCATCATTTCATCTACCTGTCAAAAGATATGTCCATCCCTCTGTGAATGTTTTTTGTTGAAATGTCCATCTGTTGTTTCATCATTACATCGATACGTCTGTTGTTTTGTCTGCCTGCCTATGAAAGTTAACACTTTTCTTTCTCAGCAAATATAATAGAATACAAACATTGTTTAATTTAGCAGTGTTTCAGTTGAATTTGTTTGTTAAAAATGAAATGTGTCTTGCAGAGTCTAATTTGATTAATTTAGCTCCCCCCCCCAAACCATGAGAGTGCACCGCTCTGTAGAGTTCTTATCAATCTTAGAACGGAGAATGGTAAAAGTGCTTTGGTTTGCTCTCTGATTCTTTGATAAATGGGCACTTGCTTTCAGCAGAGCTAAGTAGAAGCCAAACTCCCATTGCACAGCACTAAGTTTCCAATGACAGTTTGATTTGAGTGCAACTTCTCTCCTGTGAGAAGCACATCAAAATCTGCTAGAACACTGACTGTTGTGTGCTTCTAATCTCTGCATTCAATTTGGCCCCATTACTCCTCAAAGTGGCTGACAGGAGAGGGCAGGGTGCATGAGGCGAGAGGTTTAAGTACCGGTACCAGAGAAGGTTCTCTAAATCATCGCCTGAGGGTGTGTAGATTAGTGCCCCAATGCACAGCACACTCTCAGGTGCTGAAGGAGGTGAGTGACTGTATAACGTCCACCATTTCTGTCCCTCTCGTTCACTCGATCTCCCTAATGCGGCAGTTATCTGAAGCAATAAGCCAGGAAGGCCATGTGTGGCAGTGATTTTTCCTCCCCTCTGTGCTGATGTTGAATAATTGTAACCCAAAACCAAAAAACAAAACATGTTATTGCCATGGAATTTCTGTTGAGATTATGTAGTGATGCATCAATTTCGGCAACCAAATTTTTTGAAAGCTGAAATCATTGACCAACGTAATGACTTTTAATTATCGCTTCTCTGATGGCAGTTCTGGATTGTATCAGTGTCTATTTCATGTACACGGTAGATAAACTACAAGAAGTAAACATGTCAGCTGTGTGGATGCTAGGTTTGGATTGAAAGTATCGATTGAAGAATTTTAATTGTTCTTCATTTTGATGAACTTTTCTGTTGATGGATGAACAAAACGTCACTAAGCATTTGTAACACGCTTACGATCGGAAAAATCGCAATAAGCTTGTGTTTTGTTAGCTTTGATATACAACAAATTCTCAGATTTCAAATTCTGTCAATTTCATAATGAATTCAAACAATACATGCAAATTGTATGCTCTTTAAGTGCGGCTTGACTGTAGCTGCTTCAGTTCGAGAGGGAGCGTGGAATGCATGTGAACTGATCATCTCTTCCTCTTTACTATAGTTATAGCACACAATTCATTAACATGAACTGACATCATCAGAAACAGGACAACTTACGGAAATAGCCTATATCATGTCTCATGTCGTTCAATCAGTGTTTCAACCAGGCAAAGATGTCAGTAAAACTGACTGTAAACAATATAACGTTGCATTTACCTCAGAAAAGCCATTCAGTGTCCAGATTTTTTTTTTTTTATAAAATCTGCCTTATGTGCAATTTGAATGTTTATATAACCTACAACTCAGTTTTTATTTTGTTGATTAATAAACAGATTTCATTTCAGTTCATCATTCATTCTAAGCTCTGGTGGGTTGATGTGCATGGTAGAACAAACATGGCCCCTCAGGGCCTTGGCTGGAGGAAGGTGGGGTGGTGAAGGAGCTGTCTTGAGGAGGCTGAGAGGAAGAACAGAGAGTGAAGATTTGCTTGGCTCTATTCACCCTTAGGGCAGTACTTTACAGCTACCCCGAAAGCCCTCTTTTTAGATTACTGAGTGTCCTGGCTTGCTGAGGCTGCTGGCAGTGGCCTTGATGGTGTATATTCTATGTGGTCTTTGTAGTAATCATTTTTAAAATGCTTCTGTAGCATTGTAATAAGCAAGTGAACACTTGACACTGCCATGAGGTGTTGTGCCAATTCTCACAGTAGAACAGATTATATTGTTAAAGGTATAGCGGAGGATTTTCTTTTTCCGGGTGGATCATCAAGACTATTGGTCCTCCTAAGTGTCAATCATGGTGATATGTTTACGTAAGGCCGTCGTACGTGCTCGTGCACACGATTCACACGATGGCGTGCGCTCTAAACACAGGTTGGGCTTCCCACTGATGCCTCAGTCACGAAGTTTCTACTTGACGGGTAAAGTTTGGCATGCTATTTGGAGAAATCCATCAATTCGCTATACCTTTATACAGAAATGTTCTTAGAATATGACTGAATCTTTATGTCAAACTGTTCATATTGGTTAAGTTATAGTAATTTGTCATCAACTGCCATGATAAGGCATCCGTTTAACACTTGGCTTACTGAATGATGCCCACCTCTCTATTGGGACCATGCATACGAAGTCATTAATTGGTTTGTTGCATTGGCAACAGTGGTGACATAAATTACTAGTACTGTAACAAAAAAAAAAGATTTGGTGAGGCTATTTTGTTTTGAATATAAAATGTACTATATTGGTACCATATTGGTTATCAGATGATGATATTATTATTATTATTTTTAATTTTTTTGGCATTGGTTGATTGCATGTTCTATTTAATAATACTGTTAAATCTAATCTTTAGCAAATCTTAAAATAAATATCCACTTTCATACTGTACATTATAATGTTGTAATGCCTGAAATTACTTGCAGCATTCACATGTCCTTCTCTGTGGTCAAGAAACAATAATAGTGGGTAGACAAAAATAGTTTCCAAGTGGTGGACTGTTTCTCATTCATTTTCATCACAGCCCACAACTCACAGCCTCTGACTCAACCCCAGCCACCTATAAATCAATTTTCTGTTATTACAGTAGCGATAGGAGAGGCTGATTCTGAATTTATGAAACATTTGTAACCCAAGCTAAATCTGAGTATAGCCTATGTCTTATGATTTGTTTCCTCTAGTGATACTGGCTCAAACGTGATATTAGGATGTATGTACTTTTCTTACATTCCTTTACATGTTTATCCAGAGTCTTATTATCCATCATATTGCGTTGTGATCAGCGGTTTACTTTGAGAGGAAGTATTATTATTATTGATTGGTTGATTAAATGAATGGCCACAGTTTGTGGGAACAGTGAGCTGTTTTGCATAGCCCCAAATTATGTGTATGAAGTATACATTTACAATATCATGATTTGTATCATGAAGGTCACCCATCAACTTCACTGTAAATCTATCATATATTGCACAATTATGTCTTGTTGTGGCTATACTTTATATGAAATTATTCAATGGCTTGATCCACATCCATTGTAAGTGCATTAATGTACACATTTTATTTTTTAAATTGAGGAACTAGATGAAATCGTGGTGGTATTCAGTGGTAATATAGCTTACCTTTAAGGCACCGATACTCACAGCGAAATTCTTTTTTGTTTTTCATGTAGTGGAAAGAAGTTCGCAGTGCCTCTGAAAAAGACTGTCAGTGTTGCTTTCAATTGAATTCTCCTGTGTTTGTTTTCACTCGCGGACGTCTGATCTCGACAGACAGAGGAAATGAATAACCGTAGAAGACTGCCAGAGCGCCCCTACCTATTACGTAATCGCCACTGACCAATGGTAGAAGGTGTTTAATAGCTGGAACGAACTTTTCCAGAAAGTTTTCGAAGTCGAAACAAACTTTGTTTTAGCGTGATTTTGTTTGAAATGACGTCACACCGGTTCGTTCTTTGATTTCGCTTGAAGTATATCGGGGGCATTTAGCAACCCTTTCAGAGGACATTCAGAATATACCATTGACTTTCAGGTTGGCTAATACTTGAATATAGTTTGAGCTCATAATTAGATTTGAACTTCTCCCTATTCTTCCAGTTTTGAATTGTGGTCCAAATGCTTTGATTAGAAGCTTTGCCAATCATGTAAACAATAGCTGTTTAGATCCTCCTTTTTGGCCTCTTTCATATAAAAAAATCCCTGTTGTCTCCTGAAACAAAACCAACTTGAATGTTGACTTTTCACCAAGCATCTGCTGCATGCTGTCTATTTATTCCTAATCCAAAGGGATGCAATCTGCAGCTGGCTGTGTGTGCTGGGGCTTTTTTGCAGCTTTTTCTAACAGGCCTTTCCTCAAGATGCTTTGAAAAGTGAGAATTTGCCACCTTCCTGCAAGAGAAGCAAACCGAGCAATTTGACGTTAGTATTAAGGGAAGTGCTTAGTTCATTCACCGACTGTCAAAGCACAACCAGTCGCTACTCGCCTCCTCCTCCCGCCTGCTAGCATTTAAGCAGGTTCCCAATTAATGTCTCCGCTTCATGGAACGTCACAGCACAAGCCTTCATCTGTAATGGGTTCCCTTTATTTTGTTCTTATTGTGCCTCTAATGAAAATGGGAACCACACTGTTAATGTGTTCCTGTTTTATTTGCATTTAATAACGATTGCCTAAGGCTTAGCAAGGTTTAGAAGTCGAGCTTTGAGAGGCACAGGGTCTTGAAAGTTGGTAATTTCATTGTTGATTTGTGAGTTCTGCATTTGGCTCAGACACTTGCGCTAAAGTCAAGCTTCTAACTTGAAAATCCACAATAACCTCCTACATCACTAATCCAAGCTTTAGCCGTGGTCTTCCCACAACGGTGATGAGTAATGTTGGGAGTCTGTTTACATAATGCTCAATATATGTTAAGCCTTAAGAGCAGCTTTAGGCCTGCAAACACACTTCCTTGGGCTGCATTTTCTCTCTTTGGTCCTGTTTGCTTCTGGTATTAACATCCGCCTCACAATTCGATCACAAGTGGTCATCTGAGACACTACTGTTTCTTGCTGCCATTAAATAAGTTTTAAATGTGTCTCCTGTGACCACTTGTGACAAGGTCTCTGATTTTGTGTCTGCATGTTGATGAGGTCTAAAGAAAAAAAAAGGATATCTTAAAAAAAAATATATATATATATATATATATATATAATTTTTTTTTTATTAATTAATTAAAATGGTGGGGCTTTTGCGATTGTTTTGAGATTTTAAAATGAGATTTTAAAAAAAACCTCCATGTTTCCTGTGCTTGTTTGTAGGGCTGCACAGTTAGGCAAAAACATTTTTTTGTGATTTTTATTTTTTTATATCTATATGACTCTAATAATAATAAAACTATGACTATACCATATTCATATTGATGAAGACAGCCATAAATAATAGGATTTCAATTTTACAGTAACTACTATTGTACTATAAAATAAAATTATTTGTATTAAATACTATAATATTTTATTTTACAGTGAAATATTATAATAGTAATAATTGTATACTATAGTTTAATATTAAACTATATATATATATATATATATATATATATATATATATATATATATATATAGTTTAATATTAAACTATATATATATATATAAACATTTTTACTAAATTAAAATATGAAACAAATTATTAATGTCATATTTTACTGTAAAATTAAAAAATATTTTATTTTACATTTAGGAAAATAATACAAATAATCCTAACCCTAACCCTAACCCTAACCTAACCCTAACCCATCAACTGTAAAATTACAATACTATTATTTATGTCTTCATTTCTTAATTTTCAATGGTGTCCTTGAGTCTGTGATATGTTAGAAATGTCAGGCCGCTTTACATTCAGAGGTTGAAAATTTTCACAATTCTCTTTGTTTTGCATTCACTTGAAGCAAAGAATATTTTTATCCTGACATTAAAGGTTTTTTTTTTTACCCATCATTAATTTTACCCATGCATCATTGCCATACATCTCTCTGAGGCCCTTCTGTCATTTCAACCACCTGCAGGGCAACAGTGAACCAGGGCAGAGCCGCAGGTGAGAACTGCTGTATGCCAAAAGTCAAAGGTCATGTAGATGAAGAGAAGCTCCCCAGGGGCATTTTAATTAGGCTGTGATATGAAATCATCTCACCCTGTGCCAACATTTGAGGCGATTAAGCATAACTGCTCTTATTCAGCCTGGGCTTTTCAATAATTAGACAGAGATTAATGAGGATAATTTGGATTTATGTAACAGGTTAAGTAGACATTCTGTGCGATAGAGTTCCGGGGAGCAGCAGGCCAGCGTGGACGATGACTCATGTGAATATGTAGGGTATAGGGACTAAGAAGTAATCCCTTGACATGCTGATGAAAACTTAAGTCCAAGAAATATACTGCTGCATTGTAGGTCAGCTGGACTGAGACAATCATTAGATGAATCATCTTGAAAACGTTCCGTAATGTTTGAAAGGTGTGATTTGGCTCTTTAGATTACAGCACAGAGATCTTCATAGGCCGTAATCACAGGTTTTGGAACAGCCCCAATTATCTGAATCAGTTCAAGAGCAAGATTGAGTGTACACTATTAACTTTTGTCCTCAAGGTAAGCTCCTACAGCTCAGCCAAATAAAATTTGAGTGTATACCTACATTCAGGAATTAAGCCCAGGAGAGTAACCTTTTTTTATTTTATTTTTTTATCTGTGTTTCTTGGGTCGTGGAATTTCTGAGAAGTGATGTACTGTAATCTGGTGATTTTCTGCTTTGGTCGGCGTCTGTCGATGTCTTGTGAATCAGAGAGCTTAGATTTATTAGTTAATCAGAGTCACTTCAGGTGAAGACAGTTGTGTACTGTTTTACATGAGCTTGATGATCAGTTAATTCTGAACACATCCACGTACTCTATTATAAATGGGTGTGTACACAGTTGGTTATTCCAAGTAATAAAGATTAAGAAAGATTGCTGATAAAGAGTATTCAAAAATATCGACTGATAACCGAAATGAATATGATTAACACTTTTCTTCAGCAAGGACACATTAAACTGATTAAAAGTGACTGTAAAGACATTTATAAGGTTACAATACATTTTTATTTCAAATAAATGCTGTTATTTTGACCATTCAATTCATCAGAGAATCCTCCAAAAAATGTCTCAGTTTCCACAAAATTATTAGGCAGCACAACTGTCAACATTGTTGGTAATACTTGATTTTAATGTGACGTAGTTACACGTTACTACATGTTCTTACTAGTAAAAACAGTAAATTATGCATAATTACAAGTTACTAACCCTAAACCCAACCCTAACCATAACTGTAACTCTAGCCTACATAGTTAATTAATACTACTCAGTACTTTTTTGAGTAACCTTAAAATCAGCTGGATTTCTGAAGGATCATGTGACGCTGAAGACTGGAGTAATGGTGCTGAAAATGTTTTTTGATTGTTCATGCTCATTTCCCCTGTTTTTACATTCAGATGATCTTTGCCATCAACTAATGCTCACTTTAATAGCATGTTAATACATATATTTTTTAATTAACACTTAGAAGTAATTTTTATTAAATGTCAATATGAATTTTTTTAAAAAAGGCTAATGTAATTTAGTAAATATTATGACTTGTATGTTTCAGGAAAGCTTTGGATATTTAAGCACAAATTTTGCTTTATCGTAAACAGAGGATGATAACAGGATGTCCACTTGTAAAGTATTGTGTTTGAGAAGTTCACACATCCTGTTTCTGAGCTAAGTTCCTGATCAGAGCATAGTCAAAATGTCATTTATGCTGTCTTGCTTTATTAAGACGGTTATTTCTGGAGATATGTGGTTATGCTTGCCAGTGATTTTGTAAAGAATATTAAACACGCACACAAAAAGAAGAAGAAAAAGAGCTAAATAAACAGCTAAAGCCTTAAAGTAGTCAATGACATTTTGCTTCATCCCTTTCTGAATATTAGAATGTGAGATTTGTTTTTATGCATTTTTCAGTCGGTCTGTTCCTTAATCCCATGTCATCTGTTGAGTGTGTCCGACAGGCTACTTTTACCAGGCCTGAACTGTACTGAACCCTTAAGTCGTATCCGCTCCATTTAGAAACTCGTTTCTGCAGGCATGTGATTATGTCAGGGCTGCTGGGGTTGTAGAGGTTACATCATTTTCACCATAGCAGAATTGCTCATGTTCTAATGTCCCTTTAATTTCTATGTATTTACTGGTGTTTGAAAGAGAATGAAAATCACTTTTGTGTTGTAATTATACATGGGGAATTTGCTGAATGGATAGATTTCTTTCTTGACATAAAAATAAAAGAAGCAGAGTTGCGATATGTGCATACATTATATGGCTTAAACCAGCCTAAGGTGTGTGCTGGCCTTACCTGGTCACAAAGCTGGTTTCCCCTGGTCAGACTGGAATATTACATGCACTAAGGCTGCATCCAAAATACAGTAAAAACAGAAATATTGTGAAATATTATCACAATTTAAAATAACTATTTTTATGTTTTAAATATATTTCTATTCTTGAGATGACAAAGCTGAATTTCCAGCATCATTACACCAGTCTTCAATGTCACATGATCCTTCAGATATCATTCTAATATGCTGATTTTGTGCTCATAAAACATTAATTATTATTATCATCCATGTTGAAAACAGTTGTGCTGCTTAATATTTGTGTGGAAACAGTAATGCATTTTTTCAGGATTCTTTGATGAATGTTTTTCACCCTTATGTGAAGGAGATTAGAACAGTCTATGGTGTCATAGTTGTCTTGATATTGACATCACGTAAATGTCCTTGTCCTGATATGCATGTTCCTGTGTATTGTTGTTGACGTGATTCTCTGGGATCTAGTCCCTAAAATGCAGAACTGGATGATGTACACTGTAAAAATTAATACGTTATATCTACTCAATAAAATTGTGGCAACAGATTACAAGCAATATTATTAATTAAATTTAACAAATTAGAATTGAGTAATAATTAATCAAATTAATTCCTTAAAAGTTAACCATTTAAAATGAGTACAATTTACAACCATTTTTTTTAAACAAAAATATCTGAATAACAGACAGACGTCAAAGATGAATTAAGAACTCTTTATTTTTTATTGCCAACACTTAAGACACCGGATGTTAACAAGCAGAATCACTGAAGGAGAAAACTGTAATTTTAAGTCACCATTATGGTGATCAGTGTTTGTTTTAGTTGGGCTCTTGACCCTTATAACACTAACTTTAGATTCTGTTTGGCTGCTGTACTTGAGTTATAACAGCCAGATGAACAAATAGAAAAGGGGATCTGATGGTGTTGGTTATGTTTTAACATAATCGTTATTTCACAATCATTTGACCTGATTCACTGAACTAATATAGAGCCCAATTTCTGAGTTAGGTTTACTTTATTAATTATAGGAGCACTATCCTTGTACAGCATAATATTTTTAACCATTTCAATGAAATCCAAATGATCAAATAAATAAATAAATAAACTTTTTTTTTAAGTAGGCACACAGACATCAAGAATTAGCGTATGAATCTCAGCAATGGTGACAAACAGATCAGCTCTGATCATAAGCTCATTACTTATTCATGCAGCAATGCATGATGGGAGCCATGAATGAGTTTTGATTGGTGGCACCCAGAATGCACTGCAACATGCTTTATAATTGTCACCATTGTTGAGATTCACAGGCTGATTCTTGATGTCTGTGTGTCTTAAATTTAAATAAAACAAAAAAAAAATATATATATTTTTTTGTAAATGAGAAACTTTTAAGAATTTCTTTGGATTACATGGTAAAAGTTAGAAGTATTATGCTGTACAAGGACAGTGCTGCTATAATTAATAAAGTAAACCTAACTCAGAAATTAGTCTCTATATGAGTTCAGTGATTCAGGTCAAATGTTTGTGAAATAATTATTGTTAAAACACAACCAATACCATCAGATTACCTTTTCTATTTGTACATCTGGCTGTTATAACTCAGGTACAACAGCCAAACAAAATCTAAAGTTAATGATTTAAGGGTCAAGAGCCCAACTAAAACAAACACTGATCACCATAATGGTGACTTGAAATTACAGTTTTCTCCTTCAGTGATTCTGCTTGTTAACATCAGGTGTCTTCAATGTTGGCAATAAAAAATAAAGAGTTCTTAATTAATCTTTGACGTCTGTCTGTTATTCAGATATTTTTGTTTAAAAAATGTTTTGATAAATTTTACTCTTTTTAAATGGTTACATTTTAAGGAATTAATTTGATTAATTATTACTCAATTCTAATTTGTTACATTTAATCAATAATATTGCTTGTAATCTGTTGCCACAATTTTATTGAGTAGATATAGCGTATTCATTTTTACAGTTGAAAGGGTGCGAGTGGTTGGAAGTAATTTTGTCTGCTCACTTATTGGGTGTTTTACAAAAACATTGCTGTTTCTTTCTCCTTGTGCTGTTGACCAGAAATGATGTTTGAGGAGTTGTGGAATTTACTCTACCTCCTAGATATGTTTTGCAAACAGATCCAGTTCTAATGAATCTGCTGGGAAATGTTTTAAGGTTTTTAACATGGCTCCACGGGCTGTTTAACCTGTTTGCCTTGCCGTAAGATAGACTTGGTAATTTGGTTTTATCCTGTAGGGGCTCCTGCTGATATTACCCACAGCACTGCTGTACCCAATGTCAAGCTTTCTTGAACGGTTAAATAAAACAGCGATTTTTCTCTCTCTCCCCCATCTTGCTCTCTCATCTCGTGTGGATGTGAGTAAGCCACCTCCTGCCAGTGATTGATAATGCCCCTCATTATTTGTGCCATTTCATCTTTGGCTTCCTGGGGAAAGCCTCATGCAGAGACTGTCTGTATGCTTGGAGCACCTGCTAATGACTCTGAATTTGTGCCGTATGTGTGTGGAGAGCGGGCTGTTTTCAAAGCAGAGGCAGGAAGTTCGGCACTGGCCACACGCTTTTACCAGCTGGTGCAAACGATCGTCTTTTCAAATCGGTTGAGACCGCTTTTAACCCAACAAGAGTCAAGGGCTGTTCTGATTGCAGGCTCACATGCTTGCATACTAACTGCTCGTTCTGTTTCTGTTTAGTATGTATACTTGGTATGTACATTTCTGTATGCAAGGAATTCCCAGGTTTGCCAGAATATTGTATCCCACAATGTGCCTTCCTTTCAACTCGTTGTCATTTGCAAGTCATCTTCATTTTATATTAAGCTTTTAACAATGTAGATTGTTCCAAAGCGGCTTTACAGTGATAATAGGAAATTAAAGTAACAGAGATTGTTTTGGCTTTGTAACAGCTCTAGAATAAAGTTATTGTCCAGCTAAAGTTAGTTTTGATTGATTCACTTCCGTCGCAACGATCATTAGTTATTAACGTAATGGCCGCTAACACAATACCGTTTTAACAGAAAACTCTTAAGTTCTCTCTGCGCAAACTTTAAAAACGCGAACCTGTGAGAACGCTGAGAACGAAATTATCCTGACAACGCTTTATCTGTAGAGAGGTAAAGGGAGGGGAGGGAGGCCTTCACAGGGGAGAGACTAGTTGACACTTCAGGACTGCGTTGTCGTCGCATCCAGGCGCAGGTCCTTTGCAGTGTGATGAAATAGAAATAGTAGTTAGTGTGCAAGTATGTTAGTATGCAATTCCAAACATTTTGTACAAAATCATAAAAATGTATTAAAAAAGAAACGTTTTTATTTCCAAGATTATAACTGAACGGCACATCATAAAATATATATATATATATATGTATATGTATATGTATATGTATATGTATATGTATATGTATATGTATATGTATATGTATATGTATATGTATGTAGTAAAATAATGCCTGCATCATAATAAAAAATGCCTGCGGTTTCACTTAAGTTTTAAAGAATAGTAGCTAGTGTATAGTGTGTGGTCTTTAGTAACCAAATACAATATTAAGCTTGTTTTTCTCCTAAAATCCCATGATTCCTCACCTGTTTTGAGGCCTGTAGGCCTGCAGGAAGCAGCACAGGAAATGAGGTCGGGGCTGCTGAGTGCCTTTGGGAAGTGTATAAATGACGGGAACAAAGACGAGCTAAAGATAAGGTGACAGGAAATGGCCGGATTTAAATGCGTACTGCACCACCACTGCTTTTTTCCCCTTCCCTGCCTCATTTTATTCTTTGCAGAAGGACAGCAGAGTTAGGCAGATGTGTGAAAAGTCTTCCCTAACAAAGGGATTTGACGAATAAATGCAATATTACTGTATTGATTCATCCGGGTTGGATGTAATCTCAAAGAACGCCGGAACAATGAGCTTAAATTGTGTGAGCATTAGCTGTTATGAAACTGCAAGCGAGCCGGCGCTGATCATGTTTTTCTCTCTGACTGTAAAAATGACTCCTGCGATTGAATCATAAAAGCAAATCCAACAGCATAGAGAAGCAGAAAATCTGCTAAGAGCCATGTATGATGACTGTTGTGTAAAATTCTTTCATATTTTTCTAATTTGCCTCAAAATCCCTTTTTAGCTCAGCGGTAGGCCAGCCTGGTTAAAAACACACTGTTCATCAGCCTTCCCAGATTAAAGGAGTATTTCATCCACAAATTATGAAACTTCTGTTATTTATTTATTCATCTTCATGTCATTCCAAACAAAAGGAGAATTTTGAAGGAGCATTAAATGACACGAGGCTGAGTAAATCATTTTCATTTTTAGGTGAACTATTCCTTTTATAAATCCACTTAGCTATGTGTTGTTCATCTTCATGGTGCATTACTCAAGCTCGTGTTTGGCTGTGATCTCATTTGGAGCGCAACAATATTTCCGCAAAAACAGCTGAAGAGGTATGTGGGCACAGCGGAGTCAGATAGATGAGCAAGCGGTCTTATCAGCCCGGCCATCCATCCTGTTCGGTGCTTTTGGGCTGTCATTGCTGTTTGAATACAAACTCATCTTCTGATACCACAGAGATATGGCAGAACATTTCTGCAGAGACATACTGCAGGTCAGCACTTTATTTTTGTGCTGTAACTTTATAAATCTTATTGGGGTATGTGTTAAACCCTTTAATTGATGGAAATAACTGCCAAGTAAATCTCTCTGGCCTTCAAACAGCCGCATCTGATGTCAGGGACTGCTTAATGGACCAGTAATGAGCGATGTGAACATTCAGAAGAGTCTAAAATCTGCACTGCTGAAAGGGAAAGTTCACCTAAAGATAACAATTCTGTAATCATTTACTCACCTTTATGGAAGTTCTTCTTCCACAGAACACAAAGGAAGAAAATGTGTTCTTTTTTTCTATACAGTTACAATGAACAGGCTTTAAATAAGCCAGCATGATATTATTATATCTAATTTCTAACTGCATCTTATTGATCTTTTTGTGAGCTATTCATCTGTGCATGTTTAATTTTTATGACCTTGAAATTTTTAATCAGTGTCATAACTTAATTTATCTGTAGGGGCTCCTGCTGATATTACCCACAGCACTGATGTACCAACATTCAAGCTTTCTTGAACGGTTAAATAAAACAGCGATTTCTCTCTCTCTCTCTCTCCCCCCATCTTGCTCTCTGTGTGGATGTGAGTAAGCCACCTCCTGCCAGTGATTGATAATGCCCCTCATTATTTGTGCCATTTCATCTTTGGCTCGACAGATTTTGGTAACATATAGCCCAACCTCTCCAATCATTTTGTCTGCTTAAACCCTCCAACTTTCTCAGATGTGCCTTCATCTAACCAACAACCGATGGATAGAAACAAGTCCTTGGCCCTTTTTTTTTTTTTTTTTTTCGGTAATCTGTAATTTGTAATTTGACTCGAATGTATGTTACAATATGGAAGAAAAGATCTGTTGCTACCTCTGTTTTATCTCAACTTAAAAAAGCATCATAAAAGTGGCCCACACAACGTTTCAGGTGTTCGTAAGTCGTACAGTAGCTTTGTGTGACCTAGAGCCCTGCGCGGGACTGTTTTCTTCATCCCACTCCCGCCCGCGCCCGCCGAATTTCTGACCATTACCGCCCGCTCCCGCAACGTATGTGTTACACTCCCGCCCGCTCCCGCAATATGTATGTCCACTCCCGCCCACACCCGCAAAACTCTGAGAATTTATTCCCGCACAATAATAGAGATGCATTGATTTTGTGTCTTCTCCCGTCCCGCAGGAAAAAACACGTATTTGTATTGCTATTATTAAAGAGATTCATGGGGTTGTTTGTTTCGTTTCCCTGGCCTGCATGTATTCTGACACACTGGTCAGGAAGATGAATAGTAGCCTGGCTGGGCTATCGGGGACATCTAAAACGCTTAGGCTACCTCCCGATCCCGCAGTGTTTTTTTTTTTAGCCGCCCATTCCCGCCCGCAGCAAAGTTCAAACCGCCCGCTCCCGCGAGATTTGCGTTGGGTCCCATGGGACCCGGCAGGACTCAATCCCAATGCAGCCCTCTAGTGTGACCGAAATTGTTACTCACTGAAAATCTTGACATCTTCCTTCATGAATGAATCATTCTTGTAAATCAGATCTTTATAATGAATCGGTTGGTCCAGTTTGGTCTTTTTTTGCGTTCTGTGGAAGAGAGTCGCGTTGGTTTGGAACAACATTAGGGTAGTGACAATATTATCATTTTTGGGTGAGCCTTCTTTTTGTGCTGTAGTACCTACCCGGCCCGCTAAACTTAATTCTTTCAAAATGGTCCAACCACTTGCTTATAGGCCTAATTATATTGTATTTTGCTGGAAATGGTATACTCTTGCAAAGCTAGCCAGTTGTATTGAGCCATTTTCAGCCTGATTGGCCTTTTTGTATTCAATAGGTCAAAATATAATTGAATGGCTACATTACGAAGCCTTTGGAGGATGGATGCCAGTTATTTGGTCACCTGCCATAGTTTTTCAAAGCCTCATTGTCAGCTTTGGGGAGTAACTCATTACAAAGGGTAATGGTAATAAATAAATAGTAATTCAAATGAAATACATTTTTCAGTAGCATGGTAATTCATCTTGTCCACTAATAAGCTACTCTTTCCAACAAGAAGCAGAGTAGCGTGACAAAACCCTTCACTACGTGGTATTGCGGTCACAGCTTTACAGACAAGCGAGCCGAAGCAATAATCAAACACATTCTGTTTCATGCACTGTATGGCCAATGTGGACACCTCCTTCAAATTAACAGGTTTTTATATTCCAGTACAGATCTGTGATAACAGATAGTTCTTCTGTGTTGTAGAAGAACTTGACTGGTCTGCACAAAGCCCAGACCTGAAACCTATTAAACACATTGAAATGAATTGGACCGCCGCAGATGACAAGCCAGACCCTGTCACTCACCATCACTGCCTGATCTCAATGATGCTCTTTAGTCTAAATGGGAGCAAATCCCTAACATCTAGTTGAAGGCCTTCCCAGGAGAACTAAAGCTTTTACAGCAGAAAAACGGAGGGATTAATGATTTTTTTTTTTCTTGCCTTGCTTTTGAAATTAAATGTTCAAAGACACAAGAGTATCAGTGAGGTCAGGCACTGATGTTTGGTGTTGGAATCTGCCTCACTGTTCCAGGGTATCCCAAAGGTGTTCAATAGAGTTTCAGGTCTGGGCTTTTTTTTGAGAGAGAGAGAGAGAGTAGCTTGACTGTAGTTGACCTACTTTAAATTATAAGTAGATTTGGTAGCTGTAGTTTCAAAGTGGATTCCCCAGCAGTGCACATTATGGTGATCTGTTATAAACAATATTCAATATTTTCTATTAAAACTTTTGCTTTAAAAGCGACAATTGGCCTATAATATAATTTATTTACAAGTCTTTCTTTCTTCAATTTTTACGTTTAAAATAGAGCTCTGCATAATCCCACCATTTTTCTTTTCATGTGTACAAAGCTGCAGAGAAAACTGTGATGAATAATTTTAGTGAGAAGCTCTGGCATATCTATTATAAACAGAGAACTCGAAAGGCCCTGGAGCATGACTTCATTCACCTGGGAAAAAGACCAAGGCAGCACTCTTATACAGAGCTGCTGTTTTACAAAATCCCATTTCTTGCTGTATTAGTCAGTCCTTTTCTGTAACTTTATAGGCTTACCAAAAACGCCCTTAATATTCCCATTTTTACGATGATGGAGCGATCAGTCCTGGTGAGAAAAAAAGGCACATGACTAATTCCTCCTATTTAGGCCTGATTAAATTAACTATTTGTGCTGAAGGTTCTAACTAGCTGCATTCTGGCTGATCATGTTGTGAAATGCATATGGAAATAATTCTATGCATGATACTGATTTGTTAATGTATGTAGTGCATTACTCATTTTCTCATTTCTCATAATGTGCTAATGCAGTTAAACATGGTCTTTGGCTTAAGGATGCTGAGGACCCCAATCATTACTCCTAGAAAGTGAAGCCTTTTAAAGGAAGTGCAGACTCAGCGAGTGTGACTAAATGACTTTAAAAAGATTACAGTACAGTCAGTGGATGAGAATGAATCAGTGTAAGGTGCCCGGGTCAGTCGTGTTAAAGAGTTACTGGAAATCAGGATGCACAACAGCTTGAGTTATTTTTTCTTCTGGATGTTGGATTATATCTGATGCATACTGTATGTATTTGTGCTTGATGTCAGACTTGTGAAATTTATGGATGGGTAAAAATCACTAATATTGACCAAAATTCTAAGATTTACTAATACGATCTACAGTCATAACAGATATATATCACAAATATTAAAGACACAACAATAACAAAATATATAATTTACTTACCCTCATGTCATTTCAAACCTGTATGACTTCTGTGACTGAAAAAAAACAACAACATTTTTTCATTGTAAGGATGATGAAACATATTCTCTATTCAGATCTTCATTTGAATGACATGAGGGTAAGTAAATGATGACAGCATTTTTATTTTGGGGTTAACAATCCCTTGCAATTTTACATAGGAAATGAGTAATATGTTTGGAGTAGCCTACAAGTTTGTTTTTGATGACATCAGGGGAAATAAATGATAATCCACAGCTAAGCTGTCTGGAATTCATTGTCTTAATGCAGTCTGATATTTACCACTGTTCAGCAAATAATATCCGGAAATAACTTCATGAAGCAAAGAAATAGTTGCCTTCAAGGAGAAAATATTTCTAGGGATGTTATAAGTGATATGCACCCAAATAAAACTGCTGAACACATTGTAAAATGAATTCTTATAGACCAAGATTATAGTATTAGCTAACGGAGTGGAATGCATGTCACAAGGCCCGAAACCACAGTTCTTAGCCCATTTTATTGGGCATAGTTCTCATTAGAGCAGCTCTTTAAATGGCCATTTTCATGTGACCCAAATTGCTGACGGGGCTGTACCATAATGGCCCATTTGGATGAAAACTAATGAGAAAAAAAATGCAATAGCCATAGATTATCTGTCAGATGCTTGTTGCCAATCCATCATCAGGTTACGTGAAATTTTAGTTCAGTGTCGAAATTTGAAGGTTCACTTTGGGTGGAAAATATCGTATTCCTGGTCTCTTTATTAAAGCAGTTGGAGCATGTGGCACATGTGAAGTGGGTGAGCTTTAGTCCCTGCCAGGCTTGACTGCTCACATTGCATTATGTTTTTAGAGCTGACTTTCAGGCTCCAGTGCCATGATAAATTGTTAACATTTTCTTTGATAGGTGAAGGGAAGACCCCTGGTATCGGGCTAACTTGGTTCTTTCAAACAGGAATAACCTCACCGGCTACATATCCGCCTGGTTAAGTGTCATTTCAGCTGGAATTGAACATGGTGGTAAAAAGGGTATTTCTGTTGAAAGTGTTTTGCACATACTGAGCACACAAGAACCGATAGAAATTCATTTGGTATTGAAAAAAAAAATGTATGTGGATGTCGATGATCTCAAAAATGAACTTTATTACAGCATAGTAATTATTTTTAATCGCTTTATTACACCTGAAAAGATGGCCTGCTGTATGGTATTGTGTACTGTGGTAAGGTTTGCAATCTGCAGTTTGGCCTAGCAAAAGTAACCCGTTATTCATGATGTATAATTTGGATTTGTGCATGCTCCTGCTTGTAATTATCATACTACGCTGCATTGTTTCCATAGAAATTATTTTCTTCGTAGAGCAGCTCATATCTGTGACGGACAGAATCCAGTGCGTGTGAAATTGTGGCGGTAAATCCAAAGGGACAAATACTTCTATAAGAGTGAAACTGGCTCTGAAACTTCTCCTCCTGAGTCTTTACCTAGTTACAGTGGTAAACAGCTGCTGCTGGTGCTCATGGCGGACCCACATTGATAACGCAAATGTACCACAGTTTAGATCCAAACAATACAGTTTTAGAAAAATACAAATTCCAATAAACCAGATGGAACTGGATAAATATTCTAAATGTTCTGATCCAATCTGACTTCTGACCTATAATGCTGCCGGAATCATAATCATACACTGTTCGTTCGTTGGCCAGAGGAGAACTGGCCCCGACTGAGCCTGGGTTCTCCCAAGTTTTTTTTTTTTTCCATTCTGTCACCTTGATGGAGTTTTGGTTTCTTGCCACTGTTGCCTTGGCTTTTGGCTTGCTTAGTTGGGGACATTTAATATTCAACAATATTATTGATCTGCCTTACTTAAAGGCAGGGTAGGCAGGTTTTTTCAAAAAAACTTTTTCCCAAATTTGTTTAAACTGTCTTTATATACCAATACATAATTAAAATGTAAGTACTTTGAAAAGGAGAGTATAAAAATCGAGTGTCTGTAGTCCTCTCAGGGCTGCAATAAACACAGCTACTTATTTCCATTCGGAACGAATGAAATGATTGGCTGGGCGACTGTCACTCGCCCTCGCTACCATGGCTACCACCCCGCGGCTACAGGAGCTGCCCACATGCGCGCACCCGTTTGACTCGAGGAGGCGAAGAGGCACGGAAGCTAGGAAGAATCACAATTATGGCAGAGAAAGAGCAGTCAAAATTCCCAGTACCTGCATATACAGTCAGCGAAGGCAAACAAGGCAAAAAAAGGAAGACAGTATTCGAAAAGGCGATGACCAAAAAGTCTTTGGATAAAGCAACAAGTCAGACGAGTCAATATAGTGTAGTCCTCATCAGAGCCAACAGTGCTTTCATCATGGAAGCTCTTACATGCAAAACACCGTATATGTTATGAATCTTACACGAAATGCAACCTGTTTTTAGCTTTGCCTTATGTTACTAGTTTAGTTGTTTAGTTACTAGTTACCGAATCAAACTCAATATATTTTAAACTTTACCAGTATCGATATGCTAGCTTGATAGTGAGTACTAACAGCCATGTTAGTTGTTTATATTCATAATGATAAAGTTAGGTATTTTATTACATGACATGACATGATGTCACTACATGCACTGCGCTCCTCTCCGCTCGGCGCTGGCAAACGCGTCCTCCTCCAGCTGAGCGGTCGGCATCGCGCGTTCATGTGTTTTGGGGGCGTGGCTTTGGAAGGAGCCCAGAAGGGAGGGGGTGGGAGTGAATGGAATAAGTAGCTGTGTTTATTGCAGCCCTGAGTGGACTACAGACACTCGATTTTTATACTCTCTTTTTCAGAGTACTTAAATTTTAATTATGTATTGGTATATAAAGACAGTTTAAACAAATTTGGGAAAATGTTTGTTTAGACGAAACCTGCCTACCCTGCCTTTAAGGTGGACGATGATGCAATTTTCTTTTAGAAACAAACTTTGTTGTATTATTTTCATGTTATCACTGTGAAGCTGCTTTAATACAATCTGTATTGTAAAAAGCGGTATATAAATAAAGTTGACTTGACTTGAAAGGTGACTTTTAAAAGATAAGAAATGGGCAGAATCAAACTATTTGGACCAAGCAATCGAACCAAGAGTGAAAACAACCTAATAGTTACGGCTTACTAAATGTCAGCATGTCCTTTCACAGTCTTTTCCTTTAGTTTCAGTCCTTTGAGTTTAATTAATACTGGATTCTACGGTGTCTAAGGCTCGACACAGTTGTAGAGTGCTGTTAACAGTAGCCTAGATGCTCAAGACAGTACTCAATACCTCAGGTGACACCTGAATTAAGCCAACAAAACTGCCTTTTCATACAGTTCTTATTTTAGCAAAGCACAGCTATGTACTTTGAGTGATAAACCCTTCAAATGTGTGCGGTTGCAGGTCTTGGGAGAGTCAGGCCCACTTTATCCAGTTTAAAAATGTGATTTGCCTTCCAGGCACTGATGTACGGGCTGGCGGGTGAAAAGGTTAATTTCATTGCCCTGCTGGATTAACAATTTTCAGATTTAATGGGGAGAGAGGACAAAAGGAAGCGAATGAAAACTTGACTTTTGGTGACCTTTAATAGACATGGGAGCCATAGCTAGCCGCAGGACTGGGCCAACATTTCCAGAACGGCACCCACAGGTGGATGATTTTGAACTGGGTCTGCTTTTTACATTTATAACTCTATAGAGCTGCTCCCTAATAGTCGACTAAACATTAGTCGGTTAATCGCAGAAAAAAAAAAAAACTTTCACAGTTCACACAGTCCGTGTGGGACAGATCGTTAACGGCGGGTCCTGGTGGTAATTACAGTATGTCGGGTTGGAAATCCAAATGTTCGCCTGTCATTCATCGACCTCAAATATGGCTTATCATTTGAAACATGTAAGTAGTAGTAACATTAGTTGGTTACTCGTTATAACGTTAACCTAGATAAATGTGCGCTATTATTAGGCGCATCTCCAAATGTTTGTGCAGAGTGTGGAAGCTAAATATAGTGCGCTACTGGATGACATGGAGGCGATCACTTGCATTTTTCGCTGATAACAGCGGAAGCAACTTAAAATGCAACATTTTTGGTCATATAGATAAGAGTAATAATTATTCAAAACTGAAACTTTGATTTGTGTAAACTCACAATAACAACAAAATGTTGTGCTTTTGTAAAATAAACAAAATAAACAGGATGCGCTTTCTGCCGTCTCGGTTTCCATGACAAAAAAGAACCGTGCCTCACAGACATGAGAAATATATCGATAGAAAGCTTGAAATGTCTACTTTTAAATGAACCACTTCACAAATCGATTCAGCATACCAGTAAACAAGTACTCTCTGATTAACCTGTAAGAAAGGTGCATTTCTCTCTATAGGCGCGTTCACTATACTGCAAAGATGGCGAGTCTGCATCATCAACTTTGCAGCTGACACTGACTCATAAATGTCTCCTTGCTGTTTTTCCGACACGTTTATAATCATTACTTTTGCCGGTGCTTTGCGGCAAGCTTTGTATAGGCTATTGTAGTGGGATTAATTAGATAAGATTAATTATGTTACTAACCATGAAAATCTGAACTTAGATTTTCATCTTATGATAAACTTTTTATTACACTTCCCATTTTCTATATCTGATGGTGACTAACTTTCCATTCCAGATCTAACAATAAAACAGGATAACTTTTACTTCCTTTTATTTAGGATGTAGCCACCAGACGAACTTTCGATATGATCTAACCCTCTAACAAACTTTTGACTCAATGTAACCTTGGTCGAATGGAACTTTGAAAAAGGACTCAATGTCCTGTTTATTTTGACTGTATTGTGAAATGATTGACTGAAATATTAACCCCTTACAATGTTTTTGATATTTTGCTGATGTAGCTAACAAAGGGTAATGACAGGGGGGGGCTTGCTTTAAACAATTTAACCAATCATATTGATAGCGCATGACATGTTAGTCATGATGATTCTATTTTGATGCGTCTGGCTTTACCCTATAAAGCCTATTGTATTCTTATGTTGGGCCGAGAATCTCTGAGTATTGCTCGAGAACTCCCGGCCGTTTTGAATAAACCATCTGAGGGACATTTACTGAAGTCTGTCTCATTTGTTTAAGAAGTTAGGTTAGTGGACTCAGCCAGTTGTCGACTGAAGACGCAAGAGCTGGAGTATAAAGGTTATTAAGTGTCGATTTGTAGACGCTCCGTGTCGATGAGTAGACGCAACAGCTTTATTTATTAAGTGTCGATTAGTAGACGCTCTGTGTCGATGAGTAGACGCAACAGTTTTATTCTAGATAGTCAGATTTAGGAAAAATCCACCACACTATACATTACGCCTATTTAAAAGGCTTATTATGGTTTGATGTTGACCCCAGTACATATTTAAGTAATTAAATTAGTATAAACGTGTGATTAGTCGACTAATGGTGAAAAATGAACGACTGCTAGTTGACTAGAAAAATCTTTAGTCAAGGACAGTCCTAATAGTGTGTGTTATTATTCATGAAGGCAGGTTAGGTAACACAGTGATTTACTTAATTTATGGCTCTGATAAGAAGAGTTTTTGGAAAAGTTAAAGTGGAACTAGCATGAATGTATCGTTATCTTTCATTGCTCCTGTGTTTTAGAGATCAATGGAAAATATGATGAAAGGAAAAAAAAAAAAGGTCATATACTGCATGCCAGAATCGTTTCTCATTAATTTTTTGTTCAAACTGTGATTTTTACATGCAGCAGGGGAGCTGAAATTATATTTTATGATACAAATCTGTGAAACTTGGCATGGTTTTAACTTATTTATATTCTCAGGCATCAAACAACACAGTGGCGAGAAGTTTACTTTGTATTTCATAGCTGTGCTCATGTCTGCTTCCCCAGTAGGGTTCTGTCTTGGGCAGGGAAGTTCTGCAGTGTGAGTAATTTTCTTTTGTCCTGAAGGGCCAAACAGAAGTCAACACTATGTCCCACTGCAGCCATCATCTTGAAAATTTAAAAGGTTGGAATTATTAATGCCTGCACAAACACTGACTGTTTTAAACATCCTCTTAATGAGGGCCAGTTAAAAGTTCAAAGCATTAGAACCGAAGGATAAACATTTATGAACCAACAGACAATCAGAAATGAATGAAGATATTAAAATCACACAAGAACGATCCCAGTGTGTGAGTGCTTAATATAGATAAGAATACAAATGTTTTTGTGTGTGCGTGTGTGTCGCTCAAAGCTCAATTTGTTGAAGATGAATTACTGTAGCTGCCCTAATTTTCTCTCAGTATCTGAATCCGACTGGTGAATTGTGCTGGACGATTAAGTAATTGCCCAAGTTAAGAGTGAAAATCTTCTCGTCTTTATTGTAGGACATTGTTTCTCCATAATGGTTGCTGGTCTGTTTTAGTTTAGCAAGAATAGCATAGTTAAGAGATTTGACACATTTTAAAGGGGAGGATGTTGTATGTTGCTGGTGATGTCAAAGACTTCAAATTGCTTGATGCTTACTTAATTAGGCAGATATCAACTGATATGAGAGATTTAGTTTTAAAGTGAATCGATAAAAGTACATTTTTCATACGTTTTATTCACATTTTAGATTTTTCATGTACATAATGTTGTGGTGTCTACATTCATTTATAGCATGAAGTGCTTGAAAAACAAACTGGTTTAAGTAATACCACACTTAATCATATCTTGTGGTGCTCAGATGTGCCCGTGATGATAGTGTCATAGCAGTCATTTAGTGTAATATTTTGTGTAATGGGGCTTTGCTTTAAAGCTTCTATATAAGTGTTCGAAACTGTGAGGGTTTGAGGGAAACTATTAGCCTGGAGCAGACAGCTAGTATTGATGGTTCTGTTTGGCTGCTATGCTCTCTAACATGGCTGGAAACCATCCTTTTTGCCTGGAGAGCCTTCCAACCCCTATATTTCACCCACAGATGTAGCTATATAACGCAATGAATACCAATAAGCTTTCTGAGCATAACCTGTTCGGGTATATGGGTAGATATAATTTGTTATTCAAATTGAATGCTTTGATTTAATTGTGTTCATAAGTATGCCATTAAAACAAGCTTCGAAATGATGATTGATTTTGATAGGACCTCATTAGAGCTATAACGATTAGGGTCATTATAACCTTGTGTTGTGGTGATTGAGCAGCAGTGTTATGTTTCATTGAATTGACATCCCTCTCTGATACCATGATACGTGAGGACCGATGATTTTAATAGGCCGGAAAAGATGGATGGACAGTTGAAACATTGTGGATTAAATATTGTGTTATTTGAAATAGTTACATCAGTTTCCCATACAAAGAAAATTTCCTAGAACTGGACACATTGCTGTTGCTGTTGCATCAACGGCCAATGAGCTTGCTGATATATATATATATATATATACACTCTAAAAAATACTGGGTTGTTTTAACCCAATGTTGGCTCAAATATGGACTAACCCAACGTTGGGTTAAAAATGCAATGTAAAGATGGACAAACCCAGCCGTTGGGTTACATTTTTAATGTAACCAATGCAATTTGTCAATTTTTTTATTGCATTTTTGTCCATTTTTGATTTTGTCCAAAATGCAATTTGTCCATTTTTAAACTGCATTTTTTAACCCAACGTTGGGTTAGTCCATATTTGACCCAACATTGGGTTAAAACAACCCAGCATTTTTTAGAGTGTGTATATATAGCATATGTTGTGTTCCTCACAGATTTTTCTATGTTGTTATTTATAGCTACATTTATGTCTGTAGCAACTACACCATGTACCCAAGATTGTAATCATAGATATGTAGCCTATAAGTGAACATAAAGATTTTATAAGTAAAATTTGATATTTTAGAGCATGGCAGATTTTCTTTCTAATACAGGTTAAGCTTGGTTTCAAATTCAGTGATGTAAACTGAGGATTTTGATGCTGGCGTTCACTAAGACCTTCAAACTATGTGCTATCTTTGTGTCCTTCGTCGTGTGGTCTGTTAATCTGGAGTTTTTTTTTAAACACGTCACTGGAGGCCACAAAGCGATTGCTGTGCAGCATTTTCCTCAGACATCTGTTCCACGGCCACTCCTGTGGGGAGGCATTGCCACGGCTTTGAAGTGCTGGAGCTGTGATGTTAGATTTGTGCTTGTCTCACACTTTGTGGAGGGAGTCCAAACTCTCCTTACTTTAAAAAGCCCCAGAACACTGAACTTTTACTTTCCTTCTTTCTTTTCTTCTTCTTCTTCTTCTTCTTCTTCTTTTTTTTTTTTTAACTGCTGTCTTAACTGATCTAACTTTTCTTTTGATGATCTTGAGTGTTCAGTAATCAGAATCCCCGTGTAAGACCTGTTCGCTGGCTTTTAATATTAAGATGGAATTCCAATTGCACTGAAGGTGATGCTTATTAATTTTGTTTTGAACATTTGGAGCTTAAAACTCAGTGCTCAAAAACAGTAGGTGCATTAGGTGTAACTGAACGGCAGGTAGGGTCCAAAATCGACATTTCCCAAGTGCTTAAATTGGCTTGCGCAGTTAGGTGGATTTAGCATTTTCTGACGTTTCACAGTGGACGAGAAACTTTTGAAAAACGCTTGAAGGGAGGATTTTCAGAAAGGTTGAAACTAAAAGATGAAGCTGTGCCGACTATTTTGGATCCGACAGTGATGTCCAACGCATTCTCATCCTAGGGTGTCATATACTGACGCTTTTGACATTTCGTCTACATCCAACGCACATGGCACCCTTTAGCGTCAATATGACACGCACAGAGCTTTGTTCGGTTATGGGTAGGTTTAGGTCTGGGGTAGGGTTAGGGTTAGACCGCTAGGAGGCGCCTTCTGGCCCATATCTATCTGCGTCTCATATTGACGCTAAAGGGTGCCATGTGCGTTGGATGTAGACGAAATGTCAAAAGCGTATATGTATATGTATATGTATATGTATATGTATATGTATATCTATATGTATATGTATATGTATATGACGCCTTGGGATGAGATCGGGCTGTAATGTCGCACTACACATTTGTGAGTAACTATTTTATTAGTGGTCACTATTGCTTTGTCTGCTATTACAGATCGTTTGATTTACTGCGTATTTATGCATTTTTAAATTGATATTATATTCAGAAAGCGATCAAAGAACACTCTATAATGGCTGGAGCTGTTGATCAGACTGCAGGAGTTTATCTGGACACTTGCCAAAACTCCCATTATAATCAGATACACTGGACAATAAACCACTTGCTATATTTACATCATGTTTGCATTGTTATTTATGATTAAAGCATTCGTGAGAGTGCACAAATCGCGTTGCAATGACGAGATCATTGCATTCACGTGATCAACAGACTGTCATCGGCTACAATAAACAATATATCACAGTTACATTTACCTCAGAAAAGCCATTTAATGTCCATAAACTCATTAGTCAGCCAAAAAAAGGAACTCTGAAGTGGAACATTTTGCTAAATAATTGCACTATAATGCATAAACTCACTATGCAGTATCTCAAAACACATTTGTTCACTAGGCTTTTCCTTGATTTATTTTATTGTTGTATTTTTTTTATTATCTTATTTCTATCACAGTATGTGTGTATGCGTTTCTCTTCTGTGAATGCACTCATGTATATCTCTTCTGTAAAGCACTTTGTAAACACTGTTTTTAAAAGATGCTATAAAGCTTTAATTTCTTGCTTATTCTTTGTATCTTTACTTATGTTCTTTCATATTTAATAAATTCATTGTTTTTACAACAGCCACCATTTAAATGTTAATATTTCAAAAAATATAATTGTCATTAAAAAAGCATTATTATAATGTTATATTATTATAAAAACGTGTCATTTAAAAGTAGTAGCCTATCAAAACCATTTCATTTTAACCTTTAATATTGTAGTAAAGTACCAATATGTTCCCTGTATAGTTTACAGCATTAGTTGAAAATTTTCATCTATTGGAAAATTTGGCGTGTACTGAATCAAAATTGAATTTATTCAAAATCAGACTTGAATCAAATCACAAGCTTGTGAATCAAAATCGAAGTAAATCATGAAATTTGTGTCAATACCCAGCCCTAGTTTTAAGTTGAAAGATAGTTTGACTCTTGTTGATTTACGTGATTCAAACTAGTTAAAACAAAGACCACCTACTAAAAGACATCAGACAAGAAAAGCATTATTTTTGTACCCTGACTGCAGGCCTTCGGGTCCATCAAATTGATTGTCCTAAATTTGTTAGAGCTTCCTATTCAGTTCAGTGGCCTTTTAAAGATGCATATAGTATGCTTGCTCACCTTCTCCCTTTAAAGTAACATTTACTAAGGAATTATATTTATTAAGAAAGAGCTTCCTGCATGTTTACAAATGTTCCGATACCGCCGATCATCTGTTTTGTTTCTAAGTGTCTGGCCCTGTTTGGCTGGTGGTTAACCAAAGCAAACTTGAAATCTGTAATCAAAGGCATAGCAAAAATGACGTCTGCATAGCTGTCTACTGAGAGCATTGAATGAAGTGAATTGTTTTTTTTTCCCCCGTCAAGAATAAACAGGTCATGTATTCTATCCAACTGTCCGTCAAAGGTTTCCTATTGTGACTTTGAAGATGTTTCAGTCGAGTGCAGCGGCGTCGGGTTTGGTTGGTTTGGAACGTTCATAAGGGGGGATGTTTGTTTGTTTGTTGCTGCTGTAGAGTACAACAGGGTTCCCGAATAAAATCTCATTCATTTTCTCCATAGAGAAATAGATTTTCAGTGTTTAAACCTTTCAAGGCTGATCTACAAGGCTGAGTTATTAGTAATATGTATTATTCGTAATAAACGTAAATTATTTAATTGAGTCCCGTCCTATAGAGTCTCAAACTGCACTACACTTTAAAAGTTTGGGGTTGGTATGAATTTTAATAGTAATGTTTTTGAAAGAAGTTTCTTATACATTTATTTGATCAAAGAGACAGTAATATTGTGAAATGTTATTACAATTTAAAACAACTGTTTTTGATTTTAATATATTTTAAAGTTGCCATTGCTCCAGTACTAAGTGTCATAACCCCTTTAATAGTCACAGGATAGGATAATAGGATTCAGAAAACAAAAAATTTTAAGGATGAAAAAAATATTTTATAACATTAAATCTTTAGTCAATAAGTCTTTTGATCAATGTAATCCTTGATAAATAAAAATACAAATTTCTTTAAAAAAAACATCTATATCAGTCTATCTGTCTGTCTATGTCTAGCTATATTATTATATTATGTCTCTCTCTCTATATATTTTTTATCGACATAAGTTTCATATTGTTACCATTGTTATTGTAATACTTCTGTTATCAAGGAAGCCGAAAAGTGTGGTCACTGTTGAGCTCCATTAATTTATTTTAAAATATAATATTTTAATTATTTATTAAAGGAACACTCCACCGTTTTTTGAAATAGGGCTTATTCACTTTCTTTCCTACATTTAGATAGGTGGGCAAATGCATTTTTGTCTCAGTGCATGCATTGTTTTAGTTTGACAGGGTCGGCGCTAGCTTAGCTTAGCATAATGAATGGAGTCCTTTGTTGCCAGCTAGCATGTCCTGAGTAAAAGTGATATAAAAAAAAAAACCCCACCTAATTTCTTCTTGTGGCCTGCGTATTCACAACAAGTACAAATAGCGATGCAGATTAACACTAGGCGATTTCCTAGGCAGATATTGACTTATATATTAAGGACTATATTAGGGGGGAGCACAGGCGAAACACTGCTACTTGGGCGTGATATCTCTGCGCCCAAGTAGCAGTGCTTTGCCTGTGCTTCCCCCTAATATAGTCCCAAGTCAATATCTGCATAGGAAATCACCTAGTGTTAATCTGCATCGCTATTTGTACTTGTTGTGAATACGCAGGCCACAAGAAGTAATTAGGTGGGTTTTTTTTTTTTTTCATATCACTTTTACTCAGGACATGCTAGCTGGCAACAAAGGATTCCATTCATTATGCTAGGCTAAGCTAGCGCCGACCCTGTCAAACTAAAACAATGCATGCACTGAGACAAAAATGCATTTGCCCACCTATCTAAATGTAGGAAAGAAAGTGAATAAGCCCTATTTCAAAAAACAGTGGAGTGTTCCTTTAAGTTGATTTGTTTTTTTTCACTCTAGACCATAATGGCTTGTCATATCACCAACAAATGAAAGTATTCATAAGTACAATAATGTGAGATCAGTATGGTTCATTTTGACAGGTTAGACAAAGGTAACAGCAATTTAGTGCAAAGTATAGGTGCATTTATGGCATTGTGGATCTTCTTATTCCCTCTTGCATTGCCTCATTTGCCTAATTGCTTAATTTGCCTATTACTGTATTATATTAGCCTGGCACTATCACAGCACTTTTTCAAAACTAACACTCGCGAAACCCTTATAATGAACCACCTATGACCCACTTGGGCTGCTTTATTATCTCTTTGTACTTATAAATGAGGAATATTTGCAATTTTTTTTTACATAATATATATGTGACTGCTTAATTAGTAAATGCCGAGTGGTGTGTTTTCAGCTGAACTCACAGTTAGCAGTGCAGCACAACAAACAAATCAAATTTGAAATCTGCCATCAACATCGGGAATAGCAACAACGCAGCTGTGGAAGTAAAAGAGATGACCACCAATAGTAGGAAAGCACATTTAAAATTCCTTACTGGGAACTACACAGCTTTTTGATATTTGCAGGATATGTCAATATCATCCACTCTCAACATCAACACAGTGGTCACCTCAGCTCTCTGGCTCAACACAGTTTTCATTTAGTGTGACCGCTTTGTTGTGTAATGGGATCAGAACCAGTTTTCTGTCCAAAAGCTTTCTGACATCTGTCTGAGAGCGAGGCTGCTGGCACTTTTAGTCCAATGAGAACCGTAGTGTTTCTAAAAAAGCCTTTTTCTCAGAGGTAAACTTGTGAATTATTAAACAAGGGCTTGGGCTAGGGGAAGCCTGAGGTAATCTGCCAGTTGCAAATGTGAATATCAGAGCTTTCCATCACATATGGAGAGCCTGCTGGTATAGAATCTGACCGCCACTGGGTGTTTAGAGAATGATAAATGATTCTTTACCTCCTAGAAAAGGTGTTACAACAGAATTACATTTTTAAAATGTGACAGGGATCTATGCCTTTGTCCTTGGGTTGTTTACAGCTGATTAGTCAATCATGTATTATACAATATACAATAAAAAAATCATTTCATAAACATAGTATACATTTCCTTTGTCGTTAAAACAATATTTTTAAACCTAATGAACTGATTCAGAAAGAAAAAGTAATCTAATATGGCAAAATTTATTTGATTCTGATTGATTTGTCCATTTTATCATTAGTTATAATGTCTTTTCTGCCATATGCAGTTCAGTTGCTATTTATTTAGCAAATATAATATTCAAACTGTTTTTAAGACAACATGTAAATGATTTCATTCTGTAAGGGATAGGGCCATTCATTAGGATTCATTAAAAGGGCCAACTCAAAAGAGTAATTTGTCAATCATACTATACTTGTACTGTATGTTTTTAATTCACTTGAGTGAATGAGTTCATAAGAATCATGAATGTTATTGCATGCATCACTCAAGGACTTATACTGTAGGCAAGACAAATTTAAAGTGTAAAAACAATGAGATGGATATCGTTCTTTAGGTACAAGGAGGATTTTTTATTTATTTTTTGGTGGAAGTTTGATACGTCAAGTCTTTCACTGCCTTTCAAAATTTCAACTTCTAACTCTGTCTTTTTTTTCTTTTCTCCCACAGGCATGAAAGTGAGGGCTTGTGTGTCTCAAATGTCAGGTAGGTTAGGAGAGGACACCCTCTCTGTGGATCTTGGCTCATCTGCTGTCACCATGATGCTTGTAGTAGATGCTCGGAGAACTGCATTTCTCATTGCCATGTCAAACTATGCGATGCACGTTATTTAACAGACATGTCATTTCCATGACTGAGTCATGCATCTTTGTTCACATTTTCCGTGCCGTGTCTCAGACCCGCATTAGCTTCTTGGATGGACATCCTCATTGTCCCCATCACAGACTTGTAATCTGTTTCCCTCATTGGGGATTTGTAGGAAACACTGACAATTTTTATTTATTTATTTATTTTTACTTTTTCTAGGGCTGCTGATTTTTGGATTATGTGGATTATTTTTAAGCTTTTCAATTTACGTTCAAGGGCATTGTGTAATCAGGGATGTACCTTTGAATGCTTTCAGTATCGCCTTAGGTATTTAGTGATTTATTTCCAACAATTTTTTTTTTTTGTGCCATGGCCAGTTTTATCTACACCACTTCATAAAATAGCTTATGGCAGTGATATAAAGATGTATAAAAAGTGGCAATGGTATTTATTTTTTATTAAAATTAAATTAATCTGTCCTGTTAAAATTAAAGGTAACAATAGGGCAGATTAAGAATTTAAAGCAGGTAAAGTGCAAATTGTAACCTCTAGACTAACAAGATATTTTATTTGTTTATTTATTTATTATTAATCCTGTATAGTTGAGGTATGTCACAGGTTCGTTCAAGCATTTCAGTTTGTCAGCAAGAATAATTAATGAGCTTAATGATGTTTTGATTTTGAAATGTTTTGAAATTTAAAAAAATCCGTTTTGATTTTGAAATGAACAAATACTCTACTATGATCCTGATTTCTTTATCTATACCTTACATAGACTTTATCGATACTGTAAAAGTATTTGTGCATAATCTAATTATTATTCATAAACTAAGCCTTCGGATTTCATGACGTCACAACCAGCATGTCTTTTTTCATAAATAAATCGCACATACTGTACAGTAAAACATCAAAACCTTAAACTTTGAGAGACCTTTACATCATATTGAGATTGCTGATTTATTGCCCAAGTGGCAAAAATAAGATGTATGTCCGTACTATCTGTCTACTTGACACTTCAGTGAGACATTGTGGATGTTTTTTCATCAGTTTAGAGGCGGGGATCTCTACATCATTGTGATAGATTCTCTTAAAGGACAGGTCTTCAGAACACATCTTTATTAGTAACAATTTGTGGGCACCGCTGTATTGCGACACAAGTTAAAATGGAAAGACAACTTATTACTTGTAGTATCCATTCGGTTGAACATTTATGGGTGTTTCAGCACTAGGTTATTAACAGGCTTAATTAGATCCTCCCTCAGCGCTGCAATGTTGTAGCGTGCGAATCAATGTACCTCAACGCTTCCTTTCGGCTTGGGGTGGCATTGGATTAGATGGAGCAAGGAAATCCTCAGGGACTCCTCCATGCATTCAGCAAGTCCTCCTCAACACTCATAGCATTTTGTGAGCCACTGAAATGGGCTTGTTCGGGGTTTGCTGTTGATCCCAGATTTCATCAGCCAGTGAAATTCTAATTGAGTGCTGGAGAGGAAATTGTTGCAAAAGAAGCTCAGGCTGCTTATCAAAGCGAGAAGCTCCCCTAAGAAGCATTCCTGAAGGAACATCGGACTTGTGCAACCGCATTAAACATGATAACACACAACAGTTGTCAGTAATTTGCTAATTATCTGGCTGCGGATTGATGACACTTATTAGTTTTAGGGTAAAGTGCTGTAAGGGATCGAGGGTGAATGATCATAATCGGGGAAGATCGCTGTGTATTTTCTGTTAGGCAAGCACACCATGCAGTTTTATAGAAAGAGGAAAGCCTTGTTGTCTTAGCCTTTTGCCTGAATGAAAACTAAAGACCCTGTGTTGACAGTGTCTTGGCTCAGTGTTCTTCTCCCAGATCTGTCTTATTAACATGCTAAACTTGATAAGATTGTTGAATTGGAAAAGCAAGTCAGATTTGAATAAGTTCTTTCCTGTGTCGGTGTGAATGAAGCAGATGTATAATTTGGCAGTAGAGACCAAGGACTTTTGGAAGAAATGTTAGTGTGTTGTGTTATAATGGGCCAATAAATCAGCCAATCTTTGGTCATTTTGAGATGATTCACATCAGCTGATAAGCTTATCCATTTAGCCGATTTCAGTTCTAAGCTCTACTGACAGCTTTATCAACAAATTAGAAACCGTTTTATATTTTATTTTAGTAAATATATGGAAAAATAATACATATTTGAATATATTACTGTAAAAAAATGAAATAAAATGGAAAACAGAAATGAACTGGAAGTCAATCCACTGTTTACGAAAAGGACTAATATTGTAATGTTTTATGTTCACCACTGCTGCATTTATTTGATCAATGCAGTAAAAACAGTATTATTGTAAAACTGTATTCTTTTTTTATATATATTTTAAAATGTATTTTATTCCTGTGATGGCAACCCTGAATCCTTGAAAAAATAATTATAATATGCTGATTTGGTGCATTTCTTCTTATTATTAATGGTAAGAACAGTGTAATAAATATTTGTGGAAACTGTGATACATTTTTATGCTATCATGCTTTTAGTTTTAAGCAGCAACAGTTCTACTATCACTGGAATTGGGGACAAACACTTAGTAGAGACAATGGGAATTTCACTTACAGTAAAGCTCTCTTCTTCGATATCAAAGCTTTAAGCCATACTCAATTGAGTGCACCAGCATATCGCTCATATCTCTCCCTTATCTGGACGTTTTTAAGTCCCCCTCAGTCAGACTTTGATGTTGAGGTTGATAAATGGATGCTGGCAGTTGAGTCAGATATCAGTGTTATTTCAGCCACTGTTTTAATGTCGTCAAACACTCTCATCAGTTTCAAACCAGAAAACATGTTGAGCCTTTCTAGGACAAAATGACAGTTTGAGCAACAGCGAAGGACGTTATCCTTCTATTCTAGGGGCCGTTTATGTGTTTTGTCCATTCATTTTTCATGATTCATTCAGGGAATTTGATAAATATTTCAAGCTCTCATTTTACTGTGTATATGTATATACACAGTATATAAAAATGTGTAGTAGTGACTGAAATACTTCTAAGGAGAAAACACCCTTCAGGTCATATCAGTCTTTAATCTTTTCGAACGCCTCATTTATCGTGGGTAACTTGAGAGAAAACTCGTGAAGTATAGTATAATATTTAAATTTCAGTGACTCATCAGAGTGGAGTGAAATGTCACCTCTTACGGTTTTCTTTATTCAACTTGCCACGAACCAAAATATGTCACTGCTGCAAGTCGCATACATCAGCATGACATCAGCAAGCCTCTGCTTTCCACTGAGCGGCCCTGTACAATACACATTGTTCCTTGTAGACAAGGACGTGTGTGTGTGTGTGTGTGTGTGAGAGAGAGCCTGTATAGCTGCAGGGAGGTTTCTCGGCCTGGTCCCCCAGAGCATTTACCCTCTCTCATTTTCACCTCGGTCTTTACACTCACCTCCCTGCTTTCTCTCTCGCTCTGTATGTGTCTTCTCATTGATTTGGTGCCTGTAATAGGCTGCTCCATTGAAGCCTGTGTGCGTGTGTGTGTCACACAGCTGTTGGCAGGCCCAGTTCCAGCGCTCTGATGCTCACGCTAACAGTGCAGAGTGAGGCGGGTGCTGACACGCTGTTCTGGACTCGGGCCTGTGGCTTTGCCAAGGTTAAGTGGGCAGGGCTGGCCACACACTGGTTGCTTGCAGATACTGGAAAACAAAAATGTGTGGTTGTGTCAGTGGCCTGAAAAAATGCTGCTTTGTCAAGTATCTGGAAGGAAGGGATCAAGGCATGTCAGAATCCAGTGTTTGGGTAACATCCTGCCGTCCATGCCTCCTTCTGATTGATTTTTGAAGGCAGCCAAAAAAAATCGACGTCTTTTTATAGTTTTTAATTATTATTATTGATTGATTTATTAATAAATATTTATTTTTATGTATCTACACCACTGTTCAAATTTGGGGTTGGTAAGATTTTTCTAAATGTTTTTGAAAAAAGTCTCCTTTGCTCAACAAGGCTGCATTTATTTGACCAGAAATACAGTAGAAACTGTAATATTTAAAATAACTGTTTTCTGTTTTAATATTCAAAAATGTAATTTATTCCTGTGATGGCAAGGCTGTATTTTCATCAGCCTTTAATCCAGTCTTCAGTGTCACATGATCAGCATTTATTTTAATCTTTTTTTTTTCTTTTTTTTTACAACAGTATAAATGTCTTTACTGTTTTTTAATCAATTTAATGTATCCTTGCTGAATTGCCAAACTTTTGAATGTATTTTTTAAATGTATCTATAACTTTTTATCTGTAACAATCACAGCTATTTTATTCCATTTTACACATACTGTTTTTGTGTTTGCACAGTGGCACTAAAAAAAGATTTTCGCTGCATTTGAATATGCCTACTTCCATACTATATAGTAGACGATGTGAGAGGAGTAGTTTGTCTGAATTCATAGCATTCATAAAAGAGTAGGCAAAAAGTACCCGGCTGAATTCTGAAGTGTGCATTCGGTGGACACTTTACTATCCCATGAGGCCACGGGAGAGGATTTGTGAATGGAATTGAAGTGATGCAACTGACGCCGTAGGTCACATTATAATGACAACATGGCAGATAGTTCATTTATACTGCACTCATTCATACTAAATAAAAAAAGAAATTTTTAACGGTCGCGAAGTAAGTTTAAAACCAAATGTAGAACCATCTATACAGTATGCAATTTTAGATGCATCAAATGTCTTTATAATATCACACTTAATATTTTTCTCATTCACTGTAATGCGGTTTTATACATGCAAATATATATCTGCTTATATGGGAGTCCTTGACATTCTCAAAATGTTTAAAACATAACTAAATGGGCAGCAAGGCAGCAAAGCCCCCTTTAGCTCCTCTCTCTCTCTCTCTCTCTCTCTCTCTGCATCTGATCTGCTACAACGAGATGCTGGGAATGTGGAGCAGCCGCACACTGTGAAGTCTCTCTTATAGGTTCACAACGATAGCAAGTGGCTACTGCAAAGGCAGCAGATCTGGGGATCTGCGGCTCGATCGAGCGCTAGCATCCTCCTTGGCTCCTTCCTTTCTACCTTCTGTTTTTTTCAATGTTAGTGATAGTTACAGAGCTCTGTCCAAATACCTGTGCCCTGTTAAAATGAGTGTTGTTAATCCACAGTAATATATATGATGACTTTACTACTGTTTGGTGGCACTGGCCTGACGCAGCCAGGTCTCAAAATCATTAATTATTAAAAGCCATTGAAGTTGCTACTGCCTCCTATAAATAAAGGCTCCCTCAGGGTTATGAGAGATCTGAGGTAGACCAAAAGACAGACAGATGAGAGGGAGAGAGAGAGATAAAAAAAAAAGAGGACTCATGGCCAGACGTACACCTAATATGTATTGTATTAGCATACTATGTTTTATTATAATGGTGAGTATACTTTGCGTAGTATGCAAATGTACATAAGAACTACAATGAGCAAAATTGCAGTATACAACTATGCACAATGGATTATATCCCACAATACAATGTGCAAATTTTTCCATTTTGATGAACTAGACTACATTTACCACAATTTTTAACTTAATTTCACATTTTTTACCTCTTAAATAATTTTAAACAAAATTAAAAAATGATGTGAGACCGTGACAACATTATAGCTAGTTATAGAGTGTATAAGGTATATTGTTTTTTCATTATTTCTCCACTATACTTTGCATAGCATGCTAATTTTCTCTATGCATAGAAACTCAATTGAGCAAAAATACAGTAAATACAGGGTGCTGAATTTTTCTTTTTCAAAGTAGTGGAGGTTTAGTACTTTATTAATAGGAGAGTATAGTTGAATTATGGAGGTGTACTGCTTTAAGCACTGTGGCTCTGCCATGAAATATTAACAATATGAAAATGACCCCTGTATGATTCATTTGCACAGTGAAAGAGGTCACTACAGCAGGACACTGACACTTACAAACATAATGCTACCACAAAACACATTTTGTGGCTACCGTTATTTTTACTGCTGTAAATCCATAAACTAATATGAGTTCTCCTTCAGAGATTGCAATAACTGTACAGCATTTTTATTATATTTTAATATTTTATTTTATTGAAAGGTTTATTTTATATATTTTTAAAGAAATATAAATATACCACAGTGATATTTCCAGTGGTCTTCCAGACACACTATTGGCTTGGCCTTGTTTTTTGGCATCCATGTGTTAGCAGTCAGTCCATTCTCAAACTGGCAGATCTGATAGATTGTTGTGCAGTGAAGCTGAACTGCACAGCTACTCGGACTCGGTTTGTTTCACAGCACCAGGGGCAGAGAGAGTGAATCGGAGCCCTGCACATTTAACCAGTGGCTTAATGGTTCAAAGCTTCTTTACTTTCATGCACGATTGATGGTAGCATGGTGGTTTGTCTGCTGGATCTGAGGAAACGGTTTGAAGGGAATGAACAGATTTGTGATCACAATGCTGATCAGTCTGGACCATTTAAACTCAATTACTCGGTTTTGTAGTTTGGGTGCTGGCCAGTACTGCTAAACGCAGATCCATTACAAGCAACATATGCTCAATGAGGCCAAATGCTGTTGTGAAAAATGGAAATAGTCTTTTGGCTTTGCTTGAGTGTTACAATCAGAGACATTTTTATGTCTCCCTGAATTACCAATATACTATTGGTGAAAATGACACATGAATCGATGCTGTCAGACAAAACCAAGGACCTCGAACTAATGAAAACTTGCCCACCATTTTCAGGGTCAGTTATCAGGGAGGGAGGGAGATTCAGAGGGTTAATATGAGACTTAATCAAAAGCGATCATCTGGCGCAGATTGTTGTTTAAGGAAAAGGGTCAGCGCAATGTCATGCTATTCACTTGCACTGCTTTTACGAGGCCATGTTAATTTAATAATTTCTCCATGTGCTTCGGTGATAGTGTTAACATGTTCAAGGTCTTGTTTTTCCCCTTACTTAAAAGGATAGTACACTACCACAAAAAAGGCATCATTTGCTCACCCTCATGTTGTTCCAAACAGTGGAGAACAAAAGGAGAATTGCTTAAGAATTGAATAATAGTAAACACCAAGACTGTCGAGCAGAAATGTGATCCTTGCACTATATTTCAGTCCTTTTGAACTCATCCAATAGGTTTATGTGAGAAAAAAAGCTAAATTAAGTCATTATTCACTGATAATTTGCCCACTGCCAAAGTTCTACAATAGGGCTGCTCGATATTGAAAAAATGACATTACAATATACATTGGGATTGTGTAAAAAAAAAAAAAAACATATATATATACTAATTTACATTTTCATTTTTTTAATTATACCATAATTTTATTTTGCCAGAAAACCGCAAAATGACCTTAAACTTGTTGGCATCAGGTTTAAACACTTTACAAATTACAAATCTGGTGAAATTAGTGGCTCCAAATGCATATTCTAAGGCTGTGTGTCCACCTAAGTGTTTTTAGCCAGCTCAAAAGCTTGAGTGCTTTGACAGCACAGCGGTTTTTCTTTTCATTTTTTTTTTTTTCAGTTTAGACACGTTGGTTGCTATGATACAGAATGTCCGTGGAAGTGTTACTTGTATCTGATGGTTTGTTTTTATAAAAAAGGCGATAAAATGTAAGGTATTTGCTCTGGCTCTTGTTTTAAATGATTTTGTTCTGTTGTTGTGCTTGTTGTTTTTGTCTGTTACCAATGTATAAGCAGGATGTGGCCGGTGTGGTATTTGTCCTGCCCCTCCTCCACTGTGGGTAAAAAGTGACAGTGATGAACGAAAATTGTTCAACTCTTTCGGCGCCTGGAAAAAAGCTCAGCGCCTCATCATGCTGATGGAGTTTTTAAATACACGGCACTCCCATTGAAAACAATTGACAAAATACGCTAGGAAAATTACGCTGCGGCCTAAGTGATTAAAACTCACAGCACATGCAGAGGTGTGTTCGTGTGTATGAGTACAGTGCCACACTTCACTCTGAAACATGCAGAGCATGTGTTTTCTGGAATTAAGCCATATTGCAATATTATTTTAATATTTCTTCTAGCATGCTTTGAAATTTATGGAAGCTTGTTTCTGCCACTGAATAAAAATAAAACTAGTAATTACAACTTCTTTTTCACAATTCTGACTTTTTTGCGTGTTATAAAGTTAGAATTGTGAGATTTAAAATATTTCTTCCCCTCAGAATTGGACTTTATAACTCGCAATTGACCCTTCGCAGGGAGTTTGATTGACAGGTGATCTGACCAATCATAATCCTCCATCCGTCTAATCCGCCATTTTTGTCCGACAAAGCAGTCAGGAGAGTTAGTAGATTAACTTTGGAGGATTTGAACTTGAAAAACTGTGTGTACGGATGTCTTTCCGCGGTTAAAACAACATTCCTTCTTATGTTCATTCATGTTTATTTGATGCTATAAATTAACTAGAAGGAAGAGATGATCGGTTCAGAGGCTCTACAGCGATCTGTCAGACACATTTAAAGAGCCACAAAACGGTATTTATTGTTTAAATTTCTTTTAAAAAATGTCCAAATTTGAAAGGTGAGACTTTGTTTCATATCATAAGTAACCTGGTCTGTCCTGTCTGTAAGTGCGTTGTCAGTGTCCTCTTTGCTCCGCAATGTATTTTTAACTGTGTGAGAACATGGTGTGGCGTGAGAGCGGCGTGGCTTGTCGGACATAGCAACAGTAAATAAAGGGGGCGGGTCTTTGTGAACGGTCAATTGCAAGTTTATATCTCACAATTCTGATCAAATAAGTCAGAATTGCAAGATATAAATTTGCAATTGCGAGAAAAAAAGTCAGAATTGCAAGATATAGGCTCAATCCCAATTTACCCCTTGGCCCTACCCCTCCATTTTGCGCGTTCCCGTGAAGGGGTAGGGTTGTCTCAATTCTCTTTTGGTTGGAGGGGTAGGGGTAGGGGTAGGGGTAGGGGGAAGGGGAAGGGCCAGATAGCCCTTGAAACAAAGATAGGACTAAACTTGCAATTGCGAGAAAAAAGTCAGAATTGCGAGATAAAAAGTCAGAATTGCGAGTTTATATCTTGTTTTCATTTAATTTTCATTCAAATTGTATTATTCCTTGGTGAAAACCAAGCTTCCATATAAATCTCATTTGCATTCAGAGTACAAAATATTGTGTTGACGCATCACCGTTTTTAGTTGTATAAAAATATTCTTCATACAGTAAGTTTTTCTGTAGTGTTCCATGGAAGACAATAAGGTATACGGGTTTGAAACGACAAGAAGCTGAGTAAATAATGCCAGAATTCCTTTTTAAAATGGGTGTGTTATATGGGCTTTGAATAGCATGTTGTGCTTCTGGGGTGTGTCTTTGATCAATGTTTGCTTATGAAAAGCTCTTCAAATGAAGCTGCTGTTTTGCAGCTCAATTAGTCCTTGAAGCTAATCTTAGGCTAGCTTTGAGTTCTTGCCAGCTTTTTGGACTTTTTTAAATTTATTTATTTTTTTACTTTTGGAGCATTTGTTTGGTTATAGGAGTTATGTAACTCTAGAACCTGCTCTGCGGTGATAACAGAAAGCTTATGCCAGCCAGGGCAGAAACTCAAAGGGTTTTAATCCCATGACATTACCGATTATCATTGGTTAGCAGGGTTCGCTGAGGAGAACAGCTTCTTTGTCTTGGTTGTGACATGTAAACCAAATGGCTTTGACGTGACATTGCAGGATTTTTTTTTTTACCCATGAAATGCACAGTCATTAATATTAGCAGGCTTTTGTGCATCATGGGGAAATTATCTGCTTAAAGTGCCAATGTATAAGAACATTCATTATGTTGATTTATTTATAATTTAGCTTTGTATACTGTGCCGATGACAAAAGAAAGCACACAAAATAAAATGACTGTTTGTAATTAATAATTCAGTCTTCATAAATTGGGGTGATAAAACCGTGGTGGGATTTTGATAAATTTGATTCATTGGTTTGCTGCCATGCCGACAAATTAGAGTGAGATATTGCGTAAATATAAATTTAATGTCATAAGTTTAGCAATTCCAAATAGCTGATTAACTGGATGAGGGACCTTGGTGTCTCTGATTGAAATTCAATTGAAGTTTTGTTCAATCAACAGAATCCATTTTAAGCAAAATACTGAATGCATGCATTCCATTTAACTGATTAAAGAGCATGTGTTGCCTCCTGTGAATGTTAATACTCGCATTTAAGCTCGACTAGCCAAGTTTCAGAATTCAAAAAGCAAAACATGATATTCAAAGCATGCCTGGCTCAGTTATCCAGCAAACATCTGGTCTTTTAATCTCATGTAATATTGACATGGGCGGTGTGATGTAATTCTCAAAAAAAAAAAAATCCATAAACTAAAAAAAAAAAAAAACATTTTTTAGGGTATTAACGATTTGATAACTTGAATACTTACATAAAATGTTGGATTGGTAGAACTAACTGAATCTTACCAGGTGTCCAGGATGGCACAGATGCCGTTAAACCGCTGTACCTCTTTCCTTCAATCTTCTGGTCTCTCAGAGGCAGTTGCGGTGAACATGACATCTAATTGTACTGACAGTAAGCCTCTCATACACCTTCATTAGATTTCATTAATAGTCCGGAGAAGATTATTACTCATTGCAAATGGAAATTAACCCTTGGCCATGCAGTAATGATTAGGCAGAGCGATTCTCCTGTAATCTACAATACCGCCATCCTTTTGCGACATAATATAAAGATTTCTAAATGTTCTGCATATATTACCCAAATGTCACCTGACTGGCTGCACAGCGTAGAGAGACAGATGTTATTTTCTGGTTGGATGCTACCTGCTTTTCATAGGATTGTGTCCTCAGCGCTTTAGATTATCTTGTGCAGTGATATGAGGATTATACAACTCTACAGGAAGAGATGTAATCTGCTCCCTTTTAATTAATCATGGAGTCTTAAAATGGCTTAGTTTAGAAAAAACTGCTTGTTTCATACCTTGTTTATTTATTTATTTTTGTGGAAAGAAAGACTATGGCTGGATGATGTAGCTAATAATATCTCACTATTTTTGAGCCATCTGATGATGGTCGTTAAATGTCCTTGTGTTTATGTTCAGTATTTGCTCTGAAATGGCTTAAAATGATCAATTTTCCATTCAGATGAAGCATAATTACAACCAAATATTAAACAAATTGGTTAAAATTGTAATGTAGCAACTAAATCACAAAAATCTAGTTAAAATAATCGGAATTATTTAATACAAGAACTAGAACACAGTGAAAATCTAGTCAAGGCATGTTTTATGAACACTTGAACCATCAAATAAAAAGTGCGTTAAATGATTGAGCTATTCACCGTGTTGCTTAATTTTATCACTGGCAAAACAAATATGAATATACTGTGAATATTTATTCAACCAGCCCTAAGAAGGACTGACTTAATGTTCTCATCCATGTTGGATAAGCACAGGATTTTGCTTTTAATCTCAACAGACTTTATTTATTGTAGAGTTGACGACGAATGTTCAAATCGCAGGATGCTTTTGAATTAAGGAAGCATGCCATGATTTTAGACTATTTATGTCCCATCCTCTTATTGGCTGGTTTTCCCAGTATCATTGTCCCTAATTCTTAGATTTCCTTAGTTTTCAAGGTGAAGGACATGTCATTTTTTTTTTATTTTCTTGGTGGGCTGAAACAGAGTGATGAAGATTTGTAATTAATTTAGCACTCTAGCTGATTATGTAAGCACATTTGTCTTTTTCGTTTCATTACATTTACATTACAAGATAAAGAATAATGTAAATCTGTGGAGAAAAATGGAACTACAGCGCACTCTAAATTAGAGCCATGGGGGCAGATTTCAGGCTGCCCTGCTTACTTTCACGTTGCCTTACGTAAACCTTGCTCCAGACCAAGATAATATCAATCCGCTTTAGCTATGTGTTGTCTGCATCAGGTCAGTAACTGTGTGGAGTAGTGTATCAAATTAATGAAAGTATACATCCTTTAGTTAACGTGCTCATGTGAATAGCCTTTATATAGTTCTGTTGTTGTTTTATTTCTGAGAATAGGCATAACTTTCTTTTCCTCACTGGAGATCCTCTACAACTTGAAATGTTCTAAAACAACATTCCGAGGCTATAAATACTACATTAAGGCAATTAGATATGATTGTACTTAAAGCCTGTCAATCAACATTAGAGTGCCGTCCTCAGGCTGAATAACGTGAGTGAGTTACAGTGAGTTACAAAGGCCTTCCATTCAATCAGAAGAGGATTTGAAGGTCCTTGAAACATTCATCGTTCTGCATAGCCTAATGAAGGATGGAAAACCACTGTGACTGAATTCAGTGAGTGTGTTCATGTGTATGACGAAACACTGATAACTATCAAAATCCTGATCTTATAACCTGACAATGCAAGATGACTATGTTCACATGAGATTTTAAATTGTCAGCCTTTTTTGAGGTTTAGATGCCAGATATACACACACTGAATATGCTTACAGTGTGTATTGGTGCAATTAACATAAATACAGGTAGGCCAATCATGTTTTGGTTAAACCATTAAAACCAGTAAGGATGTCCCGCTGGCTTGGAGTAGTGTCAGAGAGTTAAAAGACAGCACTGTGTTGCCACTGTTCATTGATCTTGTACATCTATTTGTATGCCTTGAAAACTTAAATGTTACATTGTTTCTCCAAATTCTGCTGATTCATCACCAATATAATGTTATCCAGCTGGCTAACACAGATGCAATTTTGCTGAAATAACAAAAAGGACTTGTGAAAGTCTTGAAAGAATCAGTAAGAATGTTCAAAACTATGAGCCAGTCAGTGATATTTTACATTGTATGCCACTGTTTTCCAGCATAAGTGGAATTATCCATTAGTTATAGGAACTAGCCACCAGGGTGGTTCCCTGAGAACTATAGGTTCCCCTAGGGCCGTTTTCCTGGTTGCATTCGCACCACCAGTTGGAGCTCTGAAGTGACGAAAGCCACGCTTGTTGTTGTGACTTTTATTTTGACGGCGCTGAGAACGCCATTGCGTCTGTCATACAAAGAAAGTAGACCGTATATGAAAAAGTATTAGCGTTTGCCATGTGGTTGATGTCCAATCTCGCTAGCTGAGCAGAAATGCATAATCTTGTTTTGCTTGATCCCCTCAAAGTTGGATTTTCTCCTTAGCAAGTTGAGAGGTCAATGTATCACTGTTTCCATGTTCATATAGTTAGTTTGTGGAGTAAATATATAGGTTGTAATCTGTGTACATGGCTTTTTTTTTTTAAATGGCTGGTGCTGGTGTTTCGCGTGCGTTCGGCCAATCAGTGTACACTTACATCACTGGTAGTTCCTATTGTGCTGGGTTAGACCCTTCTCTGAAGCAGGAGCTAATTTAGTTCCCCTAAAAGGAGTTCCTAGAACTAAAATCGTTCTAGTTCCTGGGGAGCGAACACACCAAAAACTGAGTATTTTCACCATTAGTTTTAAGAACTATGAAAAGGTTTCTCCTGTGTTGAGTCCCATATTGTTGAGTCCATTTTGTTATTGTACAACTTTAGAAGATATCTAGCTATAGCACACGTCTTATAGACTTATTTTACGATAATTATAAAAAAAATTGTAGCATTAATTTCTGTTCATTGTAATTGCTTAGAAAAGAGTACCTATATGTTTTTCAAAATGTCTCCTGTTTTACGAAAGAAAAAGTCATATTGTTTTGGAATGACATGCGAGTGAGTAAACGATGACTGTTCGTTTTTTTTGAATGAATCTCATAAACCATAATTGGTTTGATTGTGCATGTACACAGCGTGTTTCCATCATTCCAATTCAGTACATTTCATTTTTTTAGTACATTCCAGACTGTATCACGGCTTGCCTGTGATTTGTTCCCTGTTGACTGTGATCTGTTTGAAGCATGACCGAACATCAAGAACCTCTTGTAAGCTGAACATGTCTTTCTCTTTCTTTTCCTTTTGAAGACGGCACGCTTCTTTGCCCCTCGATGTCACAGATAACCCTGGCAACTTTATTGTGCCGCTGTGTCGAAGAAGTTACCCCTGTCGCAAATGGAAGTCTGCATCTCTTGGGTAAATGGAAGGGTTTAATATTCACTTGCTTAAGATGCTAATATCTCAGAGCTGCTGCATGGACTAACTGTCTTATTCTCCACACATATTTGTGGCTTGGTGTCAGGTAATGCAAATTGTCATACTCCCATCATAGTGCTGTACGACTGATTGCTCCAAAATACGAATCCATGTTCATTTAATAGATGTGTCTGCCATGACTGGGCCACAGTAGTGCTGTAATGCTCCTTCTTTGTGGCTTCTGTGGAAGCGGACCTCCTGTGTCTGATGGTGCACTCAGATGGAAAATGAAGAAACACAGATTCATCCTGCTGCGTAGCAGTAGGATGCCATGTCGCTGATTGTGTGACATGTCGTATGGTGCAGGGTTTTACCGCGCTAGTTTGGATGGAGGGCTTAAAGTATAAAATTTGAATGACGTCTTATTTCTTTTTAAATACCACATCATTCAGTGTCTGTCCACTGTCCATGAATGACAGTTCTGACTGAACTGTACTGTGGATGTCTAATGTCCAAAATGAACAATTGCCATGTTCCCAAGTATAACAATTAGGGATGTTAACCGATGACCGTTTGACCGATGGTTGACCGTATCAACGTTAACCGATCAAAGTTGTCGGTAGTTGGTAAAAAAAAAGAAAAAAAGTGATCTCTAAATTAGGCTATTATAGACAGTGGACTAAACGCTACTACAGTTAGCCATCTCATTCCAAGATATTTTTGTGTGAAGTGAACAAATCCCTCACACTCAATTTTTCATAACTGGCCTGTTTGTACTTAATAAACCAATAAAAACATCTGGCGCGAGGTCACAGCTTTTGGGTTCGCGCGCTCACAAGGTTTGCGAAAAGTAAAGGCTACAGGCTAAAACACTCGAGGTGATGAAGCGTGCAAAGAAAAGTAGTGTGTGGGACCATTTCACCAAAAAGAATGACACAGAAGTAAGTTGAAACTTGTGTGATACAGTGCTTAAATACAGTAGTAGCACATCATCTATGATGTAGCCTAAGCCGGTGATGATGATGATCATCTTTCTTTATTATTGTTAATGTTAGCACTAACGTTACTCAAACTAAAGCGGCGTCTCTTCGGAGCTGTCATTTTCTTAAATGAGCCGCGGCAATGTTTCAAATGAGTTTCTAACACTAGACAAACGCCTTTATTTTCAACGCGATCACCTTGTACCCAAACCATTTCGAAACTAAGGAGCCATTTGTCCTCCGATTATATACAAGCTCCTCGGCGCCGCGTTTGCGGGACTCATGTTTCGCGCTGTAGGGAATTTAAAAAAAAGTGACGTAAGTGGAAGGGCGACAGTGTGTGTGTGAGCGGGAGGCAGAGCGGCAGAGAGATGCGGCAGAGTTGCGAAATTGCAGGCGCTGCTCGAAATGGCTGTTATTTCAAATAGCGTAGCATATTTTAAACTAATCGGTTAACCGGTTTCAACCGGCTAATGATGCTCGGTGGTCGGTCAAGAAATGTTTTAGTTTTCGCCATCCCTAATAACAATATTATAATTTTAAGTACATATAAAAATATACATATAACAGTTGTTTAATAACAATTTTATTTAAATATAAAAATTTATTTAAATAAATTTATAATAAAAATAATGCTAAATAAATATAGTTGAATGTATGAATTATTTATGGTTGAAGATTTCACTTGCTATTGGCAGGTATGGTGAAATGTTTTGGACAGCTACCCTCATAATTATGAGTCTTATTTACATTTTTTGATCAGTGTACCAGTGTCATTTTTTTATCCTCCGTGTTTTAAACAGTGTATAAATTATTAGATAACTTGTCTCAGTTTGTCGCAGTGTTTCAGTAACAAATTATTTTCTGTGCTGCACAAACTTACAGGCAGTCAGCAGATATATAATGTTTAGTACTTAAATCGTACCAATAACACATTGCTACATGCTGGAAAAGTTTTCCACAATATAGTTAGTATAGAAAAGATTGTAGTCTTTGTTTTGTGCTAGCACACCAGCATAGCCAATAGCACGTCCAGAGATCTCTCATGATCATAAGTCTCCTCTAGTTTGTATGAAAATTCATGCTAGCCTGGCGTCCGTGGAGGATTGTTATTCCGTGTCCTGTTAATTAGCTGTGTTGTTTAGCCTTGTTTGATGATTTTTAATTAGCTTTGGTGATGACAGGTTCTGATAAACATTAGTGATTACCACGAGAGCTCGAGACGTCGCTGTACATTAAATGCCGTTGACCACGGATCGAGATAACATGTCAGGCTTAGAGTGCAGCTACAAATAACATCGGTCATCCCGTGGGATCTTGGGCTCAAACAGTTGGGTGGAGCGTTTGGAGATCTCTCAATCCTGGTTTCATGAGATCAGACTTTGCTTGAGCCATGCAGGGAAGGCAATGATAAAAGGATGAAATGAAAGAACATTAAAGTGTGCGAGCATGAGCTCAGGCCTGTGAATCAAAACAAAATGTTGAGACTAGTAATGGATGCACTGTAACCATTTTTGGGATATGTGAAAGATTTTTGCAGAATGATATTACGCTGCTTTTAAAGTGAAATGTCCAGTGAGTGGCACTAAGGCCGCGTGTCCACCAAAGCATTTTTGGCTAGCTGAAAACGCCAAGCTGTGTGTGCTTGAGAGCGTTTTGGCAGCGCAGTTTTTTTTTTCAGTTAAAAAGTATTTGCTCTGGCTCTTGTTTTAAATTATTTTGTTCCGTTATTATTGTACTTGACGTTGTGCAAGCAGAATAAGTTAATAATAATTGAATCATGAAATTTGTGTTAATATCCTAAGGCCCTGTGTCAACCAAAGCTTTTTTCAATGGGAGCGCCATATTTTTAAAACGCCAGGAGCGTAACGGGGCGCTGAGCGTCTTTCTCTTTTTTACCGGGCGCCGAGAGTTGAAGAATGTTCAACTTTTGGTAAAACGCAGCACTCATCACTCATTTTTACCTAGCTGTCCAATCACAGGCGAGGAGGGGTGGGACAAAAGCACACCGACCAACCACCCGCCACATTCTGCTTGTACGTCAACAGATGACAACAACAAGCATAATAACAGAACAAAATCATTTAATACAAGAGCCAGAGCAAATACATTGTTTCGACATTTTTATATAGAAACAACACAGAAACAAACTATCTGTGAAATAAGATACTAGTAACACTTCTGAGGATAATCAGTATCATAGCAAGCAAAGCGTCTCAACTGAAAAAAAACCCTGTTGCGATGCCAAAACGCTTGTTGTACGTATGTACGTACGTACTGAAAATAATGTACTACCTACAGTACACTATCATTTATACTTAGGGTTTAGTGTTAAAGGGATAGTTCACTTTGAAATTAATTTTTGATATGTTTTAGCTTACCTCAAGGGCATCCAAGATGTAGGTGTCTTTGTTTCCGCAGTAGTTTCAATTTTGATATTTTTAGGTCAAACCGTTCTTGTCTGTCAGTCATATAATGCAGGTCTATGGTCACTGTCTCAAAACACAAGCACAGAGTCCAAATTAAAACAATTCCCCATCGTCCAAATGAAACAATTCCCCATCATAAGTACACATTGATGGCCTAAGACACGAAATGAGCGGTTTGTGTGAGAAAACGAACAGTATTTATATCGTTTTTACCTCTTATACACAGCCACGTCCAAGTGATCTGATCTGACATGTACGCAGACTGGTGCATAGATATATACACTAGATGTCGCCTTAAAGACATTCGTTCCAATGAACTGCTGTAGACAAGGCGACATCTAGTGTATATATCTATGCACCAGTCTGCGTACATGTCAGATCAGATCACTTGGACGTGGCTGTGTATAAGAGGTAAAAACGCTATAAATACTGTTCGTTTTCTCACACAAACCGCTCGTTTCGTGTCTTAGGCCATCAATGTGTACTTACGATGGGGAATTGTTTCATTTGGACGATGGGGAATTGTTTTAATTTGGACTCTGTGCTTGTGTTTTGAGACAGTGACCATAGACCTGCATTATATGACTGACAGACAAGAACGGTTTGACCTAAAAATATCAAAATTGAAACTACTGCGGAAACAAAGACACCTACACCTTGGATGCCCTTGAGGTAAGCTAAAACATATCAAAAATTAATTTCAAAGTGAACTATCCCTTTAACAAATCAAATGCAAATGTGAGAAAAACGCATTTGCCAAAGCAGCCATGCCAATTTAGTTGTTTTCTACAAGTCTTTTAGCTCTTTAATCGTGACTCTTTTTCACTGGACTCGGGATTCTCATCGCAAGTGCAATGCTGTCCCAAGTGATCTGTCAAGCAAGTTTACTACAGCAGAAAAGCCATACAAATGGAGTTGGTTATGTGATGCAAACATCAAAATCACTGTATTAGTTTACAACCATACACTACGGTAAAAGTGTTTTGAGGTCATGCCACAGTATTGTACAAAGAACAGTGCAAAATAAGTCATTATTAATTAATAATCTGCCTTTGTAATCATAATTTGAGTGAAAAGTAATAAAAGTTGTTGCCATTGTATTGCCTTTAGTGTTCATTTCAACTGGAAACTTGGAGTTTTGCAAAAATGCATGGTTTTCAAATGAGCCTAGGTTGAAAATTGACATGGCTCTGAAGCAATAAGGAAATGGCTATTGATCAGAGACCCAAATGCAATTCCAGAGACACAAGTTAAGACTATCATACTAGCCGTTTCTTAAAACCTAACTTCAAATAGTACTGTTTTGCTGCTCTTATATACTTCATTTCCAGCTAACAAGGAAATAAACATTCTAAATCAAGACTGCAATTACATTTAAAGGCCAATGTTGATTTTAGACACAATAAAAGAAGATTCTAGCCTCTGCTAGGTATTAGAATGCAAATTACAGCCTCTGAACTTCAACTAGCGGGTTCTTAATTGCAAAAGCCTCATATTAGTAATCAAGGACTCCACTCAGAGACCATGAGATCGATAGTAGTGGCTGCTGTCGGAAAAAGGCTTTCAGGTGATTGTACTCGAGGCAGACATATATCTAACAGCAGCTGCTAAGTTACCTGTTGTGTCATTCCATTGTTTGGATTTGCATACCGTCTTAATGCGTACTCTGCTAATACATACTTTACATAATACAGTATATTCTATTTATGCAGTATGTGTATTGTTTGTAGTATGCAACATTTCAGTATGTTATATAACCTTGCATGGGATGCTGTATTCCACAGTGCAATGTACTTGCAAGTTTATTGTTGTTTATGTGTGGAATAATATCAGCTGTACTTTTTTTGACCTTCTATTTGTGTGTGCGTGCGTGCGTGTCCGTTAGTTATCTCTTTTTTTATATATTTTAATGGATTATTGTTAAATTGGACTGATTGGCCAAATTAAGTTAAAAAGAAAATCCTTTGCTTTTTAAATGTGTAGGCTATGTGTATTTTTTTTTTGAAATAATATCAACCACATTTTTTTAACGTCTCTTTCTTTTCTCTCTTTTAATTTTTTATTATTTAATTTTTGTTACTTTTTTTAAGTGAAATTGAATTGCCAAGAGAACAAATTTTAATGAACAATTAGATGGAAAATTGGTAAATAATCCGTTTAGATTTTCAAGATAATAACTACGTTCCACTCTCTGAATAAAACGTGATATCATGAGGTCATATGCCAACAGTTTAGCAGAAACATTTCACATTATTAAAAAAAAACATATTTAATGGAGTATACAGTAAAAACGTTCCAAACATGACCATAGAGACAATAAAGAATACATTTTGCTAATATACTCTATGCCTGGTCAATCTGTCTCCCCCCTCTGGTTCTCACATACAGGGGATCTTTGCGTATCCATTAAAGGGAGTGGCTGAGTGTGGAATTCATCAGTATGCGAGCTGGGTAGAGCAGGAGGTAGTCATATACTTGAATCCACTGGCAGACATTCATATCCAAGCTACTTTGATCTTAACTCCTCGGCTTCTACATCCAGCCCTGATATATCAGCACCTTATGTTTCTGTTCACTCATCATATTTTACATATCTACTGTGTCACACGCATTTCTGAAAGAGAGTAAATGGAGCTCTTTTAGTCTGTAGTACATACTAGATACACAATCAGTGCAATTTCCTCTAGTATGTTGGTTTTCTTGTTCTTTGTAGTGACTGTACCGTGCATAATAATTGTCATCCGCTCTAAAGAGTCTGAAGAAGTAAAGTTTGGCGGTTGGAGCTCTGGAATGCGTATTTTCTGCTCTGCAGTGGGTCTGTTGTCAACCATGACAGTTCGTATTCTGGCCCAGTCTGTGTGATTTGTCAATATAACGTCTCAACTTGTCACCACAGGAGGAAGAATTTTGACAACAGTCAAACCAGCATGCTTCACTGGAAGCTGCAAATGGACTGCAAAACAGCAGAGCATGCTCCCACAAAACTTATTTTTCCAAAAAACAAACCCCCTGAAAGATGAAAAACGTGCTTTGATTCCCTAACGCACTTTGTAATGCTATTTGACTATGTAAATGTGTGCTTGAAGTGTTGAATGAGTTTCATTTGAGATACAGTGGATATAATTAGTGCTGTCAAATCGATTAATCGCGATTAAATTCATTTAAGATAAAAGTTTGTTTATATAATTGTGTGTGTGTGTGTGTGTGTGTGTGTGTGTGTATACACTCACACAAACATGCACATTCACATTTGATATATATATATATATATACACATACATACATACATACATACATACATACATACATACATACATACATACATACATACAGTACATACATACATACACACACATATATACAGTGCTATGCATAAGTTTAGACACCCATGCTAAAGTTGACTAAAAAAGAGGAATAAAAAATAATCTTTTGGAAATTGAACTTAATTGCCTTAATTAAAAAAATTAGGAAAAATCCAACCTTTAAGGACACTAATTTTCTTTGTGAATGAATAATGTATCGTAAATAAATAAATGTTCTTCCTTAAAATACAGGGTGCATTATAAGTCTGGACACCCCTATGTTAAATTCCCATAGAGGCAGGCAGATTTTTATTTTTAAAGGCCAGTTATTTCATGGATCCAGGATACTATGCATCCTGATAAAGTTCCCTTGGCCTTTGGAATTAAAATAGCCCCACATCATCACATAGCCTTCACCACACCTAGAGATTGGCATGGTTTTATTTCAGTTAGCCTAATAGCTGGTTTGATTTGCATTGAGAGATGATCTTATGGAAAGTACTCCATGCCAATCTCTAGGTATGGTGAAGGCTATGTGATGATGTGGGGCTATTTTAATTCCAAAGGCCAAGGGAACTTTATCAGGATGCATAGTATCCTGGATCCATGAAGTAACTGGCCTTTAAAAATAAAAATCTGCCTGCCTCTATGGGAATTTAACATAGGGGTGTCCAGACTTATGCACCCTGTATTTTAAGGAAGAACATTTATTTATTTACGATACATTATTCATTCACAAAGAAAATTGGTGTCCTTAAAGGTTGGATTTTTCCAATTTTTTTTAATTAAGGCATTAAGCTCAATTTCCAAAAGATGATTTTTTATTCCTCTTTTTAGTCAACTTTAGCATGGGTGTCTAAACTTATACATAGCACTGTATATATATATATAGAGTCCCTGACAAAAGTCTTGTCGCTAAACTATTTTGTAGAAACACCTGCAATTAACCTGACTTTTAATTAATCAATTGGTGTTAGAAATAGCTCATATGAAAAGCTAAAACCCTTCCAAATTATGTTTAATGCACTGAAATAAATTAGTTTCACTGAAAAAAGATTTATTATTTAATCAAGACAGAAAGGTCAAATTTTGGCAAGACAAAAGTTTTGTCGCCTATACAGAAATTGAACAAATTTACTGCAAATACAAAAATATGTCAGCAAATTAAGTAGTGGTGCTGTGAGATCCAAATGTAATATCTTGTATGACTTCCATGAGCTTGAAGGACTGCATCCATGCGGTTTGGCAAGGATTCATACAATTTATTGATGAAGTCATCAGGAATAGCAAAGAAAGCAGTCTTGCATGCCTCCCAGAGTTCATCAATATTCTTTGGTTTCGTCTTCCATGCTTCCTCTTTCATCCTACCCCACATATGCTCAATGATGTTCATGTCTGGTGACTGGGCTGGCCAATCCTGGAGCATCTTGATCATCTTCGCCTTGAGGAACTTTGATGTGGACATGGAAGTATGCGATGGAGCACCATCCTGCTGCAGAATTTGGCCTCTTTTATGGTTGGGAATATAAGAGGTAGCTAAGATTTCTTGGTATTTTAGACTATTGATGTTGCCTTCCACCCTGCAGATCTCTCGCACAGCCCCATACTGGATGTAACCCCAGACCATGATTTTTCCGCCACCAAACTTCACTGTTTTCTGGATGAATCTCGGATCCATGCGGGCTCCAGTAGGTCTCCTGCAATATTTGCAGCGACTGTGGTGTAATTCAATAGAAGATTCATCTGAAAAATCCACCTTCTGCCACTTTTCCAGCGTCCATCCTTTTAGCAGGCTGTGGGCCTTGGCAAATGCCACACAGTTTTTCAATTGTCTTTTGTTTAGTGCTGGCTTCTGGGCACTGATTCCACCATGGAGGCCATTTCGAGACAGAATCCGACAAACTGTTCTGGTTGACACAGGGACTTCAGGTGACCAGGGGTCTCATTTATAAAACTGTGCGTAGGCACCTTACTAAAAGTGTACGTGCGCCCGAAAGCCCAAAAAGTCGTACGCAAAAAAATATTCAGACTTATAAAACCGTTCGTACGCCAGAACCTGCGCAGAATTCACTTTATAAATCCCAGTCAGCGGAAGATTGTGCGCACATGCGTCTCAACCCCAAAATAACCATATATGGAGCTTACAACGCCTAGTTTTACTATGCAGATCCTCATCTACATATCATTTGCATATGATTATTCATCCACGTGATAACGTTTAACGTACAAGGCACGTTACATTATAAAAAATCATGTAGTTGCCTATCCCTGCCTTGTTTTTGAATACATAAATCAAATAGTGTATAAAATACATTTCAGAGAAAGTTTTTCTCAATCTTTTCCACTGGCCGAATTGTATTTTTAATTGATTTATATTTTTAATGGAAACAGATAGGCCTTGGGCATTATTTGCACTAAACTATTTTCTCAGACAATCTGGTATTATCATGATAAGCAATTATCTCTGTGGTTAAAACATTAAAACAGCACGCCACAGGAAAAGTGTTCAAAAACATCGCCTCCACAACAAATATTTCTACTGACTGAATTTGAATATAAAAAATGTTGTAACTTCTCAGTAATGATTTCATGTTTAAGTGTTTAACTCCATTAATTTGAATGGAATATTTAATCTAAATGTTTATATCAGAAGTAAAACATAGTTTAAATCATTATTTTATTTATTTAAACTGTTATTTGCGTCAGTTTCACTAAACGGCCCAACGCGCTCGCTGACGCGGACATTTAAAGGAGAACTCGGTAACTCTAGCGAACTCTAGTCACTTCTTCGCTGATTTTCCCTTTTGTTGTCGCATGTTTTCCCCACGAGCTCCCCCTACAGCTGTGGGGGGGCGTATATTTCACAACACGGTCGTAAAAAACTCACTTGCGGCGGCCTCCTCCCCCTCTCTACCGCTGCTCATGTGCGTTTGTTTTGATCGGAGCAAGCCAACTGTATCGTGTGGAGCTATGTCTACCGAGGTGGGTAATCTGGTAATACATCATACATGCGTGTGTTTATGTCGAATTGCCGTAAAGCAATTTGTGTTTCGCGCTCGTTCTCATTCTCGTTCTCGCTTCTCACGAGACTTCCCATTTCTATCTTGCCGGGACGGTAGTCCCCAAGTTGCAAGGTTGGTTTTCCGCCTGGGAACGCTGGGGGGAGCGGGGAAAGTCACCAGTATCACCAGAACAGGTTGTTTAACCATCCAAATGATTTCTAGACAGTTTTATTACGTTAAAAAAGTTACCAAGTTCTCCTTTAAGAAGGGATGGATATTTGCTTCAAGTGACAGGCTTGGTGAGTGAAATTATATTTGTATTATCTTTCTGTATATGTTTAATTTTCTTTAGATTTTCTGTCTAAAAGTGACCAAAAATACATTTAACTCCAGCTCACCATCGGTGTCGCCAAACTGCTCCATCTCCAAAACGTTCGTACGCATGGGTCAGAGTTTGCGTGCAGGTGCGCAAATTTTCCCGTCAAGTTTGTTTTTATAAATCACAACTTATGCGTCGGAAGTGTCGTACGCCTCTTTCAGGGCCTGTTTTGTGCGTACGCAACGGTTATAAATGAGGCCCCAGGTCTTGTGGAGCTCTGCTGCAGTGGAAAATGGGCTGGCCTTGGATTTTCGAGCCAACAAACGGTCCTCTCGAGCAGACCTGGGCTTGTCAAAAACGTCTCCAGTGTCTTCAAATATTTTTTTTATCCTCTGTACTTGACGCTGAGACACATTGAAGGTGTCTGCCACATCGGCAGTGGATCTGGTCTTCAGCCTCTTGATAATCAAAACTTTAGTCTCAGGGTGAATCTTAGGCATGTTTGCAGAGGTCTAGTTGCAGTTGATGTGAAGGTCTAGTGTACTGGGGTTGTTTTTATACACACCTGAGACCTAATTGATCCATTATTAGCCACATGTGAAGCTCATATGACAAGGCGACAACACTTATGTCTTTGCAAAAATTGACTCAATGGGCTTTACCAAGCTGTGAATATTAGAATACTTTTTGACAGTTTTGTTTTGCACTGAAACATTATTGCAAAAGCTGTTGGGATTAAAATGAGCCATTTCTTGTAAAAAAAAAATCTTGATTAGAAATATATTTCAGCGGCACTTCAGGTCAATTTGTACACAAGCGACAAGACTTTTGTCAGGGACTGTACATACACATGTGTATTATATAAACAAACTTTTATGTTAGATGAATTTAATCACGATTAATTGATTAATCTCATATATATATATATATATACTCACACAGACATGCACACACATTTATATATATTTTTGAAGCCCAAAGTGCCAGTGAAGTGATGAGTCCCATCTTAGGACCCAAGCAATCCAATTGGTTCAAAGCACGTTTAATGGGTAATCGCTTTAATGCCTGGTTACAAATCAGATATCACATTATTATATAAGTCGTTTGAACTACGTTATAACGACCATTTATGTATTTTAACTTATATGTTTCATATACTAGTTTATAACTGAAGCTATAGATTGTAAAATCAAAAATTATATATATATATATATATATGCCTTATTGCTTAATAACAATTAACAATGTCGCAAAACATACCTAAAATGCAATTTTTTCAATTTAACTATATAAATAATCAGGGCAAAAATAAAAGATTATTACATGAATTAAAGTTTGATTGATTACATTTAAGAATCACGAGAGCAGCTTTAGATCAGGCATACTACTGGAGTCCTAAGCTGGGACTCATCACTTCGCTGGGACTCAGCACTTCACCACACTCCGGATAACAGAAAATGGGCAAAGAGGCGGGATTAGCTGAGGTGACGTGACGGCTAACAGACAGCAGACAAACGGCTAGTAGTGACAGCATCGGCAATCCAACTGTCACTCAAGTGGCCACGCCCTTAATTATGCAGAACTTTAAGCTTAATATAATTTAAACGGATGAGTTCACCCCCCACCCACAGTTGTCATGAAGGGCAAAATGAGCTATAATCACCAAAACCATTTTTTGGCACCAAATTTTTTTCTGCTGTAAAGTTTTACATAAGTTTTTTACATAAGCTTCACTGATTATGTGTAAGGCAAGACAAGTTAAGTTTATTTATATAGCACATTTCATACACTATAGCAATTCAAAGTGCTTTACACAGAAATGAATTAAAATAATCACAAAATAAAAGCAATGAAAATTAAAACAGTTATAAAAGGAATTAAAAGAGATATAGTGTAGGACATACAGTACAGTTTTTTTCCCCGTCTTTTTTACCTGATCAAAATATCAAAAGAGCTAATCAAATTAAGTCAGATGAATTTGTATTAATTGGTTAACAGTGCATGTGGATTACTGTGAAAAACATGTACAGCAGAAGTATACTATCCAGTGGAATGTGTTTGTATTATGCAAGTGTGCAGCAATAACACCATAAATTCTGACCTATGCCAAAACAATCTGATACTAAAAGTCAAGAGGTGTAAGACACAGACTGTTTATTTGGCCTTCAGATCCTGGAAGGATTGGATATTGGCTTAAGTGTGTGTGTGTGTGTGTGTGCGTGCGTCCACGTGTGTGTGCGCTCTCACACTTGACTGATTGCTGGTCAAGGGCACGGAACAGAGCAATTGCAATAGAGCAATGCTTCATGAAAGGACAGTGAGGGAGTTCTATAGGTCACTTTAGTTTAAAGTCCAATCCTTACTATTATCTTCTTATTAGCAAGCATATAACTATAGGATATTGGTTGCTTATTAGTACTTAAAAAGCAAATATTAATGCCTTATTCTGCATGACCATATTCTACATCCCTTTAACAGCTACCTTACTAACTATTAATAATCAGTAATTATGAGTTTATTGAGGCAAAAGTCATAGTTAAAAGTTAGTTTATAATGAAAATTTGACCCTAAACTAAATCTTTTTTTAAATATATTTACACCATTCAAAAGTTTGCGGTCAGTGATATATAAATATTTTGAATTTTGAGAGAAATGAATACAGCAAGGAAGTTAATACAGCAAGTAATTCAGCAAGAACACATTAAATTGATCAGTAGTGACAGTAAAGATGTTTATAATGTTACAAAAGATTTATATTCCAAATAAATGCTGTTATTTGACATTTTCTGTTAAAAAAATATACAACACGATTGTTATCAGCATTGATAAAAATAAGCAATGTTTCTTTAGCACCAAATCTGCATAATGAGGATATTAATATCCTACAGTACTCAACATTTGAAGTGGATCAAAACCTTTCATCAAAGTTATACATTAATTTTGAACAATACCCGTTCTTGTCTCAGGACAAGTTTGATTAACTTTTATCCACTTCGAATACTGTATATTAATAATATAATCACGTGACTCCTAGCTCCTTCCATCACAGGAAAATTACATTTTAAAATATACAGTATTCACATAGAAACCAGTTATTTTAAATTATAATAAAATTTCACAATTTTACTTTTACTGTATTTTTGATCAAATAAATGCACCTTGGTAAAGGAATAAAAGAATCTTACCATCCCCAAAACGTTTAAATGGTAATAATGTATATATTTTAATTAGTTCACTGGCAGCAGTGTTGTAATGTAACGGAGTACAAATACTTCGTTACTGTACTTAAGTAGAAATTTCACGTATCTGTACTTTACTTCGTTATTTAAATTTATGTCAACTTTTACTTTTACTCCACTACATTTCCTAGATAAAATGTATACTTTTACTCCGCTATATTTCCACTAAGCATCTTTGTTACTCGTTACTACAAAATAAAATCAGAAGAAATGTGTGCGACTACAATAAGGGAGGTTTGGCGAATCACTGCTCCTAGATTGCAGTACGCACGCTCCGCACGGCGCGCGCTCTATTACAGCGTAATGCTTGTTTGTTGCCATGCCAAAGGAGGAGGAAGCACAACTGAAACGCCATGGAAGCACGAGCACCTGGAGCACGTTTAACCAGAGCTGCCAACTCTCACGCATTCTCCGTGAGACACACGCAATTGACATTTTTCACACGCTCTCATGCCACAAATGCATTTTCTCACGCACAGAAAAATCGCGAAGCAAAGAGGACACGGAGACCGACAGACTAGACAAAGCAAGTTACTTTATGACAACTTACCGAAATGTATATTCCTCATACATAATATCGATCAATAAGTGTTTTTCATCAGCGTGAAGAGGTCAATAACATAGCTGAAGGACAATAATGTCACATTTACCTCAGGAAAGCCATTTAATAAACATAGGCTAGCCTATAGCACAGTTGGCAAGAAAAAAAAAATTGCTATAGAGAGTATTTTGCTAAATATGTGTTCTATATTACATATTTACTATATTTTTACTTATATCATTAAAGTTTTTATTATAATATTAAAAAAACGCATTATATTTAAGTATTTTTAACCTTAAATAATAGCCTACTACCAGCTGATAAGGCTCTCTGTATGTTTACAGCATTAGGTGAGTTGTTTTTATTGTTGTTTTTTTTGAGAAAAATTAAGGCCTATCTTGTGTAGCCTATTTATACAAATGAGTCAATATTAAATCAAATCACAATTCAATTGAAATAATAAAAAAGCGTAGCTTACCAGAAATTGTTCCATCTAAACATTGTAACATGTCACTAAACCTAATAAAAATTCAGTTTAATTACAAAAATGTTAGTGACAATCACAATACACTTATTGTGATGCAAATTTTTTTTACAGCTAAAGGTACATGCAGTGGGAAATAAACGATAACACAAGTAGCCTACAGTACAGGCTACACAGTCCCTCCAGTTTTTCGCGTTTCCGTGATCGCTGAATTCAACGCATAATCCAAAAAAAAAAATATATATTTTTTTTTACTTTTACTTTAATTACTTAAGTACATTAAATATCAGAAAATTACTTTTGATACTTAAGTACAGTATATATCAGATACTTTAAGACTTTTACTTAAGTAATATTCTAAAAGATAACTTTCACTTCTACCAAAGTCTTTTTCTAGTACGATACTTGTACTTTTACTCAAGTATTGCTTTCTAGTACTTTATACAACACTGACTGGCAGTCTCAGAGAATATGCTGTGAAAAGAAGCAGGTTACCACACTCCCCATCTGTCTTTTAAAGACCTACAGTACCATGTTTCATATCACCTCTACTGTATTGGCACGAGCGCTGTTATGTGACACTGTGGCGATAGGGAGCGCTAGTTCTCCAATAGCTATAGCATTGCTACTTAGCATGGACAAAGGACAAAGCTGATGATGGGAGGGGGGATGTGGAGGTGGGCGGCAGAGCTAATTCATCACTATAAACGCCTGTGGAACAGAATGTGTCCAACTCTGTGCCTGTCAAAGGACCGAGTCCTACAGGCAGTTAATTAACTTTCCGTCCGTACCGAGAGGAGGTGTAAATGACACAGGTGCCAGCCTCCAAAAGCAACAGTGACGTGCTGGTTGTAGATTGAGTGCTCTGATGTACTCCCATTAGATTAAACAAAGTCAGCTGTGTAGCTTATCTCCTCACAGCTAATGTAGTTTTGAACAAAACTGTAAAACTTTCGGCGGGATAAAGTCCTCATAACTTTATTTCTCAAATGGAGTTACACGTTTGTAATTTTGTGGTGACAGGGAGATGCTATATTGCACCCTGACCTGAGAGACTACTGAGACATGAAATCCAATTTGATTTCTAAAGGAAAGTACAATTTACTCAGAACTTGCAACCAACTGGAACATATACCATGTAATTCTGACACTAGATTTGAGATGTTGGTCTCTGAAAGATTAAAAAAAGAGACCTTAAAGGGAAAGTTCAACCAAAAATAAAAAAATTATGTAATCTTTAATGCACCCTCATGTGAAACCTGTATGATTTATAATTTTTTTTGCTCAGTGAAGCACAGTAGGAGTTTTTTTTTTTTATAGCAGATTGTCCAAGTAGCTTTTTTTTTTGTCATTCGGACTTCTTTTATTATGCTTTTATGGTGTTTTTGGTCCTTTTTGGACTTTGAGAGCTAATGGTCACCAATCATTTTTATTGTACATAGGATGGAAGTCCAAACATTTTGCTAAATATTTCAGAGAAAAACTGTAGATTGTTCATATTGTGTATACAGTAATTTGAAAAAAATGTTGGGGTTAGATTATTATTATTATTTTTTATTTTTTTTGAAAGACAGAAATCATTGTATTCAACAAGGATGCATTAAAATGATCAAACGTGAAATAAAGACATTTATAATTTTACAAAAGACCTTTATTTCAAATAAATACTGTTCTTTTGAACTTTCTTTTCATCAGAGAATCCTAAAAGAAAACATGGTCTCCACAAAAATATTAAGCAGCACAACTGTTTTCAACATTGATAATAATAAGAAATGTTTATTGAGCACCAAATCAGCATATTAGAATTTCTGTAGGATCATGTGACACTGAAGACTGAAGAAATTTTAGCTTTTAGAAGAGAAAAAAAAAAAAAACATTTAAAAAACCTTACCGACCACAAACTTTTAAACCGTAGTAGGCTACATGTCTGCTATGTAATAGTTAATTTAGTCAACTTCAGGCATATAGATCATTTCAAAGCTAATACACATGAACTAAAAGCTGATATATACTGTGTGTGTATGTGTATGTGTATGTGTATATATATATATATATATATATATATATATATATATATATATATATATATATATATATATAATGTATGTAGATGTATACAGGGCCGGATTAACAATTTCCTGTGCCCTGGGCAACAAGACTCAGGGCCCCCCGTAGTTAGGGGGGTTCGGGGGCATGCTCCCCCGAGAAAATTTGGATTTCTCTGACCTACATATGTGCAATTTAGGACTTTTGAAGGCCAAAAAATTATAAGAAATTAGCTTTAAAACCTTGTCATTAGATTATTTGTCAATACCTGCTCTCTCCTCATCTTCATATTTCTTATTCTCTCAGTCTTCTTATCCTGGCCTATTTCTACCTCTCCTAAAGCTGAACTTTGACTGATAGTCTTTTCATTTTCGTCTGTGTCAGTGACGAAAATAAACATAGGCTCAACTGATATTTATACGTTTTATGAATCATTTTCTTAGACATGTTAATTTACTCAAGGCTACCAGGAAAGCTGTAGCCTAAGTCAGTATTGCCATTAGGAACCTTCTGCAAGCTTTGGGATTTGAAAACGTCTGTTTTTAAATGTAAAAAGTAATTTTAAATAATACAAATTATAGACTACGTTTACCGCAGTTGGTGGAATTGGCAGACGTTCCCTTTAAGCATCGTGCGCTGTGGAAACGCGTCAAAGCATTCTCAGGTATAATTATGCAGCATGAATGATTTTGAATTAATATTTTCATCATGTCGATATGCAATGGTCACATAATGTTAAAACTAATCTTGCTATTGATATCTTTGTTAGACTACCGACCCTATATAGAACAAATGTCCGGCTAATATCGAACCTGAAACGAACTTTACCGCGCTCAACCAGCGGGAGTGCATTTCACGAATGAGTAATCGCTGGCGTTCAGCGGGGAGGGAGGAAAGTCTGCGTGAACCCGCATAGATGCAGTTTATGCAGTGAAAACTGTAAAGAGTTTGATAACTTTATTAAATTTATGTGTATTTCCTACCTGTCAGGGCCCCCTAGATGTCATGGGCCCCTGGGCAAGTGCCCAGTTGCCCTAATGGTTAATCCGGCCCTGTATGTATATGTATATGTATATGTATATGTGTTTGTGTGTGTGTGTGTGTGTGTGTATATATATATATATATATTAGTATTATTATTTATTTTTTTTACACTTTATTTTTACATTGTCCTTGTTACATGTACTTACCAATAAATTATGCATAATTAAATGCAATTCACCCTCAACCAAATCCTAATCCTACCTTGGCTATATTAAGTACGCTACATGTTAATTATTATTACACAGTACTTAAATATATAATTACACTCTAACAATGACACCTTCAAATAAAGTGTAACCTATTTTTTTCCCCTTTCTTTCTTTTTTTTTTTTTTTTTTGCTAGCCATATGTGAATAAATAGCTGTTAGCATGTGTTCAGGACTTTCTCTGAAAAAGATGGTAACTTAAACTCTTGTGGTGAACAGGAACTAGCCTCTCTCATATTACAGCAATATGTGTTAATTATTCATAGTAAGGATCAATGCCTTGACTAAATATATCACTGAAAGTCATTTTCTCTTCTTATGCAGCAATTTTCTTGGCATATGATATTAGCAAACATATTTCATAAAATATCACATCAAACACATTTTGATAAAATGCATTAGGCAAAAAGGTACAAAAACTGCCACTGCATGGGCGCTACCCTCTCAAAGGGGTATTACCCTTTCACAATCATATTTACCCCTAAAAGGTGCATATTAGTGTGTTAAACATACATATAAGTATCTTGGTACCTTTTGAAAGGGTACTGCCTCAGTGACAGCTTTTGTACGTTTTTCTGGGAGTGTTGTGATGTGTGGTTTGATTATTTTCATCTAACTCAGGAGCCTAAAGTATTGGTAGGTCCCCCAAGTGCACAGTGAGATAAGGGAGAATAGACTCCGAGCCCCACTCAGATAGAGCATATGTTCTGCCCTGAGATACCAATCCTTTAATTGTTACTGACAGACTGCTCGCCGCAGTTACCGTGTCACCAAGCGTTTTGTGGGGGACAGTAATGAAAAACGTAAAGCGTCCGTTGTCCCTGTCCATACTCCTTCCCCCTGTTTCTCTCCCTCTCTGTGGCCAAAGATAAATCGAGGTCTTCCTGCTAGCCTGCAGGGGCTTGAACAGGTTCAGAAGCTCTCCGTAAATTAGATCGACAAAGATATGGAGTTAATATTGTGCCATAATTAAACAAACAAATCCAGCATTTTGCAAACAAACTCGATCTGCTTTGCAAAGGAAAACTCGACTCGAAAACAAACAGAAAGCAATGTACAAGTACAAAGGTCAATTTGAGCGAAAATGCAGTGGAGTAACAAATATGTATTGTGTTTTACAAATATAAATAAATGAGCCTAGACAATATTTCACAAATAAATACAAACCATCCTACTAATTAGTAGCCTGGCAAGCCAGACCTACATCAAGATGTTTGGTCTGGCAACTCACCATAGACACGCTCAATCCGAGGGGCGGGATAAACGGCTGTCTTTCAAATTCCCTTGCACGCAATAGGACAGCGCTTCAACCAACCAGAGCGTTTTCCCACCAGCGGAGCTAGTTGATAGATTCAACTTTTGCCATATCTGGCCGGCAAAACTACGAACACATCTTCCTTTTTTTAAGAATGACTTAAAAGTTCTTTGCTCTTTTCTCAAAGAAAAACTTAACTCCAAGTCCTCCAGAGTCGCGGCCAAAGCCGATGAGCAGCCGTCATTCTTTGTTTTCAAGTAGCAGCCAGGGAACCGTCGCAACTCTGTCGTCATATGCTAAGCCCGCCCCGCATACTCTATACGCGACGTGATTGGCCTGACCCAATTTAGGTTTTTGCAGCTCGAAAGTCTATGGAGAGTTGCTAGACTGCCCTGGCTGCAAAATACATTTTGCTGCCGCTAGGGTGCGTCTAGATTTCTAGTCTAACAAATTAGTAAATGTATAAGTAAAAAAGCAACATATAATGGCAGAGCTTTCAGTTGATAGATTCCCCTATCCTAGAGAGAGTGAATTGCTACGAAGTGCTAATCTGTCTAGATATGTAATAAACATTTATCAAAATATCTATTTATAGATAAATTAAGACAGAAACACGCCTGTTCATCGGTCATTTTCCTCAGCTGTAGGCAAAGGCAAGTTTCAAATCAGTGCTTCTCCCGGGAGACTAGCGCTAAATTAATCCCCTAGCTTAGCGCCATCTACTGTTTTAGAAGAGGAAGTTGCTCAACTGCATTTGTGATGAAATCTGCCTGGACACATTTGTGAGAAAATCGAGCCGAGAGATCTCATAAAAAGCCAAGTGTCTCACAATCATAACAGACAGATATGCATTTGTATACACTAGATTTGGTATTTGTTCAAAGGTTACATGCAATTTGTAGGATGGTTTGTATTTATTTGTGAAATATTGTCTAGGCTCATTTATTTATATTTGCAAAACACAATATTTGTTACTCCACTGCATTTTCGCTCAAATTGCTTTCTGTTTGTTTGCGAGTCGAGTTTTCCTTTGCAAACCAGATCGAGTTTGTTTTCAAAATGCTGGATTTGTTTGTTTAATTATGGCACAATATTAACTCCATACCAAAGACCTCACAGATGGAGGAGCAGCAAACTCAGAAGTCTGCCATTCTGCTGGGGGAAAAAAAAACTTTCGGGTTGGCATCAGCTGGAACTCCCAACATGACCAAATGTTTAGGCACAAGAAGTGGACAGGAGAGCTTTTATTTAGATTTTTTTTTAAGAACACTTAAGAAATGTTTTTTGAGCACCAAATCAACATATTTGAATGATTTCTGAGGGATCATGTGAGACTTAAGACTTGAGTAATGATGCTGAAAACTCAGCTTTGCCATCACAGAAATAAATTACTATATAATATTTAAATAGTAAACTGTGGAAGCTTGTTTCTGCCACTGAATAAAAAATAAAAAGGTAATTCTAACTTTTTATCTCGCATTTTTTAGTGCGAGTTATAAAATCGGAATTGTGTGATGTATAGTCGCAATTGTTTTCTTATAAAGTCAGAATTGTCAAAACTGCAAAATATAAATTGCAATTGCGAGGAAAAAGTCAGATTTGCGAGATAAAGTTTTTTGTTTTTAAAGCATTTATCTTTTAAATTGTTTTATTCCTTGGCGGAAACCAAGTTTCCATAGAAAACAGTTATTTTAAATTGTAATAATATTTCACAATATTACTGTTTTGCCATGGTCTTGATCAAATAAATGCAGCCTTGGTGAGCATAAGAGAATACTTAAAACATTTTTTTTTAAAAAGTACAACCCCAAGGTAGTGTGTGTATGTATGTATGCATGTATATTATAAGATTTTTTTTCCTCACTGGAACTGTGTTCTCCAATTCTTGCACGTAATTCAAACTGATATTTCTTGAGGTTGGTTTTATGAGATATAAATAAAAATCTGTTATCATCAGGTTAGAATCAAGGTTTATACTCACTGAGAAAATTGGAAATTTGTACCATGCGTCTGTTTGCCCTTATATCAAAACTCAGTGTCAAGGTTATCATACAAATGTTACCTGCAGCTAAAGTGTACTCGCCAACCTCTCCACCTGCAGACATAAACTCATAATTCTCCTGTCCATGTTAAGATTCTCCCCAGTTCAGCCAATCAATAAAATCCACTGTCATAATTTAGTATAGTGTGCTGGAAATTTTTCTTTTGTTTGATTTATTTAACAAGCTCTATTCATAGAACAGTTTTAGCTCCTGTCAGAATCCCAACTCTTAAATGAACTGTTATTAAATATTGCATTAAATACTGACTATAATAGTTGTTTTTTTTCCTCCTCCCAAAGGCCAGCCAATAATGCATCTGCTAGGTTTGTATTCAGTCATGGATACTTCAGATGACTGTTGTACAGAGGATAAGTTCGAGCCAGGTGGTAGCTTTAAGAGAGATTTTCATTACCAAGTTTGGAAAAGTATGCTGATACTAATAGAGCTGGGAGAAGAGGGCAAATCCAGCCACCTGTTGCACAGACCAGCCGAATGCTTTCGAGAGATATGTGAAGACACGCGGTGCAGACGTCTAGCCCTTTCTCAACATTCTAGAATGTTCTTATATTATTTTTGGACAGTTTTGAAGCCTGTTTAATTTTTTTTTTTTTTTTTTAATTTTTTTTATATAGCACACATAATACAACAGAAGTTGCCCAAGGTGCTTTACAGACAATATAATAAAAATACGTATTAAAAAAAAACTGTACATAGAAACAAGCAATTGAAAGTAAAACATAAGACAAGACAACTATACTATAACACACAAAAAAAAAGGGCCAGGCCACTTCAGACTGCACCCCATGCAACATCTAATAAATGGGTTTTTAACAACGTCTTAAAGACAGCCAACGACTTTGCTGATCTGCTAATTGGTCAACCAAGCGGTTATTCAACATTCAATTTTGATATTTATAGAATTGTATATGTGTCTATAACTCTATATATATACTAGCCTACTGTTGAAAAGTTTGGGGTTGCAGAGATTTTTTTAATGTTTTTTTGAAAAACAGTAATACGGTGAAAAATTATATAATTTTTTTTTCTATTTTAATAAATGTTAGAATGTAATTTATTCCTGTGATGCCAAAACAAAATTTTCAGAAGCCATTGGCCCAATACTCAGTGTCACATGATCCTTCAGATCTTCATCAATATTGAAAGCAGTTGTACTGCTTCATTTTTTGTGTGAAAACCATGATACTTTAAATATTATACTTTGAATATATATATATATATATATATATATATATATTTTTTTTTTTTTAAATGTAAATAATGTGTGTATGTTTGTAACATTCTAAATGTCTTTACTGTCTCTTTTGATGAATAATGCATCTTTGCTGCTTAAAAGTTTTTTTTTTTTTTTTTTTACTAACTTACCCCAAACTACCCCTTATTTTAATGAGAGCAAATTTCTAAAATGAATTGAACATTCATTTTATGTAATATTTGACTCAAAAAAAGTAATTGTGAACAGGAAATAGTTTTGTTAATCAGCCAAGTATAGGCACATAATCTCCAATGCCAACTGTCAGACAATTAATTGGCCTGGTTGATAAATAGGTCTGCCACTGCTTTACTTTTTTGTTTTGTTCTTCATTTGTTTGTTCAGTTGTTTGTTGGTTTGCTCTGTGAATAATATAATCTCAAAAAATCCATACACCCAATCCCCATCTGTGCCTCGTCATCCGGTCTGTGAGGAAAGCTCCACTCTACCCTGTCACCAACCCTGTCCATCTTGCTGATGGAATTTGAATTAACCTCAGAATTGAAACGAAACATTGCCTCTTAACGAGGCTCTTGGCTTTGTTGTCTTAATTGATGTGATGTGACTTAGATAATTGCAGTGTCACATTGTTTAGAGCTGCAGAAGGCAAATTACGTGTCATTGCAGCGAAAGCAACCCTGCGACTTAAATCCCCACTCCCGCCATCCTGCTTTGAGACGGCGGTTCTGCGTGAGCCCTTCTTAATGACGAGGGTGTGTGTTATTGTGTGAAGGCCTGTTATTTTCTGACACCGGCGCAATTTAACACATCACAGCTCATGGTGGATTAAAGCAAAACAGGTCTTTGTGAGCAAATAAAGCCCACCCTGACACCAGCTGTCTACTTAATGACCTCCTCCTTCAGAAGACTGGTCCTCTTTATGCGTCGAGGGTGTTTTGTTTGCACACACTCTTCTTGGAATGACTCCTCTGGTGTGGTACTTTTGAAAATGGTCGCCTAACATCTTTCTCTCGTACTCCTAGGAAGAAGCAGTATTCCTCATTTTCTTTTCTGCTGGTCTTTCTTTAGCACACAGGTTCTCAAACTTCAATAAATCACATCCCTCTCGGAGGAGAGCTACTTCTGAAGGACAACGGGAATTTACGAATAGTGATAGGAAGAAGAGGGTAGAAGGAGTGGGAAAGTGACACTGGACTTGAATTCGCATTCTTGCCACGTCCTCATCACTCTGATTAGATTTAAACAAGTTAAAGTTAGGTGCAGTTCATGTTTCATACAGTTTTAGAAGCAGTCTGCCACAAACAAAACTCTTTTCTCACGAGTCTCAGATGCGGCTCGGTGAAGAGAGTAGCCTGCAACTCTTGTCTGTGTGGAGAGCAGTCTCTGATGAAATCTCTGGCAACCAACCCAAAAACATTATTGTTACAGGAAACAGCCATTAAGAGTCTTAGAATAATTGTGGAAATATAAATGTTTGATTCCTAACATGTTATGCTATGTAATTAGTCAAGTATAAATGAAGATAGTATGTAAATAAATATGTTTTATTCCCTAAGAAATGTCCTAAAAAATTCCTCTTTTTTGTCTTTTTTTTTTTACCATTTAGATTACTTTTTATCAAGGCAAGTCAAGGTTATTTATATAGCACATTTCATACACTATGGCAATTCAAAGTGCTTTACATAGAAAGGAATAAAAATAATCACAAAATAAAAGCAAGGAAAATTAAAACAGTTATTCAAAATGCTTTACATAGAAAGGAATTAAAATCACACTATGAAAGTGCTTTGCATAGAAAATGAGCACAAAATAAAAGCAAGCGAAATTAAAATCATTAAAAGATATAAATGATACAGTTATAAAATGAATTAAAGTAAAATGAATTAAAGTAGTACAAAGATGATACATAGAATAAACTTTTCATCTGGCAAAACACCGGTGTATTAAACTTTATATATTTCAGTCAAATTTTACATTAACATTAAATCACTGCTACAATCTATTTTTCAAAATTAACAGTACTCTGCTTTAGTTAATTCTCACTAATTTTGTCATGCATTTTTCTTGCATTTTTCTCTCTCTCTCTCTCTCTCTCTCTCTCTCTCTCTCTCTCTCTCTCTCTCTCTCTCTGTCTCTATCTCTCTCTCTCTCTCCCTAGACCACTTATCATATCACAGTACTTTTCCTAATGTGGCAGTTCCCATAAAGACAAGTATAAAGGCGGCTTATTTGGCAGCTGGAGTTTGAGCTGTAATTACTCAGTGTACCTTTATGATGCTCCTGTTCGCCAGCTTGACCCCTCACGAGCCTGCAGAAGAATTCATTTTCGTGCCAGTGGAACCATAGTCCCTGTTACCTCATTAAAATCCATCCTAATATGGTACGCATGGATTTACTACAGCATTGTGCAATAGTGGCCGCCTTATATAACAAGCCAAGCCTCGCTCTCTCACTGCTCTCTTTCTTGATTTTTTTATTTTTTTCTGTCTCTCTCCCTTTTCCCACGTGTCACAATGTGCCTCTGGCTCACTCTCAGCTTGATTCATTGTGATTTGCAGTTTGTAAAGACCTCGTATGAGAGGGCAGCCCTGAGTTCACGGGTCTGCAGTGTTGCTTCGCTGTTTCTCTGACAGATGTGATCTTGACCGAGTAGGATCAGACAGCTCCTGTAAAACATCTCTGTTCCCATCCCCACGTTGAACACGTGCGGTCGCGTAAGTTTCCGTATGTGACCCACGGCTGTGAGCTGGTATGTTGATATGGTGGGGCGCATGCCGCAGCTCATGTGCCTGCTGTGCCAAGCTATCACAAGCCATCCTGTCAGTCTCTCTCCATAGGCCACCACTTGTAGCGCAGCGCCCCCAGCTTGTGGCTTCTCTGCCACTGTGCTCAGCTAGTTTGTTGTTCTGGGCGTAGCTAACGTGATTACACAGTAATTAGTGCTTTAATTGCATGCCATTGAATGGAAATTGGCGAGGCTGAAGATTCTGTTTAAAGAAACACATTCTGAAATGTTCACATAGTGGAATGATTTATTATAAACTTTAGCCGTGTTTGATTTGACTTAAATGGAAATGAGAATGTGAGGGATATAATGTACAGTATGTGCCATGAGAGAGTTACCGGGTTCTGACATGAAGTTTGGATTATAATTTTATACAGACAAGGTCAGTAAGAATTTTTTTTCTCTGTTGTCTCATACATATAATTTATTAGACGTCTAATGGTTATACTTATAAACACTGAACAAAATTATAAACGCAACACTTTTGTTTTTACCCCCATTTTTCATGAGCTCAACTCAAAGTTCTAAGACTTTTTCTGTGTACACAAAAGGCCTATTTCTCTCAAATATTGTTCACAAATCTGTCTAAATCTGTGTTAGTGAGTACTTTTCCTTTGCCGAGATAATCCATCCACCTCACAGGTGTGGCATATCAAGATGCTGATCAGACAGCATGATTATTGCACAGGTGTGCCTTAGGCTGGCCACAATAAAAGGCCACTCTAAAATGTGCAGTTTTGCTGTACGCCATCGAATGTGAGCATTTGCCCACTCAAGTCGGTTACGACGACGAACTGCAGTCAGGTCGAGACCCCGATGAGGACGACGAGCATGCAGATGAGCTTCCCTGAGATGGTTTCTGACAGTTTGTGCAGAAATTCTTTGGTTATGCAAACCGATTTTTGCAGCAGCTGTCCGGGTGGCTGGTCTCAGGTGATCTTGGAGGTGAAGATGCTGGATGTGGAGGTCCTGGGCTGGTGTGGTAACACGTGGTCTGCGGTTGTGAGGCCGGTTGGATGTACTGCCAAATTCTCTGAAACGCCTTTGGAGACGGCTTATGGTAGAGAAATGAACATTCAACTCACGGGCAACAGCTCTGGTGGACATTCCTGCAGTCAGCATGAATGAATATGTTTGGGATGCTCTGGATCGGTGTATACAACAGCATGTTCCAGCAACTTCACACAGCCATTGAAGAGGAGTGGACCAACATTCCACAGCCTATTATTTATTCTGGAGCCTTATATTCTTTTTTTATCTTTTTTTTTTATCCTGCTGGCTAAGATTTGTGGGTATTTTTGGCTGTAGACTTGATTAACCCTCATCTACTCACTGAAGAGTCCTTAAAGGTGCTGTATGTAAGTTTGTTACTGTACTAAAGCATAAAAATACCATAATATGTTTGCAGATATTTAGGAAACATGCAGAGTTCACATGCTCGTTTCTCTGAAAAACACTTCTACAGCAAGTTATTTTACTTTGAAATGTGCGTTCCGTGTCGGAATGTCCGTTTTTGTTTTGGTCCGCACGTTACCAATTTACCCAATAGTATTTCGCCTCCACAGGTTGCCAGTTGGCAGAAAACACAGCATATTACAGCCATGGAAGCCAGAAAAAACGGGGGAAAACAACTCTCTCCAATATTTAGAATTTGGACTGCAATATCCATTTCAACCGCTAGCTGTCAATCTTACATACTGCACCTTTAAGGCAGATGCTAGGGGAATCTCTCAGTGGTCACTCTGTCGACACTGGATGCTTGTTATCTCTGCATGCGTGTTAATCACAGCGAGTGTGTCTTGCTGCGAAGTGGGGCGTGAGGGAACGTAATTGACAGATTGATATTTCATTCCTCCATTGTTTAGCCACACAGCCTCCTCACTCACACACATGGACTCCCTCTTGCCTTTCAGGTGTTGATTAAAATGTTTCCAGCTCCCTCCCCTCTTCCACTGAACACAATCATGTGCATCTGTGATAAGAGCTTTAAGGTATCATGAAAAACAGACTCTTGGAATCCAACAGCCAAAATCTAAAATTAACACTCCCCAAGTGCCAGATGCAAGTAAAAATTGGCTTTGGTTAGAGAATTTACTCAATTTGCCGGAAACTTTCTAAGGAACTACAATTAGGGATGTCCCGAGCTGATCTCAGGGTTCAGTATCGGGGCCGATTAAGCTTTTTTTTTTAACTGTTCGTATCTGCTATCCTAAGCCCAATTCTTTATTTGACCTCAGCTGTCATGCAGGTGTCATACAGTACCACCATTAAAAGGAAGTAGCTCAATGTGCGTGCATGACGCAATGAGGTTTGTTCTAGTACACCACGCACACATTCGAGCTTCCGTGTTTAGCATGAGATAGAATTAGATAGTGCACTTTTGTAACAAATCACTCAAAAGTAATTTATTTTTATCTACCATCAGACTATCTGAGACGTCGTTGTCATAACACGTTGCTTGCTGCTTCGAACTTGACTGACAGACTGCATTCTGACACCGCGAGCTTCATGCTTTCTAAATCCACTTTTTTTTATTATTTTTTTGTTGCAATTCTTCTTCTTATCGTACATATAAAATATATTTTAAAATGTAATTTATTCCTCTGATGACAAAGCAGAATTTTCATCAGTAATTATTCCAGACTTCAGTGTCACATGATTCTTCAGAATTCATTCTGATATGCAGATTTGGTGCTTATAAAACATTTCTTATCATCAATGTTGAAAACTGCTTTTTGTGTAAACTATGACAAACTTTGCTATAGTGATTGTTTTGAACGAGTATTAACTTAGACATTATTAAAAACATTATTTTAGCTAAAGTATTTGTATAAATACTTTGTGCCTTTTACCCCATGTGTGGGGCAAAAGACCTACCTTGCGACCTCTTACGTTTATAAGATTTTTAAGCAAACAAACCACTTTTATGAATCATTTTCACACAAAATCTGTTGCTCCGTCAATGTTCAATAAAAAACATGTATATTTTTTTCTGTCATAATATATGTGAGTAGTGAAAAAGCAGATTTTTCTTAGGGTGTGCCTTCAGCCCCGTTGTACCCTACATGTGCAGATGTCTGTGTGAGAAGTTCAGAAAGGCTTTTTGAGGCTATACGTCAAGTGATTGTGATAAGGTAATCAACACTTCCCTCTTACTTCCCTCCTGACAAGTTTTGAAGTAGTAATTACAGTGCGATTTGCTCAAAAGTGATTGGTTGGAAAAAAAGATGGGTGTCTTGGGCAATGTCACATTTCTTTCCTTTTTTTAAACTAGCACAACAAAAAGTAGAGCAAAAGATTCACAACTGGTATGTTATTGGTGTTTTAGCTGTGCTTTTTTTATTCTCATGGTGCCACAGAAAATGGTGTTTGGCTGTGCAATCTGGTCATTTCATTAATGCCTAAAAGTTCCTAACATACAAGCTAAATTGTACAGTCAAAATTCACAGTGAAAATTAATTATGTTCTATAGCAATTATCTTCTGCAGTGAAACCTACAGTACAGTCCTGGTAAATACAATTATTCCGACATGACTCCAGGCTGGCTGCATATGAACGTCATTTACATATGCAACATAAACCTCTCCTATGACCATGACTGCATACAAACATTGTGTGGACTCAAACCATATTACTCAAGGCTTTATTTTGATATTTTCTTGTATCTTGTAACAACGGACAAGCAGCCTTGATGTGTTGTGTGTTCAAATTGAATCTTGTGTATCCTCAGGGCTTGCCATCGTGAATTTGGGTGTAGTCGAAGATTTTAAACGTTTTTATTTGCTAATGTACAAAATCGTAACGAAGAAAGAGAAGTGTGAAGGATCTTGAAACTCTTTCAAATAATATCTTCCTCTACATTCCTGGATTTGAGTGTGTGTGTGTGTGTGTGTGTCCAGGGTTGTGCTTTTGAAAAAGTATTAAATAAGCTCATTTCCTTCAGGCCAAACAAACTAAACTGATCTAACGTTCACCAAAGCAGTAGGGGTGCAAAATTAAATAGGTAATATAATGAGTTATGGTAATCGCACCAACTTCACACACTGCCGAATTTAATCAGTTAGTTTGCGCAATTATTCCACCCCAGCATTATTATGTGGAGAGAATCTTTTTCAGAGCGCTGGCTTTTCTTTGCGGTGAAACACTTTTAAATGGCGCACATTTCGATAAGGGTGATATTTCATCTCGTTGTCATTCTCAAACTATAATCTTGGCTAATACGTTTTTTTTAGAACTTTTCTTTTGGTTTTGAAAAATACTAAAGTTTCAGTCTGAAAGCAATATGTAGCTGAGGTTGGTTTTATCAGTTACAGGAATAGTCTGATACAGCAGGCTTTCCTTAGGCTCATTGGTGGCTTGGATTGAAAATTCATTTTTCTCTCAGGATATGTGATAAATAAGCACACAGCTGATGTGAATCAATTTTTGACAGTCCGCTACTCTGCTTTTTCTAAAGAAATTCAGGCAATGGAAGTTCTTACTGGTTATGTAACTTTAAAAAGTCTCATTCCGGCCCCAGCACTTCAGCATCCTGTACTGCGAAATAGAATCTCTTTCTTTCTTTCTTTCTTTCTTTCTTTCTTTCTTTCTTTCTTTCTTTCTTTCTTTCTTTCTTTCTTTCTTTCTTTCAATTATATTAAGTATTTTATTATATATTATTTTTAGTGCTGTCACTATAAATCACTAATCGCTAAACACGATTAATCGCATCTAAAATAAAAGTTTGTGGTTATATAATAAATGTGTGTAATATATATAATATATATATATAATAAATATATATACAGGGCTTTACAAATGCGGGTGGATTTCAGCAGTGGCGTGTAACACAGTTATATGAACGATATAAATTATACAAACACAAACTTTTATGTTAGATGCGATTAATCACGATGAATCGATCAGACTTGGATTATAAAAAACCTCAGTTGCTCTCGTGTAGCCAGTAACTATACAGTACGTGATATTATAACAGGAAATATTACTTAGATTTTACTGCCGTTATCAAGGTAACTTTTCCATTTGTAGTGTGTTTCAGACGGTCACAAATGAGATAGTAATTCCCTGCTTTCTTCTGAATGCTCACTTAAAGTTCTCTTTCCTTTGGAGCGAGGAGGCCGCCATAGCAATCCTCACTTTCATGTAATTCTTACATGGATGTTGATCTAGGAATGTGTCCGTAAGTGCATGGAAACGGCATCCGAAACACAACCTATGCTAGTGAGCAACTGTAATGGTTGTAAATATAGTCACACCTATGTCTAAAGATTTTGATAAAATGATGTGGCAAATCTCTTTTAAGACGACTCACTTTCTCTCATTAATCATTACTATTCTGTTCTCTCTGTCTGGTCGCTTTCTCATCCTGAGTCTAAACACGTACAGCTCGCACGACTACTGACATTCACTCTAGCCCTCTCAACCTCTCTCTTTCCTTCTCTCTCCTCTCTCTGTTTTCAGTCCCCAAGGACATCTCACACATCATATTTGTAGCAAAATATTAAATTTTTTAGTCTCGAATAATTACAAAAGCTGAAGTGGAGAGGCCCTGAATGAGGTGGAATGAATGAAACCATGATTGAACAAGAATGGAAAAAGGTACATTGTGAGGAAATTCAATACAAGGACCGCCATGTTGGAATACAAGGACCACACGTCATGAAGCAGCGCAATTCAGGCTGAAAGGGAATGAAATATAATTTTTTCCAACACGTTTATCTCATTACTTTGGTTTGTAGCTAAAAGGTCAGCGGCGAAATTCGGCAAGAGGCCGTGAATTGTAAAGGAGGTTAAAGCTGATTCGGACCAACCTTTTCCATCAAAGGGAAGAGCAAATTGCAAGTTGTTTTAAAGACCTCCTGACAGGCAAGTACGGAGCACAGCATTCAGTTGACCAGAGATGACAGAAAGAAAGAGATGGTAGTGAGAGAGGAAGAGAAGAGGAATGACATTAACATCATAACAAGTCTGTCTGAGAAAGAGCAAGAGGGAGCGTGACAGTTAGCCAGTTAGATGTTCCTCCATAGACCAGACCAGTTGGTACAATATGTCAAAACTACTGGTACTTCATACTAAGTCACTACTGAATTAAATACATAAATAAATAAAGATACCAAGTTAATGTTGTTGTTTTAATTCATTTTAATAAATACAACTTAATAATTAAAAACTTAGTAACTGTAGGATGAAGTTAATGTGATATGTAAGGGATAATGTATAGCGAGGCGGTTGTTATAGCGAATAATCCCGACAGTCTTGAATCAGCCTGAAGGGGTTGTTATTCGCTATAATAACTGCCTCGCTATACATTATCACACTTATTACATGGCTACCTACAAAATAAATAAATAATTTGACACAAATTATTGATTTAAAAGGGAGTTTATTGATTTAAAAACGACTGTATTGCTTCCGCTGAAGAAAATTGTCCGTTCCGCATCCATAGCAACGCTCTGTTTTTCATGGCAACAGTGTGATATACTTCGCAGCGGTCTGTTATCAAGAAATAACAGACCGCATTCTACATTGGAATTTTAACCAAGCCATGTCATAAAAAAAGATATTGTAGTTGTGAGACAGTTAATGAGATATAAAGTGACATTGTGATATTTAAATTCACGATTACAGGAAATTAAGTTGTAATTTTGAGATCACAATTGTGACTATAAATATTCGCAAATGCCAGATTTAAAGTTGCAATTCTTGGACATAATGTCACAAATAAGAGAAAAGGTCACAAAAGTGATGTATAGTAGCAATTATGAGAAATCGTCGCAATTGTGAGATATTTGAAATTATGAGAAATAAAGCTGCAGTTATGAGAATAGTATCAAATGTAAGATTTAATAGCAATTTTGAGAAATACGTAAAGTTGCAGTTGCAAGAAATAGTAATTATTGTGAGATTACCTTTTTACACTGAAGCAGAAAAGGCTTACATAATTCACTGTAATAATTAAAACCTGTTAACTGTCACGGGCCCACCGGTGGGCCCAAATCCATTACATATTTAAAACAATAATATCCTATACTAAACCTAAACTAATCTTGACAAACTATATATCATTTGAAAGCTTACAATCTCTAGTTTTCATATTTGGTGACTGATTTTCAAAATAAATTACAGAGGAGCCGTAATTTATCAATTTGCATCAAGAATATTTTCATATTCCTAAGGCGTGTTCAGACCTTTATTTTGAAATAGCAATGAACATTTTTATGTGTTTCTTAGAGGTTGAATTCATATCAAAATCTGCCAAACTTCCCATATTACTTCTGAATAGAATGTCTACTTCATAAATTGTATGAAAATTGTGGAAATAATGGTTCAGATCACCACATATGGAAATGGAGGCGCCCTTATATGGGCAGCAATGGAGTCTGGTTGTCACCTAGTGAAAAAGTTTGGTACTGCGCCCAAACAAAATCTTACTGAAAGCTCATTTTTTGAGATATCAACCTAAATTTTGAAACACAACTTGTTCAGAATTTTGCCTTTGATTTTTTTGCAGTTTTAGAGTCGCCCAGGTTTTAAAAATATATATTTTATATAAAATATGAATAATTAATTTTTTTACATTGTACATTTCCATAAACTCAAACTTCTATAACTTTTTTCCTGTTTCACTTTCTTAATTTATTTCACTTCTACAAAAATCTGCCAAATGTCTTCTTTAAAACAAGACCAATTGTACGTCTATACTCCAAAGCATTCTTTAATTACAACCATTTAAGTTCGAAATGTGCATTTTAACGTCTACTCAAAAAAAGGGGGGTGACAGTTAACAGGTTAAAGGAGTGTGTTCAGTAGCATCTTCATTGCTATTGAATATTTCGTGGTATATATATCGTTATTGATAATCATACAATTGACTGGTATTCACTATTGAAAATTCTTATCATGACAATCCTAGTGACAAACCCCTTTCAGCAGCCTGCCGACTTAACGTTTCCTTCCGAGAGGAAGTCGAGTGTGTGCGTGCTCATGTGAAGGATGCGTCTTTGGCATATGTGTTCTATCAGCTCCCATGGACACGTTACAGCTGCTTGACTATAGTCTCGCAAACCAGAGCTGAGGGGACAGGCGGTATCCCACTACATCAGACATCTCACACACACACACATACACACAAATCACAGCCACATCTCTGTTTCCAAGGAGACACGGGTCCTGCTAGGAGGCGAGATGCTGTAGTAAATAGCGGAGACAGAGTCTTATAGAGGTGAAGTGCTACGAAAGCGTCAGAGACCTGCACAGAGCTTGAGACTCACCTTCTGTCTCGCTCTAATTAAACGCAAGCGTCAGTTATAAGGCTGCCGGTTGAGCCTGGTTTTAATTGTCCTAGCTGCAGTGGAGGACGTATGGCATAATAACAAGACTTCTGTTTCTGTGGGGACATGGTGAATTGACACAGCATTTAGAGCAATTCAACTTAGACTTGTTAAAATGCGTTTTGGGCCAGAGCAAGTTAGCTAGCACTTGTGTTCTGACACATTGAGCTATCTGAGCATATGAGCGAATCTGGTTCGCGACATTTTCCAATCCCATTCCACCTCATAAAATTATGTTTTTGCCAGTATGTGCCCGAATTTTTCTGTTTAATTGCTTCTTGAAGGACGTCTGGTTTTTCGTTCTGCTCTACATTTCCCTATGAATCAGTAGGCCTATATTACATTTAGTTGATTGCAAAGGTCTTGATTCACTAAACATTGTGAAATTGATGACTCACTTACCTGAAATATGATTATGTGGTCACGTGTCACATTTGCTATGTCTTCTGTCTTCTGGTCTACAGTGAATACTTGCACTGACATTGCTTTTTACAATAAATAATTTATATACTACTACATTACTATTTGCACTTCTTATGCTTTTTCGGACATTACTTTGCATGTAGTGAAATAAACATAGCTGTTTGTTATTCTCTTCCAAAAGAAAGAACGTTTGAACTGCCTGAAACGAGTCATGGTTTTGTAAGATATTTGCATAATGGTCTATGGTCTGGGCCAATCAGAGCAGAGTATGCTCTCAGAAAGGAGGGGTTTAGAGAGACCGAATCCTTTATTGAACTGTTTCAGACACTCTGAGAAAGAAAGAGGTAATACTGCTATGTATATTAGAGAAAATGTACTTTTTTTTTTAAAATCTTGGATCCATGTAAACCTATTATAGGAGACCTCAAAAGCAAAATTTGGAATCTCAAAATTAGCATAAAAGGGACACTTTAATATTTCTTCATTTTTTAATATATTTTTAACAACTTGAGAAATTGAACAAGTCATTTCTTGGTAGCTAATATTTTAGATCTTATTACAGAGCAGATTTGAGTTGTGGACTTGTTTAATGTGTGTAAATGCGCTGGTTTGGAGCTGAGTGTGTGTTGCTTCAAGTCTGCAACAGCCCTCTACTGCAAAGACACTGGCATTGTGGGAGATTTGAGCAGATTCAGGGGTCTGGAATTGTTGCCTCAGCCTAAAGGGGTTTGATTTGAAAGATTGTGTCCATCACAGACAATCATAACACTCCCAGAGAGGGACGTGGAGAATGTGCAGTGAAGAGATTCTGCCACACTTCACTCTGAACAATGAAATCTCAGAAGACTCGGCGTTTGTGTGTGGACATCCGACTGTGTGTATGTGCCGACGGAGGGCACAGAGCAAATTGAAATAATTGGCCGCTTACTCTCTTTCTGGTGACCTTTTGGAGCTGATTGATCGCGGCCATTTTGTAATCGATATTTAAAGAATGTATGTCTCTATGCATAATTGTGATCTAATTTGCATTCATTCACAATATGCCATTCTCTGCTTTTCTTTAGCATCCGTGAGGTTTACACAGCAGGTGCAGTTGTGGATCGTCTGCTGATAGAACTCACCGTCATATCCTCCTCCTCTTCTCTGTGTGAGGATAATGCTGATGTTCAAGATCGAACGTCTCAGTTGAAGCGCTCGTGTTACTGCTGTCAGAGGCAGACGTTTGTTCTGTTGAAGGTCGTTTTTGCAGTGACCTGTACAATTTGACACCCAACTTTCATTTAACTCTGACAGTTCCCTGTCGGCACTAGTCTTCTAGTCACAGTGATTAACTGTAATGATAATGGAAGCAATTGTGCCCTTAAATTAGCATTGTTTTAATCATCATTGGGTCGTCTTGCTGTGATTGAAGCGATGCGGTACACACTGGCAGGCTTCCTTTTGACAAGGAGAATTGGCTCCAGCTTTCCCCGCTGTGTGTCTTTTTGTAGACAACATTTGAAGATCTCTTCAGAGAGCGCTCAGTCAGTGCAGAAATTGTGTTGCCTACTCATTTCATGGCCGTCACCCCAGCTGCACCCTTGCTGCTTTTTAGTCATGGACATGGAACATACACACAATTTTTATTTCTGATGTTGTTGATGATCTGAGCATGTTTATGGTTGGCTCATAAACTTTTCAGAAATCCATATGCAGAGAAACACATGGTGTGATAGATGTGTGAAAACACTGCCCCCTACTGGTCACGTTAAATCATTTGGACTCACATCAACCAGACAGTTATCTAATGTTAAAATGCATTAGTTCATGTATAGATTTCTTAAATATTCAGTCAGACTTGCAATATTTACATTTATACCTTTGGCCGATGCTTTTATTCAAAGCAAGTTGCATTGCATTCAGGGTATGTATTTGAAAAATAGTTTTATATTCCATTATTAAATGGAATATTCCATTATTTATTCCATCGTCTTTATTTGGCATTTTATTTATTGTGCGTTATTATGGCTCATGTATTTCAGTCTGTTGTTGTTTGTTTGGACTGTTGTTGGCAGCATGCATGGCTCTCTTCCAGAGGAGGGAGACAGTGTATTAGAAGAGCCAAGATGCTTTCGAGTTCCTCATATACAGACACACTATTACATCTCATCCGCACACTGATCCAGGAACAGATATTTGACACGATATTGTACAGGTCTGTCTAAACCTCTGCCATCATCCCTTTAAAATGAGTCCTGGATCACGCAAGTTATAATTCAATTCTGTCCAAGCCCCCCCCGTGTCTCAGTTGTCTGTCCCCTGCAGCGACTTCAGTTCTCTTCTTCTCTCTTTATCTTCCTCTCTTTCTTTCCCTCTGCACATCTGGGGTTTAATGTGCGTTCATTATTCATACACACAGTCTGAGTGATCCTCTGAGCGGAGAGCAGAGCTGAAGACTGAGCGTGACTCTTAAGTGAGTCGGAGAGATGTGAGGCATGCAAATAGATCTCCCATATGTTTCACTCTCATTCCCTCTTCCAGATGATGAGGTGTCAGGTGTTCTCTGCCTTGTCACCGACTCATGAGCGCATGTGTGCACGCATGTATACGGTGCACACAGTCATGGAAAGCTGTTGACGTGTATATTTCAGGCTGAATTCCTCATGATGAGCTGATTTCAACTGCAAGGATTTATGTTAGTGTGAACTTGAACTGAATTGGAACTGAAATTTGCTGGATTGTCAGAAAGAAGAATTTATGCTGTGTTCATGGCATGTCATAATAATTACAGTAGTCTCGAGATGACAACACGTGACATTCTATGTGGAGCTGTTTGCGTCCTCGGACTTGGAATTACACGTTTATATGGCAACAGTATCAACACCTAAATGAATCTGCTGCAGTCAGGTGGTTCAGAAAATCCATCCATCCATCCATCCATCCATCCATCCATCCATCCATCCATCCATCCATCCATCCATCCATCCATCCATCCATCCATCCATCCATCCATCCATCCATCCATCCATCCATCCATCCATCCATCCATCCATCCATCCATCCATCCATCCATCCATCCATCCATCCATCCATCCATCCATCCATCCATCCATCCATCCATCCATCCATCCATCCATCTTGAATTTCAAATGATTCTTCTTCCTTCATAATTCAAACTGCAGTTCTGTTTTCCACTGTACCTCAATTTAAACAGAAGTTCGATTCAGCTAATTGAATTTAAAAAGCAATCCTCAATTCAATTTGGACAGTTGGCGCACAACTCAAGTTCAAGTTCACCTCATGAAGACTTCTTTATCAGTTCTGTCTCATGAATATGTGTACCTCAATTCTGTCTCTGCAAATCTCTCCAATGTATCAAGCCCCTGCCTCCCCCTGGTTTTCATCCCCTCAGCAAATCAATAAATCATTCCTCCGTAATAGATGTTCAGTTGTAAGTAATCTTTTCTCCCTTGGTGCTGTATTGTTAGCGAACAGCTCAAGGCTAGCAGAGATTAGCCTGCTTCAGCTCCTCAGACAAGAGCCTCAGAGAGCAGAGGCAGAATATCACCGAAAGAGATTCTCAGCACGGCCCTTTCAGCCAAGGCTAATTTCTGATCACAAGTAGTTGACTGAGTGAATAAGTCTGGGGGCAGGCCTCTTTGAAACCGCCTTACACGCACACTCACTCACTCGCACTTTTCAGCCATCCTCTCCAGGCGAGTGAATGAGTGCTATTTCCAGGAATCAAAGTGGGATCAGAGATAGAGCACTTGTGAGATGTTTTGCTCCCTCTGTACTTCACCTCAGGATGCATGTTTGTGTTTACCAAGTTTGCAGTAGAGATGTGAGTTGGGATGGTTGATTAGTCATCCAACAATGATGTTGACTAGTTCATCTGAAATGTCACCAAGGTAATGTTATTTAGATGGCTAACATACAGTAGACAATGTTTTGTTAGATAAAAAATAAAAAAAGATTGATGGTAGTCTTAATACAGTTGATAATATCAATAATAATGACAAACTAATCAGTAATATTTTGCATTAATATTTCATAGATAAGTAGCATTTTGTTGCATATTCTCTTTTGTATTAATATGATAACAAATACACATTTTATATTTATCGTAATGTATATATTTCATGCTTATATGCTCGTAATGCGGAGCCCCTAAAGGGACCTTTGCAAAAATAAAAATATACAGACTTTCACGTGCTCAAGAGAACGTACTTGTATGCCATTCAAAAGTTTGGGATCGGTAAGATATTTTAATGTCTCTTATATTCACCAAGGCTGTTTTTTTTTTTTTTATCGAAATCCAGTAAAAACAGTAATATTGTGAAATATATATATATTTTTTAAGTATTTGCTTTGAGTTGTTGATCAAGAAACATTTCTTATTGTTATCAGTGTTGTGCTGCTTAATATTTTGTGGAAACCGTGATGCATTCTTTTTTTTAGAATACTTTGATAAATTGAAAGTTCAAAAGAACAGCATTTATTTGAAACAAATCTTTTGTAACAATTTAAACGTCTTGACTACACCAGCAGAACATAAAAAAGCGTAAAATATTATATATATATATACATTTTTTTTTTAAATGATCACTTTTAAAAATGCTCTCATTCTGCATTTTGCCCAGCTGTTGTTGAATGCAAGAACATGAATGTCCCCAAACTGCTTAGATGAACCTTGAAACCAGCCTACTGTAATAATGCAAGGATGTTTTCCACAACCCACAGACTAGTTGATCTTGAATAGTTTTGCACATCCCTGGTTTGTATAGCATGTTGTTTGATTTTTTGCATATGCATCTGTTACTATGTCAAATTATTGAGCTCACTATATTGATGAGAGATCCAGTAGTTGGTTTGGGCTCTGAGCGGACTGCCAATGCTTGTCCTTTTTATATCTCATACAATATGCATTACATGTGTAATGCATTCCTCTAAATGTATATATGAAGCTTCGTGGGTGATATCGATTTGATTTGTTTTAGGTATTTGTGAATGATCATTAACATTGCATAAGCATGCAAATTTAATGCACATCATTTTCAGCATCTCTTGACAGCTACATCAAATCTGGTGTCCCTGATGGATGCACCTCCAGCTTTACTTCCCCACCTCTGTCCATCATCTCTATACATGCATGAACAACACCAGTCCCAAAAGTCCTCGGTCTCATGCTTGCCACCAAGGCTCCATAATGAGCGTGTTTGCGTGGAGGTGTACAGCCTCATTACTGTGCTTTTTCCTACCCCTGTAAAGATCTGATCCCACAATGCAATGCTCCTTCGGGAGATTAAATCAGCATAACAAAGGCCCCGACCTTGTTATATCAGAGGTGGAGATGTTTCCAAAGCCCCTCTCCGTGTTAAGTGCTATGTCAGCTTGTGGAGGTATTAAGGTGTGTGGGAGCCGGTTAAGTCTCCTGGTGCATGTTGGGAACGTGTTTTATCTGACAGGTATTGTTATGGTAACTGGTAATGTGCATGTGCCATGGCATTGTTGTTACCAGGTGACAGGTACATGCAGGAGGGTCCCAGCGGGACAGGAGAGGTTGTCTGTTGAGACATCCCACAAAAAAGGGTAAAACTGTCAGCTCCCAAATGTGCGCTCAACCTGTAATATTAGAGATCAAAAGTAGAAAAAAATAATAGTAATATCACATCTAGCGGTTTTGTATTACAGACATGGACCAGCAATAAAAAAAAAATAAAAAAAATTTAATTCAGGCCCAGAGATTTTATAAAAGTTAAGATGGCACCCAACAACTTTATATTAGGGACATAGAACAACAATTGTTAAATTAAAAAAAAAAAAAATTATGTTAGGGATGTAGACCAACAATTATAAACAAACCTAATTGGGCTAACCAATATTTATATTTGTATACCAACAATTAAAAAAATGTAAATCCCAGCTAGCAGTTTCACATTAAAGACGTAAAAAAAGGAACAAAATAAATAAATCAGGCCCAGCTATTTTATATTAGAGAGCAACAATTAAAAAATTTTTTAATATATATATATTTTTAAATCACAGTTAGTTATTTTAAATTAGGGACTTAGTCCAAAAATTTTAAAGTTTAAATTGGCCAAGCAATTTTATATTAATGATGTAGACCAACAATTAACAAAAAAATCTAATCACAGCCAGTTATTTTAAATTAGGAACTTAGACCAACAATTAAAAAAGTGTTAAAATGTACCCAGGGATTTAATATAAGAATTGTAGCGCATAAATGATGTAGACCAGCAATAAAAAAATATATAATCGGCCAAGCAATTTTATATTAGAGCCATAGACAAACAATAAAAAAATTCAAATCATGACCGGTGATTTTATATTAGAGACACAATTGAAACATTTTAAACATTTTATTTGGGCACAGCAATTTTATATAGAGATATAGACCAACAATTAACAACTTTAAAGCACTGCCAGCGATTTTAGATTAAAGACGCCGACTGGTAATTAAAACATTTCTTGAATCAAGAGGTGTTTCCTCCCTCCCAGCATAATTAAGTCTTCAGCTTGCCTGTACTCATAATCTTTTGTTAGTTCTTAATGAATCCGTTTGTGTCATTAGGGATGCTCCACGTTCGTTCTGATTGGTCCAGCCTCACAAACAGAATCTGTTACTATAGCAACCACTGTGCCAACTAGGTCTCTGGCTCCCTGAACCATACTACAGTCCAGGATTGAAGAGATCAGAGACGTAAACAAAAACAAATCAAACGCAGGATGGGTTCAGAAGTGCCTATTGCATGATTCATTTCCAGTAATAAAATGATCACCTTTTGATCCATCACATGAAAATGAATGTGTGAATCTCTGAATCTCATAGGAAACATCACTGATGAGATGTACGTGTGTATGTGTATGTGTGTGTGTAATGCACATTACATCACACACTCCGTGAGGTCTGCCGCCCCGCTGAGGCTACGCTTGAATGAGTCGAGCACTTCTGCGAGTGTTTGAGAGGAAAGAGGTGTGTGTGTGAGACTGAAGCTTAGTTTGCCGCGCACAACAGACTCCCAGAGACACAGCGACTTCATGGCTTATCATCGCTACCACTTGTGAGTACATGTTTGAATTGTGCATGTGAGTGTGTGTAATCGTGCCAGGACTCATTTGAGATGAGGGGAATATTGAGCTTTGCATTTGTTTTGATGTGAAACAACAGATATTATTAACCTCAGCATTGCATTCAGTATTGTGCGATCACATGAGCGTGATGTCAAATAAATGAAGGAGAGCGTTTTTGACAGCGCACAGATCTTGTTATTCCACCCGTGTCTGTGGGGTAAGACCCCGTTTTAATTTCATACATGACAACTTGACTGCTGCAGTAGCTTGACGCTTCATTTAACATTTTTAAAAAGCCATCAAAACATACGAGGAGCAAATCTTGGGTCACGCATTTTGATGTCTGGCGTAGAGAGTTAATGGACTGTTTGAGGCAGGCACGTTCAGCATGTTCTGCGAGTTTGCCGCAGGCTGTGTCTCTCTAAGCCGAGGGCAGAGGGATAAGGTTGGCTCTCTACCCTGAGATATCTCTCGCACGCAGACTGAAAACAAAGTGGACAGTGTTTGCGTAGCTCTGGTGATGTCACGGCGAGACTATTTTTAGAAACGGTATAAGACCGTCTGTATTGAGCGTACCGCTGTTTGTCAAGCTGAATGAGCATGCCCTCTCTCCGGGATACAAGATGCACTCTTGTTTTGGGTTTTTTCTTTGGCACAAACATACACTTAAATGTTCTGAAGAAATAGTTTGATATTTGTAGTTTAAATTACATCAGTGATAATAAGGTCATTTTAATCTTGTTAAGGAGTAAAATATTATCTGTCTGTCTGTCTGTCTTTATTGTTAATAAATTATCTATTTGTTAATATTTATCTTTGTTGTTAATAAGCTCATTTGATGGATGGATGGATGGATGGATGAATGGATGGATGGATGCCTATGTCTGTCTGTCTGTCTTCATTGTTCATAAACTATCTATCTTTATTGTTAATATTTATCTTTATTGTTAATAAGGTAATTTCATAGATAGATGTTTGTGTGTTCAAATTGGGATTTATCAAGCGAGTAAAAAGACTGTCAACAAGCCTCATTCTCAGCTGGGATGTTGCATAATGCAATGGTCCATGTCTCCATCTGCCCCTGAGCTCTGTCCGCCTGCACATCTTCCCCTGCCGCCCGCTGTGCCTCGTCCCAGGGGGGAGGGAGGGACCAAAGGGAATTGGGACAGCCTTTCGATGTCATGTGACCCTCCCTCAAGGTCACCCTGGTCACACGTTACACCTCTAGAGCGGACCATGACTAATCACACTTTCTCTCTCTTTCTCTCTCTATTGGACAAGTATAGATCGTGCTCCCCAGACCACAATTAGAACTAACTAGAACTTTTTTGTGTGTGTGTGTGAATGTGATTTGGATGTGTTTTTAGAGCTCGGTGGCAGTAGTCGTGTCAGTGACAGTAATGGGAGGTGGCGTAGTGCCATGCCTCTCAGGAGGAAGGCTTTCACATTAGCCTGCCAGCGAGAGCCAGACTCCAGCTCTGAGGTCAGGCGAGCAGGATTCAGCGTGGCGGCACAGCATTATTCTGTCACTCAGTGCACTGATGTGCTTCTAACCTCATTTAACTCTTAGTTTAGGTGTGACACATTTTGTGATGAAGTGTCATAGGTTGTTGAGATATATGCAAATTTTGCAACCTAATTGTTGCCATGGTTATCATAATGATAAAACATCACAATTTATAGTATTAATCCCCTGTACTTCATACACACATACATCAAATTTATAGAATTTATTAATGCAGAATTTAACTAATAAATAAACTTGGCACTTGAGACTCGAAATGTCTATTTTATAATATCTCTTATATGAATTACATTACATAATAAAAAAAAAAATATATATATATACATCTCAAATATACATCTCAAATAATACATGATAAAACAATAAATTTTTATTAAAATAATAAATTATTCATCAGCAAATCTTTGGAAAAGTACCCTTGATCCTAATAAATCATTATAAATAGAATATGAAATATTTAGATTATCTAAAACATTAAATGCTTAGTTGATAGAAGCTGTCATGTATTGTATGTGCAATCTTTAATATGATAGAAAATAGTTAATTAATTAGTCATATGATTTAAACATATGTTTAAGCATGTTTTTCACAGCCTTAATGATGCTATTTCTCAAAACGTTAGTTGCTTATTGGTGTCTTATAAACTCATGGGATCTTGGCTTGGCAGAAAGCTCCACAAATTTTCTCAGAATTTGAAAGGCTATGCATTGTTTATGAAATATTTTGTCTAATTTAGTCATACTTTCAGGTACCAGTAAGAGTGTGATAGCGCTGTTTAACACGTTTTACTATATTTTTAATACAGATTTTCTCTCACAATCAGTGCAGAATGTGTGAGTAGCTCATCTCCACCTATACATTGGTTTACTCAAAATGCAGTAGCTCAGATTTAATTGCAATCATCGTCATTGTTTGTCAGAGATGAAATTTGTGTCTGCATGTACTGTCATATGATCTGAATCACTGAGGCTGTATTCTTGCTTTGAAGCTCCTGTGCTTGAGCGAGTTTATTTTTATGTTATATGTGACATATGGCTGTGTTCTCTAGTGGCACCAGTCAGTAAATGCTGACACAGGCGAATGAATGCATGAAAGAAGAAGCACCTGTCTTTGTATGTAACCTCACGATCAATGTTATCATCTTGGACCAGTTGCTGCTCATTGAATTTAATAGATTTAATTATGAAAATTGACTCTTTGTGTTGGCAATATTCAGATCAACACAGCATAGACATCACTGAAATGTGTTCAGATAACCTTTAAACAGTTATTATTGGCTTTCTGTGACTTATTGATATAGAGCAAGATCTTAAATATTTGGGAGAGAAGATGAGAATAGGATTGGGAAATGACAGAGCATGAGCATGTGTGCTAAATATCAGCTAGGGCTGGGTATCGTTAAAATGTTTATACCAATACCTTGACTTCGATACCGGTTCCTGAACTATACTTTTTCCGATACCTATTTTATGAAATCTATTTTAACAAGATTACATTACATATTACCTAAAAAAAAAAAAACTTTGGTTTTATTCTTTCAGTTTGTTGACTTTATTTTATAGACTCAATGACTCATAATAGGGTACTGGGAGGCAGAATATATGCCTCACATTCAAGCGCACACATAAAGCTTGCCGCAAAGTACTGGCAAAAGTAGTCTAATGATATTATGAATGTGAAACAATAGCAAGGAGACATTTTAATTGTTTTATTAATAATTTAGTGTTTTCTGAGTCAGTGTTGGCTGCAAAGATGAAATTGACATTGCTGACTCGTCATCTCCGCAGTGACTTTTAAGCTTTCTACAGTATATATTTCTCATGTCTGTGAGTTAATTAGTCTATCAGCGTTTCGCTTCATTTATGTGACGCCCTCCAGTTCTTCTTGCAGTTGAAGACAGAGCAACTTTCTGCTCTTAAGTTTATTCCGTGCACTGTCAAGCACATCAGGTTTGTCGTGTTGCAGCAATTATCTTGATGCTAATATTGCGCGCTGTTAGCATCGAACCTGGTGAAATGTAGCCACACCTTTCCACATCTTTTACATCTATGGGGGTTGGGACGCTTACACATCTTGCTGCATGCTTATTGCCTCACTGACGTTAATGAGATTAACCCCTTAGGTATCGAAATTTGGTACCGAACGACAAGACATTTTTTGATACTCTGTTATCCAGGCAATTCGGTCAGAGCCTTAAAAAGTATTGAACTCGATACCCAGCCCTACCGACAGCTCTACTCAACCTCATGTTGTTCAATTCCTTTAAAGGCACAATATGTAACTTTTTTGCTTTAAAAATAGCAAAAATCACTATATCTATGTTATATATATTTTTTTGTTGTGTACTTACATTATCCCGACTGTTTCCAACAACTTTCAAACCAGGAGAAATTTGTAATTTAATTCGAAGACACGTCCCGTTTCATTTCCGTTTTGTCGCCGTCAGTGGCGTCATATCCGCGTTGTCCCTGGTTTCCGCTCGTACTGCCATAGCAACCAGAGCTATGAACCAGAGCCCTTTGATAGTAACCAAAGCGACAGACGTGGACAACTGTGTAGTTCGCAATGTCTATTTGCACGCGGTTGTTGTTTCATTCAAACATTATGGACCATGGCAAGCAGACTTTGGATAAAAAAGGAGAACTAAAACGAGAATCAATATCAGTGCGGTGTTTTCGAGATGCCTAGAGCTCCCATAGACAGTATATAAACGAGAGCTCCACGTCCGAGACTTCGACCGCTCCTACATGTACTTTATTAAACAGGTGAGCACATTTACATAAAACTAATCAATGTTATATAGTTCAACAATGATAAAATGTTAGAATATGATCTGTATGTTATTCTAATGTTGAACTAGCTTACTGCTAGTCTCATACAAACAAACTAACACATAAATTTCAACACATTCAAATGCAGTTTAGTGTGATAGTTTAATGTTAGACCAAGTGAAACAGCGCTGCGTTACCTCACAAGTTTAATTTGTCTAATAAACTGACCTGTGAGTTGTAATTCTGCACTTGAGTGTAACTTAGTTCGGTAGAATGAAATGTCCATATTCCTTTTATATCCGCGGGACTCGCGTCGCGTGGTGAGCTGATAGCTGTCTCTTAGGAATCTCGAACTGCTTCATATCACAGTCATGATAAAAACATCGATGTATTCAGTCATCCATAAACATTATTAGATCGGTCGGCTTGGCGTTGACGACAAGATCCATAATTCTTAGCAAATGTTGCGTCATCAAACTACGCCTTTGTTATTGTAAAGAGGTTAGCGACCCCTAGCGGCGAAAAAATTACATAGGCCTACTGTACGTTTAAGGAGCATTAAAACCTGGAAATAGGATGTTTTCTTCAGTTGGAATCAGACAGTAGGTGCAGCACCTTGAAGTGAAAATCTCCATGACTCCTATCTCAAACAGCAGAAAGTGAGACCAATGACCGGTTCATGTTCCCCACTCTGGCTCTCAAAGGCGGATGATGAAAGCCCATTGGTTCTGACAGGGCTCTGCTGGGGGGGGGATCATGCTATGACCCTCAAAAATAGCCTACAGGATTTTAAACTCTAGGCTCCGTGTCCCTCAGGATTTTTAGTGCTTATATAAAACAAGTAGGCAAGGGCACCATGTCTGCTGTAAGAGAGATGGACACTTTGTTCTAGGTCTCAAATGGCCGACTCAATAAGCAGTAGAAAGTGAACATGTTGCCGTCTTACTCTACTTTTATTTTCTTGGCACCTGAACTGCTACTACATGAGTACATTCATTGATAGCTATATCAGAAATTAAATGCTCAGTCAATCTCTCTCTCATAATACTCTTCATAATACAATAAGCTTCAATGAAGCGTAACAACATTCCTTCATTGCATTGCTAAAAGTGACATTTTAGAATTAGTAATGGAGGCTTCGGCTCAACTGTTAAACTGTCAACTTGAGATTTTAATCTGTGGCGGAAGTAGTTCTGCACAAAAGAGGGTTTTTAAAAGACTTTCTAAGACCCTTATATATTTTTTTGATTTACTTACACCACTTGTGCCATCGGACAGTTGTATAAAAGCAATATGAGGCCGAAGGCAATCACAGCCGTGATTAGTTAAAAAATAAGTTATTGTATGTTAAATATATTGCTCTTTATTTTTTTGTTTTATATTACTATATTTTTTTTTTGATAAAACATTTTATGCTTTTTACATATTATATATCTTTTGATGTAGGCCGGTAAACAACCACCTATCAGTGGCTTAACCGCTTAACAACAGGATGACAGCCAAGCCAAGGCATTGGCACAACCATTTTCTTCAGAAAGTGTGGAAAATGTAGTTGTCCCCTGCCATTAGATTTCAGTAATGTAGTGCTTGCACAATGCCACACTTTTGAAGAGTCAGTTTAGAACATGTGCTGAATTGCTCACTTCTACCACTCACAACTCCATTGCCGTCAACAGCTTAACTGCACAACCCAGCATGCCTCTGCTGACATTTTATTCACCTTTCATCTTTATATGGAATTATTTAATTCGCTGGCAACAAAAAAACACTTCAAAGCAAAGGTTGAACCCACCAAGGCTTCCCTGTTTCATCTCGGTGTGAAGAGAGCACTCATAAAACTGTCACATCAAACCTAAAAAAAATCATCATATCATTGGTTTCCACTTGCACTGTAAGTATATACAGCCTTCGTCTCTTTGAGTTCTTAATTTGATTAGGAAATAGAGGAAAATGGTTATCATATACTGTACAAGAAAAAATGATAATGTGATTTTTAATAAAGAGTCGTTGATGATCTGAACTTAATGAAGCTGAGACTATAACTGTTTCATTAGTGTTGAGGGCCACTACAAATATCCATCCAACAAGCCATTTTTAGTACAGATCTGGTATTATGGGCCACATAATGAGTGAAGTTGATGAGTTTTAGTGTAATCGGTCTCCATCCCAGCCAGTGAAACTGAAATTACAATTCTTTGGTCTGTGATTGAATTAATTGGCTCATAATCTAATGCGTTCGTTAAATACTTAGACCATTAGACCTTGGTTAAATGTGTTTTAAGCGATCTGGCCCGTTTCCAAGCTCAGATGCTGCACGTCCCTCTGTGACATAGAATAAATACGCACAATGTTTTATCTCCAATATTGAATTGAATGCGCTCACCATTTAAGTGCATTAAGTTTGCATGTACTTTCCAACACCGGAAAGGCAATCAGTCATTAAAATGCTAAATTCACATTACGTCTGATCTGTTGGATGCCCAGATGTCCTCATTTGCATATGCAGCCATTTGTTTCTGTGTAATTTGTGTCAGTGCACTGGGTGATCTCTTCATATGTTCGTAAGAGGATCACTTTTAAGACGGTGTGTTTTGCCTCTGGCAGGAGTGGATAGAACAGGAAATGCAAATGAGCGTGTGGAATATTTATGAGGGGATGGACTGCAGGGACATTGTCTCAGTCCACTAGAGGGAGCATGGAGCTACGGTCACTTTTTCATGATGCATGAATGTGTAACAGCCTGAAGGGTGTGCAGTATTAGTTAACAAAGCTCTTAGAATTCCAGAGCTACTGACAGAAACAACTGGAGATTTTCATAAGGCAGTGTGATTATCTTGAATACGGATAAAGAATGCATGAAAAAAAATGTAGAATAAATGATGATTATTTAGTTATTTTCTTATTTTTATTAAAAACATCCATCCATTGAGTATGGTATATAATATACAAATTACTTTATTAGTTTGAATTAATTATAATATATATATATATATATATATATATATATATATATGTATATGTATGTGCTGATATCTTGCTTTTAATATTGCAGTAATGCTTTTAACAGAACAAACTACTGGCTGTCTAAAAGAAATGAGACGATTCAAGAAGTGTCATTATGATCCACTTTAGGGCGTATGGAACTATAAATATTTGCGATTTGATGTCATCCAGAGCTGGGTGTGAGTTTCGCACCCCGCGTTTCATTGTGCTTGAGCGATTCTCACTGGAGCTGTCCACAGGCAGCTATTGTTCCAGCTTTGATAGAAGGGAAAAAAGGGGCTTTCTGAAGACTTTTGAAAGGAAGCGATCATGATAATACCAGACTAAAAATAGACAAAGATACTCTGTTTTTCTTTTTCCTTTTTTCTCACCAGAAATATGACGAGGGTCATAAATACATTTCCCGGTGCTCCATTTAGCCTTGAATGGGCCACCAGCAGGCAATAATTCCCTCAGTTGTCGCACCGTTTTTTCCTCAGCAAATTGGAAACCATTAACATACTGCTATAAAAGACAGCCTCTACATCGGTTAGTCTGATATAAAGCACTTTTTACATTCTAGATGCTGTTTTATCCTCCTTGCAGATGTATTTCCATAGGCACTGCCTTTGTTTATTTTAAAAAGGTCCAATTGTAATATCAGCCATGCACATATTGGCTTCTCTCAAGCTCGCAGGCAGTTGGGTGTCATGATGCATTGCCCTAGGCTGCTGGACACCTTCTACATCATAGTAGCATGGCAGGATATATCGAGATAAATTAGTCTATCTGCCAAAGCCCAGATAGAGCTCTTCACCGTGATAGCCGTCTCAAAGAGAAGTGATATTGAGGCCACGAAAATATGGCCTACCCTCATCATCTCAGCCTAGACCCCATCTGGCCCCGCATGCCTCGACAACAACTGCAATTACACACCCACCTACCTGCTTGAGACGGCCAAGGCCTCTCGGGGGTCTTTAAGATGGCCTGCAAGCCAAAGCCCTATATTTAGTGCTTATTGGTTTCCGCCAATCAAACCGGAGGAGCACAGATAACGCCACTTCAAGCGTTTTATCGTCAAAACGTATCTCTGACAGGATCATCACCCCATTCACCAGGGGAATTAAAAGAAGACATACAGCTCTGTCGGAAAGGATGTTAACATTTTGAAGAGAAAAGCGGGAAGTAATAAAGTTAGCAGGATGAGTACAGACAAGATGGAGTCTGGGAGTGAAGATCTCTGAGTGCCAGTAACATGATCTCACATCACCATGTTTTGCAGTATTTGTCAGTGCGGTGGGTTGTTCTCAACAAACAAACATGTATTTGTATAGAAATTATTATATATAAAACCAATTATAAAACCAATTGAAGTAGGCAATGTTTTACAAGAAAATACTAGTTCAGTCTTTATACTTCAAAAGGACCGTTCACACCAAGGACGATAACTATAATCATAATTACAACTACAAATTCTTTTTAGAGCCACACCAAAATTCTAATGATAACGACACAGAGGAACGATGTTGTTGAAGACGGTATTAGAATGTTTTTTTTCCCAGCTGATGAATGATAAAAACATTGACAGGCAATCCAGTTATCATTATAGTTATATTTATAGTTATGTTGCTGTGAACTGGCAGTTATAAAAGCATCAGGGACATGGATATGTTTGCACAAGCTCTGCAATTCAGAACTCCAGTCAAGTCACATTACGTTTATTTAAATAGACGTCTGTTTATAATATTAGGGTAGGGGTGTGAATCGTCTTTGGTCTCACGGTTCAATTCGATTACAATTTTAACGTCAACGATTCGATTATCATAATAAAATAATACAAGCAGTCAGATATACGAACTCCCTTTTTATTTGATCCACTCCAAGAAAGAACATTTCCTGAATGTAGTCAAACAAAAGTTAAGTCTGTACACAGCAGACGACAGGAGCGTTTAGAACCAATAAACACTAGTAAAAACTCACTTTAAGCTGTTTCAAACTCTCCAAACAAACTTCACACCTTTTTGCTCTTCCTTTTCGCTTAAAATATATCAGGGGCTTTAGCTGCTAGACTAGCTATGTTTCAAAAACCAACTTGACCACCTATATCCAACATTGTTGCTCCTCCAATCGCGTGACCAGTTTAGACCAGGTAGAAACCATGTTCTAAAAACACAGCTACCAGCTTAAAGGGTAACTAAACCCTAAACCAACTTTTTTTAGTTAATGCTCTGTAAGAATGGGGCTTTATTAGTGCTGTTCACTGATTCAAGTAATTTTTTTAACATTTGTGTTTAAAGTGTTTTAATTTTACAAAATATGGTGTAAAAACGTCTCAGTGCTGCCCTCATCAGGTTGAACAGTGGCTACTGCAGTTGAATTTTCCTATTGGAAGTTGTGGTACACTCTGACGTCAGAGGGTACCAGTTAACCACGCCCTAGCCTACAGAGAGATACATCTCAGATGCACGCCCCCTCTCCACTGGGCTCTGCCCACTTTTCCAGCATTTTTCAAATATTGCCAGTGGGTGGAGTCAAGCTCTGACCAGGGGTTTAGTTACCCTTTAAGCTGTTTTCCTTCAGGGAAGGCAGTGTTTATTGAATTGATATAAAGGTACCTCTAGTCTAAGCTTTTGTTTTTTTCACTGGTACATTTAATAAACCTGCTCTCTATTTCACTAGAAAATCTATCTTTGAAGAGACATCGGGTCCGGCGGATAAAACATTACAATAAAGCAAACATAGTTATATAATCCGTTCTTATGTATATCAAAACAGTCCCTAAGACCGTGAAACCAAACTGTATTTACACAGCTGGTGCCTCTGTGTGAAATAATCACTGGTGTGCTTTTTCTGCATTTTACTGTACCATATCCGAGTAATGCACCTATCCAACAATCACAAAGAATGTATGTTTAGATTGTATACATGGCATAAAATGTGTATATAACTTCAGAATTGAACAATTGTTTTTACTGCTTCCTAACAATGGTAATTTTACAGTATTTTTATTTTATTTATTTTTTTACAGACACATTCATATTTGTCTTAATACATCTAAAAGGTATTTTAGCTATATTGTTCATCAGCTACCAATATTGTAGTATATATTGAAACTTTAGAGCTCAGACTTGTATTTGTAATTTAAAATTTTTATTACAAATTGTGAAGTGCTCACATAATGCAGTTGTATTGATTAAATAAAAAAGAATAAAAAATCCAGCTTTGCCATCACAGGAATAAATTACATTTTAAAGTTGGAAACAGTTGTTTTAAATTGTAATAATAGTTCACAAAATTACTGTTTTTACTGCAGTATTTGGCTATTTTGCAGCCTTGGTGAGCATAAGAGACATCCAGTTTCCTGCAAGGCTGGTGATAACATCCCTTAGAAAGAAACTGCTTTTCATGCATTTTCGTGCAATCGTGCATTACATATACATAGGCTTTAATTACCACAAATCTATCAGTTTGAGATTTCCCTTGCGTTCCCTTGAGCGTCATTCATGAATATGATGCCCTATATCGTAAAACTAGCTTTCGTGTGGCTGTGCCTGTGCCTAGGGGCCATTAACTGGTGTTGAGTTCTCGCAGAGCATCGGTTCATTAATAGCAGTGTGTGGCATGTGCTCCCTCGGATGCTGACCGCTGTCATTACCTCCGGAGAGCCGTGTGGCTCATTTACTGGGGACGTGGAGCACAGCTGGGTCCTGAAAAGCGAACACCTGGTGTACAAAGACTAATGGATGGCTTTAGCCCCCCATTAAAGCTTTGTTTCTTCAAGTCTTAAGTCTTCAAGTTATATTTTTAGCCTATAAGATATATGTATAGATGAGGATATATAGGATATATATCAGTCTAAATGCCTCGGTCCTGTGTGGAAGAAGACAATCTCAGTCTCAGCCAACCGGATGATGGATGTATCCTTGTCTGTTTAATGGGCAAGCTCCATTCCCCCCCATCCCCCCCGAACCCCCTTACAAAACGGGCCCCTAAACTACCCACAAGACAAAAGAGCTGTTTGCTAAGACTCATTACTGAGGAAAAAGGGGCATGTGTGGCCATACTTGTGTTCTCTAATGTTTATGGGTTTTAAACAAGTAAAAGGTACATAAAATTAAATGCAATTCCGAGTTAAATTGCAGAAAGGCGGAGTGTGGATGGTTTTTAAGTGAACTGACTGTCTTGGCTGGCAGTACTAGTCATAAAACATTTGGATCACCCAAGAACTAATGAATCAAAACCCTTTTGGAAATGGTTGGAAAGATATTTGGTCCTTTGGTTAAGTCCTTCATATTCTTAAAAAAAAATCTATATATCTAAATGATTTTGCTAAATGATGCATGTTTTTATTGTTTACCATGTGACTTTTTGTGCTTTGGCAATCAAACAGCATGAATGCTCAACTCTATAGAGCTCTGTTTGGCTGCTAGTGTCATTAAGCATTTCTCACTTTACACTTGCACAAAGAAATCCCTGATCTGTTGTACCAATCTATAGCGAGAGGACTGTGTGTTTTGTTTAAATGCCAGGCTGTGGATGGATTTGAGAGAGTTTAGAGGGCGTGAGAGGGAGCAGAAAGATCCGGTCCGTGTGCAGGGGCTTCAGTAGTTCGCATAATGACAAGCATCCCAAACACACACACATATGAGTATGTTGATATTCTCTAGAGAAATGAGCGCCTACAGGGTTTGGTGATTACTGGTCATGCTACCTTGAAATAGATTGCTCGAATGTGCTATCATGGGTTTAAATATACCTCTTTCAGTGCATTCAATTTCCATGACATTGTGGTCACATCTCATTTGCTTTCTCTAGATATTCAGGTTCAGACTCGGCTCATGCACAATAATGTTTCTGTATCTTTGCTAATTTCAAAGCTTTTTGACATTACTTCCCTCTTTTCATTGTTTTTAGTCTGTATCAGTGTAATACTGGTTGACCAATAACATGTCTAATGTCCTTTTTAACATCAAGATATGCGTTTTTTTTTATATATATACAATTTGTTAATAATCTTTTAGCTTTTTTGCAGTTCTGTAGTGACAAATATCTTGTTAAATGTACAAATATTCCAAAAAATTGTTTAAAAACATATTGTTTAAAACTAGGCAAAGTGTAGCATGCCACATTGCTGTTACTGCTTGAAATGTTCATGAACTTTGTCATCAAGATTTTAGGATAAAATGTATGTTTATGGGAAAGATTATTATAGGTGTTGCTAGTCTTTCTTTTTCACAATCTTTAATTATCTTTTAGCTTTTTTGCAGGTCACTTATAGTGTCCTGTTCTGTAAGAAATAAATGTCTATAGGTAAATTTTCTCCATAAATTACTAAATTTAACTCTTCAATTAATATTTGGTCACAAAACCTGCATATATGATCATTTATTTGGGAAACAAAACCGTTTCTTAAGTGCATGCCACTCTACATTTACCACTTGAAATTTCAAGTTAGCTACATGTAAACTTGCTTTTGCATTTTATCCAATTTACCCCGAGCAAAACTAAAATCAGTGGCCTCTCTGACTTTTTGACCACGCCCACTCTCTCACTCTCAGCCAATCAGCATCATCTTAAGGCTTCCATTTAGCATTTTATCGCCAGTGATCCCGTATCATGGCAACGGGCATCAGCATATCAGAGTGAGGTTGTAAATCAGCCAGCTTGTGTTTGGTGAGCGTCAGTCCCTGCTGATCACCATGTGCTTCTAGTGATTAGCACTGCTCAACACACACACATGGCTGGCAAAGGGAGTGCACCATCAGATAAAGCATAATTAATACGGGCCGGGCAGGGGGGTGTAGGGGGCTTTGTGGTTGCGGTGAAGCACGGTGGAGCTGGACTTTGTCATCGGCACTGATAGACAATGGAAGCAGCTGTAATTCAAAAGTGAGGGAAAAGCTTTCCTTTTTTTATTCTGTTTGGACTGTTTGTGCTGGATTAGAGCTAGAGGAATTACAGTTATATTTCTCACACACACTTTTGTCATCCCTGAAGCGGTGGAGAGTCGTACACATGGTGTGTGTGACTTCATTGGGGGTGTGAGAGACATCACAAAGGGTGTTACTATTCATGCTGAAAGGATTTACAGCCACCGCCGAGGCCCTGTCTTACGTTGATCTACGGGATGTTTGGCATATTCACCGTCACTCAAACACCTCTGAGTCAGGTGTGATGGTGCAACCATGTGCATTTCAACTCTTTATGCAGGCTAGCAGGGATGTGATAGGCTAAATCACAGAACGCGTCGGTTTCTTGCTCAAGACAATGTTGAAGCTCAAGACATTTTGTTTGGATTACTGGCAGTTTCTTTGCTTGCAGCCTCTCAATGGCTTCTATAAAAGGTAAGAAGAGTCTTTGTTCTCTATTGCTTTTATAATAAAATATGACTTGAATGAAGGTATTATCAGCTTATGGTAATGTGTTGTTATTGTTCTACTAAAATTCATTTCCAATTAAAGATGCTTTTATTGTTGGAGTAGTTTAATGCATGTATTGTTCTCATTCAGTAGCAGTTTTCAGATCAGCTCAATAAAGCCTTTACAGGCTGTTATTCAGTCAGCGAAGAGCTGTGACTGACCTCAGATCAGTGTATCTTTGTGTTATTGTGAGTTAAGGGCTTCAAAGCTGAGGTTGCAGTGAGCTCTATTGTGTTTCTGTGACCTGACAAGCGTTTCCATCACAGATTTGATCCTCTATTGTGGGGCATGGTACCCCCCTCAAGCCCTTGTTTTGTCCGGTGCTCTATCATTGCTTGAGGATAGTCTTCTGTCTTATGTCCAGGAGATCTTTGAGCTTTGGTTTTAAGTCGACGTGAAATTTTAAGCAGTGCCCGACAATGTGACATGCTATATTTAATTTAAAACTATTTAAAACTAAATTCTTGCATTAATATACTTATGAACAAATATTAACTGAGATACTGCATGGAATATTTGTTCATTTAAAAATGTATTCATCATTAATTATTATTTTGATATTTATTTTAATAAATTATATTTTGAAATGTTTTTTTTTTTTTTTTACTTATTTATGACAAGATTTAATGGCTATTTTTTTTTTTTTTTTTTAGTTAAAAGTAGTTATTATTAGTATATTTTATTTAGTGGCTACATTAATTTCTTCAAAGTTGTCATTATTGATACCTGCAGGCCTGACGTTTATGGGTCTCCCCCTCTTCCCGTTCCTATGACCACCGTGGTGTTGCGCTTAACCTTTGCTGACTAAGGCATCCGGGTGTCTCTGACTCAGGAAATCCCCTGTCAACTGTTCCTGCTGACCTTCTCTCCTAACCGTGTCCTTCAATTGACTGCTGTAATCAGTGGAAACTGCGCAGTTCACACAACGTGGCCTTTGTGTGCTTTGCAATGCCTTCAATCAAACACAATATACAGTGTCGTTGGCGACTTTCAACCTCACATTTGAAACAAAACTGAAGAAACAAAAGAGAAAAATCCCCCTTTATTTTTGTCCCAATATAACATATGGTAGACAGTCAGCGTAGGTGTTTCAGAACAGAATTACTCAGCTGGTACTGTCAGGGAAGGAGCGGCCCAATAAAACCTCTTTAGAGCACATTAAAATGATTCATAAGCTTTGACATTTAAGTTTTTGTTGGGGAAACAATCACATTGATAATGGAATCAGACGTATATTCAGTTGTCACATCAGAAACAGGCTTTTTACCCTATCATCGCATTCTCTAAATTATTCAATGAAAAACTTCCCTTTTGGATAAAGGTACCTCAAATATCTGCATTAATGTACATTATTTAGTGGCGCTGGCCCTTTAAGACTGGAATGACACATTAAATGACGCTTATGCAGGTGCTTCACTGATTAATATAATACATACAATCATTACTGTAGATATTCTTTATTGCTGATTACACTGCTTTGTTTATTAAACTCTTCTGCCTTTGCGGTATGTTACTGCATGCAGGAACTACATGTAGTTTAGAAATTGTATTCCGTGGCATTTTCAACTATCATAGTTTACCACAGAGTGGGACGAACACAGCATCAATTCCATATGCAAATTAGCAGAGCAAGTCATTAATATTCCCCTCAGTTGCTGATGTGGGCGTAGACATCCCAGACTGGAATGTTTTTTGAAGTCTGGAGTCCTTCACGCTGAATCCTTAAAAAGAGCAAGATTTGTTCTTTCCTGCTGTGGTCATTTTTGAAAGCAGACTCACCTTTTATGGAGCTTTTTGCTTGTAATTGTGGTGAAGCAAAGGCATTTTCATATTTCATTTGTGTAAATAGGAGTGAACTGTATGTTCCCATTGCTCAACTGGCGGAGAATGACTCTAGCAGCGCCAAGCTCATGGGTTCGATTCCCAGTAACCGCACAAATGTATAGCTTGAATGCACTGGATAGTGTTTGCCAGGGTGTAAATATAACTACAGTGTTCCAGCATGTATTCATAAACATGTTCATTGCTAGTGTTTAATTTGGTAGTTTTGTGTTATGTCAAGCAGTTGACTTGAATTTTACTCAAAATCTTAAAATTTTGGTCTCAAATTCAAATATAAAATTTGAATTTGGCTTTTTATTGTTATTATTATACACTATGGTGCTGTTTGGGTGATTTGGACATTGTGTAAGCATTACTTTAGTCTGTCCTAGTGTTTAGGATAATGTTGATGATGGTTATGGTGAATGCCTTGAAATAACATGAAGTGGTTTTGTTGCAATAACAATCTAAATTTACATTATCCTGCCTATTACATGTTTGCTTACAAAGTAAATATTGATTTGTCTTTTAATTATTTTAGTATGTCAGATGGAGACCACACAGAGATATTTACACTGTCATAAATAAAGCCATAGTCATAAATTCATTTTGACTTCAATTGAGGTTATTAGCTGTCAGCTTTAATAGCGATACATCAGCCCTTTACTTTATGATGGACGTAAAGCTGGGTTATGTTTGTTTGTGTGCTCTCTGTCTTGAATTGTAATGCTTTTGTCCAAATTGCATTTTGTTCAGTCTTTTGCTGCCAAGAAGCTGGAGGCTACAGAAAGCATGTCTGTGTGTGCCAGTGTGAATGTCCGCTTTTTTCTGTCTCGAAGCCTATGTGTTGGACAGTAATTAGATAAAGAGAGGGTGTTTTTTGGAGGATATGGCAGTCTTCAGGGAAGTATTCTGATGTCAGTTACAGAAACAGCAAAACAACAAGGCTGCTTTAGAAAGGTGCTGCTAATTATTACTATCCTTTTGAAAAAGTGATTGTTTTCCTCAGCGTGTGAAATGTCAGGCATTTTACAGTTGACATGGAAAGCGAGCAGACTTGGATTTTTCATTCGCTGAATGAAATTGCTTTCATAATATTTAGTTGTATATTTCCTATGGAAAAATGAACACCATGTTTTTCAACCTCCAGAATCCTGGTATTTTTTAAAAATGTGGTACAGTTTAAAAGTTATGACTTTGGTCTTAGAATTTGCCTTAAAAGTCCTTATATAATCAAAACTAACTCTAGTTCATCCACCTCTGAAACAACTTTCCTTTTCAGATGATCAGATTTTGTTTCACCTTTCTAAAATCTAGCCAATGGTTAGCACAATATTTCAATTTATATTGTCAATATGGAATACTAAATAACTACACCACTGTTAGATTTTAAAAAAGTACTTTTATTCCGCAAGAATGCATTAAATTAATCAAAATGACAGTAAAGACATTTATAATGTTATAAAAGATTTCTATTTCTAGTTTAGAAATGTTCTATTCATCAAAGAATCCTAAAAAAAATTCAACATTGATAATAATAAGAAATGTTTCTTGAGCACTGAATCAGCTTATTACAATGATAATAGGATTGAGTGACTAAATTACAATTTAATATATTGAAATAGAAATCAGTTATTTGAAATTGAAATAATATTTCATAATATTACTGCCTTGGTGAGCAAAAGTTTCTTTCTAAAACTTTTGAACAGCAGTGTATTTACAGTATATACTTTAGTCTTCTGTTAAATGGTTGTTTTCTCAGATAGTTTTCCTCATACATTTTAAGTTGACCTCACAAAGTAAACTCTGTTATATAAAACAGCAGTAAAATGTTTTAATATTCTCCCTCCATGTAAATTACAATGGACAGCCGGCAATTTAACCTGAAGGTCGTGGAAGCATTTCAGAACCAAAGAGGAAGAGAACAGAGCCAAACAAAAACAAATGTTATCGTCTGAAATCGATCTCACCGTATACGTTTCACTCATCTGTATTTGCAGAACTTAAAGCCAACCTAAAGTTCATTTTAAAACTTTCCTGACTTGTTTGATTTCTCTGTTTCTGCACAGTTTCTTCACTGGCTCCTGTCCCGTGTTTCTTCTTCATGACTTTTCGCATGTGTATGCCAGTGTTGGTGCGTAAGGCTTTAAGTTACAGTTTTTGAAGGTAATCCATTTCCATGGAGTGTGCCAAGCCTTTACTCCAATGACAGGCTTTGATTATGATCTCATAGCCTCCTGCAGCACTGTTCTCCAGGATAAATCTGGCCCCACTCAGCTCAACAGCTTCAGTATTTTTACATAAAAATTCCATTACGACACTCGTTTAATGCTATTGAGACCAATTAACTACATCTACAAGTCATAGTTGAGGGTGCAAACACTGGTCAGACCCTCCCTGGCCTCCTTAGGGAGACGTGTCACACTTGGCGCAAGTGTTGGCTGAACGGGCCTGCCTGTTCCCTTTGACACAGACCTCCAAATGAAATGACTCGCACTACGAGGGGATGACAGGAGGAGTGCGTCTGCTTGAGGAGAACGAGTGCATCCGGCTGTGTCTCTGATAGCATACTCCATTCCTCGGCTAGCATGGGAACCTCAGATTGCTGTTAGACAACTTCTCAGAGGGGGACATTTGGGTATGGCTACATAAACAAAGCTAAAGATGCCTATGCTTTAGAAGCAGCAACAACTGCTGTAACTTGAACTGGGGGGGGATGAATTAGTGTTTTTTTTTTTTTTACTCTTTCAGCACTTCAAGCGTAGCACGCTGTTTGTGGTTGAGAGAAGGGAAAGAGGAAGGAGCGGCTAGTCTGGATGATTGGAGTTGAGTTGAGTCAAGTAGCACATGAGCTCCACTGTATTTTCTTCTCCTTCTTTTTGGATCTACCCCACCTTGTTTTGAAGACCCTCATCGAGCAGCCAGGCAGGAAATGCCCTCATGTTGAATCTGATGTGGAAATACTGCATTTCAGTTCGTACCATAAGGTAGGAGATCTTTAAATCAGGTGGAGATAAGTGCATGACGTTCTTCTCCTGCAGAACACCTGTTCTGTCCATTCATTTCTGATGATTTGGCTCTATCAAAGAGAGTGTTTGATGCCAGGAGAAATCAGGTTAGGCTGTGATGTGGTCACGTTATAAGTGCAGTACAATGTAAAAAATGATTTTTCAAGTTGTAAATAAAAGGAGTATGTTTTACAAGAAAATACTAGGCTATTTCTGTTTTTCTACTTCCAAATTTCACATCTAATTCAAGGTGTTATTTGCTGGGGGGGGTTGTAATTGTTTGTGAAAAGTTCAAATTGTTTCTACTCCAAAAGTTTAGGATGTTTTATAGATATTTTTTGTTGTATTTTATGTGAAGTACTCTGGTATTTTGTTCCATATGTGTTTTTGTCATTGAAATAAAGTTTTATATGTGTTTCCTTGCAATCAGAAATGCAACAAGATGTAATGAATGCTCTCGGCATAAACACGAAGCACATCTTGTTTACTTTAATGGCTTAGTTTGTTCTTTATATTTGATATTATGTACTATTATTCTGTAATTTGGAGTAGTACAGTTACATCATTAATAGCTCAACAGGACTGCGTGTTTCCACCCAACTTGGCTAAAATTAGTGACTAGAGGCTCTGAGTCAGGCCACTTCATTCACCACAGTGTAGCCAACCAGTTTTCCGGGGCTCTGTAATTTTCTCCCTAGCATTTGGTGAGCCACAGACTCAACTCTGTTTTGGAACTGAATCTTCTGAATCATGCTTTACTTTACATTTGTTTTGTAGTGGAAGTGTAAAGGCGTTTTTGCATATATTCAGATCTCCACTTTCAGACATTTCCCATTTCCTCCATATCCACAGACATACAGCACTCTCTCACAGTTGTCTTCTTGTTGTTGCCCTTGGTGTTCTTCCCAACATCGTCTCCTGTGGATCTAATTGGGGCGTGCATACTGGATAGATCAGGGAATAGCTTGCATGAAGATGAAACTCCTGTCATCATGTGTTTCAATGTACCAGAATTAAATGAATTAGCTATTTTGTCAGAATCTCTAGCGTAGCACACAAACAAATGATTCATGAGCCAGTTCTGTTTAGTGATTCAAAAACGTACAGCAGAACCAGTGTAGCCAAATTTCTAAAGCAATCGTCTCTTCTGAGATGTTTATTTTAATGAATAGTTCAAAAGCGGATGGATGGATGGATGGATGGATGGATGGATGGATGGATGGATGGATGGATGGATGGATGGATGGATGGATGGATGGATGGATGGATGGATGGATGGATGGATGGATGGATGGATGGATGGATGGATGGATGGATGGATGGATGGATGGATGGATGGATAGATAGATAGATAGATAGATAGATAGATAGATAGATAGATAGATAGATAGATAGATAGATAGATAGATAGATAGATAGATAGATAGATAGATAGATTCTATTGAATTGAATGAAATTGATTAAAATCAAATGTTTGTAAATCCGAATTGGTTCTCACGATGCGGAATGTAGGAAAAACGTGAAGTAGAGCTGATGACAAAGGCTGAGATTTTCAGTGAATAATGACTTCATTTAGCAAATTATGACACAATTTTCATTTCTGAGTCAACCGTTCCTTTAAATGGCATGATTTTCTATTGCACAACACCATCATTACACTTTTTCTAAAATGAGACTTCTGGAACTAGAAAGGGTCTTTGGCAGGGAAATGAACCGCTGCTGGTGTTTTAGGGGGATTTTGATTATAGTGTTCCTGTATGCTAGAGCTCCATGATCTCTGCTTTCAGACTCTCCCTGTTGGGTGTCTCGTAGCAGGGTTCTCAGGTTCTCCTTAGTTTCATTTCCGGCTGTTCATTTCTGCCTGTCTGCTGTCATCTGTAGAATGAGCTCACTCTATATCTCATTTCACAATGAAAAAATGTCTCCTCATCGGCCTTCAGGGCACAAACCCAGGACAAGTGCCTTCTTCCAGGAATTTTTTTTTTTTTTTTTTTTGTGTGTACTATCTCAGATGTCTGATTCGAAAGGAATCTGTAGTTTGTTAAACCCCCTGTGGTGTTTTATCAAGGCTAAAGGAAATTGCTTTTTGGAAGTGCTTATAACTTCAAAATTTTTGGCTGTTTTAAAATAAAGGTCTTGTGAAATTGTAGATGTCAGGCAACCTGATCCGGCAGTGTAAACTAGCACACCAGTGGAAGCACAGTCTATTATTAATTTACATTGCACGGCTTGCAGTTGAGTCTGAAGGTGCCCGTCTTGTCCTGTTCAGCTTGCTGTCATTCCTTCTCTAACACCGTGTAGTATCAGAGAAATAGTTGTCCTTTCCTTGAGTCGAGGATTTTATGAATCTCCCAGTTATGGAGTGTTTCCTATGGGTCGTCTGACTGGCTGTCTGCATCTGTTTTTTTTCCACCGTGCGTCACCAGACATTTGCAGGTATTTTCCAAGCCTTTGGCGGGAGTTCTCAGGGCCGACCTGTTTGCTGGAGCCTGTGTTATGTAAAGGATTCTCCCAGGCTTTTCTGCTCTCTGTGCTCGAGGAACCTTAAACAGACTTCAGAAAGTTGCTCAGACTTTGCTGCTTTTAGACTTTTTTTAGACGACACCTGAACAGATCAACGTGAGAGATTTGAGTTCGGTATTCAGAGGAGACACTTGGATTTTTCAAGTGGGCAAACGACAGCAAAAAGACAGCAGCACTTCTGTAGACAGATCTCTGAACTGTCTGTGGGTGAGTAAGCAATTCTTTCTGATTCACGGCCTCTCGGCTGGATGGGAAACTGCACCGCAATGTGGGGAGAGTTTACAAGTGGAGCCCTCAAATTTTGTTGAACTTGTTCAGTCATTTGCTTGTATGAGTCACATATCTATCTATCTTCCTTCCTTCCGTCCGTCCGTCTGTCAGTTTGTCTCTCTGTCTGTCTTTAACTGGTCAAACATATCTATTATCTATCTATATTTTCTTTTTAGAGTAACATTGTTTTCTCCACCAAGTAGTGTATAATTGACATTTCATATTTCAAGATGAGAAAATTCATTATTTAATCATTTTTCCTCATTGACAAACATGTCAACACAAGTGAAGGCACTGTTCCCGTTTTCTTCTGACACAGCGCCAATATTCTTATTAGCATCTATTAATATTTCAGAGCGAGGGTTGCAGTTTACACTGAGTAATTAGGTTGCATTTGGCAATATAACCACATGACACATTCTTTGGTTTGATGGATTGCTGTTTTATTTCGAGGAGCAGTAGGACAGTCACTTTTGTGTTCTTTGAATCTCTAATGTGGTTTATTTTTCAATTGATTAAATGGTTTTCACATCAGCGTATTTTTTGCTCTTCTAGTTATCCGATCTGAATGAGCTTGAGAGTAGGCCTACTCATTAAAATGATATCAGCTCTGCCTAAACAATACAAAGTGAATCGCCCTACTTTTCAAATGCATTTGAAAGCAATCCATCCTGTTTTATCGTACCGCCGCAAAGCTTAACCTTTCAGCTCATAAAGTATTTTCCATTGGTACTGAATCTTTGAACATATGTTATAGCACTCGTTTTAAAATGACTGTCATTTTATTGGACAGTTTTAATGGACATGATGGTGTTAAGATGTTAAAATTTTTACATTTTAATGGTCTTGCTGAGACTCTAAGCTCAACTGTAGCTTTTGAGTGCCTTTTCATGATCTAACTTTTATCCAGTGGTCTGTCACTTCAAGGCAAGACTAATGGCTGGATATTGGCCTGTTCCCTCCACCTGGGGCTCCATATTTGATGTATCTATCAGCACATTTCCCAGTGCTGTCTCTCTCTGCTGCACATATAAAATTGATGGCGGTCGTGACCTCGTTGTGAATAGGTCAGTCCATCTCCTGTTTAATGTTGCCTGACCCTTTGAGCACTATGCACACAAACGCCGCCCCAGAACTCCCCTCCAGCCACTATTTTAGATTTGAAATTAGTCGTCTATAGCTCTTCTCTTTCAGAATTTTTAGTTTTAGAGCAAATCTTAGATATTGATTTGTACAATTAATGAGGCAGAGCTGCAAACATCGAAGATCTTTACTTGGTCTTTCAGTCCATGTTTGCCACGATAGCTGTTTTTCCCTTACAGACCATTTTTTATCTCACTATATCATTTTCAAGGACCACTGTCTCCCCAGCGTGTTATTAGAAAGATTGTTATTTTCACCACGGGAAACTCTCAATGACATTTCAATGGGAGGTTTTGTGCCTTATTTTCTTTTGTTTATAGCACTTCAAAAAAGCTCAATTGGAAGGACTCTTCAAAAGTTACTTTTTTTCATAAGAGACAGCGAAAGCATTGGTGGATTTTAGCTCCATTGACAGAGCTTTTGCATGCCTTTATATAACTCATCTAAACATAATTTCCCTTGTAAAACAGCCAAGGGGTGGGACAACAGCCGCTAAAGAGGAAGCTTTTAGAGAGGAAAGATGAGACAAGACTTTTTCCCATTTTAAAATGGAAGAAAATATCAGGCTGAGTGACGCGGTTGGAAATATTTGCCATTTTACTCTCGACCCAAACATGAAACCTTTTCCACAGTCTTTCTGTCCACAGATCAACCACAACTTCTGCTTGTGAGAATAGTTAAATGATGTCTGGAGAGTGCAAATAGCAGGGTGGAAAGAATAGCCAAATACCCCAAAAAGCACACAAGTCAAGGGATATGCCTAGCACACACAAATATGAACGCTCTGTCATTTGCAATTATTCATTGTCTTAATGTTCGTAACATCTAGGAATTCAATTTACTGTATGTGCTAGATATGAAACCTCAGGTTGTCAGGAGGAGTGAAGTCCATTTGTTTAACACTCTCTCTCTGTGGTCCCTCTTGTCTGAAGTATTGATTTAAGTCAGTGAGAGCTTTTTTGATGTTATTTTACTTTTGTGCAACGCTCGTTTGAAAGCCACTCTTGAAGCCAGACACATTCAGGGCACTTTTGTAGTGGGGAATCAAGAAATGGACCTAGACTATGCTGTTTGAATGATAAGATATTAGAGAACCGAGGAGACTTCGGCTATTCTTCCTCTTCAAAGATGAATGTGCCGAGACCAAACGTGTTTGACAATTATACTGTCTCAACTCAAACAAACTGTTAAGTCTCTTTTTATGCTATTTTTGAGCACTATATTGATCTTATGCTGTAAAGCATTTCATCTCAAGCGAGTCTACATTTTTGAGACTTTCAAAAATGTAATTTGTTCAGTGATTATAAATGTAATTAATAATGTAATTTATTCAGTTTCATCTTGCCATTTTCACACTGGCCTGATTTATTATATTTTTGATTGATGACAAAAAAATACCTTTTTTTTTCATATGTCAGAGTATCTAACATCACACATATCACATTAGAAACATTAAATTGACAGTCCGAAAAACTGAGTATTTTGATGTTTCTAAGGCTGTCAGAATCTTTATATTATTTGTTTAGTGAACTTATTGATTAATCATATCAATCATTTCTGTGTAGCAAAGTACAGACAAATATGTCTGTATGCATGGTTAGTGAATTAGACGCAGGACTAACTTGAGAGAATCTCCAGATCAATTACCTCATGCCGGCAACCAATCAATTCTGCTTCATCTGAAAATTCCAGCCCGTTTAAAAGGCTCATCCTTTGTGATGAACATAATTATGCATGAGAGACTGGAAGGAGAGGATTTTAATCTACTGGAAAGAAAAAAAGGAAATCCCTTCAATGACGCTCTGCCTTAGCCGAGGAGCCTGTTCGTTTCTCTCTCAACCTCTTCAGATGCAGCGAATGAAAAAAAAATGACGATGAAAGGCTCCGGAACAAAGTGTTACAATCTTTGCTTTTTTGGGGGTTGAATTAAAAAATTTCATTTCGGGAGATGCTTTTCAACTGCCACTCAAAACATCTAAGATAAAGTAATATCTAGGGAACACGCAGTGAAGCGTACCTCGCATTCTTTCAACGCCTGCTTCCATCCTCAGAGCCGGAGCTGGAGGTATAAGCTGTAATTAGGGAGCTCTGTCTTTTGCTGATGCATGCTTGTCACTCATTACCCTTCTGCTTCCAGCTGCTTCACTCAGAAGGTCTATATAAAGATCTCGCTGGAGGAGCTAGGGGGATAATTGAGCTCTTTTTGACATTTTTGTTGAGGTATCAGACTAGGGATGCACAATTATATCACTACCAGTCAATATTGGATATTTAATTGTATGCGCTCATTTATGCATTTAGACAAGTCATTTAACACAAGTTGCACAGTTAAATGTTACCTTAAGCAAATCTCAAACTGAATATCAATGTTTCATACTGTACATTTTAGGCTCTGTTTACACCTAAGATGCGTTTTGGTCGATCGGATCAAAAGTAGACGAGGAAGACACATACCCGTTTTGATATTTGTCCAATTTCAACCACTTCTGTCCTGATTTCTCCGAGGGGGAGGGTCTATGGACGGGTAAATGTATGGGTTTTTCAGATCTTTTGATCTAATGGACAATTTACATATGAACGCGCCCTGGAGACGACAGAAAAACATACAGAGAGTAGCAGCTTTTGTTTCTGCTCCGATTGCCGCAAGTCTACGGCGAACGCTGTGAGTGCATGTTAGAAATAAGAAATGGTGAGAAAACATTGTGCTTATAGGTTTTTCATCTTCAAACCAAATTTGGGTCTTCAGCCAACAAGGGGTCTTCAGGCGGAGAGTAGGCGGTCTTTTGTGGAGGTTTGAACACATTTAACCACATTAGCGTTTACTCTACGAAAGCAATCTGGTTGAATGCGTTTTCGACTACCTCTGGAAGTGGTCAAAAAATGGACAAGCTCAAAACGTTTACACCTGTATTTAGTGATCCGATCGACCAAAACACATCTTAACACCAGGTGTAAACAGGGCCATGATGTTGTGATGCAGTTTATTTCTTTAGTTTATTTTCATTTGTTGGTTATCAGCCATAGACAATTTTTAATATTAGTGCATGTACAAAAATGTTTTTGGTTTTTTTTATTCTATGTTGAGATGATGTCGGTTGGGGGTGGGCAGGTGGTAGTCTTCTGCTGATTATGGTAATGAAATGGCAGCTCTTTTCCCAATAAGTGGTCCTCTGTCGATCTGTCCTCCTTTTGTCCATAATGCAAAGCAGTTTGTGCATCTGAGCTGTTTTTAATGGAACGGCAGGGGAAAGAGGGGGATGTCAGGCTCCAGGTGGGTGTGTGCTCATGCATTGTTTACTGGTCCATCCGTCCTCTGCTTGTCCATTTAACTCGGTCCATTTCCATATAGCGATATCACCTAGCCGTCTATGGCAACTTCACCAGACACAGTGAATGATAAATGGTGCGATGCTGTCACAGAGAAACGGGACATTAGAAATTCATTGCAGATTATTCATTCATGTGGAGTGATTATGGTTGATAATGGATAAGGCAGGCGTAGGGAGATATCAGAGGGTGTAAGAGTCCCAGAGGTGTTTTTTGCCAAATACTTTGCTTTCAGACACCATCAGTCATCAGTTTTTTGGCTAAACTTGGGTAAGTACTTGGTAAATGCCTGAAACAGAAACTTCAGACAAAGTTGAGTGTTGAGAATACAAGAAGAATATGAAAAGATTTTTAATGTTGCTGTCATTGTAAAGCATTAGCAAGAAAGAAGAGAATTAGCATGCCTGGAAATTTGAACACTATGGAAAACTCATCAGGCTGATATGTTTGCTTAAAAAAAAAAAACAGAATAGCTGCATAAACACATCATAAATCTAGTTTATATGACTCATTCGCTATATTCCATAGTTTTTAAGCCCTATAATAGATCTGTGTGAATGGCACACCGACATTTAAGTAATCATTTGACAAAAAAGACAAGGACTGAGTCATAAAAGTATATTTCTTTTGTAGTATTTTTGGTCCTTTTTGGAGCATCAAATTCTTTTAACATGATGAATAATATTCCCTTATATAGTTAAAAATAACTTTGACAGCAGAATTTTCTTTTTTGGATGAACAACTATTCCTTTAAATGTTGCACAAAGGCCTTTGTTAAATAAAAGTACACTCAGTCTGTGGGCATCATCCCCATATGGCATCAGATTGTATCCTGACATACGGACGTCACCCTTCCCCCTTTTTTTCTATGGCAAACATCCCAGCAGGATGCACAAGTCCTAGCTTCCCTTTAAATTAGTCGTGGCATGTGAACACACAGTGAAGAGGCAGTTACCGCACTGACAGCTGTGTATGTGTGGAACACACGTCATTGCGGCCTGTAAACAGTCATTAAATCCGGTTCTCGCTGCATGGCATGGTGTAAACACACGCGCACACACACTCTCTATAGTCGCAGACATTGGATCTTCTCCAGGCTGCAGCTAAAGCTCAGGTAAAGGCTTTGTTTACCAAGCTTCATTCTGTTTGTATTATAGAGCTTTATATATCTGTCTGGATTATAAAGCTCCTCATTCTGCACACAGTCACGGATCCATCCGGCTCTGAGATAATAGACCGGCCTGCTCGTGGAGGTTTTCAGGAGTGTTCTTCATGCACATAATCGTCTGTCTTGTGTGTTTATACAGTATGTGCTTTTTGTGTACAGTGCTTATTTTTTTCCGACCACATTTCTCAGAGAGCATGTATAAATCAGCCGGGACCCTCAAACTGCACACCCTACCTCTCTCGCTGGAATATCATCACCATGACATCAGTCCTCAGACTTCTGTGTTGGGCCTGGCAAAGAGAACATTTCCATAATTGTTTGCTTGTTTATATAGAACATACATTTCTCCAGTCTCATCAAAGCAAGTCTGTTTTCTATTTTTAAAGTAATTCAGTATCTGAAAAGTAGATAATTATATGAATTATAATTGTGATATATATATATATATATATATATATATATACAAACAATGCATATAGTTGTTTTATTAATTATAATGTAATTGTTTAATACTATCATTTATAACCTGGTTTCATTCTGTGTTGGCATTGAAACTCTTTTTTGGACTAGCACAAATATTGTAACAAATATTATAATAAATTCACAGATTATAAATGCAATGAAAATACAATTTCATTGTGGTCAATACAATACCATAAAGGCCTGAAATATCCCAAAGTATACATTTAGTTTTTTTATGTATTTAGTTTTACAGATTTTTTCTGAAGGTTCAATAGGCAGTTGTATTTCCAAAAAAATGTTTTTTCCTGACTATTATTATAAATGTCTGACTTTACATTGGTACATTTTACCCCAAACCTCTGTAATATAGTACTAGGGACCCTCCTTTAGTGTAAATTTTACGGTTCACGGTCCGGCGGTGAAAAGGATCAATCTGATTACACCATAAGTAATAGCACACCTCTTCTCGACAAGCCGCACAATTTGAGGTATCAATCATGTCCGGTGAAGGATTACCTGCCAAACTGTAATACTGATGTTTAGGGTCTGTTCCTCACTGAAGTGTCGATTGTAATCAGACTAGATCATCACATCAGCTGTACTGGTTACCTTGCAGTATAAAAACATTTTGGAATAGAAGAACTATGACAGTTTGGTTGAAAAAGAATACTGGAGTTGTGGTCGTATATGTGCTCGCACTCTTTGAGCCAGTGATCAAACTGCCGTCAGAGGCTGTGCCAGTGAAGAGTTGCACTTCCATGCCGTAATGAGATCCCCTGAGTGCCCTCAGCCAATCACAGCCGAGGACTGGCTCTCCTAGCTTGTGTTAATTGGCTGCAGGGACAATGCCACTGCAACACTCCAGTTCATCTCAGAAGATCTATGACGTTCATATACATTACGGCTTCTTTTTGAAAAATATCTCTGTGCAGACTTGTGGAATAGTCTCACATGACGAGACCATCTTGTCCCCAAATCAGTCGTTTAATGTTTTATCAAATATAGTGTCCGGTGGATTTGCATGTGTTCATTAGCAATCGGCTAATGAGTAATTCTTTTCAGTGTCAGAAATGATTTCTGTCTTAGATTCTTTAAGAGCTAAATACGGAGAATAATGATGTGATATCTTTCCCCATTGTCGTCATCAGACATGTAGATTGTGCGATGGCTCCCCCTGCAGGCTGAAACGGAAGTGAACGCTGCAGTCTGGTAATAAAATGTGACAAGTCAATGATATCAATTCCCTTTCCACTGCATATTTCCAGAGTGGCTTTGCGAGCTCAATACTGTTGGAATGGATTGTTATGTCTGTTCACTTGCCTGTGTCGGCAGTCGGGTGCCAAACAGGTGCCGAGGAATACCAAAACTCTCCATCTGTGGCCACTCGGCCATCCGTGACTCACTCACTGACTCTCTCACACACACACCTCCACCTGACCTCTGAGGAAGTGAGGTGAGGTGAGCGTTCCTCATCAAAACACAAACATGGTTACCCTCCTCCTGTTGACACTGGGGTCGTGACATCTGACAGGATAAAACACTGGATGGAGCTTACCTAGGAAAATAAATGCATTATTTGTATGCATTGACTGAACCGTTGTGGCACATTACTACTGTTTCTTTCTTTGCAAGTTTCATGTTTTAATCCATGGTCATCAGAAAGTTTAGCCTTTAATTATTAATATTACCATGAATTGCATTGGCTCAATAATATGCATAATTATATTACTGAACAAGACAATTTACAATTTTGCACTGAATTTTTACAAAATTAGTTTTTTGTTTTGTTTCTAATAAAAAAATAAAATAAAAAAAAGGTTGCAGGTATAGTCTAAATATTTTATGAGCCTTTATTTTATATGAGCATTTTATATATTCATATTTGCATTTTTACAATCATGTTAGCAAAATTTTGAATTAAATTGAATTAATTAATAATAAAAATTATTTATTTTTTTGTTCATTTTTTGTTCATTTTCTATATTTATATTTGCATTTTTACAACCCTGTCATTAAAATAAAAATGAATAAATAAAACACGCTTGCATGTTTAGCCTAGACTGACTTAGCTAGGTCCATTATGTTTGAAAAAGCTAAACTGTCTATGTGTAGCCCTATACTTTAAAGCAAGCAAGTGCAGCATTGCCTCAAGGTTTTTCATTCTTCCTGATTGTTCAACTCAACTGAGGGAGCCAGTAGCATACAGTTTAATGTTCTTTGAGTTTTGGTGCTCAAAGAAAACACAAACCTAAGGCATATTTGTGTCATTTCTGCTAGCTGTATGGAAATAATTATTTGCGCCAGAGGGAGTCCCTCAACCCTTGTGTGCAGGAAAGAAGATGCATTAATATCTACAGATTTTCTTCAGTATAAAAATAGTTTATGGTGTTGTTGTTGTTATACATTTTTGCTGTGTAATTGTGTGTGTTTTGTAATGTAGAATCATTTGGATTCAGGCAATGGATTGGATGCTGGTGATGATGTCATAATCTGTCCAGCTTTCAGCAGATTAAGGGCCTTGGTGACTAGCTTCTTTACACCCGTTACTGTTCTCTCTTTCCGTCAAGAACTGGCCTTTTAACGTGAAATTAAAACCAACCCCATGTTCTTTCATAATTTGTGTTACTGGTGTTATGAACTGGTGTTATAGTCCTGTGAACTATTCTCATTGTTAGAGCCGCACGATATTGGGGGGAAAATTACATTGCACTCTTTTGTTTTTCTTCTATATGTATTATGATATGAAAAATACAGGAATTTAATATTTATTTGGAAAGGAGTTTGTTTGTTTTTCTTGTCAAATAGCCTGTCTCTCTCAGAAATGCATCACATTATGTGAGAAATGTGCGTTATTCTGCGTTAACACATTATTCTGCGTTATGTGATGCGCAGAAATGCATCACATAACTCACCTCGAGTGAGTTCACGTAGTGTTTTAGCGCAGAACGTCTGTGTTGCACGTCACCACGTAGGCTCACTATTGGCCGACGCTTGTCATGTGTGTGATGCGTGTGACGAACAACACAGACGCGCTGCGCTAAAACACTACGTGAAAAGACTCGAGGCCCAGAGAGAAGGAAATGAATAGTGGAATAAAGTCGTTATTTTTGGGGGGTTTTGCGCACAAAAAGTATTCTCGTCACTTGATATACTTAAGATTGAGCCACTGGAGTCACTTGGACTATATTAACGATCTCTTAAATAACTTTTTTGCGCCAGCAAGTTTCATTCCCTTAGAAGCCTATGGAGGATTGAGACAGCACTCAGATTTAATCAAAAATATCTTAATTTGTGTTCCGAAGATGAATGAAGGTCTTACGGGGTTGGAACAACATGAGGGTGAGTAATTACTGACAGAATTTTCATTTTTGGGTGAACTAACCCTTTAACATGAAAATTCCCATTTGAAAGAAAAACAAGGTTACTCATAGCGCTCAGTTCTGCTGTTCTTGAGGTTGTCTTGCTCATATTATTATGATCATCCTCTATCATAGCTCAGCACACACATGAATGCCCAGGCGGTGTGTTTCTCCTGCTTCATTAGCTGATGGGTGTGTGTGGTTGTTGGACGGGTGTTGGAGTCGATGCTTACAGCAGTCCCATGTGATCAGTTGTAAGACATAATAGGAGGAGCACAGCAATCTGTGGATTGAAGGGTCCTGTATTTTCGAGTTCCTGTACTCCCCTCCAGCTGCTCCCTATTTGTGCATGTGCATGATTTGTCCCTGGAGAATATTTTACCACATTAGGATATATTTTCTCTATTGCTCTGGCAAAATCACAAAGGCAATTGGTTATGTTGATTGATGTTGTAAATCCTTGCAGACTATATTTAGACATTCATTTGAAGAGTGGTTAACTGATGCAGGTTGTTCAGTGGCGAGTATTGATGAAGATGCATAGGTCAAGGGTCATTTTTTTATGACGATTATGCCTTTGCAGGGACCCCTGCCTAAAATATAAATATTTTATGTATAAAAATACGATGTGACAATATTGAGTGTTATATTGTAAAGCCAATATAGAATTAAATAATTGTTCTAAAATTGAAAAATTGCCTTTTATATTGCCATTGTGCTGAAATTGTAAAAGGAAAGGGTTAGAGATATTTTCTAGAAAATATTTTCTGTTTATTAAAGACAACATATCAGAGAGTAAAAAAAAAAATTCTCAGAAAAATTTAAACAGTTCTGTGAATACAGTACAATAAAATAATCTTGTGATTACTGGGCAGTCTTATAAAAATTAGAAAGAAATAGTAATGTTATCAATTTGGTTAACATAAAAAAAAAAGAAATTACATTGTAAAATATGCAAGTAAAAAAAAAAAATAATTTTTTTAAATTGTAATAATTTTTCCCAATATTACTGTTTTTACTGTATTTTTTATGAGTAGACTTCAGAAGATTTAAAAATATCTTACCAACTTTTAAATAGTGTGTGTGTATGTATAGATAGATAGATAGATAGATAGATCTTTTTTTTTTTTTTTTATAAAACAACTTTTAATTTAAGTGAACTTGAAACAATCTTCACGTAAACCGATAATAAATGTCTCATTAGCTGTGCTCTTAATATATCAGGGCTCAAACACTGCAGGTTTATTAGGCTGCTGTCACTTTAAAACCTGATGCACCTGATGACGTATATCTGACATATCCTATTTTCTCACAACTCTTTACGTTCATTTAACAGTTTTTAACTAATTTAAGACTATGTTTACAAGGATACTCAACAAAATGGGAATTTTTACATAATTTTGTGTGTTTTTTTAAGAGAACTCTGAAAGAGAACCGACTGAAGTGGCATTCTGTATATTGTGTCTTAATACTTAAGTCTATGACTGGATCATAATTGCTTTGGATTATTTGATGTTGTGTTATGTGTTGTGATGTGTTTCTAGCATGTTATATGTTTGGCAACAGTTCTTCTAAGACTAATTGAAGTGTGTAGCTTTCCATTTCTTAAACAACCATGAATGAAGACCTATCATGGCCATATTCCAGAATGACAATGTCAAGATGCATCACGCTCAAATTGTGAAAGAATGGTTGGGAGGGAGCATGAAGAATCATTTTCACACATGAATTGGCACCTCTGAGTCCAGTCCTTAAATTCATTGAAAATCTTTGGGATGTGCTGGAGTAAACTTTACAGTGTGCTTGACTCTTGCACTGGCAATACAAGATCTTGACCAAAAATGTATGCTTACTTCTCTTGATGGAAATATTTCCATCAAGATGTGCATACATTTTTTGTTAAGATCTTGTTTTGACAATACAAGATATTCCTTGCATTGTCTATTTTTCACGTTAAAGGTATAGTGGACGATTTTCCCGAATTTTAGAAAAAATGCACATGCACAACACTGTACCTGCTCCCGAGAGGGAACGCCTATTAAACGTGTGCACGAGAGAGCATGCACGAGCCTAGTTCTCCTCGTGCACGCTCTGTTTACAAGTTGCTGTCGGTGCGTGACTTGTGCCGGGGCTAGCATCGCTAATCATAGCTTACATTAACTTTTACCAGCAGTGATTTTAAATGGATTTCTCCAAATAGCATGCCAAACTTTACCTGTCGAGTAGAAACATCAGTGGGAAGCCCAACCTGTGTTTTTAGCGCACGCCAGCGTGTGAAATATTCTCCCAAAAACACTCTGGTCTTGTTTCTTTCTTCAGAGGCCTTTCTCTTCTTGTCATACAATTCGTAGACACTTTTTCTCTTGCGACCCTCAGACATTTTGAAAAAAACCCGGTGAGAACGGCGAGCTTCAATGAATGGCTGAAACCATAGCTCACATAGCTCATATAAACGTCTCACCACACATACAGTATACACCTGAAAGTGCGCATGCGCAGAAAGCGAAAACTACCTAGGGACGAGCACGTACGACGGCCTTACGTAAACATATCACCAGAATGATTGACAACTAGGAGGACCAATAGTCTTGATGATCCACCCGGAAAAAGAAAATCCTCCACTATACCTTTAATGTGGCTTTTTAATGTTCCTACATGGTTGTTTAAGAAATGAAAAGGTACACACTCCATCAATTAGGGTTAAAAGAACTGTTGCCAATATACTGTACACCACATATTTGCACCAATGCTAAATTTTCTATATATTATAATCATTATGTTCACATTACTTCAATGAGCTCATTGTTTCTGCCTAAAATGTATTTGTGATGTTAGCTGAAATATGTACATTTCCAACCAAAAATGTACATTTCTAAAAATACATAACTTCGACACAGTCACCTCTGATAACAGATCACTCTAAATTGTAATGTAGACACATGCATTTTCTGTAAAGCTGCTTCTAAACAATATGTATTGTGAAAAATGCTATATATAAATAAATGAATTTAATTTAATATAACATGCTAGAAGCATAATAATCACAGCAATAGTGTGTGTGTGTGTGTGTGTGTGTGTGTGTGTGTGTATATATATATATATATATATATATATATATATATATATATATATATATATTCTCGTTTGATTTGTCATATACCAAGACCGAGGGCGTATGGGATTGAAATGGAGACCCTCAGAGTTTGGCAGCTGTCCACCTATATCAGTTTCAGAAAGGTCACCAGTGATCACTTACTTAAGGCTACTTTGCAGCAGTCGTTTTGCTTTACCAGGAATCTTTAGGTAATTATCCGAGGACTGTTCTGGCTCCAGTGGTAGCCAGGTGCCACTCGAACTTTAGTCTGAAAATTCTGTGAAGTATGACGTGAGGGGGGGGGGGTCGGTACCGCCACAGATGACTGGGCCTCTGTGTGTTTGTTGTGCAAACGCCCTGCCGTTTTTAAAAGCAAAAGCCGAACATGAGCTAATCATGGACACCACCTGCCGGATTCAGCTTGCAATCCCATTAAAGCTAAATCCTTCCTATACAGTGAAAGAGAGATTGTATTGGGCTTAGATTAGCACGTACACAAAACTTGCCATCCTGGCACTCGTACGGATGCCGAGAACGCTCTGCGGTTCGGATCTCTCCGTGGTGTGAGCCAAGGTCAGCCTTGAGACATTTGCTTTTTAGGAACGTGTACGGGAGATTGATGCCGCTTCATGCCAGCTGCCGTTTGAAGGCGCAACAGTAAGTCAGCAACACCCATTTACCATAATCCACATAAAAAGAGTAGATTGAAGTCTATCTTAGGCTAGACGGCATCAAGACAAGTTACAAGCATAATAGCAGCAAAAGTTTAAGATTCAGACGGGAGTTGAGGAGCCGTCAGATTTGAGATTTGAATTCGAGAATGGCAGATAACTCTTTTGAAGCGTCAATGCTACAGGTACCAAAAAAAGTTTCGATTGGGCTTGTAAACTGAAGATAATTATTTTTGTGGTTGTTGTTAGTATATTAGAGGAGGTCAAAAGAACACACAGGGTGAAAAGTCATTGACAACATGGCAGACAAAGTATGTCCGGAAATGCATTTATACACTCCTTCATGTCTACAGAATGTACTTCATTAATGGTCAAGAAGTTCTTCTTCGAATTCAGTGCTCACTATGAAAGTAAGAGAATGTTTGGTTGTAGTGACAGAGAATTAATATAACAATAAAATGAATTAAAATTAGGAATTATTTTGTTTTCATTTTGTTTTGTCTAGTTATGCTTATGCTTAAAATAAAAATTGTAAAGTATTGTGTTATATTGAAAAGACAATAAACAATTAAATAATTGTTTCCTAAATTAAATAATTGGCTTTTATATTGTCATTATGTTTCACTTGTAAAAGGAAATTGTTAAAATATTTTGTAGAAAATATTTACTCATTTACTTTTTATATTATATTATTTTTATTTTATTAATTTTCAATCTAGTTCGTTTTAGCTTATCTCACGTTTTTTTTGTTTATTTTTGGCTCTGTCTCTCAGACCCTTTTTTCGAATAGTGAAGAAAAAAAACAGTGACCTTGCAGCTTGGTAAAAAAAAAAAAAAAACATACAGAGAAACAGGACACAGTCTCTTTGCATGGGGCAAGAGCACCGAGACGCCACCTTCAACAAAAAGCACAGAGGGAGAAAGACAGAGAGGGCAAGGGAGGGAGAGGGATGAGTGCAGGGGGGAGGGGTTGAGAAGAGCAGGGAGAGAGTGACGTGGAGAGACAGAGAAACCGAGAAGGCGTTTAAGGGACAGGAGGCTGAGGGAAAGGAGGGAGGCAGACGGCCCAGTGGAGTGCATCGTCACGCTAGGTGAGAAGAGGTCCGACGGCCACAACAATGCAGGATTTTCTTGCTCAGGGATGACTGAGTTTATCCTCCGCTCCTTAAGTTAGAGAGCAGACCTCCAGTTGCTGCTGTTTGCATGTTTTTTGTAGCCAGCCAGGCTGCGGATGGAGTGAGAGGTACGTGCTGCGTGTGTGTGTGTGTGTGTGTGTGCCAGAGCAGCATGCAGGTGTCTGGCAAAGATGACTGCAGCAGCTGTTAAGGCATGCAGCTATTTCTCTTTCACTCCCTCTCTCTCTTTCTTTCTCTCTGTTCCGTAGTCTGATGTCATTCTGAATGATGCGGACTACCTGGAGGACAACGGTTTGTTTGCTTACTAAGCCAAACTGACTATATAAAACTTTGGGATGATGAAAATCTGATGACCTCCACAGTTTGACTTTACGTTCTTGCCGTAACTTTGTGCCTTTGCTGATGGAGCACTGTGAGCGAGCATTGATCTCGGTGCTTGTTTGTTATGTTCGTCCATTAGGATAGTGACATTGAAGCAGAAACAACTGACGCAAACACATTTGACAAGATCATAAAGTAGATTGGCTTGCCTACGACCATTAAAGGAATTAAATGCAAGAGTAAATGGAAAAATTACATCCTTGCGCTAGATGTTCCTCAAAGTTTCCTTTGTTTTATATTTATGTATTGCAATAGCAGAGTTATGTTCATATATATGCTGACATCAAGCTGTTTGCTCTGCTTTTACTGTGCCCCCGGTATTTTCTGGTGTTTTGACTGCGGTGGGTATCTTTGGGAGGTGGATTTTCAGTTTGGGGCAAGATTATGCAGCATTAAGCTGCTTTGTATCAGATAATGCAGCAATAATCATTCTTTTTGGTTATGAATTCAGCGAGACTTATCTGAGCAGGTGGTGTTTTTGCACTCACATGTGTGTCAGCTAAACTATCTTTGGATCTGCTGATGTAATTAGATACTAAATTTAGTCACATACTTGAAATATGTGATCATGTGGGGTAGAACCAGTAGTATTTTCATCATAAACTGATGCTCTGCTTTCATATTGTAGTACCATAGGCTATATCGGCACCCTATCTGATGAATTCAGAGGGGTTATGAAGTCTATTGTATTGTATATTATACTCAATGTTGGCTGTTTAATTTTACATGCTCATTTACAACCATTTTTCATGTTGTGCATTATAATGTTGTAATGCCTAAAATCACGTGTAACATTTACAATGATTTATTTTCATTTTTAAGTTTTAATTTGTTTATTTTTTATGCCAGCTAAATGTTTCTGGCCACAACACAAATAGCTGATATCATTGATAACAGGTAGTCCTATATATTAGCTTGCAATAATATATATTGGGTATATATTATATACACTATACTGTATAATGAATAGAGCTATAGATTTGCTTGAAATAATTGAGGACACTTAAAGGGATAGTTAACCCAAAAATGTACAGAATTTCGTTCCTAACCTGACTTTCTTTCCTCTGTGGAAGACAAAAGAAAAGTGTCACACTGCATCTGAAATCGAATATTTGCCTACTGTATAGTATGATAAAAACAGTCCACCAACGGAGTAGTTTGTCCGAATACGTTGTATTCAAAAAACAGTAGGCGAAAAGTACCCGGATGACCTACCACTTCCATGAAGGCATGAGGGCGAGTATTTCAATTTTGTGGTGAGCCATCCCTCTAATGTCTATGCTGGTTATTCCTATATTTGTGCCCACAGATCAAGCTCAAAACAGGCCAAAATACGTTGTTTCTACTGTGGCATTGATAACAGCTGCGCATTTTAGTCATCCAACCGTGCATGACTCATCAAGAATATTTCAGACCTTTTCCGAGGTTTACACAGTCATCTTCACACACATTTACCAAAAAACAAGGATGAATCACACAGCATAATAATATGCGGTATGATATTAATGGTCCAAGTTTCTTCGGTCACTGTGCAGTTGAGCCGAACAGATCCTGACAGTCATGTGGTCTGAATGATCTCTCCGGGCACTGATGTGTTGGTGAATTTGACATTGGGGTTTGATTCTCCCATGTGCGATCTTGCCGTTATTATGGCTGCTCTCCTCGAGGGATTCACAGGGCCATAACAAAACAAGTCTATTTCTGTCAAACAGCTCCAGCTGTGTCAAGGGGATTGCTGGTGTGTTTGGCTGTGTGATGCGGATGTGGGAATGTGACGGCGATGGTGGCTATCAGATTGGGTGCGTGGGCTGTTTCAGGTTAGTTGACGTGGTTCTCGGAAACAGAGATCTGTTATTCTGTTATTCCCGATTATGATCACGAATCAACAGATAAAACCGTTGAAATATGTCATCAGACACTGTTGTTAAGCATCATATGGAAAGCTGGCAGTAATCCTAAAGCCCTGTGGGCGGCAAATAATAACTTTTTAGAAATAGACTTATGACGACTGAAACGAACTGCTTATCATGTAAAGAATCTAAAAGCTGTATGTATTCTGCAGCTGTTATCCAATTTGTATTGTGCAAATATTATTTAAATGAATGCATTTTTTGACACCTTTTGATGGCTAACACCCCAGCTGTCTTGGCACTTTAAATAACTGGCTGAAATATATAAATAAAATAACTTTGAAAATTGAGGTCAAGCTAATTAAAATTCAGCTCTGTCCTCTGTCAGCGGATGATGTATCAAGCCAGTTCTTTCCTTTTAGTTCAAAATAAATGTTAAATCTTTGATTATGATTGCATTTCATTGGGCCCGAGGAATGTTTGGTGCACCCGAATTTGTCCTGTCTTTTAAAATGCTGGAGGACTTGTCTTTATATTAGTATTCAGAACGTAAGTTCGAAATCATTGGCCATGACATAATTGCAAAGCCAGGCTGATGCAGTAAGAAGCAGTGGTATTCTCATCCAAATCTGCTGTGTCATGTTGGAAGCTTCCAACCTCTGTTGGGAGGACAGATCGTAGGGAATGAGACATGGTGTTATATTTACCACGAATGATCAAGAACTGGATTTGATAATGTGATGTAACGCATTACAAGTAACGTGAGTTACGTAATCAGATTACCTTTCCATGTAATGAGTAGAGCAATGCTTTTAAATTTACAACAAAATATCTGAGTTACTTTTTCAAATAAGTAACACATGTTACTTAGTTTTCCCATGTATTGACTGACACCTCTCCGGTCCCCAAAAGTTTGTTAATTATTAAGTGTTAAGTACTCTATTTAGCATTGCGAGTGGTTAGTGAATGGCACTGAAATGCAATGCAAAAAAGTAATGCAGCTGTTTAGTTAATTTACCTGAGTGTGTTTCTGTTCAGTGGTATGATCTATTTCTGCTTTAGTGCTTATTGAAGCCACCTGTCTGGTCAGCTATGGTGTAGTGATTCACTCTCCATATCCACACAACTTTCCATGACAAACTGTAGATAATCCCTGTTGGAAAATAGTTTATTTGGTTTATATAACAATTCGAGCAGCGCTGTTATACATTTCACCCTTCTATTTTAGTACAAATATGCAAAGCTAGATGGTTATCTTTATAATCTGAACAACAGCACACTGTTTGGATGCTGCAGTATTCACTGTTGTAGTCCGCTCCAAGTCAACAAACCAACGTTCTTTTTGTTAATAAGCGAAGTCCCATGTTTATAGACGATGTCAAGTTCGTTTGTAATTTGTTGCGGTGGGTTCATTCTATCTGCAGCAGGCTCTGTGATAATTGCCGCTTGGCTCCCCTTAGCTGAGTCTGCCTGTTCCTCCAGGAAAAAAAAAAGTTCCCAGGAATCCGGAGGAGAAGAATGCAGCGCCCGTGTTTGTCGTAACAACAAGGTGTAGGATGATGAAGGGTTGTTTGGGTTTGAGGTTTGCAGGACTTGCTAATCACCACCTGGCCATCTTTCAGCAGGAGCATAAGTAAAGGCATATGGAGGTAGTGTGCATGTTTGCCTCTTTCTTTACAAGGCAGCAACGTTTCACTGGAACTGCATTTTTGGCCGAGTCTTTGAAAACAGGAGAATGGGATGAAGTGACCTTTGGAAGTGACCTCACTTCCTCTCTGAGCTGCAATAATAAAGAGCTCATTTCCCTAGACAGAACACAAATCATTGAAAGATACTAAATCACTTCCAGGATAACCAAAAATGCCACCACTGGTGTCTAAGGGTGTACTTCGATTAAAACAAACTGGTGTGATCGCTCTGTTACTGCGGTTCATCTGAATAAGTGTGAACGCTGCCATCCAAACCATCAGGGCCAATGCCAATGTATGCTTCCAAATGAATTAACTCTGGTGCGGTGAACCCAACATGGACCAAAGACGTCAAAACTGGATGAAGAGTCACAAAATGCGACCTTAAAAAGGACAGAATGCTCAAGCATGCCTGGTTCTTCTCATCATAAGATCTACGTTACCCATTACAGTTCAATACAGGTATGGGAACGCTTTCTCCTGGCAGAAGATCCTAGTTTGTATGCAACAGTGGAGCTCCTGGTGCCTGTTTAGTCTCCTTTACACATTTTATAAGCTGTTTGTGTGTTCTCAGCTGGTAAAAAATCCACCATATGTACACACACATACAATGAGCGCATTTAGCCCAACACACAGCATTGTTTCGGATGTTCGCTTAATTCCATCACAAAATATAGTCCTAGGTCATGAAAGCTGTTTTTTGTTTTGCATCTTTAGTGTCAATGTTAAAAATGACCGTGTGAACGCTAAGCGAACCAGGACTGAATGTATCATTTTCTTTTTTGGTCCGGGTCAAAAGAACCAAGAGAACCGAACTAACTAAGTGAGCACACCCTAAATTACACGCATCAGCTTTATTTTCTACTTGGATATGAAAGACAATGAGTCATTAAATCTGTGCCAAGCTCTGAAAGATTTCAAAAGTGGGTTTTAGAGGAATGGCCTCTGTGTGACCGATGGAAACACATCACTGTTTAAGTGCACAAAACTGAAAGCTGCATTATGGGATGAGGCGTAGACGGAGTTGCAGTGTTAGCACTGCAGATGTTTGCCTGTAGGGTGTGCGTGTGCGTGTGCATGTGCCAGCATGTGCTGCCTTACATGTGGAGTTAAAGAAACAGATTCTAGGTAGCTGAAGGGAAGGGAGGGACAGACTAAAGCATTGCTGCGGTTTGCTGGTTACGTCAGCTCTGACAGGCTGCATTATCCCAGCAGCACATCACCTTATCGTAAGATCCTCTGACACGCTATTCTGAGGAAATTCCACATAAACAATTACTTGCCACATAAAAAGGTTAGAGAGTGTGTGCGCGTATATATGTTTTTGATTTCTTGCTGTTAAAGGGGTCCTATTATGCCCTTTTACGAAGTTTTGTTTTTGTTTTTTGGGGTGTACTAGAAAATGTTTTCATGCTTGATTGTTAAAAAACGCATTCTTTTCACAGATTTTACATTATTACAGATCCTCTATCCCCAGTCTGGTTGAATGCGTCATTTTCGATGAAGCCTACTTGAAATGTGCTGTGATTGGTTAGCTGGTCCAGTGTGATTGGCAGCGCTTAGCGTGTGTTCGGGAAATGTCCCACCCCTTCATAACCGCAAGTTCTACTCAGATGTTAAATATTAACGATGCCGTCAATTTCAAACCATTTCGAGCCCGATTCAGACCCTGACAATGTTAACGAACAAGAGGATCGTGCTGAACGGATTTCAAGCACGGACTTAGCAAACACTGATTTCACAGGATGTTTCAGAGGGGATATTCAGACCAACCATTTGTTGTAGTCCTTAAAAAGCGATTTCTGTAAAAGAAAATATGTCCCTTTGCATTGAACTGTAAGCGTCTTTGCAGATGTTGTTTATGCTTACACAGCAACATTATGCACTAACTAAAGTTAAAAAAGTGAAATCATAATCAAGGACCCCTTCAAATTAAAATGTTTAATTAAGTTTTCTGCGGACCCTCCAGCACCACATTTATAGAAAAGCAATATTTAATAAGATGGAACTCTTCAAATATTGTGCTCACGCAATGTTTATACTGCCGTTCTTTCCGTTGATTTTTCTTTAGTTGTCATGACAAATCATGCAATTAATACCCATTCATTGACTTCTCATTCATTTGAATCACATAGTTCGTTTTTTCAACCTTGCTCAAGCTTGACAAGAAATGGTCCGATTATCATCAGAAGGGTGTCACGCCCAGTTATGTATATATAGACTTCTGTGGCTTAAGTTTGGTAACATGCTGTCAACATGAGGGGAATGTTTTGGAGGAAATCTCTTGGTCTTGCTTCAGTCAAGCTTGTAAAGAAAGGATTTGACCCTGAGGCCTAAGAAAGGTTTACACATCCGTTTTCACAGTGGTTTCACCAGGCTATGTTTGTTTTGAGCAGAAGTGGCCACAGTTCAATCTGCAGTCACTTCTACAAAAAATTCTTAGACTATTAAAAACTATCCAGATATGAATATTTTTTTTAAATTGCATTATACAGCCTCCACTTATTAATAGCCCTTGGAAAATAAGTGTGCCAGTATGATTAGCATATGTACATAACACAGTGTACTATCCAGATGATGAACTGTTTGAATTTACGATGAGTGTGAAACCGCTGCGTGAAGTGATACGATGAACCAATCAGAATCTGATCTTATTAGGAGAGAGATTCTGGGCCAATGAGATTGCACAGTGGGCAGGACTACTGGGTAAATAGTGGTTAGAACAAAAGCGCTGATTGAAAGATGGAATAGCTTGTTGTTTTAACAATTCAAGCCTGGTTGTTTGGCATGCACAAACTGTTTTAAAGGGCGTTTTTGATTAGATTTGAAAGTCCACACAACATAAGTACTATTTCATTTTGCTATAAAACTCCAAATGATTGCTAATAAAAGCAAAGAGCCATTAATAAGAAGTAGGCCCACTCAGATTCTGTGCCCACAGATGCTCATTTATTGAATATTTTGGGTAAGTTGATTACGTAATTCAGCCGAGCATGTAGTACTCTGTTTTGTTTATCACGTTTTACCATGTTTAAATCAGAGCTACACAGATTCTTTAGCGCAGATTACATGCTTTTTTTACTTAAGATTTGCTAACTTAGCTGATGTTGAATTTAGAGTAAAGTTGAGGTGTGCAGAATAAATAGAAATCTAATGTAGGTCATATTCACAGAACATATGTTTTTATATAGATGCTACATTTAATTTTTTATTGATGATTTTATAGAGAACTGGTTCTAGATCACTATAAGCAGTGAGCAGCAGAGTTGTGTTGCGTATATGTATCGGTATGCATGGACTGCTCTACACGTCTTCTGAATGCCCCTTGTAAAGGTTGCTCTTGACAGCTCACAGATGTGCTACACTATTTGTGTAACTGCAAATGTTGCCTGAGACCACCTCAGCAGGTAACTCAAGTAAGCTAGTTTGGAATTTATAGATAAATATGCGTTTTATAGGAGTTTGTTAACCATTTTCAGCGCATGTTGGTGTGCTTGAATTTTACAGGGATCGGTTTATGTCAAGCTATTATCTTTTATAAGAACGTACTCAACTGGCACTAAAAGTGAAGCATTTTGCCAGGGGTGCCAGAACATACAGGTCAATGCTCTCATCTACTGAATTTGTTTGTTTGTTTTTTTTTTGTTAAATTGCGGCATTAAGTTCTAATCTGTTCAAATCGTGTATTCTGATGTTTGCCACCAGAAATATTTATATGCATCATAATGTTGATATTCAATCATTCCTTGAATTTATGCTTGCATTGAAATGCAATGTTTCACATCGATTTTCCGTAACCCTTTTATTATTTCATGCAACTGTGGAAGGGCAGCATGTAATGGAATTTCATTGGTATTCATGAACTAAATGGCTGACACAAATTGTGTTGTTTTGTTGTGCCCTGACCTTGAAATTGCAAATTTCGTCAATCAGCAAGGGAAGCTGAATAAGACCACCTGGTCATCTCCGGTCTAGGGTATGTTTTTGATTGGGAATTGTTTAGATAGATATGGAGATATGGTTGTTTATCCAGTTATTACTTGCCACAGTACAAGATGATGATACAATTAGGCATAGAAACATTCCACCATTTTAAAATATTGGTTTTAAATATGGCTCTTACAAACATTAATGATGGTAACTACAGTTTTAGTTTTTTTTCACTACAGTTTGTTCTACTACAATTAAAGTTGATATTGTGGCTTTATGGTCAGACGCTTTGGGCCCTATCTTACACCCGGCGCAATGCAGTGCCAAGCGCGACGCAAGTGTTTTTTGCTAGTTTCAGTCCGACGCAGTTATCATTTTCACATCCTGCGCCACATTGTTTGAATAGCAAATGCATTTGCGCCCATTTGTGCGCCCATGTCTGAAAACGAGGTGTGTTCTGGTGCGTTGTTGGCACGTTGCTATTTTGAGGCAACAGAAATAGACTGCGCCATTGACCAACTGAAACCTGGTCTAAAGTCAATGAAGGGACTTACTTTTTTTGTTATTTAAAGATCACGTTAGTAATGTGCGCCTATAGGTGGGTCCACAACGCGCGTACACTCTGCTTATTAAACACACAGGGATGCACAGCAGCACACAAACATGCCAAAAATTACAATGTAAAAGATTATTATTGTGTACATAAAGATATGGTCAAATCCCACTTGTCCCGTAGATGGTCTGCTTGCGCACTTTTACCTCGCGCACGGAGAAACAATCGGTCTTTCCACTATCAAATTCCGTCATGTAAATAGAGAATCTGCCATGGCGCGAGCGCAACTGGCATTTAAAGGGAATGGGAGACGAGACTCTGATTGGTTTAACACACGTAAATCCCAAACCACACCCATTACTCATTAAGAGAATAGGGACAACCCTTTTAGACCATGCGCCTGGCGCGCCTATCATTTTTTTCGTCATTTAACTAGCAAAAGTGAGTTTGTATGAGTTTTGTATGAGTTAGAGGATCCAATGGATTTCTGAGATTTAGTCAAAAGCTCTTTTAATAAATATGGAGATATGAGGTTTCCGTAAGACAGCAACGAGATTATTTACTGTAATACTGTAAGTGGCTTATTTACGGTCACCATAATTACAATGCTATTTTGATCAAAACTATGGTGACCATAATAAAATGTTGTAAGAGTGGTGCTGAATGACAAGTAGGAACAGTTCTGAATCATTTTGATAAAAAAGAGGAAGTTCCACATGTCAGGCCTGTGACTGTGATAAAACACAATTTTTAAGAGATGAAATGGTATCAAAGTTTTCCTGAGCGCTCAAATTGAAAACACTCCAGCCCTTCTCATGTTTCATACCGCATTCTTACGCACTGAGAGAAAATGGCTTTGACATGCGCCTTGAAGTTCTCACAAAGGTCCTTGTGTGAAACTTCCCACATGTGCGAGTGAAATTGATCGTTTGATCTGCTGCACGTTATGAGCCCTGGGATCGCTCTAGAATAGATGACCATATAAATTTCTCGCGCACTGACGCAGGACATTATTGTTAAGAAATATTCAGTGTCATCTCCTTTGTATGAACACTGAGGAATGAAAACGATTCATCTCTTTTTGTATTAGAAATTCACAGAGGGTTTTACAAAGGCTCAGATGGCCCACCTGTAGAAGATTTATTCATATCCAAGTGTCTGTTTTAGAAATTGATTTTCTTTTTGCAGGTAAAAAAATTGTCTTTTTCATTTTTCATAATTCCTCATAATAGTTTTTAGTAAAGCTAGATAAATTAGATTTTATTTTAATATTTTCTCTTTTCAAGTTTAATTTCAAGGTCAATTTTTACCTTTTTTTTATGTCTATATACTTTTTATTACATTTTAGTTCTTAGTTTTAGTGATGAAAAGTAATACAACATTTTTTTTTTATGGTTTTAGTTAATGAAAATAACCCTGATTAGACTGCATTTGCAAACATAGGCTTTAGATAAGTTGCATTATGATAAGAAAATATGATTATTTGTCATAGGTCTCCAGCATGGTTTCACATTCACTTTTGACAATTCAGAGACAGCAAACCTCTACAGTGTGTCACAGGCACCACTCCCTTCCTTTAAACCTCACCCCGCACACACACACAGACACACACACACACACACACACACACACAGCACTTCCCCATAACCACTGCCTGCGCCTTCCTGAGCAGAGCTGGAACACACACACACACGTTAGGACGGGCGCAGAGACATACCTGGTGCCAGTGCTAACACTGTGACTGGAGCAGACGGTAGCGTTGGGAGGTGCTTTAGTAGCTTTCATATTGAAGGAGGAGAAGCAGTGCCCACATGTTTGGTGAACTCCAGTAAAGGAACTACAAGCGAGGGAGAGGAGATTTGTGTCGTGTTTTGACGGCTGGGTAGGTTAAGCACCTTTAATGTTGTTAGATTTTTGTGTGTTTGGCAGTGTGTGTTTTGTGTCTGTTATTCTTTCAGCTAATTATGCATTAGCAATGACATATCGTACGTTTAGAAAACTGCAAATAGCCTTCACTTATTTTTGCTGCGTAATTAGAGATTAAGAGACTTCATGTGTGAAACGGTGATGTTTTGCAGTTTCTAAAACGACCTTGAACCCTGAGTAGAGAGAGGCTGAGATCTGAATGTGTCAGTTACCCGTTGCACCACCAACACATCTTTCACTGTGATGAGATGAGACTCGCCTGGTCACTACCCATCAATCAGCGTCCCTAAAGAGACAAACACACACCGAAAAACCTTCGCTGTCCTTGCTTTAGGAATGAGGGAGATCACTTACGTGATTTTTGATCTGACACCAAGTACTATCAGGGCTAATATTTCTGATTTCAGTACCAATACCTGGATTAAATTCCATGAGGGCAAAATTAATAACTACAGACATTGAACGTTAGCCATTCTTACCAGGGCTTGACATTAACACCTGCCAAATGCGGGTGGATTTCAGCAGTGCTGTGTAACGCAGCCAAACTTTTGTACGGTAGTGTACGATGAATTATGTACATAAATATCAGAATGTTTTCCATTCATTAACAACATTTATAGAACATAATCAATCGTTGAATTATATAGTTTAAAGTTTTATCAAACAGCAAAAAATAACCTATTAGCAAAAAAGAAATGTCGCGCTTGGTTATTTGGTTATTTAATGAAATACTTCAATTCTACACTGCTTTCTCTATTTGAATACTGTATGTCCTGTGATTGAGCTAATGATATATTTCTTTCAACAATAATTTTTTTCTTCTTTTAAACCATATATGTGACCCTGGACGATAAAACCAGTCACATGGGTCAATTTTTTGAAATTGAGATTTATACATCACATGAAAGCTAAATAAATCAACTTTCCATTGGTGTATGGTTTGTTATGATAGGACAATATTTGGCTGAGATACAACTATTTGAAAATCTGGAATCTGAGGGTGCAAAAAAATCAAAACATTTGAGAAAATCGCCTTTAAAGTTGTTCATTAACGTTCGCGATTGTGCTGCATTCACTCACAAAAATAAATGTTTTACATATTTAAGGTAGGAATTTACAAAATATCTTCATGGAACATGATCTTTACTTAATATCCTAATGATTTTTGGCATAAAAGAAAAATCTATAATTTTGACCCAATGTCTTGTTGGCTATTGCTTCATATGACTGGTTTTGTGATCCAGGGTCACATATTTTCCTGCATGCTAAATAAATAGTAAAATTATAAATACTAAGAAAAACATTCAACATCATTTTGATTCACCATCAATACCGATATATTTGATCTCTGATATTTTGATCTTTCTTACTTGTGCAGCCTGGCTGTGTCTGTTGCTCAGTTTTCACTGTCTACTTCCTTTATGGACTCAAAAGTTGGCAGTATGAGGGTCATGTATCAGACAGCTGAATGAAGTCTCAGCCTGCCGCAGTCCGCCCACTGTAAGAAGCCTGTCAGCCTTCGGGTGATCTGGAGAGCCGTGTTTGAGACTTTGACAGCTGCCCGGCAGATCTCCGGCTCTAGATGGCGCTACTCTGTCTCTGCAGCACAGGAGGGAGGCAGGGAGCAGACAGGGAGGATAACAAGGCACGTCCTTCAAACTCTGTTTATTTAGACTCAACCTCAGTGGTCATTTCGTCTGGGGCCTGATAATGTCTGAGCATGTCGAAACTGCCCAGCCTGTTTGTTTGTCTTTGTGCTTGAGCAACAGAAAGGCTTTGTGTCGTTTTTCACACATGCCTCAAGACACCACTTCCTAAACAAGCTAAATTCAAAGCCTTATCCTCCAAACCTTATAATAGGTTAAAACGACATACTAAAAGCAATGCTGTTTTTGTATGAAGCAAAACTTTTTGTTTAATTTATAAGATATAAATTTGTAACAGATTTAAACCTGTAACTTGTGAGTCTTTTTGTTTGATTCGTTAGAAGAATCATCTCATAAGAGTATTTTATTCTTGACTCAAACTACTAGGCTACATTGTTGAAATGTAGGTTTTAACATGGAGACAGCGAAGAAAATGCAATAGAAAGATTTGTTGTCTGTTTATTGTCTTTGAATTATTTCACAGGTTTGGGTGCAGGAAACATGGCGCTGTTGAATGCTTGATTCTCAGTGGCTGGCCGTTTAAGGCGTTTTTTATTATTATTTTTATTATAGTGCAGCAGTTGGGTTCCAAGTATAAAAATCCTGTTCCTTTTTTTTTTTTCATAGGGGAATTGATTGTTAACGATAACTTATAAACCATTAAAAACAGACCTTCTGTGACGTACGAGGTATTAACTTGAAAAAGGTGAAAAACTACATTACCCATGATTCTGCAGAGAATTCTCAGCCAATCAGAGAAACGTGACAAGCAAATCACACTCGTCTACTTACGAATTTGTAGATATATGCATATTTTGCAATTAACATAAAAAAAAAAAATATATATATATATATATAATCAACATTTTTTAAATCAATAGTTTTATATTTTTTATAGTTTATTAAATTTCTCAGAATACTTCATGGAATTATACAGTTAACTCACTTTAACTCACTCGTTAAAGCTGTCTTGTACCTTTGTCTTTTTGTCAGATTTTCAAACACTTTTTTGGCTTTGAATCAACTTTCATAACTTTTTCGCAACTTGTCTAAGCTTGTTTGTCAACAGTCAATTGGCTAACATCTGTGTAGCAGACTCTGAAAGAGCTCAAAATACACAAATAGAGTCTGTGGTGTGTTACAGGCCTAACATCATCACATGCCACATTTGTTGTATTATCGCTACTGGATGGCATAGAGAGGTAAATGGGACTGTGCAATTTCGTCCAGTGAAGCAGCTTTCAAGCGTGGTGACGAAGTGGGAGAGCAAAGCCCGTAAAAAGCACCTGACCACAACTGACCCTGCAAAAACGAACTGCGGGGGAAGCTATTTGCTCTTTTAGTCAGGATGCAGAAGCGGTTGTTTTGCATTGGATGGAGGGAATGCAACTGTGCAACACTTAATCCATCTCAAAAGCCCATGATGGGAACTGTGATGGAGGGTCACACGTGGACAGGATCCCTCAGATTAGAGATTAGGCCTGTAAGAGAAGCCAAAAGCATGTTTAAGCTCCACTACGGCGTATGGGGGGAGGGGACTGCAAATATAGTTCAGCGTCCCCCGATCAAACACACACGCTCAGATGTCCTTATATGGATAGTGCTTTTCAAATTTGTCTGCAAACTTTACAAACTAAACAGGAAACCGTTATCTGTCAATCAGGACGGACTTGAAACTTGCTCCATTTAAGTTGTAGATTAATATTGGGTCAGTTTACATACTGTTTACAGACATTAGATGTGGGAGAACGAACAGTGTTTGCTAATAAACAGCTAGCTATGCAGTTAACTGGAGTTTTACTAGTCCACCGCTGCTACTCAGACTGGAAGATCACTTCTATTTGATCAGGTTTAAGAAGGGTGCAAGGAGCACTTAACTCAAAGAGGCTTAAATTACAGCTGGACCTAAAGGCAAACATGCTGCTATAATGTGTGTGTCTGTGTCTCAGTGCTCAGGCGGCTGTCGGGTGGATGGCCAATGCCATATAATTATGTGTACATGAAGTGAGGGTGAGTTGTATTACAAAACTCATGTTAAGTGCCTTGGGATGGTCATTGAAATCATTCCGTACTATCTGGTAATTGTTGTTATTGTTTTGTAGCTGTATGGATTACAGAGTGGTTGTTACCTGGAAACACTAGTCTGTAGATTTCTGATTTCACATCAAAAAAGGGTTTAAAGATATTGTTCACTCAAAAAAGGAGAAAAAAAAAGTCATAATTTACTCACATGACATCCCAAACCTATGTGACTTTATTTTTTCTGTGGAAAATAAAAGGAGTATTATTGAAGACTGTCTTAGTTGCTCATTTTAATGTTATGAAAATGAATGGGGATCTGGGCTGTCAAGAATCAAAATGACAAATAAAAGTACTATAAAAGTATTTTTGCAAAATAATTGCATATATGTAAGTTGTAATGTGGCTTCAAAAGACATATAGATGGTCATATAGATATCTTTTGTTATTGTTTGGGTGCCCATATTCCCACTCACTTTCATTATATGTAAAATATTATATTATATTATATTATATTATTATAAAAAAAAAGTCGTATGGGTTTGGAATGAAATGGGGGTGATTAAATAAATACAAAAGTACTATATCCCTTTAAGAAGGATCAGAGAGTAACTATTGAGAAGGAAAGAAATGAATTCATTATCCATAGTGTAGATAACATGTAATTTCACACCAAAATCCATTGCAGAATAACACTGGGGATTTGTGTCACTGCAGACATATCTCAACAATGAGGTTTTTCCAGACAGACATAACTGAAATCATAGATTAAGCCATGCCGTGACCTCAGCCAGAAATTTAATTCACACTTTTACTGTAGATTCACAAGGTATTGCTTCTTAGGAATCAGCGGTGAGCTAACAGGAAAAATCAGCTCTTTTCCACATTCATCTGAATTTGTTCCTTGGATTAAAGATGAGAATGAAGTCAGACCTGGAATAGCACATTGGCTCTGTCCTCTGTCTTTCGAGTTCACAGGAAACTCAGCTGTCTGTCAGCCCAGACTGCAGGCCGAAAATAGCAATGAAAGAATAAACGACAGCTGGTAATGAAAAGGCATGAAAAAAACGAGTGGTGAATTGAGACTTCACAACAAATATATAGAATAAATAATAAAATAAAATAAAACAATTAATTATAACAAGTTTATTTGCATCATAGCGCCAGTAGGTGGTGGTTAGTGTCTATAAATGAGTCATTGAATCATTAGCATTAAACCGATTCCTTCAATACTGTACGCATGAGTGAGTCATTGAATTATTCATTCAACTGATTCGTTATAAACGATGATTCATCAACTTCTGTTGAGTGTTTTGCAGTGGTTCTGCTATGTCTTTATTTGGCGTAGCAAAAACAAAGACACTGACTATATTGCGTCTAAAATGTCATTTACTCTGTATTAACTTCTTGTTTATTGAACTGTATTGCACAATTGTGTCGCCTCTTTGTTACTCCAATAACTTCTCATGAAACATCCCTGTCGGTACTAGTTCTAACGTGACGTTGACACGTTTGAACGGCAGATCCTGAATCCGTGGCGAGAGAAAGTAGATCCATACACAAAGGGATAATCTTTGTTTTTTTCGTATACATGTTTATACTGCATATACTATCATCCAAAAGTTCGGGGGTCTGTAAGATCTTTTAATATTTTTGAAAGAGGACGCATTAAACTTGTTTGATAAAATATACAGAAGAAATTCATTGGTAATATTGTGAAATATTACATTTATAAGTAATTTTAAATTACTTTTATCTATTTCTATTATCCATTTGTATTTACTTTAAAAAGTAACTTATTCCTGTGAATTTTCAGCATCATTAGCCTACTCCTGTCTTCAGTGTCACATGATCCTTCAGAAATCATGCTGATTTGGTGCTCAGGAAACTTTTTTATTTATTTATTATTATTGAAGTTAAAGATTGTTGTTTAAAGGTATTGTTCACTCAAAAAAGGAGAAAAAAAAAGTCACAATTTACCCACATGACATCCCAAACCTATGTGACTTTATTTTTTCTGTGGAAAACAAAAGGAGTAATGTTGAAGAGTGTCTTAGTTGCTCCTTTTAATGTTATGAAAATGAATGGGGATCTGTATATTCTCTGTTTTGATGGATCTGTATTGTCATTGTTTGTATTTTCTTTAGCAGCTTGCTTCTTCAGTATTATTAATAGCCTATTGTCGTTTAGACCACAAATGCGATTTCATATAGCTGCAAATAGCTGAATATTCCTCAAATATATAGTAGAAATAGATGTTTTCCATGGTCATTGTGGTGTTTTAGCAGCAGTTCCCTGCAATAGAGTAACAGATAAGTAGACCTAGAAGCAAATGAATAAATTTGTCACGCTGTTTTCCTTGAAGCTTCACTCTGACAAGCAGGAAAGATTTTATTGCTCTCCAAGCCTTTTAGCATTAAAAGATTTGAGGACCTCAGTAATGAACTCTGTCAGGTGGCTCTAAAAGTCACAGTGACCTCCCGCTTCGTATAAGCTACAGAATAGTATAATGGGCTTTTGCCTGACTGACTTCAACTGCATTCATTTGTACATACAAAGTAGTAATTTATTATTTTAGTGATGTTTCGGTATTTCTGCATGTCTATCTCATTTGGAGACTGTATTTTCGGAGTGAGTCATGCGCTATTGAACACATGACTCCTCTGACTCATTAGATGTGTCCTGTCCTCACAGATGCTTTTATTTATTCCATGTTTGCCGAGACATTACCCAACTGGTCTGTGTGATCCGAAAGGACGTACTAGATCAGTATTTCTGATTCCTGCTTTGATTTTTTTCCCCTCATTGCTGCTTTGCACTTCAGAGCTGAAGATCTTTGACAAAGAGCACATGTACAACTTGAGGCTACTATAGAAGAACAGATGTTGATTCTGCTGTCTGGACCCCTTTGGTCCAATTTCAACCTGTTTTAGTCTTCCTTCAGGGAGTCTTAGTTCAGGAAGAGAGCAAGGAACAGGAAATAAGAGGGGCTCTCACTAGGGAACAGCTTTGAGCTTTTACTCTAATTAGAGAACATCCCTTCTCAACCGTTAGACACCAAACTCCAAGATGTCACCACCTGGAAGCTATTCGTGATGGCTTTTTCGACGAGACTCCTAAAACCACGCAAGTCCACATTGAGAGGTTATTTTCTCGGACCCCACGGACAGTCCAAACTGCACACTTTGCACACTCGGGCGAGTGATAGCATCTGGGCTTTGCCTGAGCGACGCCCATTGTTTAGGTAATGATGTCAGAAAGGAAATGCGTAAGCCAGGCCGCCCTCCTTATGTAAGTAGACGGGAGGAGGCAAAAGAGGGAAAAGATTATAGAGATGTTTTTCAAACTGTTAGCTATAAATACGGCTGCGTGTGTGTGTGTGTTTTTAGACCTCTTTTACTAGACAGCAGAGCCTTGTCTGTGAAAAAGGCGTCAGCTGGACAACGTTTTGACATTTTGGTGTACTTTAGAAAGTTTTAGGCGTTTATTCCTCAATGAGGCTTTTTACACTTGAAAGGAGAGTTCACCCAAAAAAAAAAAAAAAAGTTAATTTACTCATCTTCATGTCGTTCCAAACCTGTGTGACTTTCTTCTGTGGAACAGAAAAACAGATATTGTTTCTCAATGTTGTCCAATGTTGTTTTGGACACCATTGACTTTCATTATATGGACAAAAACTGATCTTGTGTTCCACAGAAGAAAAAAAAGTCATACCAGTTTGAAACGACATGAGGGAGAGCCTCATTTTGTATTGAATTTTTTTATCTATCACTCTAATGTATCAGAAATGATACGGTTCGGTTGTAAGTTTGAGAAGGATTCATCATGGGTGTGCAAACTGGCCGTTGACGGAGCAGCTTTATGGCTGCACTTCTCCAGTCCAGTCTGAAGTGTGTATGCAACACGTTATGAGCTCATATTACTGCAGCCGTTGAAACCTGAGAACGAGCGGAACTTCCTCCATCCAATCCATCCAGTTTTAGTCCATCCTGCGATCGTGCTATTTATAGACTCGCATCCTTTTGTCATTCCAGAGGGGCTTCCCAATCCCTTCATGGCTTTCCAGCCTGAGTTCTTTTGGCTCTGTTGTTCCAGACTCGGCGGGCCGGCCCGTTCCCTCCTCTTTGGGTCGGGCTGGTCGTTTATATTCCCGCCATCACGTAATTAGTTTTCCGGACTGTGGAATTCCCTCCCCTTCCCTGCACACCCCTCAGAGCACCCCTTCCACAAAGTCAGAGGAAAAAAGGAGAGAAGGAAAGAGCACGCGCAACGGAGAGGGTGAGGATTTAGAGGTCTTTAGTCGGACTGAGAGCGTGCCTCTTTTTCCTATGAGACGGATTTGCCTGGCGAGGAAATGGGCAGCCACAGGCCAAAGGGATGTTGATGTTTGTAGGGATCAGAAATCGACATGTGGTGTTTGCACTGCGCTTCAGACAGAAGCCAGTCTCTGCTGGAACTGGGGAGCTGGTAAGATTTCAGTGTGTGTGTGTGCGTGTGTTTCAGAACACATATAGAAGTACATATGAGAAATGTGTTTTAAGTGGGTCTCTACTGTGTTTGTTTGCATTGGGACGGGGTGTATCATTGTATCATGGTGTGTTTTTAAGTAGATTACAGATGTTTTATGTGACATTCAGGTCAGTGGTTCTTTGTTTCTTTTACCTGCTTTGAATTATGGGGGATCTTCCTCTATTGCGTAAACCTCTCCATTGTTGCTCTCAGCGCACTTCTGCTTCTAGTTGTGTGGTTGAGTGATGTTTTAGTTGATCTTGCACTGGATAGACACATTTATATCTTATGTCATTAGCCCGAAAATTGCTTTAATGTCATTTCTTTTCATGATGACCTCTATCCATCACTGACTGAAAATGCTGATTGTGTTAGTCAAAAAGTTACAAGAAGAATATCTTTTTGAGGTCTCTACTTCAGCCATTCTGTATGTTTTTTTTTTTTTTTTGCTAATGAATGAAGTATTTGTGTGAGTTGTTTGGCTTTATACTTGGCTCAGTCATGGAAAGGTGGCAGTAGCTAAAAAAAATCTTATTAATAACAACAAATCGAGATATGCGTATTTATATTAGTAGATCAGCCCCACTGAAATTCATGTAAGACCAGAATAAGCTTAGTGATATTAGTAAAGCAAGCTTTATTTGAACAATAAGTGCTTTATGCAAGATGCCGGAGCATTTCCCAGTCATCAACAGGGCTGCATTCATGCGACGTGCCACGCTTGTGAATGGAGCCTGATTGGTCCTCTAATGCTCTCAAACTTGGATTTAGTGTGGATTTGTGTGTAACCTGTGTTAACAGCACAACATAATGTTTTTTGCAAGCCTGGAAAAAATATTAAGCAAAAAGAGTTTAGTTTATAAAAGCATTTATTGTTTTAACTGTCTAATCTTCAACATATAGCATAGAGGAAAAGTCAGGTGTAAGGGTGGCAATAAAAACCTTCAGAGCTTGAAGATTCAGAACATGAAAAAGACTCCAAAAGCAGCACCCAAGAGTTCAAATGACACGTAGTTTAGGTAAGTGAAATGTAAATGAGCTTGTTATTTTACTTTGTTAGACTCAGCATCTGTACTTCAGCTTCACAGCAAATTAGATGAAGTACAAGGTTTAAGTTACATAAACTCAGCAGAAATGGCTGTCAAAAAATTGCCTTATTGCGGACTCTTATGATTGTTGGAGGGATGAAATGTAAAAAAAAATGCATTTAATTTAAGATGATTGAAACCAGTGGTGATTAGTTCCTCTTTGTATCGGCATACTGTAAGTCAATAGTTTCTTGGCTTTGAGTTTCAAACTAGAAATATAGCACTATAATCTAGAGGTCTTCTTTTGATAGACTCATTTAGGTGAACTCCAAAGGGGAAAGCAAGAGACGGTGCGTTTCATCTTCTGTCAGATCTTAACACCTCACCATCTTGTTAGCACTTGCGTTCTCTTACCCTTGTCAGAACCTCCCACATCTCTCTGAGCTGGACGTGACTGGAGCCCAAACTAGTCCAATAGAGGCGCCTCCTCTTGCTGCCTAATGAGACCCTCTGGAGAATAAAGAACTTCGCCAGCTGTCTTGAGTTACAGATTTAAGTATGACAGAGAGCCTCAGTTGTCTCCACACTTCACTTGGTTTGCTAAAATCAGCCATCTATAGTGTGTAAACTACATTTGAGCGTAATAAAATAGCATAGTTTTGTATGTATAACATAGTTTTTGGGATAGTTTAGCCAAAAATGAAAGTTTTAAGATAATTTACTCACCCTCATGTTGTTTAAAGCTGATTTCTTTAATGTATTATGTTAGTTGAACTATCCATTTAAATTCTGAAATGCTCATTGTTGCCCCTAGTGGCCTGTTTGTTTCATTACAAGAATGGAAGTAACATTTTGATAGACTTAAGCTAATCTGTGTTTGTTTTAACAATGAACCTATTTCTAATTAGTGTTTTGAACTGCAGCGTATAGATTTAAGAGCGCAGCCCTCGGCTCAATTAAAGCAGGCTTTTTTTTTTTTTCTCATTAAATTCAATTTGCTGCTGTGTTCACTGTCTTATAAAATAACATGAGGCAGAAAATTAAAATGAGAGCTAGATTGTCAGTCATTCAGCTTCATCCCTCCTTGTAGTTTAAACTTAGTGACTCGACCTTGAACATTTAGGCCATTGTGTGTGTGTGTTTTTATTTTTTTTCTCTAAGATGAATTAATGTCCTCCATTTCAGAAAGTTGTTCATTTTGCCCCACACCATCACTGTGATGATCTCAAAACACTTCCAAGTATTTATTTTCTGATATTTTTCATTGAATCTATTCTCAGACCTGTCATCTGGCATCCTCAAAGGATTTTATATCGCTTGTGTTTACAATAATTGCAACTTTTTCAGACACCGTCATCTATCACAGTTTAGGGGGAGTCAGACTTTGAAAATACCCTGGTTCTCCTCAGAGAGATGAGAAGGCAACCAAACAAAATGAAAATTGTATTTGCTGCCACCCTTCAAGGGACCCGCTGAGAGCTCTTTCAGGAGACATCAGGCGGCAGACACTGAAAGCCGCTCGAGCCGGGTGGCCTCAGTGCAAAGATGTGGGGAAATTAGCTGCCAACTTCATCATCTGAATTACCTTGCAGCGTGTTTTCATATAATGTACAATCATGTGTAACACAATGTCTTCATCTTCCTTTATTACCAAACACTGTGGGCAGGGCGGTTGTATTTAAGTGTGCATGTAGGAATACATGAAACAAGGCCATTGTATTAACCTTTATATCTATATATAACCTCTGACTTTACCCATCTTACCCCCTCATTAGCTGTGTCCTTCAGAGCGGCAGGTGGGCTTTATGTGTGTTCACTGACTCTGGGTGATGTCTGGAGGTCATGTCATTGGCTCTCAGAGACACCCCAATGTGCTCTGCATGATAATACAGGCAGTACTAGGGTTGAGAATTGAGAACCTTTTTCTACTAAATCTACAGCATTGAAAAGACAACACTATCGGGGTTGTCTTATTCTTGAAATGAATGACTGGTTGATATGGTTCTTTTCATTCAATCGGAAACATTCATGAACAAATGTCAGTTCTTTTCAGTGAATCAAACACATACAGCTTTAAACTGACTGTGAGACTTAAATAAGTGTTTATTTGATGTGTATCTCAAAATGCCACCTCAAAAAGGGCATTAAAAATAGTTGTAAATGTATATTTTTTTTCATTTATACAGTGTTATTTTATTGTTATTTACATATTATTATGATATTTTGAATGTTCTTCTTTTTTTTTTCTTTGCTTTTGTCATTTTTAATTTATGCTTTTGTCTTTTTTTTTCTTGCTTTTTAAATACTTTTTTTTGCTTTAATTGATATTTATTTCAGTTTTAGTTTTATAAATATTAGTATGTCAACCCGAAGTATTTTATTTCAGTTACTGTCCAAGGGAACATTTCTAATGTTTTTTATATTTTATTTCCACTTATTTCAATTAACGGAAACCATTTTTAATATTTTTAGTTTTAATTAACAATAACAACAATAAAAAAAATCTCAGAACTTGACAATGAAATTGTACTTCTTTTTCCCCAAATATTAACCAGTAAATATAATTACTGTGGCATGCTTTGTGCCGTATGGAGCGAATAAAGGAGACATTCATTTAGCCGCCTTGTTGTCCCTATGCACTGTAATCGATTCTACAGCCATGACCTGTGACTCTGAGGAAACATGTTTATGTCTGGTTTTTGTGGCGACCTCCCCTTTGACTCTGTAGTTCAGAGCATTTTTTAGAGAAGCAGCAGGTGAATACAGACGTGTCAAAAGGTGTGAGAACAGTCTATCTCTCTCGGGCATATCCTCTGTATGTCATTTGACGATCACAGCACTAGCTCCAGGGGTTGTTTAAGGGGTCTCATCGGCTCAATAGAGCTTGCCGCCTGAGGATATTACTTGTTGAAGTCAAATTACACCAAGCTCTCGTATTGTCTTATCCAAGATTGGAAACGCCTACAAATGCTTCGACTTCTATACCCACACCTTGGTCGCTTTCCCCTATACAAGATGAACAAATTCAATCAATCTGACTTTGTCAGTGTTCTCATCTCTGTAATACTAAGTGCTCTACTGCACACTAATTCATTTAATTAAAAGAAGAGCACTTAATCTAAAAAGTTAATCTACTGGCACTTAGCTGATGCAAGAAAGTGTGTTGATGAGAGGCAGTATTCGTGCAAAACAAACATGTACTGAAATAATTCAGATTTAGCTTTGAGATCTTTGCCTCAAAGTAGTGACAGCTGACCAAGTAGGATGTCTTCTTGGAACAATATTACAATTAAATAGAATTAAGCAAATAAGCAACTAGTTAATAGTGAGAATGGGGCACTAAACTAAAGTGTTACCCAGATATGTATATAGCTGATATCTATCAATATATTATGTATTCCTATATTACTATTATCTGTCATCTCTTTCACTGGTATAACTGATATTTCTAATCAAATAACCCTTGTTATACTTTGACCTTTCCAAGCAATCACATTAGAGGTGGCGTGAAGTGTCTGGTTGAAGTGTGTGATTGTTTACGAATGTGTCACAGTTCTCCTTTTACTCATTGCCTTGAGCAATAAAAGTTATTTGCCACAGAAGGTATTCCTCTGCTAAGGTTTTGACAGGTAGGAATTATGCTGTTGATTCTCTGCTCTGCGTCCCGGAGTGTGTTGTTTGGTGTGTAAGCATGATGTATGTGAACGCTGACACTATACTGCTTGAATGTTTTATCTTAGTATGCAGTACTAGAGAAATGTAGGCGCTAAAACACATGCTATAGAGGCTGTACGTTATAATAGTTTGAAACTCACAGATTACACCAAAGCACAAAGGTAAATACTAACCTAATCAATTTAAGGAAGCTTCCTGAACGTCCAATATAAGTTTTATTTGCAGAAAGTATTTGTAATCATTGCTCTTTACTTATCTTGACAGAGGTGCATCATACCACAACGTGTTGCTATAAACATAGTCGTTTGCTTTTATACCTCCACACTAGTTATAAAGTTCAGCTCGTGACCTCACGTGTAAGCTTGTGGGAGTGGATAATGGGATATACAATGAACTTTGATTTGTGTCTACTGTATAAAGCGGTTAGTGCTGGCCTGTTGAATTTTGTCTGAATCTTCATATTTCTTCATAGTTATGAATCTGAATGTGCAGTCTGTATTGAATGTGTTGCCATAACAGACCATATACTGTGAAATAATGACAAGAAACATCTTTCCATTTCATACAACAGAACAGTACAATTCACAAACAAATGACTCTGAGTCGGTTCTTTTTAGTAAATCAAAAACATACTACGCAACTAGTGTAGTCTGATTCTCGAAAAACTGACTCATTGAATCATAATGAGAATTGAATCAAAATCCGAATCCCTGCTGGTATGCCTCATTCATTCGACAGTATGAACTGTTTATGCTCCTTTTTTGTCTATTCTAACCCACAATACTTACAATTTCTTTCTTTTTCCCTGTACAGTGTGGAAGGTGAGGCTCCGGGCGGTGAGGCGGGCCCCTCTCTAGAGAACAGCGGGGGTTACTTACGAGGGCCGGTGAGCCGCAGTGCCATCATCAGTGGCGAGCACTTTGACGGCCCACCACTGTACGCTCACGAGGTACGGCAGCGCCCCCGGCGACCCAAACTCCAGCATTCCCAGTCGATCCTACGCAAGCAGGCAGAGGAGGAGGCCATCAAACGTTCCCGATCACTGTCTGAAAGCTATGAGCTCTCCACCGACCTCCAAGACAAACAGGTAGAGTTCTTCAGGATCTTTAACTGGAAGGCTACCAAGAAACCATAAATTCTCCACCAACTATTTGTATTCACATTGCGATGAGCCGTTATGGTGCAGAGGGAGTGTGATTGAGGTTCAGTGGCTTCATATTATATTTGATGTACTTCCCCTCAAAGGACTGTGTAAATAAATCTACTTTATTGTAGTTGGTTGAACATAAATTCCTTGCTTGTGCTGACTGCATGTCTTTCATATGAAGTCATTTAATACACCCAAAGGCTGATATGAGATCAATGAGAGCTTTTTTGGATTTGGGAGATGAGAATCATAACTCAATGCATGCTGGGAGAGTGATTCTTATTCAGAGTGGTACTATCCAGAGGCGTGCTGCCCACCGTCTCTGTGTGAGGTCCCACAGAGCTGAGAAATCTGATTAGTTCTGCCCATTCTTCAGGCTAAAAAGGTCTTGGGCTGGCTTTAGCATGGGAGTAGGTTATAACTGATTGCTTAGGTACCATGCTAAAGGCGTTCTTCAGTCCTCAATGCCTTTATAAGGGGATGAAATGGTGAGTTTTATCCATCCTACCTGGCAAAATACCCAAGCTTTATTAGTTAATACCATGTGTGGCTTTTGTTTGTCTTTTTTTATTTATGTTGCTTACCATTTTGGGCTTGAGGTTTGGTCAAGTTATGTTGTGTCATGGGAGGGAGGACAAAATGCTATTTAAGTCCCATCAACAACAAAATTCTGTAAGACTAAAGAAGGAGGGACATTTGTGCATGTGAGTTTGCTACTATCACTAAAAGTGGTGCATAATATTTGTGTGTTTCCACAGGTGGAGATGCTGGAGCGCAAGTATGGAGGGCGTTTTATAACCCGACATGCTGCACGCACGATCCAGACTGCCTTCCGCCAATATCAGATGAATAAGAACTTTGAGCGCCTCAGGAGTTCTATGTCGGAGAACCGCATGTCCAGACGCATAGTTTTATCCAATATGAGAATGCAGTTTTCGTTTGAAGGACCTGAAAAAGTCCATAGTTCCTATTTTGAGGGGAAGCAGGTGTCTCTTACCGACGATGGTTCTAAACTAGGAGCCTTGGTGCAATCGGAGCGCGGGGAAATGGTCCCCGCCAACATAAAGTCGCCTGTGGTCCAGAGCGATTTCACGGATGCCATTACTGAGCTGGAGGACGTTTTCTCTCGACAAGTGAAGTCTTTGGCAGAGTCGATAGATGATGCTCTGAACTGTCGCAGCCTACATGGAGACGAGGGACAGCCAGAGTCAACCAGAGGTCATCCAGACATTGAGAAAGAGGTTACCTACCAGGTCAAGCCTTCCCACAGCAGTGACCACCGTAAGCGAGATGAGATGACAGCATCCTACAGTGATGTGACACTTTATATAGATGAGGAAGATCTGTCCCCTCCTCTTCCTTTAACACAATCAGTTGAAAGACCTTCTAGCACGGAGTCAGATCTTCGTCTACGTTCATTGAACTCCTCGCAGGACTACTGGTCTCTAGCTCATAAAGATGAAAAGGGTGACACGGACACTAGCTGCCGCAGCACCCCGTCTCTGGAGTGTCAAGAGCAGAGATTGAGAATAGACCACCTACCCCTGCTAACAATCGAACCTCCCAGCGATAGCTCAGTTGAGCTGAGTGACCGCTCTGACCGAAGCTCCCTCAAAAGACAGAACGCTTACGATCGGGGCATCGCCAGCCAGCAGGGCAGCCCAAAACACATCCCCTCTCACGCGCTCCCACCACGGGGACCTGCTAGAGATGACGAGGCTCCTCGGCATCGGCCGCGGCAGCTGGAAAGCCACCTGGCAATCAATGGCACCGGCAACCGGCAGAGCAAATCAGAGTCCGACTTCTCAGACGGCGATAATGACAGCATCAACAGCACTTCCAATTCCAACGATACCATCAACTGCAGTTCAGAGTCCTCATCCAGGGATAGTCTTCGAGAGCAGACTCTCAGCAAGCAGACGTATCATAAGGAGACACGCAACAGTTGGGACTCCCCGGCGTTCAGCAATGATATCATCCGCAAGAGGCACTACCGCATTGGCCTGAACCTTTTCAACAAGTAGGTGAAGTATGAATGCATGCGTTTGGTAGTAGAAAGCTAGTTGGGAAAAGATTATATTGGTGGAGTGCAGAGATGGCAGTTTCCTCTCTTTGCGTAAAACATCCAAATCCACTCCGGGCTTTTCATTTTTTGCTATAAGCTAACTTCGCACTCAGTTACTGTAAAGGCGCAGTCACATTAGCAAAACTTTGGCTAAATTTTGCAGACAAATTAGGTCCATTGTTAATAGTGTAGAGAAACAGCATGAAGCTCAGCGTACTAACAGGATCGCTTCTAAACCAAGAAGCTTCATATTACTAAATGCAGCGAATTTGTGTGTTTAAAGTTCAACAGACTTAAATCCGTTGTGAAATCTGTGTCGGGAACTTTTTACCTCACATGCCCCTCATGCAAAATTCCAGATTGTGTGGATTCCTATTGAGCATACTGCATTTCTCCTGCATTGTGACCACACCTTAACTAATTTCCATACAGTTACAAGAGCAATACATTAGTATAAAAACATTTTGTATACCCTTCACATTTAAAGGTAGGGTAGGCAATTTCGGAGAGGCTAGCAATAGCAAGCTAGATGGCATGGCGTGAACGCAGCATAAGCTCATTGTTGTGGTTCAGGAGGAACTGTAACAAACTGCTGTTTGTTTGCGGCACTCGGTTGACTGTCTGTCTACAACTGTGCATAGCATTACGGAGCGCGCTGATGACGTGTGATGTCTGTGCGAGCAGGGTGCGCAGAGGTATGGAAATACATGTTGACAGGCAGGTAGGATAAAAATGTTTGGTTCTGAGACTTCCACAGTACCGTCATTTGTACTGTACTTGTTTTAATATTTAGACCACTTCTATTATTGATTGCTTTCAGGATGTGAAAAGTTTCAACCATATAACAAAAAGTGTTCTATCCTATCTTTAAGAGATAATGACGCATTACCCAACATTTTATTGTATCATATTTTTTGTCATGCCCACACTCACGTTCACCTTTGCTTCTTTGTTATAATGTTTCTGACACAGCTAAAAGTTTGTTAGCACATTACGTTATGTGAATTGTTGCTGACATTCAATTCTATTATACTTTACACGTTTTGTAAACCTTAAACGTTACAATTATGCATTTGACAAATGTCTTTATCCAAAGCGACTGGAGTGTCATGTTTCAGTTGTATTGAGTAATGATTTTCTTAAGCACCAATCGGAGCTGTGTTAATAGCTGTGTTTTTTTAATTATCATCTAAACCAAGCACACAATGCACAGTAGTCATGTGTTTTCCAGACATTCATTATAATTTTGCCGCTTTTATTTATTCAGGACGTGTCTGTGTGCATGCATGTGGTGCTGTCTGTTTGATTGCCACTCAGCGCTCTAAATTTGATTAGTGATCAAGCAATTAGAACCATGATGAGAGCATTGCTGATCAAGGAAAGCACACTGTCCTCGTAACCACAGTTTACCATCTTACTCTGTGTACTTAAGACAAACGGATGTAATTATTTGTTTAAGCTTCTTACAAAAGTGTAGGGGTTGATCATTTATTTTGCAATCATGAGGTATTTCAAATCAGATTTCATTTTTTATTGAACAGATTAAGGTGCTTGATTGAAACTGCTGGACTGTGCATGTGTATATGCCAGTATGTGTGTGTGTTTGTTCATTTAAAGCTTTGCTTTAAAGGGGCCTCTAATCTTAGATGATTGTGGATTTGCCTGTCTTTGCACTGGGCCGTTACTTTCCTTTTAATCTTGTGTGGTAATGGTTCAGTCGCAAGAACGTACTTGATCTGAGTGCTGCTTAGTCACACATTGGGACCAGTAAATGCACTGTTCAAACTCTTGATCTTCTTTTATTGTCTCTAGGAAACCTGAAAAAGGCATCCAATACCTGATTGAGCGAGGATTTGTCCCAGACACACCTGTGGGAGTTGCCCATTTCCTGTTACAGAGAAAAGGGCTAAGTCGACAGATGATTGGCGAGTTCCTGGGCAACAGGCAGAAACAGTTCAACAGAGATGTTCTTGAGTATGTTCAGAAAATTGAACTGGGTTAATTGGGTGTATTGTATTAAAAAAACAATCGTCCAAAGTGAGATATACTACAAAACCAAGTTATTTCAAATATAATATGCAGCCATGTACACGCGCATAACACATTTTGTTTTGTTTTGTGCATGTTATTTACAATTAGTTGTCTCTGCACATTATTTCAGCTAAAATAAAAATAATTTACAGTCAGCCTGTTTTTTCATCTCTGTTTAATTTATTCAATCTGTGCTCCAAGTAAACCATATTTGACCTAAATGCACAAAAAATAAAACACAAATTCTCCAAAGAAAACAAAAACAAAATTCTCCATCATGATAATCTTTAATTTTATGATGCTCCTTTGTAATTTTGCTTTTCACTATCCTTCACTATCCTTGCTACATAAGAATGAACTAGTTGAAGCCAATATTACTGGAGCCTGTAGGAATTAGTGTTCCCTCCTGGGACAAACTGACCACCATGTGTAAGCCTTCCAAGCTCTTGTGGCTTTGAGCGCATGGAGTATCAAAGGTGGAAAACATCATAGTCCATTGTCTCATAAACTGGTTCTTTACAATTGTTTATTACCCACAACCATTAAGCGTCCTCTTTTTTAAAATGAGTGAATTTAGGATCAAAGGTGGAAAACATCACATTCTATTGTCTTTGAAACTGGTTCAAAACCACAACCATTCGCTGTTATTGTTAGTGTCACCGTGAAATTAGGGAGCATATGACAAACGATTATTCCAGCCAGACCTTTGTTGGGATTAAAATGTGAGAGAGGATGATATATGGACTCTTACTCTGCTTTATACTGTATATATTGACTGAGGTGTCTGGGTTCGTACTTTTCAGACACCATGTGTCTGAAAGGAACAGTCAAGATAATGGGGACAGATAAAGCCATGCAGTCTGTGTTCAGCTCCATCTGACAGCTCTTTTTTTTAAAGGCACTTCCTTAAAATCAGTAAATCTTGACATGTCAGATTAAATGCACTCCCTGGAGCAAAATCTCCCTCAGTTTGCTTTGTATGCCCTACGATTGTGATTTAGAGACTGATAGAACTTGCTTCTATCTGAAAGACTAAATTTGACTAAAAGCAATGACCACTCTCAGTTTAAAATATCTTTATGTTTGCCGTGATAAAATGCATGGAGTAGAATGTAATTTTGTCTAGAAGATTTCCAAACCATTATTGAATACACCATCATGAATATACTGTAGTGCAGGAAAGAATGCGGCAGTTCCTTGAATACTTCAATGTTCATTATCTTTTTTCCAGCTGTGTGGTAGATGAGATGGATTTCTCTGGAATGGAGCTGGATGAAGCCTTGAGAAAATTCCAGGCGCATATCCGGGTGCAGGGAGAGGCACAGAAGGTCGAGCGACTCATTGAAGCCTTCAGGTGAAAAACAATTCAATTGATTTTTACAAAAAAAAAAACATAATTAAAGGGATAGTTCACCCAAAAATAAAAACACTCATGTCATTCTAAAATGGTATAAGATCCGTCTGATTTGTGAATGACTCATTCAGACCTGTTCTGTGAACTGGCTCAAATGATCTATTAAAAAGATCCAATGATTTATAATCAAAATAATATTTGGTAAAGAATCCCAAAGAGAATCAAGATTTTCATTGGATAACGACACTAATGTCGGTCTGCTCTTCTACAAAACTACAATATTGCTTCAGAAGATTTGGAATATAGCTCATGAGTCATATGAACTACTTTTATGATACTTTAATGATACATTTTTTGAGCTTGACAACCTCAGCGTTAATGTTAATGTTCATTTTATTGAAAAGAGTGGACAGGATATCATATGGGTTTGGACTGACATCTGGTTGAATAAATAATAAGAGAATTTTTATTTTTGTGTGAACTGTCCCTTTAAGAGAAGCTTGGTGATTACTCAATGAAAATGGCTTTAAAGTTAAATTCTGTTTATATCCAGTAAGTCTCTAGGATGGTTTGTTTTCTTGGCATTCATTAGATTGCACCAACACAAAAGCATAATACACTCCCCCAGCCCTCAGAGAACATTGTTCGATCGGATCTCAAGGACTGTCTGTCATTTGAGCACTCCAGCGGTTGCCTATTCACCACCCTCAGACCTTCAAAAAATATTGTTATAGCTAAACCCTTTCAGCCAGACATTTTCTTTCCGAATGAACTGTTTAAAGTCCATTCAAGAGTTATCCAAGAGAACATAGCTCTTTACCACGGTGGCAGTTTTACCATTCTCTTGTCATGCTAGTGCATCCAGAACCAATTACTCACTAGAGCAACTATTGATTCTGTGGTAGTGGCGTCTCATATTAATGTTTCACTTTGTTCATTTGCTGTTGTTTTTTATTTCCGTTCAGTCAGCGCTACTGCATCTGCAACCCGGGGGTGGTGCGTCAGTTTAGGAACCCAGATACCATCTTCATCCTGGCGTTTGCCATTATACTCCTCAACACGGACATGTACAGCCCAAACGTGAAGCCGGAGAGGAAGATGAAACTGGAGGACTTTGTAAAGAACCTTCGCGGTGAGATTCACATTACACTGCAAACAGAATCTATTTCATCCATATATTCCCCTTTAAAGTCATTTAGAGGTTTTTGTTATACTAAAAAAGAGAATACTTGCTCAAATTAAGCTTAATAGATGTGCTTTAAACTGATTAATGGCCTCATTGGGATAGCAACGACATCTTTCTGGTCACAACCTTGCATAATAATTGGAGCAAAGCAAACAGAGATTCACCTTTAACTTAGATATGTTAATATATTCACTATGTGCTTCAAATGTGCTTAACCTACTTTTCGAATTCTTTCCTAAAATTTCCATAAATCATTTACGTGCCCTAATTATCCATGTTTCTTTTTGGTTTTTTTGCGCTTCCTTTGCGTAGGGGTGGACGATGGCGAGGACATCCCTCGAGAGATGTTGGTGGGCATCTATGAGCGAATCCGGAAACGAGAGCTTAAGACAAACGAAGACCACGTGTCCCAGGTGCAGAAGGTGGAGAAACTCATTGTTGGCAAGAAGCCGGTGAGTGTCATGGTCACTTTTGTCTTCCACACTTCTATCCAAAGTAACTTGCAGTTCATTGTAGGAGCAGTCCATGTCTATCCATCATGTTGTGAACTTACATTGACCCCGGTTCTAGAAATTACGCTTTATCGATTCCAGTCATGGTCCAATGGTGTGAAATGATCCAAGGCCTTTGGTCAAACATGTTCCTTTCCCCACCTATTGTGTGTTTGTATGCTTTCGCCACTCTATGCAGTGTAGATCTATAGGTTTTATCATTCTGTCACACACCTCTTTTTTTATCCTCAAGAGGCACATGACATTGAGACTCTGAGTAGGTTCTTTATCTACAAGATGTTCTTCTTTATGACAGATCTAATATCTCAAGAACTTGACGGTATCTGACTGTGGTGTCTGTGCATGCATGTAAGTCATGTGGCAAGGGTTGCGTGATGCTCTGCAGTGATAAATGGGATTTGCTTTTCCACAGAGGCCTTCAGAGTTATCTAAAGATGAAATCTACTGACAGTTCACCTGCTCTGAACTCAACCACCTTTTCATGCAGTACAGCGAGTTACAACCATAGAAATTATTCAGAGGAGGAAACATGTTCAATGTGATGCATAATGAAAATGATATACAAGTTGTTGTTGTTGTTGTTGTTTTTTTTTGCTGAATGATTCATAATAAAATACATGTTTTAATTAAATGTATTTTTTATCAGTATATTGCATTATATTATTATTTTCAGGATTCTTTGATTAATATAAAGTTGAAAAGAAAAGCATTTATTTGAAATAGAAATCTTATAAAAGTCTTTACTGTCACTTTTGATCAATTTAATGTGTCTTTGTTGATTTAAAATAAAAGCAGGTAGATTGTTAGACCACTAGAGTTCACTCAAGTCTGTTAGCTTGATAGATGTACATCTGGAGAGTGGTATCTTAAGAAAAGTGTTCAGGTAGTTTTGTTCTTTAATCCACAGAAGATAAGTACAATATACATCATCCCTCCAACAGAGTTGGTCTCTCCCAAGGATAAACTAACTGAAGCTGTTGCATCTTCATGCCTGTCACACAGTTGAATTTGGAGGCACTGTGGGTTTTCAGAGCTGAAATAATTAACATTTAAGCTGTAATGGAAATGGCACACATGACTTAGTTGCCAGGAAAGCTTTCTCCCTGGTGTATCTTCCACACATCTTTGGAGAAGACATAATAGAGATCTCCTGTGGAGCTCAGATAGAAGGCTGCTGTGCCTGAGACCCCTGCCTGAAGACATGTAATTAGGTTTCTCAAAATGGGGCGAGACTTCCTGTCAGAGTTTCGAGAAGCAGCAGTTTGGCTCCATATTAACCTCCCTTCTCACCCCATTCATACAGTACAGCTCACATCTGACAGGTAGACGGAGGGGGGTCTTAATAACGAGAGAGAGAGACCACTCTCTGACCTTCAAGCCTCCCCTCAGTCTTCTCACTATGATTCTTACTCATCCATCTCAATTTTTTCCTCTTTTCAGATTGGGTCTCTGCACCATGGCCTTGGATGTGTAAGTATAATGTTCACTTTTTTTTATTCTATCAATGCCATTCAACAATTTAAATCTGATAACTATAGTTAGAAAAAATTTGTCGAATCTTTTTCTTTCTTTTTTTGCACTCCTTCTGGTCAGTTTTTGAAGTATAAAGTAGTAGGTTGGAGGTTTGAAATAAATAAATATGATTTAATAAAATAAATTGTTTAATCAAATAAAAATATATTATGAAATTAAACCGAATAATTATTATATCTATTTTTATGTTGCTAACTGAATGATTTACTCTATATACTGTATACTATCTGCTATTTTTTTATAAAATAATAAATGAAACAATAAGGATTATTCCACATTTCCAACTAGTATCCTACATTATGGTCAGTTTTTCAAGTATAATGTAGTAGGTTGGAGGGTTGAAATAAATAAATAATTATTATTTAAAAAATGTATTACTAAAGACAATCAATTATAATACCCATTTTATGTAACTGCATACCAGTATATAGTGTATACTGTATACTATCTAAGATTTCTTAAAAAAAATATGCTACATTGTGGTCAAAATGATCTTGTTTTGACCTAATTTAAATGTTTTTGTATAATTTGACAGTCTGGTCAAATAACAAATCAGGAAAAACACGTTAAAAATGTTGGAACTGGTAATGGCGGGTCAAGTCGAGTGCATTGCATTTTGGGATACAGTATTCTATGCCGTAAGCTCTATAGTATACTGCTTGAAAATGTGCATACCCTGCAGAGTACAGTGTAGAAATACGTACTATATACTGCAGCAATACTTGATGTTAATTATATTCTGAACATGTCTAGGATCTCATTTATGGACCAGGTTCGGGCTAATCGATACTTGTTCCCCACATACAGGTGCTGTCCCTACCACATCGCAGGCTGGTATGTTACTGCAGGCTGTTCGAAGTGCCGGACCCTAATAAACCTCAGAAGTTGGGTCTCCACCAGAGAGAGATCTTCCTGTTCAATGACCTTTTGGTGGTAAGAAAGCACACGCATCATAGCCCATGACACAAAACAGGACAGAAAAAATGACCGAACAGTCTTACTGTACATCACAGCGTCTTTTGTTATGTTGTTATGTTCTTGTTGTTATGATGGTGTAATGGTCAGTGAGACATTTTTAGCCCAATTCTAGGTTAGTAAGTGTACATCATGACAGTCAGAAAGTGTTACTCAGCTTTTCCGGAGGCTCAAAGAGAAGAGAAGATAATTAGGAACAGATGGAGTCCTAATGTGACTGCTTTTGATTCAGGTCACTAAGATTTTCCAGAAGAAGAAGAATTCTGTGACGTACAGCTTCAGGCAGTCCTTCTCTCTTTACGGGATGCAGGTGCTTCTGTTTGAAAACCAGTGTAAGTACCCATAGCGAAGGGTCAAAGCCCTTTTGACCCCATATTACCCTTTTCTGGACTATGTTTAACCTTATTCAAACAGTTTGATTGCACGCTTTCACTTTCGTGCTGGCGTGTCATGTAAAAACCAGGCTTTTCACTGCACAGGAAAACACGAAACAGGTGTTAAAGGTCATGGAATGCGTTTGCTTTTGATCGAAAACAAATGAATTCTCAAAGTATTGTGTATTAGGATGTATTACCAAGATTAACATCTCTGTCATATGCGATTGTGAAATGTGAGAATATCGATCAGCGTGTCCCTCTGAAAAGGGCACGTCTGAGTGCTGTCATGATCCGCCAGTCTGTAAATATTCCCCTTCCCGCTGCTGCTTTTCAGATTACCCCAATGGAGTGCGTCTCACTTCAGCTCTTCCAGGCGCAGACATTAAAGTTCTCATTAACTTCAACGCCCCCAACCCGCAAGACCGCAAGAAGTTCACAGATGACCTGCGGGAGTCCATCGCAGAGGTGCAGGAGATGGAGAAGTACAGAATAGAGTGTAAGCGGCTCTCATTCACATTCACTATGTTGGAAAGAGTGACCAGGATAGTCCACAAAAGAAAGTCCACAATGTGGGGCTTTTTCAAATAACTTGAACTACAAACCCTGTTGAAGTAAAATAACATGATGTTGATGTTTTTTTCACAGCTGAACTGGAGAAGCAAAAAGGTGTGGTCCGTCCCAGCATTTCCCAGAGCTCAGGACTAAAGAAAGACACAGGAAACGGTAATCTGAGTCGCGCCAGTCTGGATGACAGCTACGCCATAGGTGAAGGCCTCAAAAGAAGTGCCCTCAGCAGCTCCTTGCGTGACCTTTCAGATGCAGGTGAGTGTACAGACCCACGTGAGATGATGTGCTTCTGGCTTTATCTGTCACAACCTCTGATTAGTTTGTGCAGTCTTGTCCAAACAATACTTCGCCTCTTGCCAAAGTAGAGCGCTGAATGCTTGCTTCTAAATTGGTGTTTGTCCACAACCATTAGTGTAGCCTCAATTATTTATTAATTAGAGCTGGGTGATATATCAAATATTCACAGGATTTTATTGCCAGTTTATTTGTTTAATGTGTTCTTATTGGACCATTAGTTATTCTAAAGACTTTGTCATTTTGATTAGTTTCATGGTCCTTGTCTAGTGAGAATCAGTATTGGGAAAGCATGCTTTGATTATTTTATAGAGATTTTTACCAGTGTTGTTATTGTTAACTAAAACCAAAATGATTGAAAATTGTTTTCGGCAGTTGAAATAAAATATAAATATTAGATGAAAAACATAACCCTATATCACCCAGCCCTGTTATGAATGTCCCTCGCCATGGCTAACGAAGCTAGAAGCATCCTGACAAATATTATCTTCCACATTCGTTTTTCCCACTCTGTAAATGAACCTTCACACAATTTGTGAGCTGTGATATCTTCTCACTCTATTTAGCAGATGCTTTTGAGCCCTAAACATGGCAGTCACTACACTGGAAAAAAAAATGGATAGTGTGAAGTGTGACCTCACATGCCTTCTCTGTTAGAACAATCAGTTCACAGCGTAGTCACACTCCGTAAGTGTGAATTGAACTCGACCAAGCTGGTCGTTGAGTCTGACGACAGGAGACACTACACATGAGAACCTGAGATATCTGGAAGAGCTATGAATATCCCACTCCAGCAATCCTGGACTGCACTGAAAATGTGCGCAGTATCTTGTATAATAATGGATTAAGAAGAATCTAAGTGTGTAGAAGTTGATAGCTCTGCTAACATTGTCATTCAGTCATTCAATACTTCTTCCAGATTGACGATTGTTTCATACTGCTAGTCTGAGCTGCCACATTTGTATTTGACCATACATCAAAAACGATAATGATTTTTTTTGGTACTGTTTTTGCTTCTTTTTTTTTTTTTTTTCAGTTGCTTCTGTGATCTAGTGTAGGGATTATGGCTGCACGATATTGGAAAAAAATTGACATTGCGAGTGGGGTGATTTTGTTGGAGATTGCAAAATAAAAATTATTTAAAAAGCTGGAAAACGTTTTGTTTAACTCCTGAAGACAATTTATTTTTTGTGGGAACCATTCTTTTGGACTCCACTTGGGTTTACTTGGTTTAAAAATATATATCTTTAAGTTTGCAGGGCACATTCCCACTGTTTTTGACCAATTCGGTATAAAATTATTAAATAATATATTAAACAAAATAAGAAATATATTGTAATATTTACTTATACTAATATTTATATCTTATTTTTTTCATTTTCAAACATTAAACCATCAAGCTTTTATTCCATTCAATTGAATTCAGTTCAGTTTGATTGTGGGCAGCTCGTGGTCCGGTGAAGCTCTGTATCACGTGGATGAGCAGTGCCGCTCTGGAGCCGGTAGCGCGTATATTTACTTAATTACATTGCATATCAATTTTAATTTGGCATATCGTGCAGCTCTAATAGGAATCTTCAGTTTGCTTGTAGTAATCAAAACCCAAATTGCTTAAGACACTTGTAGATGTAGCTGTACTATGCTTCTTGATGTTAGGACCAGTATACCCTCATCCTTTGGCCCTTTAAAAGCTCCTGACCCACCTGGCTCTACCCTCCCTCCCTCCCTCCCTCCCTCCCTCCCTCCCTTTTCAGACTACGGCTGCTTGCTTCATGTCTCAATAGCGCCCCTGTAGGCAGGCAGGATATATACGCTTCTACATGCGCCTCTATATATCTGACTGTTCGAGCGTGCTCTAATCTATCATATTGCATGTCTCGCTCAGGCAAGCGGGGGCGCCGCAGCAGTGCAGGATCTCTAGACAGCAATATGGAAGTAAGTACCGTGATATAGGATGCAAGAACCTACAACAGGCCGCTATTCTGTGTGACAAATGTTGCATTTTGAAACTGCAACTTTGCTTTGTTTATTTATTTATTTATTTCTCTGGTCTGTTCCATCTTTTTCTCTTTGGTTGCTTCTTTGCTCAGTAGTTTCAACTATCTGTATGTGTGTGGTGTTGTTTTTGGACTAAGTAGGCCACCCTGCATGCATGAGCTGCCTGTTCCTGTGGAGCTTATGTGGAATGACGGGCAATTCTGCCCCCGTGGCTCACATCACATATCATAACATCTCCACAGTCCAACTTAGTCAGCATGACTCAACTAATGCAAACATCCCATGTCACGTACAGTGGGCTGCGTTGTCTTTTTCCTTTGTAAAATGTTTAATTTGATTCCTGATGGCATGTTTCACTTGGCAGCTGCAAGTGAACAATAGTGTTCTGTTAGAGTTCTTCAAAAAGTGCAAGCCTTCATTTCCTCACCGACCTCCAACCACTTGACCTCTTCCTCTCCAGCCCTAAAGCACCTTTTAGCTCTTGGAATGCCTCGAAATCGTTTCCCATCTTTGTGCAGATAAGAATAATAAACACGAGGGAGTATAGCAAAGGAATCGATGCTATAACAGACTGGATTTGGATTGCCATCCATTTAGTCTGTAGGTTATCACATGTGCTTGTTTGATTGACAGCCTATCCTAGAATGCAGGAAAGCCCATATGCTCGCTTTAACATCACTAAATGCTGACTAACTCAATCTTGCCTGTTCCAGCTTTTGCATGTAATGCATGGCTTTCAGCGATCTGCTTCAGTCTTTTATAAATGCATTAACTGCTGATGGATGATCATGATGCATTGCTTGAGTGCTGGGTCCTTGTTTGACATAAAAGGAATGATTTTTAGAGTACTTTTATGTGATATTATTTTGGGGATTAACTTTCTGGTCTGTATTACAGTACTGTTCAAAATGTTTGGGGTCAGTACAATTTTTTTTTTTTTTTTTAAGAATTTGAAATAAACGTGTATGATGCATTAAAAGTGACAGTAAAGACATATAATGTCACAATAGATTCCTATTTCAAATAAATGCTATAAGAAATATTTATTGAGCTTCAAATCAGCATATTAGAAAGGTTTCTGAAGGATCATGTGACACTGAAGACTGGAGTAATGATGCTGAAAATACAGCTTTGCCATCACAGGTATAAATTACATTTTAAATTATACTGTATAAAACAGTTCTTTTAAAATGTAATATTATTTCACAAAATAACTGTTTTTACTTTATTTTGGTCAAATAAATGCAGCCTCAGTGCGCATAAAAGACTATCAAAAATATTTAAAACATCTTACAGACCCGAAACTTTTGAACAGTAGTGTATTTCAGTTCTATGACTTAAAAAAATGAAATATTTAATTACTAGGGATGGGAATCATAAAGAATTGAATTGAATTGCACTTATTTTGATTCTGAATCTACTGGATGGTTCCAGTTCCTTATTGATTGCATTATTTTATTGAAACATTGATTGGAACAATTTTTTTAGTATATTAAGTACATTTGGTCCCTTTTTTCCAACAAATATACTAAATAAAAACTTTTTTGTTAAATGTCAATGCTTTTTATTAATCATTAAAGTGTAATTTATTACGTCAAAGCTCTGAATGTGTCTCTAACTACACATTGCTTTATAATCAACTAGTCACTAACTCCTCTGATTTAAGTGCCACAGTAACAGTTTATGGTTCTTCTTGATTTGGACATTACAAAAGTAATGACTTCAGTGCAAGAATCAAATCGATTTATTCAGTGAGCGAGCCATTAGACTGATTAAAACCAATAACTCATGGGTCCAGAACTCATTTGTGAGTCCTTTTAATGATTTAATAAAATAAACTGGCTTGCAAGAGTCATTTTTTAATGAACTGGACTATGCTGGTCCAAAGATATGGACATTCAAGAACCATTAACATGAAAATCATTGGTGGTGTTTGTTTGTTTGCTTGTTTGTTTTAAATAGAAAACTGGATTGGTTCCCAACCCTAATAATTACACATTTAAATCAACCTAACGTTTAAAAATTCAGAATGCAGAATGTGAACTATATCATAAATGGAACTCATTGAGCATGCTGTACACATCTCGTTTTTAACTTCTCCATTCTTCTCTCTCCCTCGTCCTCCCGCAGGGGTCCATCATTAGCAGCCCCCACATACGGCGCCGAGCCACTTCCAGCCGCGACTGCCCCTCCCGCCAGCAGTCCATCCCCAACTCCTCCTCTCTCCTAGGCTCCATATTCGGCACCAAGCGGGGCAAGTCGCCCTCTCTGGCTGCCCAGTCCTCCCACCCCTCCCACCCAACACTCATCTCTCACACCCCGCACCCTACCAACCTGCACCACACGGCCCGCGATGTCGTCACCGTCACCGAGACCCAAGCCCAGATGCACCCCCACCACGCTCAGTTTTGCCACATGCAGAACCCCCCTCCGTACCACCACCACCATCACTACCACCCCCCAGCGCACATTCAACACCCGCCCCACCAGTTCCACCCCGCGCCCGGCCCCTCTTCCTCTCACAGCCACTCGCACGGCCCCCACGGCCACGGGACGCACCGAGACCTGTCGCACCCCGCCCACTCCCAGCATGCACCTCACCACCACAGCCAGCCTCCGGCTCCTCCTCCGGCGGCCAGCAGCACCAAGCCCAAACACAGCGGCATCAGCACTGTGGTTTGAGCCCCTCCGCGAACTCTTTCCTCTTGGGAACGGGACCGTTTTTGGCGGGCTGTCCGTTGGGCCTCTGTTTAGATTGTAACCTGCGACGGATTGTTGCTACCTACCAGGACATGAACAAAAAGGGCACCTTGACTCACGTTTGACTCATCCAGCGCCCGTTTCCTCTGGGAAAGGGAGCCACAATGTGTAGCACTGGCCTTCTGGGGCGGCTAGAACTCAAATCATCAGTTCTTACCAGTCATTGCTCAAGCTGTAGAGCCCCAGACAAAGCTGCTGCTGCTGCTTCTTTTAGGCTCCATTTTAGAGACTCTCAACCTTCTCGACTCTGGCGGTGAAGCAAAAGCATGCGCAAAAGACCGTGGCAACTGTTTTCTTGTACTTAATTACCTAAATGCATTAACAAATAGCCTGCTTATTAGTTTGCAGAAACTATGTTTTTGCTAGAACAACGGTTTAAGATAACAGTCTGTCTAAGTCAGTCAAAACGAGTGGTGTTCCAGTATTTAATGTAGCTGTAGACCACACATTTCTGTGATATAGTTAGGGGACTATAACGTGCCAATTATTAAAAAGCAGTGACTGAGTTAATCAGAAAAAAAAAAGAAAAAAGATTTGCTTTGTGTATGTCGTACATATAGTATTTTGTAAAATAATAATAATAATAATAATAATATTAGCAGCTATTGTTATTATTGGTATAGAACAAAAATAGTCCGAAGCCTCAGATAAAATCTCAGTATTCTCTGTGTACTCACGACGTAGGGGTTACTAATTTTCACTGATACTGAACTCAGTAGGTGGCCAATTGAACAACGTGGAAATCATTGGTTGCCTTGGAGTCGGAAGATTCTCCCGGAATCTCCGGCTTGTGTTCGCACCACCTCCTTTGGGATCTACGTAGCGCAAACCAATCACAGGGACTTTGGGAAGGGGGAGGGCGGAACAAGGGAGCTCACTGATGGATCCTCCACGGCCTCGACTCACCGGTCCCGGCCACTGCTGCAACATGCTTTTATTTTTTTAACTATTTTTTTAGAGATGAATAAAACAATATGAAACAAATGTACATTTGAAGATGTTTATGGCAAAGCCGGTGCAATGAAAAGGCTATTTTGACGTCTAACATTAGGGGTAGTGTTTGTGTCGGAGGAAAGCAGGCTGATCGAATTCTCTCCCCATATTTTAAAAGCTTAGTTTGTGCAGAGATGTTGATTTTTCTCAGCAGGCTGAGCGTGTGTGCCCTCTTCTGTGTGGAAATGAAGTAGATTTGATACATATTCTTCTGTCCTCCTGTGAGAATGCCTTTCACTTGCTCAGAAACACAGCTAATGTAATGTAATCTAATGTAATGTAAACTGCATTTAATATGTAGCAGTGGGTCGGATGGATGTGTTCTCACTCGAAACGGATTCGGACATGTTTTTTCACACATATCCCCTTTCTTGGTTCAATTTTTGACTTGTTTTGTACTGTAAGTAGATAAATGGTGTTGGAGCTGTGATTCGATGTATTCGTTTTGCGTTTCGACGCTCTTTTAACTCAAGCACAGAGCTTCTGAACAGCACTTGTCTTTGTAAATAATCACTTAATGTACAGAAACCACGGCTGAAATGAGCTTATACGAGACCGGTGTCAGCAGTTACGACATTTGCTGTGCGTTGTTTTTTGGTTTGTTTTTTTAAACTAATCATGTGCAATATATATGTTTCGGTTTTGTAAATTCAGAATTTCAACCAGTTGTTTGGTTCGTTTGTTTCTGTTATATCATATTTCTAACATCATATATACGTCTGACCCCATATTGTTTCTCGCCCACACCGACAACTTGTTCTCCCTGCAACCTACAGTCAGGAATGTCAGCTAAAGTACTCTTGCATGTATATTGTACAAAAATATTCTCTAGATATTGCATATTTCCAGAGATATTATCAGTGTTACAGTTGACCGTTGTTAAATGAGTGATGATGATGATGATGATGATGATGATGAACATATTAAAATCTGTAGACTTCTCTTCATTCAAAACCTCTTTATCCTGTTTCGCACCAGAATAGAATCAATTAGGAGACATCAGTTTATTGTTTATCTGGGCTTAAAAATTAAACACTGATCGTCAAATAGTTCATAAAGGAAAATATTAACCGGTAGCCTAATCGTAATGAAGTGCCGCAAGGGCACGTCCGTATAGTAATAGAAGCTTACGGATAATAGAGCATAAATCCGTGTCTATGTCATTATCAGACTTCATAGCGCCTGGCTTGTTCCCAAGATGCACCGAGGCCAGTAGTTTGTACAGTACAGCATTAATCAGACTAGGACAGTCCATCTCTGTGTACGAATGCGATCACCCGAAGCCATTTCTGACTAAACCACCGTCTGAAAAGCTGTCAAGAAAGAGTCTTTTTGTATGTTTTTGTTTTTTTTCACCTTTGTGTTGAATGTTTTTTATGGATTTCAGTGCAGTGTATTTGTAAATGTATTGTGGTGCTTCAGCTTTGTACTGTACAGTACTGGACGGTCAAGTCAAAACGTCACAAAGCTTTGCATGCAGCTGATGCCTAGCACCTCTGGTTGAAATGTGAGCTTATTTAAAAAAAAATGAAGAAATGTGCTTTCTTTTTATTATGTTCTTTATCATCTTTTGTTTGTTCGATTGGTTGGTTTTATTGTTTGTTTCTGTTTTGTTTGTGATGTTGGCTTGGCTTGCTGTTACATTTTATTCTGTGCCACTGCATCTCGGCATGTGTATCATTTGTTTACTCCCTAAAAAGATCATTACACTTCTGATTTTTTTTTTTCTAGAAAAAGCCTGTTGCTGTATATATCACAAACCAATGTGAGAAATTAGAAAGAAAAAAAAAGCATATCATATAGAAATCTATTATGGATGATAAAGGGAAAGTATAAGTGTTGGGGGTTTGTTTTAAGTGTACATAGTCTGTATTATACTTTTTTGTTTTTCGCTCAGCCATCGCATTGACGGTGTAGTCCTTTTCCACCTTAAAGAGACTCATATTAACATGACACTGCTTCTGCTACCAAATGTACTTATTGAATTTGTCTTAGGATCTTCTTTAATAAGCCGACTGTTACATGACTCTCACCGCCTTTCATGTGCGTCCACTCAAACATACATTTCTTTTCTTTTCTTTTTTACTACCAAATGAGGAGAGGAGAACTATGGTTTTAATATGCATTCTGTTTTTAAGTAGATGACAAGACCCTATTGATGTTTAACTATAACTGTGACCATGTTGAGAACATGAAATAAAACAATATACCATAAACCTGTATTGTTCTGCGTTAAAGCACACATTATGTTGATGTAAATCATTTTGAATGCATGTCCTTAGCATTTTCTGTGGATCTCAAAATGAATAAACTCTTGTAGTTAATATAAAGCATTAGAAATAGCCTTCAAAACTCTCCAAAACCTTGCTGAATTCAACATAAAAGTATGTTTGAGTCAGCAAGGTCATTGCGTAACTGGTTTTATGAAAGGTTTGGTGGTTCTCAGAATCCTTGCAATCTTTCTCATTCTCATTTTTAGTCTTCTCAGTCTCTTTATAAATGCTTTTATGAGCTTGAGTTTCTTAATATATTTGTATGAGAACGACAAACTCATGGTAAGTACTGGAATTGGAATATCAAAAAAAATCTTCCATTATACGCAGTTTAATTAGACATATTAAGAGCCAAGACATCATGCTTTGAAAATATGTAAAAAAGTATAAAAATCTTTTTTTAGATAAATAATTGTATTCAGCAAGGACACATTGATTTAGATCAAGACATTTATGATATTACAAAGGATTTCTATTTCAAATAAATGCTGTTCTTTTGATCTTTCTATGCATCAAAGAATCCTGATAAAACAAGTGTATTATGTATATTATATTAAGTAGCACAACTGTTTTCAACATTGATCATAATAAATGTTTCTTGAACACCAAATCAGCATATTAGAACGTTTTCTGAAGGATCATGTGACACTGAAGACTGGAGTAATGATGCTGAAAATTCAGCCTTGCCATCACAGGAATAAATTACATTTTAAATCTATTAAAATAGAGTTATTTGAAACTGTAATAGTATTTCACAATTTTACTGTTTTTACTGCGTTTTTGATCAAATAAATGCAGTCTTGGTGAGCATAAGAGGTTTCAAAAATATATATATTTTTAATTTTAAACCAACCCCAGACTTTTGAATGGAAGTAGGCTATATTTGTAATAAAGATAAGGCTGAAAGCTTCAAGATTCATGTTTTCATGAAGAAACTGCACACGCTTTGTGAATTCAGAGTTGTGAATGTCTGGATAAACCGTTTCTTATGCATGTGTGACGCTGTGACCTACAGCCAGCTGGTGAGAAAGGGAACTGTGCCCTTCTTGTCTGTCTGTCTGGCTTGCTGTAGGCTATAAATAGAGCAGCTTTGAGGGTTAAATCCTCATTGTCAACACCAACAACACTGGGCCGCTGCCCAGAAAAGGACTGCAATGAAAGAGAACCACTGAACAACTAATTACTGTTTGTTTATTAATAATATTTGAACGCATGAAATCCACATAAATCTGAGCCACAATTTTGATGAATTCAGTGACTAATGGGAATTCACGATAAATTTCCACTCAGCATTGAAATGAATAACATCATGTGTATTGCAGCTAAACACTGACATCTGCAGGGCATAAAAATAACTGCACCCTAATAGACTCGTGTCGTCATCAATGTGAGACGAAAATGGGTGAAAGGTGTTTCAGACAGTCGTAGGGTGATAAGGGTGAGTGTTCACGTTAAAGATGGGCCTGAGCAAACTTACTCTTTTGACAAGTACTGTCAAGCTTGGGAGAAATTTGTTCGCTGCACGAGTCGCGAAAAATGGAGATTGTCTGCATCGGTTTCAGTCGCGGCGAGCCATTAGATCCAGTGCGAGGAGTTTGGCATATGCTAAAGATATGTTCCTGGGCAAAGTAAACAAGGTGATGTAAACAAAATGCAAAATAATTTTTTTTACATAACTGACATACCTATTTAAATGTTGAGCACTTGAGCAGGGGGAAAGCGCTGTATATATATATATATATATATATATATATATACATATATATACATAACTTACATACTATATATATATATATATATATATATATATATATATATTTTAATATATTCATCATTATTATAATATTCACAGAAAAAAAAAATCCATCTTGGTTAAATATTCTGGATAAGACTGTGATTTTACATAAAAATAATGCATAGCCTACATCTTTCAGGCTGAAGTCTTTCCCTACCCAGAAATCAGCAATGAAGAATTAGAGGAGATGAACCAACTTGTTCAGCCTGTGGAGAAGTTTTTCAGCGAAGATGGTGGGTACAAAGTAAGCATGTATTATTGTGCTTTTGCCTGTTTATTGTGAGCTTTCTGTACATATATTGTGTTGTATTGTATTATATTATACTAACGTACTTTAATACTTACTTAACATACTTGTGTCCACTTGTTAATCAAGTCCACTTGTTTAAAATTTCATTTTTTTCCCATTTAAAACAGCATTTGATTAACAAATAAAGTATAACAAGGCAACTTTAGTTAAAGCTGCAGTCCGTAACTTTTTTTTTGTGTGTTAAAAATTTACCAAATGTAATTGTGTGTAATAAACGAGTACATCATTAAACCATTTTCCAAATCGTGTTTTGTTTTTTTTGTCTTTTCCTGAATCACTTCGGTGCACCTATAATAAGTGTTTATATTCTGACTATTTTAGACTGGTTCGGGTTGTACCACTGCGGAGTAGCCCAGTAACTGCTTGACTCGTCATAGACACAAACAGAGAGAAGTAGCTCCGGCTACAATGTTCTTCCGCAAGACGCACGCGGTTTTGTTTATTAACCGCTAGAGCCCCAAAAGTTACGGACTGCAGCTTTAAATAATAATGAACAGAAATAGGCCTACTTTTGTGCTTTACTGGAAGCAAGTAAATCTTCCATTTGTACAATGGAAATTTAAAATCTTCTTTAAGATTTTTAGGTTTTATATTTAAAAGGTTTTAATACCTGATCTCAGCTTTTGCAGTTTCATGGATTTATTCAAATGACTGAAAAACGTCCTTTTTTCTGTACTTGTGCAAATATCACCTCTAGTTGATTCTAAGAAGATCGACCATGAGGCCGTAATTCCTCCTGAGACTTTAAATGGGCTGAAGGAACTGGGGCTGTTTGGGATCCAGATACCTGAAGAATATGGTGAGACTGACCTCTGACCTCATACGACAGACTATTTCTAATATACCGTCAGAGTTTCATCTGCTTGTTTGCATGTTTCCTCTAGGCGGTCTGGGCCTCTCAAACACCATGTATGCCAGGTTAGGAGAGATCACTTCTTTAGATGGGGCTATTGCAGTCACACTTGCAGCACATCAAGCCATTGGCCTGAAGGTAAGCGAAACGACTTTCAGGTGTTGCAGTGTGAGTCCTATTATTAACTACTTTGTTGTTTGATATTTGAAAGACAATTTACATAACATAGCCGTTGCATTTTAGGGAATTTTAATTGCTGGAAATGACGCTCAGAAAGCAAAATACCTTCCCAAACTAGCAACAGGAGAACATGTTGCAGCTTTCTGCCTCACTGAACCTGGAAGGTACCGCATTTCACCTAAGATTTAGAACCGATCCTTTTTCAGATCTGCTATGATTATCATTTTAAATGAAATGTACTCTCGTGTGTTAGCGGCAGTGATGCTGCATCTATACAGACACGGGCCACGCTGACCGAAGATGGGAAGCACTTCTTGCTCAATGGCACAAAGGTGACAGCTTCAGTCAGATCATTCTGTCTTGCTTAGTGAAATCTCTTCACTTGTTGTATTTCGATTAAATCTTGTTGTTTGATCTCAAGTTTTGGATTTCCAATGGAGGATGGGCAGACATCATGACCGTCTTTGCCAGGACAGAAGTTGTTGACAAAGATGGTCAAAAGAAAGATAAGATCACAGCTTTCATTGTAGAGAGGGCGTTCGGTGGCATCACCAGTGGCAAACCTGAGGACAAACTAGGCATCAGAGGATCAAACAGTGAGTTTGAAAGATATATATATATATATATATATATATACATATACATATACATATACATACAATTTTGGTAACACTCAATAAGGTTCGTTAGCTAACATTAACATTAGTTAATGTATTAACTAACAATGAGCAATACATTTGTTACAGTATTTATTAATCTTTGTTAATATTAGTTATATCTGTTCATTGTTTGTTCATGTTAGTTCACACAGTGCATTAACTAATGTTAACAAATACAACCTTTTATTTTAATAATGTATTAGTAAATGTTGAAATTGATATCAACTAAGATTTATAAATGCTGAAGAAGTATTGTTCACTCTTAGTTCATGTTAAATAAGGTAGTTAACTAATGACCTTATTGTAAAGTGTTACCCAATATTTGTATTGATCTAAATGAAGTTAAAAGGGTGTTTGTGCCCTTTTTTGGCGCGCACATTCATTGAATATTTGTACTTTCCACAGCTTGTGAGGTCTCATTTGAAGACGCCAAGGTGCCAGTCGAGAATGTAATTGGTGAAGTCGGTGGTGGTTTTAAGGTGATCCAAGCACACAACCAGTGCATTTTAATAACACTATGATAACATGATGTTGCATTGACACGTGACGTGTGCGTCGTCTTTAGGTCGCTATGAACATCCTGAATAATGGGCGCTTCAGCATGGGCAGTGCAGGTGCAGGGATGATCAAGAAGCTGATTGGTGAGAACATGATCCATTGAAAATTCACAACACATCCTTTAAATTTAAATCTCTAAACTATACATCCTTTTCATGCCACGTGATTCCAGAGTTGACATCAGAATTTGCAGGCACGAGAAAACAATTCAACAGGAGCCTTTCTGAGTTTGGAATGATTCAGGTACATTTTAGTCATATTGAATTATTCTGTTGGTGTTATTTATGCCAAGCCGTTTGAGCTTAAATTGTACCCAGCGTTACTCGTCGTAATTGCATTTTTACTAGTAAGAATTCAATTAGTGAGCCCTACAATTCATTTCTTACTAGTAACAATTCCAATTAGAGAGTGAAATGAATTTTTAATAGTCATATGTCTCCATTGACTTCCATTCATTTTTAATTACGGAGCTCTCTAATTGTAATTGCTACTAGTAAGAACTGAATTGTAGAGCTCTCAAATGTAATTCTTACTAGTAAAAATGCAATTACGACGAGTACCGCTGGGTACAATTTAAGCTAAAGCGGCTTGCCATATTAGAAAGCTCTCTAATTCAATTATTATTAGTAACAACTCCAATTAGAGAGCTCTACAATTCAATTATTACTAGTAACAATTACAATTACAGAGCTGTCTGATTGAATTTTTACTAGTAAAAAAACAAATTAAAGATATGTATAATTGCAGAGCTCTGCAATTGCATTCTTACTAGTAACAACTGAATTAGAGAGCTCTCTAATTGGAATTGTTACTAGTAATAATTCAACTGTAGAGCTCCGTAATTAAAAATGAATGGAAGTCAATGGAGACATATGACTAGTAAAAATTCATTTGTAGAGCTCTCTAATTGGAATTGTTACTAGTAAGAACTGAATTGGAGAGCTTTGTAATTGTAACTCTTACTAGTAATAATTGAATTAGAGAGCTCTCTAATTTAATTGCTACTAGTAAGAATTGAATTGTAGAGCTCTCTAATTGAATTCTTACTAGTAAAAATGCAATTACGACAAGTAACGCTTGGTACAATTAAAGCTAAAACGGCTTGCCATAGTTATTTGTTCACTTTATTAACATTTTATTTTACTTGGACACAGGATAAGTTTGCTACCATGGCTCTAAATGCGTTTGTGATGGAGAGCATGGCTTACCTCACTGCTGGAATGATGGACCGACCTGGAGTCCCAGACTGTTCTCTGGAGGCCGCTATGGTCAAGGTGAAGTAACTTGAAATCATAAACGTTCATAAATGAAAAACCTCACACTGGAGCTGCTCCTGATATCATCAAATGAGCCTCAGCTGTGTTTTTACAGGTCTTTAGCTCTGAGGGCAGCTGGATCTGTGTGAGTGAAGCCCTGCAGGTTTTAGGAGGCCTGGGCTTCACCAAGAACTACCCCTACGAGCGCTACCTCAGGGACTGCCGCATCCTCCAGATATTTGAGGTACAGAAGAGCATGATTACAACTGTAATATGTGTGTTATACTGACATGAAAGGGAAGCACAGCTGTATTTGTAAGCTTTGTGACAAGCTCAGACATGTGAAGTACAGGGGTGCTGTGAAATAAAAGTAGCAAAAATACTTTAGTTTGGGGTCTGTACAATTGTTTAATGTTTTTGAAAGTAGTCTCTTATGCTCACCAAGACTACATTTATTTGATCAAAAATACATTCTTTTTGATTTTCTAAGATTTTTGATTTTCTTGATTTTTAGTTTTCTATTTTAATACATTTTAAAATGTAATTTATTCTTGTGATGGCAATGCTGAATTTACTTCAGTCTTCAGTGTCACATGATCCTTCAGAAATCATTCTAATATGCTGATTTGGTGCTCTAGAAATATTTCTTTGTGGGAATTTTTTATGATTATTTGATGAATAGAAAGTTCAAAAGAACAGCATTTATTTAAAAAGGAAATCTTTTGTAACATCATAAATGTAATTAATTTAACACACCCTTGCTGAGCTATCTTACTGACCCCAAACTTAAATGGAAGTGTACAATTTATTTAACATGAAATAGTGGCAAAAAAATAGACTAAAAGCAATTATTTTGTTATTTTACCTTTAATATTAAACCTTAATAGTTTGGGTCAATTAAACTTGAGGCTTGTTATTATTATGTTACGGTTATTATTTTATGTGATTATTTGAAATTAATTAGATTACTTTTTTCAAATGAATGGCAGCTTTCATTTGTGTAGTAATAGTAAAAGAAAAATCAGTTTTTGACCACCAGGGGGCATGTTGACAAATGTAAGGTTCCAGCACAAACGTGCAAAAACAATTAAATGAGAAATGCATTATATAATACGGTTTCTTTTTTTCTCTCTCCCTGTTTTTAGGGTACTAATGAGATTTTGAGGATGTACGTTGCACTTACAGGAATGCAGTATGCTGGAAAAATACTAACAGGAAAAATAAAGTATGTAAGAAATATATACATTGTCATTCTTCATGATTAATTCATATTTAAAGGGTTAGTTCACACAAAAAAAAATAATCTGTCAACATTTACTCATGTCGTTCCAAACCTGCAAGACTTTCGTTAATCTTCAAAACACAATTGAAGATCTTTTCGATGAAATCTGAGCCAGCTCTGTACATTCCATAGGCCGCTACACAACTGACACTTTGACGCTTCAAAAAGTTCACAAATAGATCGTAAAACTTATCCATATGAACTGTTTAGTCTAAATTTTCTGAAGAGACTCGATCGCTTTATAATATATGATGAACAGATTCATTTTAGGTTTTATTCATATATATAAATGTTGATCAGTGAACATAAACAGAAGCTCAACCGAACCTGCTTGACTCGTGAGAATGAACCTTATTGGTTCTTGCTGAATCTTAAACGTGCTGTGTAATACGAGAATGAACCTCATTGGTTCTCTAGCAAGCATGATTGTGCTTCCCTTTACCAGAACTGATTTTTGCATTGATCAATGTTTAAATGTGAATAAAAGCCTAAATTAAATCTGTTCATCATATAATCGAGTCTCTTCAGAAAATGTTGGACTAAATTCATATGGATTAGTTTTGCGGTCTCTGTGATCTTTTTGAAGCGTCAAAGTGGTAGTTGCGTAGCTGTCAACGGAGGGACAGAAAACTCCGATTTCATTAAAAAGATCTTCATTTGTGTTCTGAAGATGAACGAAAGTCTTACGGGTTTGAAATGAGGGTGAGTAATTAATGACAGAGTTTACATTTTTGGGTGAACTATACCTTTAAGAGTAAGACAGCTGCATTCTTTAACATGTGCAATTGTCTTCTCACAGGGAGATGAAGAAGGGGAATGTGGGGGTGGTGTTTGAGATTCTGGGAAAGAAATTGAAGGACTCAGTGGGGAAGACGGACTTTGGACTGACCGGCAAAGATGGCGTTGTGCACCCCAGTCTGACGGTACAGAACCAATGCTGCTTGTCCTTGTGCTCTACTTGACTGTAATCAGCAACAATCATGACACCAGTGGTCATTAAAATGAATGTACGGACTACGTCATTATAGTAATAACATTGATGTCCTGTAAATGTCCTGTCACCCTCACATCTGATCTCGTCTAGTTCTCTTGCAATTGACATGTCATCAGGCGCGATCCTTCCTTCTGATCTCTCCTTTAAACCCGTGTGGTCGAGTAATTGAGCCCAGCTTGTTTTCAGCAAAGTGATGATGTCATTATTCTCCCACAGGAGAGCGCCAAAATGTTTGAGCAGAACGCTGCACACTTCGGCTCTACTGTGGAAAGCTTACTGTACCGATATGGAAAGGTAATAAATAAAATTGATGTAAATACTTACATTATTTTGAAACTTTGCAGCTGGTTTGATTTTAGAAAAATGAAATGATTATTATTTATTGTATAATTGTTTTTACAGATTTTTACTCCATTTTGTTTATTTTGATCAGACACTGGATGATGGATATTGTCATGCCGAAGCAAAACTCTTTCTTTCTGTATAAAAACTGCTATATTTATAGTAAGCCAAGCCTCACAGTCACCGGTCCCATCAATCTCACATTTTCCCCACCATCAGTTTTTAATCGGAGTTTGTCCACATTCCTCAGATGCTGCCAGAAAATAAAAAAAATGACCATTCGTTTAACGTACAGCCATGTTATTTCTTTCGGTTGCTATCGTAACGCACAAGGTAATTAGCGTGGGCCGTTAGCGCTGCTGGGACCTGGTCTCTGGTCCCTTCTTTCCTGCTAGGCTGAGGTAATGTTCATGTGTGACACAGCTGGCCTCACTCTCTCTTTTCTGAATGAACGTCTGTGTGGCCGTGCTGTTGTATTCAGACTGCAGTCACAAGAGTGCAGCCTGGAAGTGCTTCAGATTTCCACGCACTTTTTTTTTCTGTTGGAGCGCACAACATTTCATCTTCATTCATTCTCATTTGCAGGAAATATTTAAAGGAATAAATCCCCCCGCCGCAGTGTTTTTGCCTACATGCTGTGTGAAATACGAACTGTATAAAGGCAGGCACAGGATGTGCTTGTCTCTTTATGGGTATTACCGTAAGGACGGCCTTGATTTGTCCTACTTTAAATGACCTAGATCAACTGAAACATCTTGAAATATGTGTTTAATTCTAGATACAGACAAATGTGAGCTTTGATGATTTTATATGATACAGGTTGGACGTTTGTCAGTATACTTATTATTTTCAAAATTATTACAATTGTAAAGTAATTTTTGTAAATATACATCTACAAAGCTAATGCAGAGCATAAACTTTCGGATCAAAAAGGTTTTTAAAATCATGAGAAACTAATTTAGTAAAGTTTGTCTGGTAGTGTACACTACCGTTCAAAAGTTTATGGTCAGTAAAATGTTATTTATTTATTTTTAAAGAAATTAATACTTTAATTCAGCAAGGATGCAATACATTTTCAAATGAGTAAAGACATTTATAATGTTACAAAATCTATTTCAAATAAATGCTGTTCTTTTGAAAGTTCCCTTCTTTAAAGGATCTTCAAACTATCACGGCTTTTCCACTAAAATATTAAGCACAACTGTTTTCAACATTGATGATAATAAGAAATGTTTCTTGAACACCAAATCTGCATATTAGAATGATTTCTGAAGGATCATGTGACACTGAAGACTGGGGTACTGGCTACTGACAATTTTAAAATCATAGTAATAAATGGCATTTAAACAAACAAAAAAAATCGTATTTTTTTGCATAGCATTTTAATTTTAAGCCTTTTAACAAGCAAAAAAACCTCTAATATCACAGATTAAACAGTTGAAACATGGTCTGTTTCAGACGATCGTTGAGGAGCAGCTTGTGCTGAAGAAAGTTGCAGATGTATTAATTAACCTCTACGCCATGACAGCCGTCCTGTCCCGCACCAGTCGCTCCATCAGCATCGGCCTGCGCAACCATGACCATGAGGTAACACTCTTAAACCTTCCTCACTGAGGTCACAAGGTCAGCCAAAGTGAAGGAGCACGTAACCTAGACCTGTACACTGATTTACAGTATTGAGACTTGTCTGGAGACATCAACCTTTTGTGTTCAGTGTTCAGTCAAAGCATTTAAATGAAGGATGCAGTGGTGAATGAGTACAGATTAGGGCAGAAAAAAAGAAATGCTTCATTAACTGAAATGAGAGAGGACTTAACTTGAAAGGATCATTTTATTTGTTTGTGGATGTTGCAATGTGAAACATGCATTTCTTCTCAGAAGTCCCGGGAGGCATTTCAATAAGCTAAATTGTAATTTATAGCAGCACAGCGGTTTTGATTTTGCATGAGAGAAACAATTGATGGAAACAATTTAATGACTTTTTTGATTTATGCTGATTGCTTGCAATTTGCTTTATCCAACTTTATAGGATGTTATACATGCTTTTAAACATACACTGCCGTTCAAAAGTTTGGTGAAAGAAGTCTCTTATGCTCACCAAGGCTTCATTTATTTGATTAAAATCAAATACTGTAATATTGTGAAATATTATAGCAATTTAAAATAATTGTTTTACATTCGAATGTATTTTATGATGGCAAAGCTGAATTTTCTGTGTCATTTTTCTGTTGATTCTCCTTTTGTTAAATTTATTGTAAGGTCACAGAGTTTTGCCAACAAACTTGATAGTCATTATCAAGGAAATTTGCTTGCACATTAATTTTAAAATCGTTAATGTAAACGACCTTGTTAAATCTCCACTGGCTTTCAGGTGCTGCTCACCAACACTTTCTGCAAGGATGCTCATTTCAAGAACAACTTCTTGTTGACTCAGCTTCAAAAAAGTGAGTAAAACGCACAGCTATAATTGATACCAGCCCTCCTCGTTTTATTGCATAGCAAGACAAAGCGCTTGCACATGTTGTAGAATTTCCTCCACAACCTTACAAACCATAAGTCAGTCACTAACACTTGCATGCGCTCTTCATGCTGTTCCAATTACCATCCGCCTAATAACTCCAGTCAATGCGATGCATTAGATCAGAGCGTTCAGATTTAGTGAATGATTGGGGTGTGTGTTCTCTACAGATTCCCCGGAGAACAACGATGCCAACATAAAGAAGATCGCCCAGGAGGTCTTAGCTAAGAGGGCGTATGTCTGCTCACATCCCCTGGACAGGACCTTCTGACATGGCTCTCGTTGTCCGACAGGCTTCCCAGAACCCTATGTCTCAGTTTAAAAGAAGTGCAGTAATGATTGAGCCTCACTTTATAATGTTTTAGTTCTTTTTATGTCGATTTTCTATGACATAGTGCCACCTAAGTGCTTCTTAATATTGGTTGAAGGACATAAAATCAAAATCATGTTAAAGCAATACCTTTAATGCACATGTAAGTTGATGTCTTTGTTGGTTCTCATCTCTATAATGTTTCTGCTGTGTTTGAAGTGGGCACTTTTCATTGGCGTCTGTGGGCCTTCAGCAGGTTTCTGGAAGGAGCGTATGCTTTGCTCTTCATCCGTGAACGGTAAAGCAATTCGCTTGTGTAGGATTGAATGTGGCCTCCAGTAATCTCTGTTAAAATATCGAAATGTTAATGTCAGAGCAGTTTCGTTAGAGGTTAAGGTATTACATTTGTTGATTGTTTAATTTTTTTTTTCTCATTTATGCGCTCCAGAGTTTATATTAGTACTCTGGATGGTTCACGTTCCTTTCCAAGTTGTGGTATATTAATTTAAACCAGTACAAACGAAAGCACAAGGATTATTTCTAACCAGAAGTGGAATTTGCTGTACTGGGATGAGTATCTTGGAATTGCGTTTTTGTCCCAGCTCAGGCTGTGGTTCTGAAAGGGTCCCGGAGCAAATGGAACATTGGCCTCCTTCTCTGCTGAGCCGATCGTTTCAGAAGGCTGTACCACAGAAATAACGGGAATGGGCTGAAGGAAAAAAACAGGGATTAGATCTCGAATACCAAGCTTAAGCTGTTTTAAAGCATACTGAAGTATGTTTGTTGAGAGTTTGTCAAGAAAATATGTACATCAGTATCCATCTGTAATAACTTATCTAACAATAAAACTTACATCATTTTAAAAATGATATTTGACTGTCATTCATATTTTTATTTTCTGCAGTAATTTCAATTTGGAAAATCTATTTTTTTGTACTTTTAAAGCCATTCCTGGCTTTTTCAGAGAATATTTCATGGGCTTGTCCCTCAGTATGTCTTGTAGCTTATCCAGGCCTGCTCTCTTCATGTGACATTTGAACTCGGGAAGTCTTCCGCTTCCTGTTGAGCTCTCGCCAAGCAACATCTTCCTCTGCCACCTGTTGCACTGGGCATATGCAGCCTGGAGCTGGTCCTCATGGAGAGCCTCTCCTATGCGAAATACAAGGTAAAACAAGTCCCTTTAGGACAGGGTTTCTCAAACTCGGTCCTGGAGGGCCACTGTCCTGCACTGTTTAGCTCCAACCCTGATCAAACACACCTGAGCAAGCTAATCAATGTCTTCAGGATCACTAGAAACTCACAGCTAGGTGTGTTTGATCAGGGTTGGAGCTAAACTGTGCAGGACAGTGGCCCTCCAGGACCGAGTTTGAGAAACCCTGCTTTAGGATCAAATGGAATACTCAATTCTGATTGGTCAGTCTGCTAGTGTGCTTTTGAAACACTGCTTCATGAAACTTCTAAACATTTATGAATCTTTGTTTCAAATTAGTGGTTCGGAGCTTGTTTCAAATTTGCCAAGTCACGTGATTTTAGCAAACAAAGCTGTTGCATCATACTGTTTCAAAACTTCTAAAGGTTCGTCGCTAGAAACCGATGATTTGGTTTTGCCATGAACGAGTGTCTAATGTTTAACTGATCTCGGGTCATTTGTTTTTATAATATAGGTTTATTTTTAATTAATTTCATGAATTTGAATACTTTACGTTGCATTAACTGATTTGGTGCTGCCAGCCCATGGTGTTTTGAGTGTTTTGAAACAGTGAAGCAATTGATTAAAAGTTTTGAAAAGTTAAGTTTCTCCCATTACTAGTCTCTGCATTCAGCGGTCAGATATTTTCTAATATTCACCATCTTCCATGGCAACACTGTTTCAGTCAAACTTTTCATGTTTCATTCAAACGCATCTGGCGCCATCTTGCATCTCAATTATCGATTGAAGTGAAAATGTTTTTAAAAATGTGAGACGCAGCTGGGCAGTAGAATAAAAAAGTTCTTGAAATTTTAAGGTGTGCTATTTTAAAGGTGCACTGTGTAATTTTAGCGGCATCTAGTGGTGAGGTTGCGAATTGCAACCAACAGAAGTTACGGTGGCCGACAGAAAAAGATGTCGTCGTCTGAGAGAGCAGAGAGTAGCCAGCAAAGCAATGAGGTTTCTTTACAAAGATAAATTAAGAAATTAGGTTTACTTATTCAGTAAGAACTTATTCAGTTCATCATGTAAGGTCTTTATACACCACTGAAAACATAGTCAACTGATCCTCCTAAATATTACACAATGGACCTTTAAGGTAGATTTTTAAAAAGTTGAACTTCTTGAGCACCAAAATGAAAATATCATTCTGTGTGAATGGCCACTAATTTATTATTCTTTAGTGGAAGCTTTAAGATACTATACCGGTACAATTATAAAAAAATAAATTATTTCCACACAAATCAATATTTCATGTCCATGCATTTACTGATTTGGTGAGTAGCTGTTTAATAAGAATAATCAAACATGAAATAGCATGATTTGTTCATGTTAAGAAAATGTTACCAGTCCAATGGATGCTCAAGGGGAGCTCTGGTCCAAACTGTAACAGGGGCTTGGAGTAAAGGTCAAAATCCTGATATCTCTTGATCCATGGCAGCCTGGATCTGGAAAGCGTTGGCTTCAGTTTATTCCCATGGAGAATGTTTTCTCTCCAAGACTGTGAACCAATTGGCATAACAAATTAATGCTTTTAATTTGGGAAGCACACACATAACACATGCAGTTGCTTAAATGGGAGAAACTGCTAATGATAACATCAATCTGTCATCTGTAAGGTTCACATTTTTGGGTGCTATGCTCATGTTCAGCAGGGAACAATAAGTTACAGACTGTGAAAGGCAGATAAATCAATTTCAGGCAAGCACATGCTTCTAGATAACGCTCTGTGTCCCATGAGTCAATCAGCTTTAGCCCTGTCATTATACTTGTAACTAAATACTGTTTTAAGCTCTAGGGATCTGTAAAGAGGTGGGCAAGGTAGGTAAACATCAGTAAAACTCTATCTTGTTGCTTAAGCTCTAAGGAATGCCTATAAAGTTGACATTGCACTGAGAGAGAAACATGACACAGATGGGGGAAACGGTGGTATGGCATGACATCAACAGCACCATTCTCAGCTCCTCTATCCGAGCATCGTCTGGACACTTTGGATGCTGGTTAGATTCAAAACTGCTCCTAAAACCTGGGTAAGAGAAGCGAATGCAAGTGGAGTCCTAGAAAGAGGATAAATAGCCACATTTTACTTACAGTTTTGCATTGCTAAATAAAGGCTTAGAGGTTGTTTTGATGTATTTCATGGAAATTGATGCTAACCTTTGAAAGTTCCCTGTAGAGTAATTCTCCACTCTGAGCTGGAGAGTTCATTGTTTGAACATTGTGGTAATGGATGATCTGATCATCAGTTACATTATGCAAAAGAACATTAGGCTTTGACTTTTGCAAGTTGCTACTCGCCCTATGGACCTCTTCGATATTTGCCTGAAATAAAAACTGCCTTTAATCAATTGCTAACTCAATTTCCCCCCCTTTTTTGAGACCGTAAACTTTTTTGTTGAACATACAGTATCAGTAATTCATCACCTGAATGAAGTCTTTCACATTATTGCCCTCATTCTGTTTCCATTGTAAATATTCTGTGTTGAAGTTGTCTAGAGGTATTTGAGTTCTCATTCTAATGTTAAGATGATCAGGTATATCCTGAGATTCCTGGGACTCTGTCGCCATCCATAGCTCTCTTCTCCCGAGATCCGATCCAAACTCCTTGCTTAAACTGAGAACCATGTCGGTTGATGGGAACAGGTTGAGGCGCACTGCTTCTTGAAGCTTGTTTGCTTGGCGGATGTGGCTTATACTGAAAGATTAGTTGCAAACATTTAAACTTTCTTGAACAATATCTCTGTATATCACAACATTTGTTCATCTAGGTTTAGCGGATTTAGCAAATGCTTTTTTGTGAAGTAGCCTATACTGCATCCAAGTACATAGTACTTGTCGTCACCATGCTGAAATTGTAGTCACACCAAAATGCTCTACTAATGTAAACTGCGTCATATACTGACGCTTTTGACATTTCGTCTACATCCAACGCACATGTCACCCTTTAGCGTCAATATGAGACGCAGATAGATATGGGCCAGAAGGCGCCTCCTAGTGGTCTAACCCTAACCCTACCCCAGACCTAAACCTACCCATATAGAGCTGGTAAGTCCCGCCCCCTTCGCTAACCCCGCTGGACCTCTAGGTTGAAAAATCGTCAATGCAAGTGAATGGGAGAAAACAATTATTTTCTGGTCCCGTTTGAATTGTGCCATGAATGTGAACATATGTTGTCTGTGAATTTTTTATATAATCTTTCGTGTGAAGAATGCTACAATTTAGCGGGTAGAAGTTTGATACGGTTAGACTTTGTGTGAGAGCACTTTGTGGACTACAACTCTTCGCTGCTTTCGACGCGTTTGAAACGTCACCACCATTCGCACACGGACACTAGCTCACGGATCCCGCTAAACATGACTGTGTCTTTGGTGCACTTCACCGCCTTCTTTCAGGGAGAGGACAAAATCGTTGAGGTTGGCGAAAACCACGGGTAAGTCAACTTTATGGGGTGACATCACATAGGCGACATGTAGTCTTTCTCGTTATGTCTTCTCCACAACTGCTAGCCGAAGAATCATACCATATACTGTCAAACTCGTAACATGAAAGATTATATAAAAAATTCACAGACAACATATGTTCACATTCATGGCACAATTCAAACGGGACCAGAAAATAATTATTTTCTCCCATTCACTTGCATTGACGATTTTTCAACCAAGAGGTCCAGCGGGTTTTTACGGAAGGGGCGGGACTTACCAGCTCTATAGCCCATAACCGAACAAAGCTATCTGCGTCTCATATTGACGCTAAAGGGTGCCACTGCCATGTGCGTTGGATGTAGACAAAATGTCAAAAGCGTCAGTATATGACACCCTAGGATGAGAATGCGTTGGGTTCTTCTTATATAGACCATTTCAAGGACGTAAACGATAACAAACGCGTTGGAATGCTACTGCGCATGTCTGGCATGTCCATTTTTAAACCACAGATCTGTGAAAACAAGCTCGTACTTTTTAAGTCTAGCGAAAAGGCAACAGTTAAAGTATTTCCAAAAACTGAAAATAATCGATGATTGAAATAATCGGACCCTTTAAATAAGACTTTGATGCGTTAACTTTTTACCTGAATATTCTGACGGCTCATTATCTGATTGCGTGTTACGACTGCTTGCGTGTACACGAATCGCAGTCTGGATGCTTACAATAAATTTTTTAGTGGAAAGGTTGGGAACATTTATTCGTACAATGTGGATGACATCTGTCTTGTGTTTGGTGCAGATGAAGCACGTCAAACAGCGTCAAAAACGTACCTATCATGGTTTGTCCGGGAAGGTTACGAGTGGGCATTTCACTTTCATTGCTGGGTCAGTCTGTATATCTATGCAAATATTCATATTTATTTGTACAGCGCTATTCAAAATTCAGAGCAGCTTTACAGAACATGCATGTATATTACAATGCTAAATGTACGCTAGTAAACTAATAGCTATATGACATTACTCATTTCATACGTTTCCAAATGTGTAGTTAGGTGAAGTTTGTTGCTGTGGAACGGTGTGCGAGGGTTTAAATGTACTATCTGAGCCCTTCATGTGGCCACAAATAAATAGAAGGTGAATGCAGTTTAATGCTGGCTGTCTTGCTTTTTCTAATGCAAAAACCTGTATTAGTCATTTAAAGGTCCCGTTCTTCGTGATCCCATGTTTCAACATTTAGTTAGTGTGTAATGTTGTTGTTAGAGTATAAATAATATCTGTAAAATTATAAAGCTCAAAGTTCAATGCCAAGCGAGATATTTTATTTAACAGAAGTCGCCTACATCGAACGGCCGGTTTGCACTACATCCCTCCATTTCCTTCTTTAATGACGTCACTAGAACAGTTTTTTGACTAACCTCCGCCCACAGGAATACACAAAAAAGGGGGCGTGGTCTTGTTGCGCTCACACAGAGAAGAGGAAGAGTTGCGTTTGTAGAGTGTGTGTGTCGCCATGTCGTCGAGACGCTGTTATTTTCATCCCGGAGTCCAAGTCTACTCGATCCTCTTCATCAATGTTCTCCGGGTCTGATTCCGGCTCAAATTGATAGGGTAATATTAAAGACATGTTTACAATAACACTGAGCACATGCATCTCCACGTTATGGTAAGAGGCGTGACCTTTCCGGGCAACGTGCGCTAAGCTGCTGTCGAATCACAACACAGGAACTGCTGGCACAATCAGAACTCGTTACGTATTTCTGAAGGAGGGACTTCATAGAACAAGGAAGTCATCAGCCCGTTCAAAGGACAGTGAAAACAGCGGTATACAGATAAGTAAATTGTGTGAAAAATACAGTTTTTTTACACGCGAAACATGAACACGTGTTATATTGCACACTGTAAACACAATCAAAGCTTCAAAAACACACGAAAAACGGGACCTTTAAGATCAACGTAGATACGTGCAGGTTAATAATTGTACAATTAAGAATAAAACATACAGAAAACACTTTTTAGGTCCTTGAAGGTAAAATCTTCTTTTGTTTCTTCTTTTTTGACAAACAGAAATGGAGTTATGAGTCTCTGAACAGAGCGGGGGTCAATATCAAAACAGCAGTCAGTATCTGGTCTGTATATTGTGTGCTGTATATTGCTAGTTGCTTAGTATCCAGCGTTCTCGCTTCACTGCTGCAATCCAGGTGTATTTTTCACAAATCTAACCGCTTTAATTTCCAAAAGAAGGTTAGTTTCGGGCCAGAGGGAGGACCCAACTACCGAGTAACAAGAACCTAATTTTAATTTTGATATTTTAAATAGCAAGATTAAATAAATGATCGCAATCACACTACATCAAGCGCATCCTGCCATTGTTTTGAATGCGCTCGACAACTAACCGGAAACGTCCAAGGAACAAAGACGTCACTTCCTTAAACCGGCGAAAGGCCGTTGAAATGGTCTATAACCTACTGAGAAAACCAAGAAAAAAAAGGACCACGCTGGAACCTGTACGGCAAAGAAGATGTGTGTGGGTGTAATTGCAATTATACCGTTTCATGGCTTCAAGGCAGGCATGAGGAACTGTATTCCTGATAAAGACCAGAGGCTCCATCATAATGGTCTCAAGCGGCCTCAGAAGGCAAATCGGACTCAGTCCCACGTCAAGCATGTCATACAGTCGCTCTGAGAAACTCAATTCTGAGTTATACAGCACAGTCACCTGTTCCTCCTCATCTCCATCCAACCTGGAAAAGATCAGATCGGTCTGTATGATCTTCAGGAATTTTTGCTTTGCTGCATATTGGTAAATGTTGTGCACATGTGGGAGCATTTTAAATGATGACTTTCTTACTTCATAGGCACTGTTGTCCACAGTCTTCTGACTGCTTGATCCTTCAATCCTTCCAGAACAAGAAGGTGTAGAGCCGTATCCATCATATGAAATCCAGTGAGAACATTTAGCCTTTTGTTCTCTTTTTCTTTGGCACTTATCTTATGACCAGATAGGACCCTTTGAATAGTTTCCTCTGGATAATGATTTAGTTGGAAGGCATCTGAATTAATTTGTAGAATTTCGGATGTCAGTTTGGCTAAGATGCGAGTATTGTTATACTTAAAGACATAAATGATGCGACCAAAAGGACTATCTCCTTCATTATTGCCATCTTTAGGATGGAGGGGGTAAGCTATCTGCACCTGGACTTTTAGTTGGGCGTCAGCTTCGAGATAATGACCCACTGGCATTGCGATATCTGAGGAAATCTCAAAAGAACTTCTCGGTTCATTTTTCTCAGAAGCAGAACAACTAATGGGCAATGTCAGCTTCAAATATCTGCATCCTCTGAGAAGATCTGAAAGATCTAGTTTTGCTATTCCATATGGATCATGGTGTTCAGTATCTGCCTTTAAGGCATTATGTGTAGTCCATAGATCTACACTTGCTAGTTTAGCATCATTGGGGTCAGTCCCAAATACTGCGGGTGTGCTGGAGGGTTTTTCATTTTTTCTATCCCGATCATGGACTTCGATCTCCATTGGTGGACCTCTAAGAAACTCAAACAGCTTTCCAGGGCTCGGACCGGTAAAAATCACATTCACATCCTTAAAGTAGATATTAGCATTGTGATCATGGTCTTTGGTTCTGTAAATAGGCTTGTTGTGGAACTTGTACTGGCAGTAGACAGGAAGGCATTTTTCCTATTGAAAGATGAATTTGATTATTCTACTATTAATGTTGTTGAGTAATGAAACTAATCATTTCTGACATAGCATACCTTAAGTACATGGAAAGGAATGGGAGACGATGGCAGAGAAGCAGATAAAACTGTGATAACTAGTGGATTGAGTTCAGCCTTTAGCTGCTCTGATATAAGTGGCTGATCCAGAGTGATATTCCAGAATCCCTCTTTCACCTTTCCGGAACAGAATCCCAGGCAGTCAATGAGCATCATACTCCCTAACAGGAAGACACAGTACATGCCAGCCAATGTTTAAAACATATATTACATATAAGTCTGGTTTCACAGACAGGGCTTAGATTAAGCCAGGATTAGGCCTTAGATCAATCAGGACATTTAAGTAGCTTTTATAAACGTGCTTTTACTGGTTTCAGTTAAAACACCTCAAACATGCAGTTTAGTCTGGGACTAGACTTAAGCTTTGTCTGTGAAACTGGGGGAATGACTACCATTCTAAAGTTTGGGGTCCGTAAGTTTTTGACTTACTCTTATGCTCACCAAAGCTGCATTTATTTTATTAAAAATATAGTAAAAACAGCAATATTGTGAAATAATATTACAATTTACATAAATATATGCTAAAATGTCATTTACTGTATTTCTGTGATGGCACAGCTGAATTTTCAGCATAATTTCTCCAGTCTTCAGTGTCATATGATCCTGAAATCATTCTAATATGCTGATTTGGTTTTTTACTAATAATGGTTTTTTAAAAACAGTTGTGCTGTTTGATATTTTTTGTGGAAACTGTGATGCATTTTATTTAGGATATCTTTGATTTATCGAAAAGTTCAAAAGAGCAGCATTTATTTTAAATAGAATTTGAACTCTTTTGTAATATTAACATTAAGTGTAGTTAATGTTTTGATTCATTTAATGCATCCTTGCTGAATACAAGTATTGATTTATTTCAACAACAAAAAAAGTCTTACTGACATTAAACCTTCAAACAGTAGTGTATATGTTATAGTTTAACTGTGGGAATGTCCTCTACTCCCATATTCAACATAGCTGTAATTCTTATAAAGTGCATATGAGAATTCTTTCTTTAATGGATAATAGTTTGGCGAAATAATAACAGTACTGAATGATAGCCTCCATCCTGTAAAACCCAATCCTGCAATGAAACAAGCTACATGTGATTTGTCTGGCTCGGCTTTATGGTAACAAGGCTAAAATATTTCCCAAGTGAAGGCTTTCATCAGGAGCTCCTGCTGGGGGTCTGGATGAGACACATCAAAAGCTCAAGAACTAGTCGGTCGGCTTTGGCTGGTGCCATTCCACAGCCAATTAGAGGCTAAGTATCACGAACCCTGCAGGGAAGCCCCCTTACACGATCCACCCCACAGTGCTCAGGCATAAGGGAAACAGCCCCTAAATGGCTGGCTGCCTAGCTAAAGTCATGTTCATGATATATTGTATAAACATAACATTCACTTACAGGAAACCTGTGTATGAGAGCCATATGAGTGGGAGAATACAACTGCTTTTGGCTACTTGATCCTAAAACTACCATAAGGACTTTAATGCAAGTATCTTACTCTGTGTCTAATGGTAATGCTATTCACCTTATTCTGCTCTAAACAATGCGCACCGCCATGACGACGACTCCGGTTGTCTACTTCCAGTTCGTAGCGATAGACCTACTACTACCTGTACTAGCAGCGAGAGAATGAGTTCAGGCTCCACGTGTGCTGTTGTTGGTTGTTTTAACAATTCAAAGAAGATTAAAAACTTTTGGAAACTAAGTGCTTTGAGCATAAGATAAGAAGAATAAGAGAGAATAGCCCTGTCCGGTTCAGTATCAGCTACATTCAATGCCAGAGAGTAGACGTTTAGAGTGGTTTGCTGCGCTTAAACTGAAGCATCCACCGGAAAAGGTGTATGTCTGTTTGCGCCATTTTGTTGACAAACGCCCCATGGATGACCATCCCAACCCGGAATTATACCTAGGATGTGACAGACCAGTGGTGAAGAAGAGACGTACAATTGTTTGTGTCAAAGCGACAGATAAGCCACTTTTAATGTTGAATTGTGTAGCTGGTTAGCGATAGCACCACTTCACAGCTAACCTAGTTAGCTAGTTAGCTACCTCCGGTTGTTTACATTTTTATGAGCTCCACCGGCCTGCTACAAAAATATTTGTGTTATCTGTGGGCAGTCTAACCTACATTTTTATGAACAATATGCCTTTTCATAAAAAGAGTAAATGTGTTAAAAACATGGCCATTGATGGTTTATGCCTTTGTCCACTGAATGACATACCAGGGTAATGAGGGCATACCTGAGGTGCCACAACCATCACACAGCACTGTTTCCACCCAGTGGGAAGATCCATCGCTTTGGGACCACAACTATGGTGAACAGCAGGGTGTTGACGAGACGGCCAAAGATGCCACAACACAAACTGAAGATTTCAGCTACTCCAAGCTTCAGAGTGATGCCGATTCGTTCCTCTACACTGGAGTCTCACTGGAAACCTTCAACTCTCTTGTTTCCACCTTAGATGGATTTGCTGAAAGGGCTTTTGTTTTGTCAGTGCGTGATCAGATACTAATGACACTGATCAAATTTAAATTAAAACGTGTGCTGGGTGACCTTGGTAGGCAGTTTCATGTGTCTCAGAGTGTTGCCAGTAAGGTTATCTCATTCTGGACTGATAAAATGGAGGAGGTCTTGCGCCCTCTTATTATCTGGCTCCCAAAAGAAACCATTAAGGCCACTATGCCAACTGCATTCAAGAAGTGTTTTCCCAACACCACCTGTGTCATTGACTGCAGTGAAAGTTTGTTACAGACGGTGAAAAATCTTGACTCTAGAGGGGAGTCCTACAGCCATTACTACTCGCACAACACAATCAAATACCTTGTTGCTGTTGCCCCATGTGGCTTAATCATGTTTATCTCAACTGGATATGGAGGACGTGCCAGTGACAAATATATCACTATGAACTCTGGTATCTTGGACTATTTAAAGCCTGGAGACGAAGTCATGGCAGATCGTGGGTTCTTGATTCGTGATTTACTGTTTGAAAAAAGGGTCAAATTGGTTCTGCCTGCTTTCACTAGAGGGGGTGCTCAGCTAACTGAGGAACAAGTAACAGCAACTCGCAGGATTGCAAATGTACGGATTCATGTTGAGAGGGCAATCAGGCGACTTAAAGGGATACTCCACTTTTTTTGGACATTTTACAACTCCCCCAGAGTTAAACAGTTGAGTTTTACCGTTTTCGAATCCATTCAGCCGAGTTTCTGATATTCAGAAGAATATCAGTAACCAGACAGTTTCTGGTCTCATTGACTTCCATAGTATATATTTTTTCCTACTATGGAAGTCAATGAGACCAGAAACTGTCTGGTTACTGATATTCTTCTAAATATCAGAAACTCGGCTGAATGGATTCGAAAACGGTAAAACTCAACTGTTTAACTCTGGGGGAGTTGTAAAATGAGCCTATTTCCAAAAAAAGTGGAGTATCCCTTTAAAGTATACAAGATCTTGTCTCAAGTGATACCAATAAACATGACCCCAAAATTGAAAAAATCCTCAGAATCTGTGCGGCCCTCACCAACTTAAGGGGTGATCTCATCCGCGAGTGATAAGTAACAACGGTGATGTTCTGACACACACACACACACACACACACACACACCCTTTACACATCTACATAATTGCTCCTGTATATTTCATATTGACACTTGCTGGGTTTTGTCATTTTTTTCTGTTTATATTTACTCTCTGTATGAAATTTGTTGTTATTCTTTGTGTACAATAGATTTGAACAGATTTGCATACAATTTTACATGAACAACATTATGTATTTGTAAATATTCACTTATGTACAAAAATACTTATGCTCAGCATTTTTAAATGTACGGAACTGATTGTGTAAAAAAATTAGTTTCACAAATTCATCCACAAGCTGGGGCAACATTGTTGAGAAACAAAATCTCTTCAGATGTCCTACCCTCTCCAGAACATAGGGCTCATCAAATGGTACAGTGAACATAACTGTGTCATTTGGGCTCCAGATAAACAATTTGGCCATCTTCAGACCGGCACAAAACATGCCTAATTGTACCTGCATGTAATATCCTTGGCTACCTGTTTTTTGAAGTTGTGGTACTCCATCTACTAGTTTGATATCACTGCAGTTATGGTCAAGTTGATCCAACAGGGTAGAATGGAGTTTACTTCGGATGAGACATTTTATTTTGAGTAGGACAGATGAGTTAATTACCCCATCTGGGCTGGCTGACAACCATGGCTCTGTGACACTAACAATGATGCCCCTATGTGGAATACTCATGCCTTGCTCTCCAAGTGCATTACCAGCAACCACCTCATTCTCCTTACCATAATTTGTGGCATAGTTGCCACAGGTACTCTACCATAAACTTGCATTGTGCCACAAATCGTAAGAACTCTGCTCCCTTGTTTCAGATTCTAAAGTAGAAGCCTGTGCACTGCTCACTTGAACATACAACTCACAGAAACTTGTACATGTCTCACATGTGAGATCAGAACCGGCATGGGTTTGATGGGGTCTTAAAAATCTTGCATCTACTGCAGTATTTGCAAGGCTACAGGGTTGCACCACTGGTTTTACACTGTAACACTTGCCCAATAGACTGTTTTTTGGCCTTGTTGGGTCTTTGTCTACATTATTTATAAATTCTGCATGTGACATATATTGTAGGGTGTTTGGAAGTGGCTGAGCACCTGACACCAATGCTAAATTCATCCCCTGCCCTGTGGTGGCTTAAGTTTGTCCCTCAGTTGTTCTGGCTCAAGGTTCCTGACTGTCCCTGCATTCCACCTGCGCTGCTCATCTGTACATGCAAGCCCTGTCTTCCTGCAGTAACTGCATTCTCAAAATGTAATAAGCACATTCACCAAATACATTACCAGAGTCAGATCTATGTTTCAGATTGTGTCATCCCCACATTGCTAAACTAAATCGAAAAAAACATTCATCAAATGTGATCTGATCACGTTGTTTTTATTAAATCACAGATAAAAACTAAATGAAAAATGTTTTCTTCATACCTTCCAAAGGACAGCTGCTGCATGACTGCACGATCTCCCTAATCCAGCAATACATGAACATCCATCACCCCCGACTGCTGCAGCATAACCCAAGCAATAAGCTTAGGCTGGTTAGCACTTTGACTCCTGTCTACCTCTGCTTTCAAACAGACATAGTCTACGTGCTTCAGTAAAGAAATGCACCTGACTTTATTTCTATAGAAGTAATTGAAGGCCTGGGTGCTTTTGTTATTGTGCATCTCCTCACGATCTACACCCTCCGAAAATATAAAATAATTAATGATGTCAATATGGCTAACTCCTGGCCATAGCTTCATGTCATCCACCCAACCTGTCAATTTTGAGGGATGTGGCACTCTGATATGGTCACCTTCACGATCTTTTGAGATTTCATCGGCGGGGTGTAGCCACCGACTACTGCCCATCTTGACCGAACAATTATCTACTACTTTAATAACTTTAAAAACTATCACCGTAGCCTTTACGCTAGTGCTAGCATGCTATGTAAACAAACACTTCAACCGGAAGTAGAAAACCGTTGAACCCGCTATGAATCATGGGAAATAGAACAGGCAAAGAATAAGGTGAATACAAGAACTTGAATCTTTACATGTTCAACAAACATTCATGAACTATACTCTTCTGAGGTTGCTAGGAAGAACCTACCTGCAAGAAGAGGAGCGAAACTGAGTTCCAGTGTGGCGGCTGCCTTTTCCCGGTTCGCCTCCATGAGTTCTGCAGACTCCTGGGTGGGTTTCTGGAAGAGTGTCTTCTTAGTGGGTGCTATTTGGCACTTTTCTTTTGTTAAGCCACTTTTAATAGGAACTAAAAAGAAAGACAGAAGTAAAGTGACCAATGATGTGCTATTTCAAGAGCCATAATGATAATATTGTGATGAGGCAATTTGTACACTCAAAAAAAATGCTAAACCCAACTTTAAACCCAACCATTGGCTTAAATTTTTTAAATAAAACTTTGGGTTCGTCCGTATTTGACACAAACATGGGTTGATACAACTCAGCATTTGTTTAGAGTGTATATATATATAGATGTATCAAGCTATTTAATGTACACTACCTTTCAAAAGTTGTATGCAGTATGGTTTTTAAAAGAAATTAATACCTTTATTCAGCGAGGATGCATTAAATTGATAGTAAAGTCTTTTATGTTACAAAAAGATTAATATCTTTTGAACTTTCTATTCAACAAAGAATCCTGAAAAATCACAGGAATAATAATAAAATATATTCAAATAGAAAACAGTTATTTTAAATTGTAATATTTCACAATATTACTGGGTTTACTGTATTTGTGATCAATTAAATGCAGCCTTGGTGTGCATAAGAGATTTCATAAAAAAAAAACTTACTGAACCCTGTAACTACTAACGTTACTTTGGCATTAATATGACTATACGCAATCAAACCTATATGCATATTGTTGTAAAACATAATGATCATTGATCATAGTAAGTCTTTTATTAGCATTCAGTATAAACATTAGCATTATATCATACCTGTGGCAGAGCGTAGCTCCAAACGCTTCCTATAGTCAGCTGATACTGGAGCTTTGCTGTTTTTCATAGATGTCCTTGTTCTCCGGTTTTCCTTCTCATAGATAGCTCTCATCGTAAAAACCATCTTCCTGATGCCACCTTTGAAGACATTTCATGTTGCAACTGAATATTTTTTCCAAGAATGATCACTAGAAATGATGCATGTTCTATTGTGCTTTGTGATACACAAGTATAATGTATGAGGATGTAACTAGCAGTGCATGTGAATTTCACACATGAGATTCATATAGTCATGTTTCTGCCTACTGTGATGTAAATTAATGTCTTTAAATCAGTTAAAATATTCGTCTGTCACATTTCACTTGGTAAAGTAATTATGCTCTGCAGTGTCTTAAACTGTAGAATAGATCTTGCTGTATAATAGAGGTGTTCAGACCAGTGAAAGTTACAACAAAGGAAAACCTAATTGGAAGCACAATCAATAAAACAGTGGTAGATCGTACCCATTTGATCTGAATCCTCTCCAGACCTCTCCTGTGGAAGTCTGAAGGCTTTGGGTCTGTCATTCATGGCTTTGAAGGATATCTTGTCTTTGCTGTCCCACACTCTAACTGTGACCTTATGGGAGGCCATTTTAATTAGGAGCTCTCTGGTCACATTGACTTTCAGATTCTGAGACCAACTCACCCACACCTGGTTTCCTTCTCGCCATGGCATCAGCACCTTGTCGGAACACATAGCACATGATTTCATGATCATCTGAAGATTGATTCTATTTTAAAACGACAAAAATAGAATTGCACTGCCGTTCAAAAGTTTGGGGTCAGATAGTTTTATTCAGCAAGGAAACATTTAGTTAATTGTAAATTGAAATTTGTAATGTTGCAAAATAGTTCTATTTAAAAAAAAATGCTGTTCTTTTTAACTTTGTATTTATCAAAGAATCCTAAAAAATGTACCACGGTTTTCACAAGAATATTAAGCAGCATGACTTTTTTCAACATTGATAATAATAAGAAATGTTTCTTGAGCAGCAAATCAGCATATTAGAATGATTTCTGAAGGATCTCAGCTTTGCCATCACATAATTTTTTACTGTATTTTTTTATCAAATAAATGCAGTCTTGGTGAGCATAACTCAAAAACATTTAAAAAACTGCAAACTTTTGAATGTTAGAAAAAAACTTTTTTCTTTAGTCAAATCAACTTAGATAATTAATGTGGTTCCGATAACATAATATTTTGAGTTTCTATTTATTAAAGCAATCTCCTTCATTGTGTTAGCTCAAAATTTACATTTCAATTAACAAAAAAATTGAAGGCAACCAGGTAACTTACTTTTTTAAGTTAAACCAACAATATTTTGGGGTTGGGGTATTGTGATAAAAAATTAAAACACACATGCAAAGATCATTCTCAAATGTGCAAATTATTCTTTCTAGGTAGACAAAAAGTGTTCACCCTAAACAGCACCTCGCACAATAGAAATCCAAGAGGGCAATTAACTGAAACTCTAGCCCAACTTTCTTTGGGTCAGTGATGCACAAACTTGTGCATAATGTAATAACATAGATTGACAACAACAACTGTTTGCTTATCAAGTCAAAGTAGTACTAGTTAGTATTATTCTACATATAAATAATTGAGCATTTACAAGCTCCTGCTTATTAACCCCTAATTAATTCCAATAGTTTACCTTAGTCTCATTGGCCATGTAGAGTTTAGCCGCTGTACCAAACATCACTAGATCCGCTCTGATTGGTTCAGGTTCATCAGGAAGCATGTTGTACTCAATGCAATAAAAGCCCTCAGCTCTGGGGGCCTCCACATTGCATGGCTCTTTCTTTGGCCCTTTTTTTATTTTCTCAGAATTTGTCAAATACTCCTCATGTTCTACTTGATTAAAAAAAAAAAACACACAGAATAATATTATTATTCACGCAAAGATTTATATGACTATTTAGGCATGACTATGTCAATTTATTTAATTTACTAGTGTCAGGAAAAATGATTTCATCATCACACATAAAAACAATGGCATCACCATACCTTTAAAAATTGCTAATGCAATGCTGACTGTACAGGTGACAACATAGCTGGAGTCTGTTGTGAATGTTGTTATGGTTTGTTCATCCACAGAACTGGATTCTGGCATCTTCATATATGGATCTTCACTTTCGTCAGCATCAGGTCCACTGTCTGTGAGGAGTTCGCCGTTTAAAGACAAATCTTCTCTTCTCTTCATGTCAGGTGATGCTGAGTTCCTGCATTCCATTGTGTTCTAGAAATATCAGTCTTGGATTAGAAGATATTAAAACCATCACAACAAATATGGTAGCCTACTATTGTAGTGTAGGCCTACAGTAATGGTTTCAGATGGCAATACCACAGTACATGATAAAAATCATCTGTATCGTATTGTATCATTTCTAATTTAAACATCATATAATTAGCAAGCACTATTATTTTACAAAGTTCAACTAAACTTACTGTACCATAACTGACCCCTCGCCGCTACGTTTATGTTTTAATTGAGCGCATAAGCATTAGAGAACTTTGAAACGTTGGCTTTTGTCAAGGAATGCTTTGCGTCGCCTTGACAACTGGAGTCCCGTGAACATAATGAAGCGCGCTCGCTGGTAAATAGGAAATGACAAGCGGTTCATGGAACATAACTACAGTCAACAGCAGTTACACAGTGGCCAATCGACATTCGACTCCACCGGCACTTCAAAGCTTTTACTTTGGCTACTAGAGGTTGAAAGGAAAATATTGGTTCTGCTATAGGCAGCCTCCATATACAACAATTCCTTTGCAGCCATAGAAAACTTTAAGAAAAGTAACTCTGTGTATTATAAGGGCATATTCGAGTAAGGCAAATTCCAAAGTTCTCTCCACTGGCTAATTAATACGTTAGCCTACTTTGCAATACGGTGAAAAATACATTAAACTTAACGGGACAATACATTTCAATGTAACAGTAATTTTGCTGTTCAGCTGTAGAATACTGATTTTTTTGTAAATAATGACTAACTGCACGATATTAATTTATATTTAACCAAACAGGCCTAAATACAGTATTTTAAAATAAAAATAAAGCGTTATGAAAATATGTACATTAGGATATTTATATTTTGTTATTTAGTTCGTTTATTGCATCATTTTATTTTATGTAGGCCTATTGGCCTCTTTTGTGTATAAGTTATGTATTTGCATTATTCATGAAAACTTCAATTTTGATTAACTTTGATATATCCTGTATTTTACAACTTGTATGCATAATATAGGCTAATGAAATATTATTTCAGTTGATATTTTAAGTTTAGTTGTTAAACCAAACATTAGTCCTATAGGCTATCGGTTGATTTATATGTAAGCCTATATGAAATATCCTGTATACATTGACACTTGAAATGCCTTTATGTTGTTTAACTTCTTTTCAAAATTTTTTTTTCCCTCTGCAGTTAAGATTTTGGGGGCAGTGCTCCCTTCACAGCAACGCCCCCACGCGCATAGCGCGAGTGTTTCTACTACAAGAGTGGGGCGGTCTGGTGTTCAGATGACATGAACTTGGTATGCTGTTTGTGTGCTTAGAGGATCTGTTGAATCCATTAATCCATTTAGGCTCTATAAATGGAATTTTTGTGAGGGGAAAAAGGATGGAAAAGTCGGACGCATGCGATCCATACAGCCGACCCGCGCGCAGGACACAATGGATAGTGAGCACTCTGGCGTATCATTACGGACTAGACCGTGGAGTGGAAAACGAAATTATAGTCCTCGCAACCGGGTTGGATCAGTACCTCCAAGAGATATTTCATCACCTAGACTGTCAGGGAGATGGGAAAATACCAGCCGAGGATTTTAACATTCTTTGCGATATTTTAGGACTCAATAAAGAGTGTGATCTAGAGGAATGCGCGGGGATATTGGATAATCTACCCAAAGAGTTCAGCTTCAGGCAGTTTCACGCAAAACTCTGCGGTTATTTCAGTACCAAAGCTGGGTGTCAGTATGAGAATGGGAGGTTGTTGGTTGGCAAGGAGAGCGAGCATATAGAGACGCAGATCAGACTCCGGAGCCCTTTGAGGCGGCGCGAGAAGCTGCTGTCGTTGGGTACCAGCAATAAGCGAGAAAGCGGAGAGCCTTCTTCGCCCACTGTGGATAGACACACATCAGGTTGTAGGCAGCTGGGATCCTGCACCAGGGAGTGTTACGAGGAAATCGTGGCCCTTGAGGAGGCTGAGGACAGGATAGCCAAACTTGAGGAGGAAAATGCGAGTCTCAGGGAGTTGGTGGAGGACATGCGCGCGGCTCTTCAAAGCAGTGATGCTCGATCACTGGCCCTGCAGGTACAGTCATTGTGACCAAGTTCATACTAGCCTAATATACAAACTAAGCAACAATATTTTCTGCATAACGTCTACTTGATTATTAGATCGAGTTTGTGAGCGAATTATAAAAGGACTTAGTGATTTTGGGGTTCTTCTTCTTCGCAAACCTAGTCTTTTTTAAATATTTTCACATATACAGGTGATATGTTAATCTGTAGCTAGCCTGATTAAGTTGTAAATAATGTAGTCCTCTACTCTGTGACAACCAATGCCTGCTATGAGTGGCAATGGTCTAGAGGTTAGCCCCAACCTTAATCAAACACACCTGAGCAAGGTCTTCAGGATTACTAGAAAGTTACAGGCCGGTTGAGTTTGATCTTGAGAGGATCTCGAAGGCCAAAGTTGCCCATCCGTGGTCTGTATACCCCTTATATAGCCCTGTCCCTTTTTCAGCGCTATAGTTGTGTTCCGGTTTGTATTTCCACAGCATGAAGGTAAGATCTTACGGATTTATGAATGAACCGCTCATTTTAAAACCTTTCCAGTCTACTGGCATTTTCTATGACATCCGCTTTAAACATTATAATGCTCATGATGGCTTTTGTTAAGTCTAAATAAGTAAATACTCTTCAACAGCGACGCAAGAGAAATATACAGGGCTACTGCAAACACGAAAGTTCAAATGTAACAGATGTAGGCCAGTAAGAGCTGTGTGTGTAAACCTCACTCCCCTGGCCTTGACCCGATCCGAGCGGGAATTTGAACCGGAGTCTCTGCCGTGGGAGGCGGGCGCGCTAACAAGAACGCTAAAGACCACAGCCTCTAGCGTCAGTCGCTAGCGCGCCTAGAGACCTGGTTCGAATCCCGATCGGAGCGGGTCGAGTAGGACCAGTTTCACAAAGATGGCTTATGCTTGTTTCTCTGGCGCATAAGGTCTGTTATCACATTCTACTGACATGTTTCTGTGTGTCACAGGTGGGTCTGTGGAAAAGCCACTCGAAACATAAACCAGAGGGTGGCTGTTTCATCGCCCACCAAAGGCGAACAGCCCAGAAGCCCAACATTTCTGGGAACCTGAAGGACATCCAGAGTTTCCTGAGAGAAGTGGAGCTCATCCGGAATTCCAGGGATGGGCAAATCGAGGAGGCCATGTTCTTCAACCGTAAGCTGGAGCAAGAACTGCGAGTATCACGCGAGACCGTGTTGATGCTGGAGGATTGTAACAGGACTCTAAAGAAGGAGCAGGTGGAGATGAGGAAGAGGGTGGAGGAAGCCAGACAAGCTGTGCTGAGTGGCCTCAAGAAAGTGAAGGAGCTGGAGACCAAAGCCAGTCATGTGCCTGTTCTGCAGAGGCACGTTGAGCAGCTAGAGATGGAGCTTCTGTACTACAGGTTAGTGTAATTCTTATGTGAAGTGCCAGATGGAACAAAAACAAGTGAAATGCATCACACATTAGGGCTTTTCACTTTGGTTTCACCCCAGGTTAACGCTTTTAAACCTCGCTTTTAACCACTTTTGCACTGTTAACCCTGCATTGCGGTGCCAAACTTGCACAGTGTGAATCAATGAGGTGTTAGAATGTTACGACTAGATGCTTAGCAACGGACAACTAATAGTGTGATGAGAATGTGCAATTTTAGAGCATTTGTGTAAACATATTACGTGCATATAGCGTTCGTCCAATCAGTGACACTGACACTGCAGATATGCAAATAAGGACATTAACCCAGCATTTAAGAAATGTCCGCTTATGGATACGCAGGATTAATTGTTAACCCCGGGTAAATTTTGAGTTGTGTGAAATGTGAATCAAGATAACCCAGGATTCCGTTTACCCGGTGTTTAGAATGACCCAGGGTTAACTATTTCATGTGTGAAAAGCCCTTTTATTTACTGAACTACTGTTTCATGCAGTTTTGACAGCGTTTATGCAGCAGGCCTAACTAGGTATCATATACCCACAGACGTTTGTCACGGTGAGGTAATCTGTTTTTACATTGGGATAGCTTACTTCAGCAATCATGAAGCATAAAGAAGACATTATCTTCACTAACCACAATTTGGCATCTGTTTCTGGGGATTTCACTGATGTAAATGTATAAGACTCTGTCAAAACATGACAATTTAGCAACGATCCTAACAAGTAAGGATGTTTACTTTAGCTGTTCAACAGTTTGAAATGTATTACAGAAATCGCAGAGCTCATCCTAGATTCATTAAATATCACTCTGTTTTATGCTGCTGCTACTGCTATTTTGTGATAAAGTTCTCTTGGGAATGACAGTTTGCATTTTGTTTCAAGATTTTAATGAGATTACTGGTTGTCACCTGAACCAGACTGAATGCAGTAAATAGTTTCATTGCATAATGTAGATTCAAATAATCTGACTCAAAGTGAACTGAGATTCCTCTGGGTTAAAATGGCTCCCGCCAGAACGTGCTGGCCCTGATTGTGCAGACGTGTGCCAACATGCATGTTATTTAGGTTGGCTTGATGTGGTTCTGCTTCTCGGGTGCAGACCCTGTTTTGTTTGGGTTCATTTAGTTGTCAATGTGTGTGGCAAATGGGCTCCCATATTGGTTAGCTGAAATTATGCACAGCTTCTGCTGGAAGCCACTCATTTCGTAGTTTGGGTTTTATACTTAGGCTGTCATTGAACTTTCCTAGCTCGCAACCATTTAATTTACACTTAGAAGAAGTTAAGCTTAACGTCATCAGTGTTTACATATTTCTTGCATGCTAATTTTGGGACAGCATTCCTGGCAATCCTGATAAAAGTGGATTTACTGAAAGTCTGGAGTTAGAAGTGTTTTCAGGTATCAATTCAGTGGGTTTTACTGACAGAAACACATTGACTTTTTTTAATAAACATTCACTTTTATACCTCCAGGCTGCACTAATCTATGTGAAGTCTGTGGTGAACTTTACCAGGAAGCCTTTCTATGGCCTCTCCATTGATGCCCTTAAGCCAAATAATTCATTCCAGATCACAATGGAGCTGACACATTTGGGGAGAGTTCCATTCAGCCCGGCAAGGCCTGACCTAAACAGATTGAAAGTTCCCATCTATCTTCAAACAGTTTCCCCGCTCTACAGAATAATGGATGAACACTCCCTGTCTATATCCTAGCAACAATTCCTACCAACCTCACTAAGTTTAGAGATCTTGGCATGCTACTTGCGAATGTTTGAAAGTAAGTTCCTGTTTGTTTTTATGTTAAATACCAAATACTGCTGATTCCATATGTTATTCAGAAGCGCCTCTTTCTTTGTAGACTTTATTAGTTTGGGTGTAAATAATTCCTTGGGCTGTACCGCTGTTTTAATATTCAGCCATAACCAGTAACAGACCTCACATCCCAAAGCCATGTTTACAGTCTGCACACTGCAATGAATGCAGTTATTCAAAGTCATTTTGCCAGATATAGTGCCTTTTGGTGCTGCAGTGTGGTCAGATGACATTTTAAATCTGAATCAAATACGGAAAGGCTAATAAGATTGTCTTCTCCTCTCTCTCACTCTTTGATAATAGAGTCAAAGGGTATATTTTGGGTGATTTCACATAAACATATTAAAAATTTATGAATTGATGTTAACACCAACCCTCACCACCACCAGTTAATGCTTGAGGTCTGGGGTTAAAAAAATCTTTTTAATAGAAATTAAAACTTTTTATTAAGCAAGACTGCAAAATGAATAAACTGATCAAATAAATGCTGTTCTTTTAAACTTTCTATTCATCAAAAAATCTGAAATAATGTGCACGATTTCCACAAAAATTTGCAGCTCAACTGTTTTAAACATTTATAATAATAGGACATATTTCTTGAGCAGCAAATCAGCATATTAGAATGATTTATGAAGGATCATGTGACACTGAAGATTGGAGTAATGATGCTGAAAATTCAGTTCTGCCATGAAAGGAATAAATTACATTTTAAAATATATTGAAATAAGAAAACAGTTCTTTTTAATTGTAATAATATTTCACAATATGACTGTTTTTTACTGTATTTTTGATCTAATAAATGCAGCCTTGGAGAGCATAAGACTCTTCTTTCAAAAACTTTTTTATTTATTTATTAATATTACCGACCCGGAATTTCTGAATTTGAGTGTTTATACAATTATGCACAAATGTGATTAGATAAGTAATTGTATTTATTTATTGTAAATATGTACAAGAGGTTTTTAAATATCTGTGCATCTTTTTGCCTGGTACCAAAAATATAGCAAGTATCTTTTAGGAACACAATCAGTTAGTACACTGACAAAGCAACTTTCATTATTTATTTATTTATTTATTATAGATTATTTGAAAATTATAGTGATTGGTTTAAATTAATTAATGAATTCATCATAAGGGTGCCAAAAGACTATTAACAAACTAGCATAGATTACCTGTTCCTTTTAAAAAGTTGGAAGTGAAAGTAATTGTAGCAGTCATAAGTCTCGTGTTTCAGCAGCTCGTTTCTTGGGGGGGTGGAGGGGACGTAGACACGTGCAGAGCGCTCTGGCTGGTATGTGGCAGATCAGAGCAGGGTTTTTTTTACTTTGAGGCCAGAAAGCCCCATGGGCAAGTGCTGAAAGCTGAAAAGTCTCTAGAGTGCTTCCAATGGGCACACAGCTCTCTGAAAACAAAAACGCTGGAGAATAGCTTTTGATGCAGCTGCCAGTGGGCGAAGAGGATACCGGTCATGCTCCGCGGGTCATGGACTGACCCATTCACACTGAGAGCAATGCCTTTTATCTGGAGAGAGAGAGGTGTGTCCGTTGGCTATTTTTCATGTCCTTTTTGTTCAGACCTAAATGCAGTTCTTGTAATAATCACACATATTAATAGCTCACTTCAGTTCCCCCACCTGCCGCTTTAACCTCCCCATCTGGCACCACAATAATCAGCGATAGTGGACTCTTTATTCACATGAAAGGGATGTCTATTAAACTAATTTTCTCTTTCCTCAGAGTAGTAATGGTCTTAGAAATGTTGCATTTCTAGAGACACTATTTAATATCAAATTTCTTTCTTTAAGATGTGTGATTACACAACCTTGGACCCGAACAAAGCATCTGATTATTGTAGTTTCCTCCAGATTCTTATTATGATATTATTCTTTTTTTTACATTTTGTTTAACTTTAAAGTTAAATTTCTTATTATTATCAGGGTTGAAAACAGTTGTGCTGCTTAATGTTTTTATTGGAAAACATTATTTTTGATGATTAGAAAGTTTAAAAGAACAGCATTTATTTGAAATAGAAATTATTTGTAGCATTATAATGTCTTTTTTTGAATAAAAGTATTAATTTCTTTTAAAAATGTTATTAATTTCTTACTGCCCCCAAACGTTTGAACGGTTGTACAACTGAAAGTGATACGTGGCCCCTGGAGATTTACTTTTTTATGAGCCATTTCCGGTCATATTCGACACTTTGGAGTCATCCAGAATGAGAGAAAGTCCAAGTGTAGATCTCACAGATATTGCGTAAGGTTTCCTGAAGCCCTCTTGGCCCTAATAAAGAAAGAGGAAGAGGTTTAGATAGAGGCCAGGTCTCATGGGGGAGGTGGTGGGAACAGACCTGATCTGTTCAGTTCATTACCATGAAAAACACACCATCCGTGTGTGCGTCCTGCCCGGAGGCGTTTTCTCCCCCTCAGAATCCAAGATGGACCGAAACCCTCAGCCTAGACCCCAAGAGAACCGCAGCGAGGCAGACCTTAGGACAAAAGAGACAGACGGTGCGAGAAGAACAAAAAGAGCAGAGGGGGGACAAGAGCCGCCATCTGGAGGAAGAGGCAAACACTCGGCTGTTTGTTCAGTGGGGGTGAATTTCCACCATCTTACTCTATTTATCGCTCCGCTCTCAGGCGTGCTTTATTTCCCTCTATTCATACCAGGTGAAAAGCATTGCATTTATCATCAGGTCTGTGCTGTTTTTTAAGCTCTGCTGACATCACGGAGACTGACATGTTAAATGTAAGGCCGTCTAACCGCTCAAAAATAATCAGTTATTATTCAGAGAACTATTATTTCAGCTGTGGTGCGGCCCGACTCGTGTAAAATGTGTCCGGGGTAACCTGTTGTACCTCAACACATAATAACAGGGCTGGACAGATGGAATGAACAGTCCTTTGAAAATTCTCCTGTATTATGACTGAAGAAGGTAAAGAAATGTCAACAAAATGAGGCCTCATAAAAATGTTGTCTTTAGGAGGTCTTTATATGGCAGGGTTTTTTGGTCCAGTATTTTCTAAGCACTTTGAGAACGAAAAACTCCCAAGACCTTGACTTTTTTTTTTTCCATTTTCAAACCCAGCTACGAACATTTCCCTTTCTCCTCCCAACCCTCGGCCAGCTGATACTCTTGCTCTGCAGACCTCAGCACTAATAAACTGCCCACCTTGCTATGTTGGGGGAGAACACTTTTTCTCCTCCTGCTTCTTTGTGAACAGTGCTGGGAAATAACTGAATATGTGATCTGGATTAGATTCCAAAAATTAACTTCTAATTAGATTGTCTTAAGACACTCGTCAAGTGGACATAATTACACTGAAAATTGAGAGGACACACAGCATTTGACTACTGGATTTACGGAAATCAGCAATTTCTTTGTCTTTGGAAGGCTTTTGTCTTTCAAACGCATTGAAATGCACAAATTCACATCATTTTGTATTTGCATGTGATGCAGGGATTCCTGTCAGCCAAATCTTATTGATCATGTATTTACTTGTATTACCCTCTGAATACAATTTTCTTTTCATTTTTATATTAATATGGTACAAGATTATATATGCAAAGAAGTTAGGTCAAAAATACCCTAATCAAAAGGTAGTCTGATTGTATCACCTAAAATGTGTTATGTAGATTACAATACGAACTACAATTTTTATCATGAAATTTGCAATCAGTAATGGACAACAATCGCAAGGAATCAACCAGCACTGTTTGCGAACACTTTCACTTTTCAGAAATGCAATCGTTTAAATCCATTTGAATTTTTCTCCAATGTGTCCATTTTATGTTTATGACTTGTTAAGACGCGTAAACACTTTGCGAACCTCCTTCAAAGCTGTGTTTACTGGGACTGCCCTCGTAATAACAAAGTTTCCTGGCTCAATTAATTATCGTCTGGTTCCGTTTGGAATCTCCAGACGGTTCCAGACAGCACCCCCAGCAGGATCAGGTGATTTCCAAGATTAACGGCGTCTGTGGATCCACACATGTTCCATGTCTGCCAGTTTGACTCAGCCTCTGTAGTCTTACTTAACCAGGTATCGTGTTACCATGGGCCTATACTCTTAATTGTGGACATCTGTTTCATAGTTTTAAGATAAATCGATCGCTTTATCGAGGACCTCGCAACATCCGGGCAGACCTAATCTAGTTTATGTGGTTGTTTACCATATGATCGTCTCATCCTTCAAAATGTGCTCCGAGTCTTCATTCCATTGAAATACTTCTCAAGTAAACTGGGTCCAAGAGGGGGTCTGTAAGTTCAGATCCTGCCGTAATAAACACAGGAAGTGCACGTCTAAACCACAAACAGCTGGGCTCGCCCCATGTTAGTACATCACTCCGGTCCAGTGTAAATATAGTCTCAAGATAGAAACCTATTGTTAGGTTGACCACCAAAATAGAGAACTGTTCAAGACTAGAGATGAGACGGGCAGCCAAAAGTGATAGACAGACTAATGAGAGACAGACTTTGCCACAGTTCTGTCTTGCATCTGTTTTGGTTTTGTAACTTGCCCTAAATGTTCTTATAAAAAAAAATAAGAAAGCTTGCTAGAACTCAATGCTGAAAGTATGAGTAAATGGCGTCTTTTTCCTCTTTGAACACGTACAGGTAGTATTTTAGCCTGTGTGTCTCAAAGAAGAAAGGTTTGTTGTTCACTGTGTGACTTGTAAAGTTCTCTGCAGACTCTTATCAGTGCCTCAGGCAGCTCATATAAGTGATTCAGATAGGCAGATGCTAGTACAGCCAGTGCAGACTGTTCAGGAAATGTCCAATCCACCTCCACTGAAAGAAAAGCAAGACGCTCTTTAGTGTCTCCTTAGTTTCCAAAACCTTCTGCTTTGAGTATAAATTCTCAAAGAAACGTAAACCGTGATAGAATATCAGCCCATCCTCTCACAAATGCAGATTCATTCCTGTGTCTTCTGTCAGTGTTCACTAAATAACACGTTTGCTTTGTGTAAGATGAATGTTTGGAAGACAGCGGAGATGGAATCAAACAGAATGGGATTAACGACTGTGGAGAGCTAAAGGATGCCAGATGGAGGTTCTGTCAAATTTGGGCTTTGTGTTTGTCTTATCCAGACACATGCTCTGAGCCTCTGTTCTCTCTTTCTGTGAGCGCTATGAAATAAAACCAGTATGTTTCAGCATTTCAGAATCTAGTGTGCATGATATGCTATACTGCATATTACATTTCTCTTATTTTGTCAGAGCTGTAGCCTAGAGGTTGGCGCACACACTCATGTTGTAGTTGATGCTCATCATTACATGTTGAGCTGCGCTGTGAGGTTTGAAACTTGTTTAATTTAATTTATAGCTGGACTTTACACCTTCCATTTAATTATCCCTCACAAAAAAAGCACTTTGGAGCTACCATAGTACAGTATAAAATTGTAAGATGGTACTACAGTTTGAAAGTTTGTGGTCAGTAAGATGTTTTTAAGATGAAGTTTCATACGTGACAAAAATACAGTAAAATCAGTAATATTGTGAAATATTATTAGTCACATAATCCTTCAGAAATCGTTCTATATGGAGCCCCACACATGACGTGGAAAAATAATATATATTTTTTTATAATATACACGTTTTACTAATCCGTTCCCATGTTTAAGTTAAATCAAAACGAGGGAATGAATGGTCACATTTCCACAAATTTACTCAAATTAGGGAACAAATTAATAAGTCGTGGGAACAAATTATTAATTCGTGCCAACAATTTACTAAAACAAATTTTGTGCAGGGCTCCATATACTTATATGCTGATTTGGTGCTCCATACATTTTTTTGCTGCTTAATGTTTTTGTGGAAACCATGAAACGTTTTTTCAGGAATCTTTGATGAATAAAAGTATTAGTGATAAACATATTATCTTAGAACATATTGATACAAAACCCTGAAATTATTTAGTGATGCCTCTGCAGTTGTTTCTGTTAAGAAGAAAGTACTTTTCTCCACCCTTGAATTTTCATTTTGATTGCATTTTCATAACCTCTTATGCAACTGTTCTGTTCTACTTTGTTTCTGACTTGTTTCACAGTCTGTGTTTGAAGGGGCCAAGATGGCTGGATCTAATATTGAGACTCTTCCAAGAGTCTGGAGTGGATTCAGGTGTCTAGAGAGCTCCTTTAACTGCTCTCAATGTGTGCACTCACATCCATTTCTACAGACGGTGGGTTACTGAGTTTTTTCAGTAGCTCATCTTCATTTGTTATTCTCAGTCATAAAGAGTTTGACAGTAAGCAGATCCTGTCAGCAGTATTAGTCATATACACAATTCTAATCACTTCTACAAGACTGTAACATTGAGCAGATGTGGCATACAATAATATCCTGGCTTTTCAGAGGCACAGTTATCTTTTTTAGCACTTCAAAAACTATAGTTTTTTTTTTTTTTTTTTAGGACAATATTCAAAATAAAACTACATATATTTATTTTGAATATTCCCTGTAGTTCATGTGTTTTTTTTTTTTTTTTTTTAAATAACAAGCATGTACATATACAAATGTATGTTCAAAAATATGGGGTCAGTAATATCTTTTTATGTTTTTGAAAGAACTTATGTTCAGCTTGATCAAAAATACAGTAAAAAGAGGTTTTGAAATTACAGTAATATTGTGATATAATTGTTACAGTTAAAATAGCGTTTTTCTATTGTAATATATTTTAAAATGTGATATATACCTGTGATGGCAAAGCTCGATTTTCAGTGTCACATGATCCTTCAGAAACCATTCTAATATGCTGATTTGGTGCTCAAAAACATTTTTATATTATTATTAATATAAGTGTTGAAAATAGTTATTCTGCTTAATTTTCTCTTATTAATAAGACTCTTATTAATAGAAAGTTCAAAAGAACAGCACAATTGAAACAATGTAAAAGTCTTTAATGTCACTTTTGATCAATTTAATGCATGCCTGCTTTAAAAAAAAGTTCGTTTTTTTAATGGTAGGGTAAATCTGTTTATAATGAATTTAGTCCCACAACATGTACAGATTTTAAAAATACAAATAGTGTAACCTGTTCTTGGAAAGTGCCTTTTATTTAATTATGGAACACATTATTCCAACACAAACTTCAACATCCTTGTCAGTTAAACTCCATAGTTACACTGTGCATGTGCAATCTCTTTATCAACGTGCCTAGACCATAATACCATACTTATGTCAATGGGTTCCTATAGCAACCCTGACAGGCCTGTTTAGGGTCTCCCTGGTACTCTCCTTCAGCAGCTGTAGGTCATCAGAGAGCCCTGAAACCCACCTTTAACCGACCCACCCCCCTTTACAAACACCCTTCACCCCCTCATCTGACAATGTGGATTCCAAATATTGACCCTAAACTGTGCGAAAGCATAGTGTACCGAGGGATGATTCTGTGGGCTCATACGGGCTATATTTATGGCCGCTCTGCACTGAAGGGTTCCTCATGGCAGCAGGATATATGCATGAGTGCACCCGGCTTGAAATTCTTTTCCCTTTTTTCACTCTCTGGGATTCATGCTGGAGCAAATGGATTTCTACAGCCTTTTAGTTTTTTTTCTCTCTTCTGCAGGCAAGACATTGTCATCTGGAAACATTTATTCTTTGATTCATGAAAGCCCCATATTGCATTTCTTCTGTCGCAAAGCTCAGAAAAACGGTTGTGTTGAAATGACTGAAACATAATCGATTGCTTTCACTTATAGCTGTCTGACAAAAGTAAAAATGCTCAAAATATGTTTATTTGAAAGTCTTCTGATATGCGTTGTTGAAAATTCTGTCAGATGTATGTTAAACATTCATCATAATGCATACTGTTTTATGTTAGGGTCTAGTTATATATAGTTTTCATAATCTTTCTTTTCACTTTGATGGATGCAATGTCACCATGCCTGGCTACAATTACCCACAACTCCCTTCACTGCGCCACAACTCCTCTTAAGAGCCAGTGAAAGTGATAAAAATTACATTGATCAATTTTACTTGGTTTCTTTGTTGTATAGAAAGATGTGGAAATTATGTTTAGTGGTATATATCATCAATCTTTTATACATTAAAATAATGCATATTTAAATCAGCGAACAAATACTAGGCTAATGCTAGTATTACTGTACTTTGCTATATTGTCCTGAATCTATCAACCCTTTATGATCTGATCTCTACTCTGACCTGTTATGGTTATTTATTCTCCACAGATCTGAAGTGTCTAAAACATCCGTTGCATTCATCAGTAAAGCGGACAGACGGTATAATGGGGCCAGTCGGCCTGCGCCACGCTGTTGTCTAGACACAGAGCAGGATCGACGCTCACCGACGGGACGTGCAGAGACTGTGCCTGACACCAGTAAGACAGATATTGACATTACTTAACCCTTTTTGAAGCTCTGTGTTGATGTGCAACTTGTAAATAGTTGATACTTCTATTTTCAATTATATTAGTTAGTAGGCACTATTATAAAGTGCATTATTGGCTCTTTTCTATAAGGCTCTAATCATACTGAAAATTCAGCTTTGCCATCACAGGAATAGATTACATTTTAAAAATATATTACAATAAAAGACAGTCGTAATCAATTGTAATAATATTTCACAATATTATTGTTTTTACTGTATTTTCGATCAAATAAATGCAGCCTTGGTGAGCAGAAGAGACTTCTTTCAAAAACATTAAAGAATCTTACCAACCCCAAACTTTTGAACGGTAGTGTATATACCTTCATATGGTAACATCTAAACTAACTAGTTTTATTCAAGTAAAAATGTATTATTAGATTACACCAACAAAATAACAAAAAATTCTTGACACCTTTCTTCAAGTGTAATGAGATATTTCATGCATGTTTATGCTCCTATGTTTATATAGTGGAGGAGCAGCTTTTCCGTTCAGTGGAGGGTCAGGCGGCGTCTGATGAAGAGGAAGAGAGATGGACCGGAGAGCAGCAGAGACAAGTAGACGAGGTGAAGCGAATCCTCACCAGGCTGTCCTGCTGTGGAGACAGGTACACCCTTCCCTACTATATCACTCGATGGGTTCACAAGTGCTGTTTACAATTATTTGATTCACTCAAATGAGATCCAAATAAATGGCTCACAGACTGTAGTATGTACCATCCTATTTGTTTAGGTTCTTCAATTGTTTTGTGTGCTCTCAGGTGCGATGAGAAAGCAGTGAAGAAGCTGTTGTCTCATTTCGGCGACTCGCGCACAGAGGAGAGTCAGACGGCCGTGCTAGAGCTGCTGGAGAGGGTCACGCGACTCAACAAACAACTAGAACTGAAGGAGAGTCAGGCCAGGAGGGTGGAGATGGACACAGACCAGGTATGACCGTGCCGCATTCAAATGATGATTTTTATTTATTTTTTTCAGCTTTTGAGATATTTAAAGGTACAATATGTAAGAATTTTGCATTAAAATATCCCAAAATCTCAAGGCCAGTGTTATATATTTTGTTAAGGCGAGACACTACAGGTGAATAGGGTAAAATTTTTAACTAGCAGATATCACCATGAAACTTTCCCAGTTGATTACCTACATTAAGATGAGAAAAAAATGTATTACAAGTTTTCTGTAATTTAATGTTTAAATATGCAAATCAGGCAATATCTAATCAAATATGCACTAATTTGCATATATTTTAAAAAACGATATCTCAGTATTGGATAAAGCCAGGTTAAAAATTATTTTTTCATTGTGTTCACATATTAGATGGGAAAAAAATTACAGAGGGATTTATGGATATCTACTTTTGTTATCCTGTAAATCAGAAAATACTGTCAATAGCCTTAAAAAAAAGATTTTCGCCATGTTTTTTGGAATAAAATGTTATATAAATCAGGCTAGGAATAATATATTTACAAATCCCTCTGTAAATGTCTTCATAATATAACTAGGTACAAGTCTGGAAAGTTTGGTGTATATAGGTGCTACTGAAGTGGAGATTTCGGACTTGGAGTATGAGAGAAAAGTCATTTTGAGAAAACGGGCTTTAAAGATTTATCATCAGCCAATGAGATTGCGCATTCAGCCCTTTTACTTTCACGATTGGTTGCTGATAAAAAGGAAATGACCATATTTGGATCCGACAGGATTGTACACAAGAGAGAGAGCTTCCTAACGGTGCTTCTGATGACAGGCTGACGGCAGAGATCGCGGAGCAGCACGTTGATTAAGAACGCGAACTTTTGTTGAATTTATGAGAAATCTACAGACGCAAACAGACAAAGTGTAATAAAATAAAGACCTAAATGTGTATTTCGGACTTTTTTTCAACACAAGTCTGAAAGAAGACGTGTTATTGAAGACAAATATCCCCAAATCTCAAAATTGACCAGTAAAAAAAAAACGATGTTTTTGCCTGCCGTGTCTCGCCTTAAGTTGATTACTTACAATATCCCAAATTTTTCCAACTATTTTTAAATCGTGAGAAAATTACGATTTTAACTAAGGAAACTGGGAGTCGCCAGTCAATTGCGTCATAACCGCGTTACCCTCGGTTTCCGCTCGTACTGCGTGGAGTCAGAGAATGTCTAATAGGAAGAGAATTGGCACTCTCTGCTTACTTCCGGTTTCTGGACTGGCTGCAGTAACACGTCTCTGTCCATGCGGGGGCGCTCACAGGACGAGTGCAGAATGAATGGAGGTCTATGGCGAAAAACCCTCAAAATCCACTTTTCTCAGGATATAATTTTTTGTCTAGTAATTTGAATGTTGTATTCGAAAGGAGATGCAAAAAAATTACACATTGCTGGGTGTTAGATTTTTTAGAGTCACTTATTTGGTTTAAAAAGTCTTTTAAAATGTCAATGACGTCAGAATGCTGACGTCATTAGCAGAATGCTAGCGTGTTATGGGCAACAACAACTCAACCTGTAAGAAATCGAAAAGAAATAAGTACTCGTTCATTCAACTTTCGACCTATAACCCATGTTGAACTTGCAAAACCTACAATAAAACTATCTGAGATTTCTCAATGGCAATCAGGTGAAAGAGACACATTTAGCCGTCTAGCCCCATAGACTCCCATTCAGTCTGCACTCGCCCGCGATCACCTCCAGTGGAATTCTAATGGAACTGCAACCAAGATCGATACAATGGGGCTAATAGGAAGTGCCAAGGCTCTCCGTAGACGGGCTCTGGTGGAGTCCTGGACAAATGCGGAAGTTGTAGTTGTAGCGTCTATCAAGCAACAAACGTTAGCTTGTTTCGTGCTGTCGTTATGGAACACAGTTATTCTTTACTGATTGCAGCTGGTTCTGTCGACAAAGCATGCTTAATTTTATATTCAAATGTAGCATTCGGTAATAGTTATGTTTATGTAAGGAAAGTATTATTGCTTTAGATTTGTGTTTAGTTTATTGACATTGTTTATCACGTCTGGTGTTTATGGCTATGTAAATAGCATGTGTTATACATAAAGATTAATCAGTATTTTGGCAAATGATGTGGGTATGTTCGAATGTACTTTTACAACATTTGTTTAGAACACGTAAATCTGCGCAGCGTTATAACAACAATGAATTCGACATACAGTATCATCTATGATAACCAATGTAGTATTACACCTTACTTTTCTTGCGGTTAATTCATTTTAATGAAATAAAAGTGTGATAAGGTTCACGAGTCAGGAAGGAAGAAGATGGGTTGGCGTGACTGGGACTCGTACTTTATTAAAATAAAGCAAAACAAACAAAAGTCGCGCACAACGCGCATTCACCGTGGCAACCGCGACGGCACAAAACAGTTCAAAAATGAGAGCTCGGATCCACCGGTTTTCTTTCTCTGCGTCCAATTTTCTCTTCAGTCTCTCTCTCGTTCCAGCGCGCGGCTTATAAGCGGTCTCTCCACGCCGATCACTGCAATAAGACACAGGTGTTCGTCATTTGCACTTGATTTACTTGCGTCCCGCTCGTCTCTTCTCTCTCCCATTACAGACCGCGCTGAACCACGCCCTCCTCGCCACAAAAAGCATGTCATTAAACGCAACATTTATAAAAATAGAACTTAACCTCATCCATGAACATGATTTTTCGATTCCCGTCTGACTGATTTACATCCACGGTGGAGTTGAAAACAACAGTTCCCATCATTCCACGCTCCTTCACATCGTCATCAAGCTACGCCGTTGTTGTTGTTTGGAATGTAGCGCCCTCTAGAGGCCAAAACTTAGTGCATATTGTACCTTTAAACCTTTAAGTCATTTCAAACCTGTAGGACTTCATTTGTCATCTTTATTTTTTGCCAAAGCATTATTTTTCTTTGCTTCAGCTATGATAACGAGACATCCACTCTTGCAATGGGAGTTTGTGCTTTTTGGGGGCGGAGCAATGAAGGGAGGGGTGTGTTTGTTTGGGTTGATTTCAAATATCAACAGTTCAACAGCGTTTCTCAGAAATTGCTTACTGCACCTTTAATTAAAATGCTCATTCAGCTAAAAAAGAACATAGAGGTGAATTGACGAAACTAAATATTTGGATTCATTTTGCCATTATGAGTCTTACCACAGAAACTAATAATATGTGAGTCGGATGACACGAACATCTGAAGAGCAGAATAACATTGAACCCCAAATAAACACGCATATGAACCCAGCAGTTAAAATACGTATCAGAGAATTTAAATACTTAATAAGACATTTTCATTCGGAGGAGCACAAGTTAAACCAAATAAGCTTTGGCTGCTGGTCTTCTAAACAGCTTACGTCATCCAACCAGGACTTTCTGTTCTGTTTTACTTTTACATTCATGGTTGCTTTCGGGTGCAGGAGTGTAAAATTAGATTACAAGGCACTTGCCCACCAAGCAGTTGTTATGAGAACGACGGGCTTCAAAGAAAAGCCTCAGCTCACACACTCCCACCCAAGCAACCAGCCACGTGTGTGTGTCAACGTGAGCAGCCAATCGCTGTCCCTTCCTGAGATGACCACACGAATAAACCTCCAGGCCCTACACAATTACATGTACACTGAGCTGTTAGACAGACGTCGGCTGCGATGCACCAGACGTGAACTATGTTGCTAGTGTTTTTAAAAAAGGCCCCACACATATTCATGGAAAAATATCCTGGCACATTCTGGGCTTAACCAGTTTGGGGCGAGCATTAAGGCGAACGCAGGCAGGCAGATGTGGATTTTTGACATATGGTCAGACAGGCCCAAAACAAGCATTTCTGAACTATTTCTGTCTGAGAAATTATGTGTCTCGGCTGAATTATGGGCTATCGGCACATCTGGCAAAGATTCCCCTACCTGAAATTTATTGTGTGTTGGAGCGTTAGTGTTTAAATATGCGCAAGGTCAATGGTAAGTGTCGTGTGTCTGCAGATGCGGGACGCCCTGGTTCAGGAGCTACAACAGAAGGCTGAGGAGACGGAGCTGCTCCACCTGGAGCTGCAGATGCTGGAGACGGAGCGGGTGCGTTTGTCTCTGGTGGAGGAGAAACTGATGGATGTGCTGCAGCTTCTGCAGCAGCTGCGAGAGCTGGTCAGTCAAATGGAATCTCTAGGGAGTGAATCTGGAGGGATTTCAGAGTCAGACTCATCAGCCCAGTGTTGCGCACACAATAAATGGGTGTTAATCCAGCAGTGATTCTAAAATAATATTTAGGATGTCAGCAACACTGACATATGATTATCATGCTTGTACGTTTTTGTTCTCATATAAGTAGAGTATTTTGTGCAATTAATATTTTCAGTTTCTGTGATGGCGGGCTGGTTGAATGCACATGATTTAATTATTAATGCTGACATATGAAATTAATAAGTATTTTGTCATTTTATAAATGTATTACCAGTAAATTAAATCATTTTTATTGGTGTTTGCTGGTGTAGCATTCGAACAAACCCCCTAAAAAATATGTATATAAATATTCAAATTATAAATATTCAAATTCTCACCTGTTATATTCCCATTTTTTCCAATAATCATGAATTATATTATTATTATGAAACATTCAATTATGTGTGATCGAGTATTTTGCCGTTTAATTACCTTTTTTAATACATTTATTATGATGTAAAAATGTTTGTTTTTATTGTAGAATGTCTCGAGAAGATCTTTAGGAAAGATTTTACTCAGCACATTGGAGTCTTGCAGTGATCCTCAGCATGGTAAGAGACACAATAACTTTTAACTTTCCAGCTTTGCTCTTATAAAACCTTTACTGTTTACCAGGCCTGGTATCCAATAAAAAAATGTGGCAGGAGCATTAAGATATACAGTGTGCTACGAAAGTCTGAGACCACTTTAAAATAGGGGATTCTTTTTTTAGACAGAATTAAGTTTTGGGATTTAAAAAAATGTAAAACAAAAAAAGTTGTAAAATGGATAAAATATGTAAGATTCTACACTTTTTGTAGGTCACAAATTAAGTTTTAGTTAACATCAAGAATAATCAATGTCACAAGTTTAAACTAAAACCATAAAAAAATAATGAAATGTTTACAGAAATAATATATGTATATGTATATATATATATATATATGTGTGTGTTATTAGAATATATATACTTATATATACATAGATACACACAGATCTAAAGCTTTTCTATAACTGATTTGCAGGGAAAGCACATATCTTGGAGGTGCTCAACGCTCTCTGTCATGAACTGGCTGCGTGTGAGATCCTCTCTAATGGCGAGACGATACAGAGAGCAGAGAGTCACCAGTCTCTCACCAACTCTCTGCTCATCTCCTTCTAGACATTACTGCCACCTGATGGTCACAGGGTGCTACCGACTCTTCCGAAAGGACTTTTAACTGGCCATGTTGGAAAATGGGAGCAGAATTAGCTATGTATTTTTCTTCATGTGTTTATATTTCTGTGTATAGTTGTGTAAAACATTTAGTTCGTTATCATTTATAATGAAACATGGTGTGACACATTTTGAAGCTACTTTTCCTAGATTTTCCTTTTGCAATTTCATATATTCTTGGTCAGTATTATCTTAAAAAACATGCACATTACACAATGGTGTTCATTACAGCTTCATGTATAATGTGGTAACACAGGTACAGGAACACCTAGTTAAAAACCACTCAGGTATAGGCTATGTAATGCTCATAATACTACATTTCTTTCTTCTGCTGAACACAGTAGAATATATTTTGATAAATATGGGTAACCAGACAGTTGATGCACCCCATTGCTACTATGGAAGTCAATGGGGTGCATCGACTGTTTGGTTACTGACATTCTTCAGAATATCTTCTATTGTGTTCAGCAGAATAATGAAATTCATACAGGTTTGGAACAACTTGAGGGTGAATAAATGATGACAGAATTTTCATTTTTGGGTGAACTATCCCTGGACTGAACATTTGCATTATTCATTGTTTCAAAATACAGAAACTTTAGCACTTCTGAGCAGTTTTGTTGCTCTTTAAGGATGATTTTTATCCATGATTTGCATGAAACAAAATATATAGCTTACTGTATGTTTCATAATTGCCAGTGTCTGCCTCTCTCCCATCGTACAAATATGGGATGCTTTTTTGTTAAGCAACAGTGAAGATTAACACTTGTCAAATGTGTACTGAAGGAAATATCCATTTTTTTTCTAGATAAACTTCATGAGTTTCACATAAGGTACTGGACAATATATCATCAGTGCTTATTATGTACAAGAAATTAAAAACATAACACATCATAATAATTTCGTACAATGATTTATACACGCACTTGTTTTTCAAACAATTCAAACATACATATACATATTTCAGTTTTTTTTTTTTTTGGTTTCAAAACATCTAAAAAGTCTCCGTTATTTAGCTTTAAATAAAGCTGAAATAATTAACAAATCTATAGCATAAATCAATTTAAAAAAAAGTTTGAAAAAAAACATGCAATGTAGGGCATCACGATCCCTTCATCTGAGATTTAACAGAAGGCATACAGCTCGTATGGTGACAGGAGGGAAAAAAGTATAAAGGAGAGTATAATTATGTGCTATATTTGTTGAACTTCTAATAAGTTGTCCTCTTAGATGTTTTAATTGTGCAAAAAAAGCATTTCATTCGCATCTACTAACGATTATGTGAGGCTGACTGCAGAATACTGTATGCCAAAAGATGTTCTTCTGGCTCACACGTGTACAGTACAGATCAATGTGGCTTTTGACTACCGTTACCATCAGACGATACCTTTATTCTACAATGAGTGAATGATGAGTTATTTTTACACAGGAGCCCAGAAATAAACACAGGCTCATAAAGGCTTCAGAAACCCTCTTGATAGGTCAAATAATTATAATTACACCTTTGGAGCCATTGGTCTCCTAACAGTTTTGTTTTGAGAACCACAGAATGGGTCTGACAGGAAATTTGATGAGAATCACGCTGCATCTTGATTAATCACTTGGTTTAAATAAGCACTTAATTCTGAAGTAAGATTTTACAACCTTACACCAACACCACTAAGGTCTGGTAACTACCACGAACAATTACTATGAGCAAACAAAAAGAAAAAGAAAATGAATCCTAAGACAAATAATAATAAAAAAAACACACTCTCACCTATTTACAGCAACATGTGTTACTAATTATTTGACATAACGGCCTAAAAGTAATAAAACTCAAGGGGAAAAAAGCTACTAGGGCCAAATACAAAGTATAAACAGTGTAATACCTATGCTGAGCTAATAAAGGAAAACAAACAAGTTTGAAATTGGGTCAGAATAGTGTTTACAGTAACGCTGTGGTTTGCACTGTAGTGTCATAGACAAGAATCAACGGTTTTATTTAGTTTCATACCAGCGAGGGAGGAGCAGTGATGATGGAGAGAGAGAAAGAACGGGTACATTTAGATGAGCCTGCTTCCTGCTGACGTCTCTCCTTCCCTCTGCTATCCCTCCCTCAAAGGTCGAGAGACCTGCTTAGCAACCAAAGGTCTCCTGGGAGGCGTAAACCATGTAGAGGAAGCCATCTTCATCTCGCTCTCGTTCGTAGATCTCAGAAATAGGGGTGGACACACTGACCATGCTGTGCTGATTGACAAGAAGGAAAAAGGCCTGGGTGGGGTTGAGCTGCAGTCTACGCCTGTAAAAGAGAGTCGTTTTGATAACTGATTATAATGACAAAAACATGCACATTCAAGTCTGAGTTCAGCTCAATCCACAGCATTTGTGGCATACCTCAAAAATAAAATTAATAAAAACATATAATACAAATGATAGTGAATTGGGCCAATTTGTAAACATTTGATCAATATTTAGTTGAAAATTTTTGTCAAAAATTTCTGTTCATTGAGTTTAAAGTCACCATGAAATCCAAATGTACAATTCTTAGTTTTTTTCATGGAATATTGAGGCATTTATTAAATCATTTATCCGTGAACTGTTTTTTAAAAATTATTACGTGCCCTTATAATCTTTCATCTAAATGACTTGCCCTCCCTCTTGCAACAATGACGTGTTTACTGGCACGAGGGCGGGACAACCTCGCATGAGATCACAGCAATCGATCCAATCAGTCCCTCAATGGAAAAAATCATCAAAATCAAGAAAAACCTTCATTTTTTTTCTTGTTCGAGAAGCCGTTTCACTCGGATATACGTCACAATAGGGTCCGTTTCATGTCGACTTTTACTTTTTGAACCCGGAATGTTTATAGAATTCATATCCGTATATTTTTTCATTTCGTTAGTAGCCACATAAAATGTGATGCTAGTGCAGCAGAAATTTCACACTTATAACTTAATCATTATTTCAAGTCTGAACTATAAATAAATCAGTCATGATTCATAGCCAAGGATTATGAAGTATGATAGGCAGCATGGATCTGACTAAATGTTCTTAGTCTGATCATCTGACTGAGCCCGTGTTAAAATACCTGGAAGGCAACACTGAGCTGCAAGCTTATCTTTAGAGGAAGTTTAGCTCAATAGGGTCATGGTTTAAAAAAAGAATACAACACAATGGATTTAGGAAAATAGTTGTGGATGTTGTGCAATGACTGAAAAACAGTTTTCAAGTTTGAACTGTTTATAAGTGTTCGTAGAAGTCCCCTGTGGATGACGAGCACGGCAGACACTCAAAATTGGCACACCATTGCATTCTCCTCCCCCACCCTGCTTCAAAACCCCACCAGGCGAGTAAACAAACCAGATGAGGCTGAAACACACGGGACTCATGGCTCAAAGTGACAAAAATACTCTCTGTGTATGTGATACCAATTGACAGTCAGGCTAGAATGTACACTCCGGTTTAAAAAAATTCAACAAGTAATCCTGGATTCTGGATATTATGTTTACCTGATTATCTTTACCAGCTCACTCATGTTAACATGGTCAGGGACAAGGAACTTGGTCTTGTCCAAGACAGGAAGTTGCTTTTCCCCCTTATATCTCTCAATGATCACCTGTAAGGAAAAATATTGATATAGTGTTTTGAAATAAGTCTACTCTTGAAATAAGAATCTAGAGCAGTGGTTCTCAACCTTTTTTTACTCCAATTACTTTAAATTAAAATACAAAATATATTGATTTAGAGTTGTTTTAGTTTGTTTTATAATATTGTCTTATTTTAAATAATTGTAAGTCATCCTGAGGCCCTCGTAGAAGTTGAAAACCATTAGTGTAGAGTAATAAATCTTGGCATCTTAAAATAAATCTCACATTGACATAAGTGATATATTGAAAGCAATAAGGCTCTTCTTTACTCAGTCCTAATTCATTTATGACACGTTCAAAAGACGAATGAGTTTCTCACCGGAATTTTATTTGGATGCTGCTCTCGTATCTGCTGCACTTCCTTGCAACGATCAGCTGAAAAACAAAAATAATAAAACAAAGATTTGGCATGCTCATTTAGACTGTAAGCATATATTACCACACTTAAAAGCCTAAGTGCAACACATAAAGACATATATATATATATATATATATATATATATATATATATATATATACTAGGATGTGTTATGTAACTGAAAGCACACGATTGACATGACTGTAGCAGTCCCTCATTCCTCAAAACACATTCAGTCACTGCATTAGCATTTACTTATGGAAAATTAACGGAAATGAACATTCCTATTGCATAGGAAACTAGTAAGGATTGATTATTTCTGATGTGTTGTTACTAAGGGTGTAACAATACCCTCATGTCACGATTCGATACATATCATGATACTGTACTCACAATACGATATTTATAGCGATACTCCAAGAATATGATAAAAGGTTAACAAAAAATGTACTGTTGATTAAAAAGCTAAATTTGATATTATGCTGTGGGTGTAAATTAATAGGCTTGGACTTGATGCTTTGTAACCCAATGCCCAGGATAATGGTGACGCCAGAATAAGATTCCTATCCCTCCATTGACAGCTACGCAACAACCACTTTGACACTTCAAAAAGTTGTGTAGCTGTCAACGGAGGGACAGAAAGTTCTCAGATTTCATCAAAAAGATCTTCATTTGTGTTCTGAAGATGAACGAATGCCATGAGGGTGAGTGATTAATGGCCGAATTTTCATTTTTGGGTGAACTATCCCTTTAACTGATCCCATGTCAGGGTCATTCATGTCAATTACATAATCCCAAAAGCTGGACAAATATGAGAGCGTTTGCAGAACATATTGACCCTGACACTTACAGATGTGTTTAAAACAGCAGATCTATGTTGTTTGTTATGTTTAGGAAGATTATGCAAGGGTTTTATGCTCCTCCCTCCCCACTCCCTGTCCTCGGTCTGGACTATGAGAAAAAGCTCAAATTACAGCATCATTTATTTCACCAACACGAGTACTGTTCATCCATTTCTTTAATGCTATTATTAAACACAATTTATATTCATAAATAGACTACTTGTCTATATCACCTGTTAGACAATAGTTAACGTTACTAGCATCAGTTTGCAAAAAAAAAAAAAAAATGGTATCATAGATGTTAATTTTAAAGTTTTATCTTCCTAAAAGCTAGATGGCAGTTTAAATGTGGAAAGGACAACGCAGCAATATAAATATATGATCTTTAACAAATCAGCTAACGTTAAATCAACTGTGGATTAAAGCTGTTGTTGTTTTTTAACGTTAAACAGAAGGCCTTCGAGTCAGGCTAACGTTAACGTTACCTCACTGGATAGCAACTGACCTCAGTCGGTTTGGTTAAAAACCGTCGTTTAAACTTATATTAATCTCTAAATGTCTCTAAAATCGTCTCATAAGCATTTAAAGCTTTATAGAAAAAATCTTAAACACTGTGTCACAAAGCTGCTAGCAGGCTAGGGACGAAAACAAGCCTGATAAACAAACACGCATGTGCTGACACAGCACGAATAAAACTCATCTTACCAAAGCTCCGTCTCTGTTTGAAGGGTCTGTCTGATGGCATAGCTGGACTTGAATGTGGTAAAAAATTAGCTATTATATGTTGAAGTCTCGATCGACTTCGCTTCTTTTCGAGCTCCTGATTCACTGTAAGCAAAACAGCTCGAGACAATGTACTAGAGTTCGTGATGTCATAGCAGGATTTAAAGGGACAGGACTCAGTTTAAGTACAGACCTACAATAACAATATTACAACGTTTCTTTGCTAATCTTGTACATTTACATTCTATAACTATATTGTATTTTAGTAACCCCTTATAATCTATGTAATTTTTTTCAGATCAGTTCACGTACAATCAAATCTGTCTATAAATCCAAACATTATGTTTTAAATTATGGCAAACAGCAGAGCACTCTTTCCATTTAATATGAAAATACAAAGCCAAAGAATAAATAAAAGGAAAAGCATTGTTGTTTTATTGTCCTTTTTAGCATACACAAACAAGTACAGTATGTCATAGTGTCATGTTGATGCGTATAGATGATGAAGCTGGAGTACTTGCAAAGGGAGAGAATATGAGAGAACAATAAATTACAGAAAAAAGGCAAATTATTGGAATGATAAGCAAGATCAGTACAAACCTATTATTTGTAATAAGATGGATGCAACTTCCTTTAATGTAACTGTTACTATATAAACTTCACTTTACTGGAACATATGAAATGAAACACTTTTGGCCGTTATTTATAGAAAAAAAAATACTATGGCAATACAACTATGAAGAATTCAGGACTACTCTGTAGGATTTTGAATGACGATCAGGAAATAGTCCTTGTCTGTAAAGAGAACAGAATAAAAAAATTACATTACTAATGTATGATCATATTTGTATGCAGACAGGCAGCAAAAATACAATATTATGACATATTCAACCCTTATATGTTTAGCTATGTGGTGTCTTTAACAACTATGTACTAAGAGTAGAATTAATCATTTAATACAATGAACAGTGTACATGCATGTTTTTTTTTCCATTGGACTTATATATTTTTTTAAATCCCTGCATTTAATTACAGCTGTGATTCATTTCTGTAATTACATCTATAATTACACTGTTGACCCTTCCCTAACACCTTAACCCACCCTTAAACCTACCCATACCACAAAACCTGTCCCTAACCTCAATAGCAGCTAAAGCCTTTTGCAATACATTGAACACAATTCTACAAGTACATTCTACTTATTTTTTGATGTAAGAAAATAGTAGTTAAGGACACCTAATATAAAGTATGACCATAATAATTATTATATTAATAATAGAATATCAATTTAAAGGGGTCATATAATGGTACATGCACTTTTAAAAGTTGATTGTACTGAAATGTGTGTTGGCGGTGCCTGTACACACACAACCATCATAAAATGATAAAAATCCATCCAGTGGATTTTTTTTTAATCTCCTTATGTTTTCCCGTCTCAAATGAAGCCGTTCGACCGTGTGACGTCACACGGTCGGACGCCCCCCCACGATTGTTGCTTGACAGCAGCGTTTCAACACAGACCCGCCCTCGCTCGTGAGCGAGCTGTCGTCATAGTCCGCATTGTTGATACGCTGGAGGAGAATGGCGTCTAAGCGATTGTTGTCTTCTGTTCTTGGGTGTAATAAGGAACACAGCAGTCATTTTGATGTTCCTAAATCCGAACCGCTGAAGACGCAGTGGCTGAGTTTTGTTTTCGAAGGGAATATTCCCCACGATCAACGTCAATGCTTTCATGTTTGCGCGAATCATTTCTTACCAAACGAGGGTCAGTATAAAGCTGGTTTTGCTAAGAAGCTGCTCCTGAAAAAAAAGATCGGTACCAACGATTCGTGTTCCTGCTGCACCTCCAGAATAACTGAAGTGAGTGTAACGTTTTATTAACCTTTATATTAATCTTTGCAAATCGCTTGCATGCTTCACGATGAATGCGGCTAAAGTTTACACTCAGGGTACATTACGGCATGTTTTCTATGTACGACGTTCTCATTATAATTCATAATCCCACGTTTATAATGAACAACGCGTTATGGTTATTGTGTTATGGTTATTACAAACGGTGTACGCACAGAACAGAGGGGCAGGGTGAGCAAAGCTCATTATCATTTAAAGACACATGCACTTAAACGGCATGCTGAAAACAGAGCTGTTTTTGACCAGGTAAAATGAGTGTTTTCTTACAATACTAATGAGAAATAGTGTATTACAAACTTTTAATTTAGACCCTAAAGAATCATAATAACTTGTACAAAAATGGCATTATATGACCCCTTTAAATAATCTGAAGTCATCCTCTGGCCCATTTGGAGGTTTGCTGAGGCCCTCTGTTTGAGAACCATTGCACTAACCTAAATAACTAACTAGCATTACATAAGTGCACTTTTCTTTACCTGGGGCAATCATGACCTCATTCTTCTTTGATCGAATTCTAAGAAAGGTAAGATCATTCTGAGGGTCGATGTCCCTCACTATTCCCCGAGCTTTCATGAGCAACTGGTGGATATTACCAGCATACTGGACTGTGCTTGCGTTGTCAAGGGTGCTTTTAATGGGGATGCCTATTAAAAGAGAGCACATAGGGAAAACTGCAGATACAACAACAAAGATCTCTTTGTCTGATCAGTTTCATGCTGAAGCACATGACAACCAAACTAAAGTAACTGTTAGCTGCAACATTTCTCATGTGCCATGTACCTTCTGCATTAACAATGATGATTCCTTGAACTCCTTTCTGATTCTGGAGCCTTTTCATCGTCTCATCCACCTCAGCCTGCAACATAAACGCATTATGGTATTAAAACGGTATAAACCTAATTAACGGTAAAACCAGCTTTATGTCATAGCTTAATATCTAATATCCTTCGGAACAGTCGCACTGTGAAATCACTAAATGAGTCTCTTGGGGAGAAAAAACGTATTTTTGCCATTGTTTTCTTTTCTTTTTTTTTACTTACTCAAGCAGTAATACGGGCCATCTCGTAAATGACAACGCCCTGCATTCAATGTTAGCCCACAAAAACCTTAGCAACCGAGACAGTAACAAGCTAGCAAACATGTACTTTCAATTATAGTAACATTTGATCTAGTATAAATGGTAAAATGTACTTGCCATTGTGAAGGTAAGTCGGTGTTTTCGTTGCTATGATTGATGGTGCAAACTCCGGAACTAGAAACATGTAGGCTAGTATGTGAACGGTCGGTTATACGTTACTGCCATCCGCTGGACTGGAGGAAAGCCGGTCACTAACTGCGAGTTCTTGGATTGTTTTATATTTTAACAAACAGAGATGGGCATAAATACATGGAAATGTATTTAAAATACAAATACAAAATACTGTGTGGGAAAAAATAATATAGTATTTTGTATTTTGAAAATACACAAAATACATGTGAAATTGGCCATCCAGTGTAGGTATAGGTCACAGTGAATGAAGAAACATAGGCCTACTGACTTTTCATTCTTTCATTTCATTTCTTTCTTTCTTTCTGGAAATTACAAAAAACTTATGCAAAATAGCAGCCATTCATATTATTTCTGGTTACAATGTAGCCTAGTCTATTACTTGTGGTGAACACTATTAAAAACATACTGTATGTAAAACTGTGGGAACATTTTCTGCTATCTAGCAAAGAATATGGATGGGCGATATGACCAAAATCTCAATTTTACTTCACAGTAACAATATCATGGTTTCACAATTCTCAATATCAGTTTTGATTCCACAGCATAAACTGAACTCTTTTGAGTGTTGTTTTTTTTTTTTTTTTTTTTTTTTGCAGGTAGTCCAATGCTTTTTAAGTAATTTTATGTTTATTTTATGTAAAGTTTATTTGTTTCTATAAGTTTGTTAAAATTAGAAAGTGTATCTAAAATTTAAAATTAGAATTCATTTAGATTCATTTGACACTATTTACCTGAAGATTTTTGTGGTGTATCATTCATCAGTGTTTCTTTTTCCACTCCAACGTTCCGATATTTCCTGCCCACTAAAAGCTGCACGGATAAATTTGCCTACCCCACAAATAGGCCTATCTATGTAAATGATTTAGAAAAAGTTCCATCAATTCACACTTTATATCATCGCTATGATATGTAGTGTCATATCACCCAGCCCTAACATGCAGTGATGCTTTAAACACATTTGACAAGCTAGTTGATCAAAATTCTCTCTTTTATTATTTCATGTTAACTGAAGTGAATAATGCACTATTTTAACTTTAATCAACAAGTAGAATTGATCATGACATTCTCACCTTATAAAAGGAAAAAAGAAAAGAAAAAATCGCTGATCCAATGCTGAGCTAGTGAATGTCTGAACTAGTTGATGCACAAAATCAGTACCCTGATAAAGAGGTTGACTGGCAAAAAGTATTTTATGTATTTTGAAAATACAAAAATACTCATCTTAAATGTATTTAAACATAAATTACATTTTATTTTTTTCCAAAGGCTTTAAAATACAAAATACAAAATAGTATTTTGTATTTCAAATATGTATTTTAAATACATGTAGGCCTATCTGAAATACTGCCCATCATTGTTAACAAAAAGGTGTGTGTTTTTTACTGCAAACTAGTGCTTTTAGATCTATAATTATACATGTACTTTGAGGTTAACATGAATATGCGTACAAATAATGTGCATTCTTTCTTCTTTTTTTTTTTCTTTTTTTTGCTGTGAGAATGTTTTCCACTATAATGTAGGCTAGCTAAAACAAACAAACATAAAAAATGTGGCAGTCTCTTCATCTGATTTTCTAGGAAGTTCTTCAGTCTTTGATGGTAGAAGTAGATATGTTTGCTATTTTATATTAAAAGAGACTACCTCTAGTTTCCATAAGTGGGTAAAAAACAACAACAACAACAACAACAACAACAGTGTAGGCTAAATAAAAGTAAACTTTTTAACTATTGTACTAAAACTTATATTGCCCAAAGTGACATGACAGATGGAATAGGCTTTAAAAAGCAGTTCAATGACAGACTTGTTCGACTTGAAAGTTTACTGAACCCCCTGTGGTGCAATTTAATGTCTAGACATGCTTAAAACAAGTTATAGAATGCTGCAAGTTAGGTTATAGCCTATTACTTACTGATGAGAAAAAAAAGGAAATGTTTAATTGGACTGATTTGAGGATAGGAACAAATGAAAATGAGGTTGCTTATATCCTAACCACTGTAAAGATGGTACAGGTACGGTCTGATGAGTGTGAGAGACATGAACAGGCATACTGTGGATTTATGAGGTCATTTACTTCCTTTCCAAACTTTGCCTCAGGGTTTCCACTTAATAACTGCTGCTAGGTCAGCTCTACTCCTAGCCTACACATGGAAACTTTGACTCGTTCCATATGTGCAGCTACATGCATGACGGAGGGGGTGCATGGTGCCTCACGTTTGGGTAAAATTTAAAGCAAATATCATAGAACGACCATGTGATGGAGTAACAAAATAACTAAACACAAAGTTGGCAGTATTTTCACATGACTTGATTATGCAATTAACTGTGCTTTTATCTGTAGCCTACTAAGCAGGGGCGGCTGGCCAATAGCGAACAAATCAATTAGAGTCAATGATTCAATGATTAATTCATCAATACAACCACTTGCTTCGTTACTGAATGAATGACTCGATGACTCACCACCTACTTGCGGTTTTAACTTAATATTTAAAAGCATCACTTCGTTTTTACCATCAATATTTCTCTATTTAAATTTTTTTTTATTCAAAAAGCATTATTTATTTTATAAAGGTATTTGTAACGGTAGAAGTGCACTGGAAAAATCGATTTAAGAGGGCAAATATTGTCCCTTACTGAAAAAGGTGTGACTGAAGAGCGTGGGTAAAAACCTCATGGGATACAACTCTAAAAAGTTTGAGAACCACTGGGACTGGGTTAAGGAATAGAACAAAATAAACATCGACATCAAAGCACAATACACTTACCAAGGGCAGAAATAGGCCTAATATACAGAGGTCACTTACAAAGTTAGGTTAAAGATAAAAAAGAGGGATTCAAACAAATAGCATGACAATAACAATGTAGAATTTCCAGACTGTGAGCTGAAGAGTAATCAGATAAAAATAATTGTTTTTGAAGTAGAGAAGGGTGGATGTTTGACAGATGTCCTGAGGAAGAGCCTTTTCACAACCTCAGAGCCACTACGCTAAAAGACTCCCATGGTTACCAGACTATTGAAACCGACTGAAAATAACACAGCCCCAAGATATTTTTCACCAGCCGCCACTGGTACTAAGTATTAAAACTGAATTAGGTAATCCATTTTTTTCTCAAAGTGGTTTGCAAAACCTCATTGTGCAGAGTGTGCAACCAGGAAGTATATAACTACACACTTCAAATGCTTAATTTAGTTGCAAACATGCTAATTATAGCCCAAGTTTGAAGAGCCTTTGTATGTGCATGCCCTGAAGCACATAGAAAGAATCCATATAGCGTATGTCCAATATCAAATGTAAATGTAAAAAAGTTCATGTAAATATCATGCATACTGTTAGTGCAGCTTCAGGTGAGGTCTCAAATGTTATTTATAGCCAGTAAGGAATCCACTTTTTTATTAGTCTTGAATTTGACATGAAACAGCCCAGATAGCATGCAATCAATGAAACAATGTTGACTCAGTGTTGATGCGTCAACGCTAATTACATTGAGTTAATGTTACAAAGTGATGTTGCTTTAGTATCACTCTTGCACCCTCAGTTAATGGTGAAGCAATGTTGAGATTTCAACCAAAAATCAACGGTAATAGTATTGATTCAGCATTACAAAGTGATCACTTTTGCACCCTCAGTTAATGTTGAAAATATGTTGAACAAAAAAATCAATGTTAATGCTATTGAATCAACATTACACTATGATTGATTCTACATCACTGATGCTGAATCAATATTGAAATTAACAAAAGTAATCAATGGTAATATTGTTGAATCAATGTTACACTATGATGTTGAATCTACATCACTGCTGTTGAATCAACACTGAAATGAACAAAAATAATTAATGATAATATTGTTGAATCAATGTTACACTATGATGTTGAATTAACACTGAAATGAACAAAAATAATCTTTGGCAATATGGTTTGATCAATGTTACAATGTGATGTTGATTCTAAATACATTTTGTTGAAACACTGAACATACAACTGAAAAGGAATGTTGTCATCTGATGTACCATAATGTTGAAACAACATTAATATTTCAACTACACTTCAGTAGTACGTCAACAAATTCCTGACCATTTCAAAATTTGGCAAAAACCTTTTAAAATATAAATGACACCTTTCCAGCAGTTGAATCAATATATTTTATTCAATCAATCAATCAATGACAAAAATATATTAAAAGATCATTCTTTAAAAAAGAAAAAGATTTTCTTTTTTAAGAAATCTAAAAAAAAATTTAAAAAAAAATTAAAAAAAAATTTAAAGGTTGAAATGCTTTTGTCCCATTTCTCCAATGATTTTATCTCCGGCCCTAATTAAACACACCTGAGGTAGCTAATCAAGGTCATTAGGATCAATGAAAGCTTCCAGGCAGGTGTGTTGGAGCTAAACTCTTCATGAAGAGGAACAAACACCTCTGAGCTACAGCCATTAACTATATCTCAGTTCGGTTTTTTCAATGAAAATGAATTTAAAGGGATAGTTCAGCCTGAAATGAAAACGCTGTCATCATTTACTCACCCTCAAGTTGTTCCAAACCTGTATGAGTTTCTTTCTTCTGTTGAACACAAAATAAGATATTTTAAAGAATGTTGGTAACCAGAAAGTTGACGGTGGCCATTGATGTGTAGGAAATAAATACCATGGAAGTCAATGGCTACCATTAACTGTCTGGTTACCAACATTCTTCACTCTATCTTCTTTTGTGTGCAGCAGAAGAAATAAATTCATACAGGTTTGGAACAACTTGAGGGTGAATAAATGATGACAATTTTCATTTCGGGCTGAACTATCCCTTTGAAGCTGCAGATTCACCTTATGTAGATCTTAACCTCTTTAAATATCACAAAATAGCCATGTCAGTCACTTTCTTAATAAACACAAGATGTACGAAAAACAAAGGAACAGAGAAATAAGGTAGATGTACCATTGTTTGAAACTGTGCTAGAGAAGTCATGTAAGTATGTCAGGTGCTTCAACAAACAAGACTTCTGTATAGGATACACCTATGGCTGCGTTCCAGTCCAAAATTGTCATGCCCTTCACTTGCTAACTTCCCTCCGTCTTGTTCACTCGGATGTACTTCATTGCTTACGTTGCACGAGTGCCCACTACTGGCGGAAACTGCAATGGGCTGAATTGGAACGTCCTAAGCCCTTGATCACTTGGAATCAGCTGTGGAGTTGATGTATTATTATTTATTTATTTTTCCTTTAAGAATTTGTTTAATGCAGCATCCAAATGTATATAGGTGTGTTTGGGTTGTTTTAAATTAAAAAAATATATAATTAATATATCATAGAGTTGTTTGTTGTGGTGGTGATTAGACGAGATCTGTGGTGACGTCTCAATCGTACTGCATTGTGGGACATATAGGTGTCTGAAGAGTACATATGAAGTAGACTCGTCTGTCCATATAAACTTCCCTCGTCCACTTCACGAAGTGGAACACACTTCAATATGGCGGCAGGGATTCCCCCAAGGGGAAGTGCTTAGGGAAGTTGGTTGGATGGTTTGGATCAAAATTCAACATTGTATCAATGTCACCATGCTATCTGGGAGAGACTCATTAGTGACGCTTTCACGCTGTAAAATGTAGATATCTGGGAGCAGAGCCATGTTCCCTCAGGAGAAAAACACCTTTTAAAAGCAAGCTTTGTGTACAGTTTTAATAACTCCTACACATTCAGTGTCGAGCACCTCCTGGTCCTCCTCATTTTCTCCTTACCTTGTAATAAATACTTTTACTTCACATTCAGAGACACTGAACTCTCAGATTCCCTCTTAAAAAATGTTAAGATGTTGACACGGGTTTTCTTCAGACACACATTGCCTGACTTTTACCAAACAAAGGCCAAACTGCAACTCTATTAATATGACAAAGCCAACATGAAAATTTTCAAGCTGTGTATAAATCCCCGTTTCTTATTCATATGTAACTGGACACCAGCTATTGCCCAATAGGGGTTGTCTCATCTTGTCCATGACTACTGACAGGATGAGGAAATATGATACAGTGACTATAACCCAGCAAAGTATAGTTCAAATCCTTTAAAAAACAACACACTTTTTCCTCTTTTCTTCTTTCCAGGATAATAAAAAAAATGATTGGCTCCAGAGGTGGACTAAGTAGGCTACACAACTTCCTTACTTGAGTGAAAGTACAGATACTACTGGTCAAATATTACTCCGTTACAAGTAAAAGTTGTAAAGACTGATTTTTACTTAAGTAAAAGTACAGAAATACTTGTTTTTAAAAGTACTTAAGTATTAAAAGTAAAAAAGTAAATGTCAATGCATTGTTTTATTATTGTTGCATTCTTGTATGTTGTACTTACAGTACTTTATGCCTCTGAATCTATGCCTGCCTACCTACCCTCATATCAATATCAAATTTATTTCTAGAACACAGTTCCAGTAGTGGGATTGAATGTGAGATTGAATAAGTGCACTCAATAACGTACACAATGGTTTCAGACACCCAAATGGCTGTTCCCTCAAATAGTGCCCTATTTAAAGTTTTTTGGCTTTTAGTATGAATATGTTAGCCTTACTGTTATCTATAAGCTAGTGTGCTCCAAAACAATGACAAAATTTGCATTTAGAAGACCAAACCCAATGTTGAAAATGAAAATCAGGTTGATGTCAGAATCCAACGCCAGATTGACATTAACCTCCAACGTTGGACAGACGTTCTATTGTGGTTGAAAATTAAAATTGGGTTGACGTCAGAAACCAACATCAGTCGGATTCTGACGTCAACCCGACTTTATTTTCCAACCAAAATCCAACGTCAATCCGGCGTCGGGTTATGACGTCAATCAGACGTCGGGTTCTGATGTCAATCAGACTTTCATTTCCAACCAAAATGCAATTCCTGCAACCGAAATCATCCACAAGGACCTTGACAGAATTGTAGTGGAGTAAAAAGTATGATATTTATCTTTCAAATGTAGTGAAGTTAAAGTAAAAAGTTTCCAGAAAAAATAAGTACACTTTTTGAGTATCTGTACTTTACTTGAGTATTAAGTAGTATTCATGTAAATGTACTTTGTTACTGTCCACCTCTGCTTGGCTCAAAAAGTCTCAGATAAAACAATTCTAATAAATAAGTGAATGAATAAATGAGCACATTTTAATTTGTAAAACCCTATACTATTTAATTTAACAGCTGTTTATCGTGGTTTACACAGCTTACACAGCTGTATCAGACTACAGACTAGCTGTTGGTCAGTCCACAGCTGCTTATCATACTGTCCTTCAATTGCAGGTCCATGGCCAAACAGCTTTTGCCATCCCTAGAAATCATTAACAAAGCTTAAAGAAAACAGCAGAAACAAGCCCTGCATCAGCAACTCTGTGTTGTCTGTTCCCGTTTGTTAAGTTTAAATAGCTGTGCAAACACTATCTAACTTTGTATAACTATGATTCAACTCTATGGGAGCCATTTCTTACAGTTTTCAGAGAGGAAGTCATCATAGTTGGGTAAACTTCTGTAGCGGTGAACGGTAGACGAAAGCTATAATATAGTTTCCAGTTATCAACATCGCAAATCTTGATAAAACACGTACAAGCAGAACACAGTATCAGTTGTTCCCAATTTTCAACACTGCTAATTGTGGACACTATATCTGTCTATCTTTCTATCTACTGTATCCATTCAGATTTCCATTTTTTCTATAAAGCAACTTTACCTTAATTTATATAGATATGAAATCATTTGCCTTCCTGTAGCTCAAAACAGTAAAGCATGGCGCTAGCATGGAAAGCAAGAACTGATAAAAATGTATACCTTGAATGCCATGCAATGTCTGCCAAATGCGTAAATGTAAAAGTAATTTACCTTATTTAGAGTTAAATAAAGAAATGATGTGGCAAATGAACTTTTCAGCAACAAAAATGATGTTCTTGAACGTCTATATAAACAAGATAAACAAGATCAGAATGACACTAAATACCAACTAAATATCGGTCACATTTCAACAGAAATGCTGTGTTTGTTTGCCAAATGTCCAAAGTGTCCTGAGTGTTTACATTGAATTCATGCCAAAGTTAGACAGAAGTCTGTTAAACAACTATGTGACGTACTTAATAGTTCCACGTGAACAGAAAATAACAATATATTTACATGCTCACATATTTATATGGACACAAACATGCTAGTTTTATTTCAAACCATATTGTGAATTACTCCGTGCCAAGACATCAACATCATCAGACGGTGCAGTTCCGTCATGTCAGGACCTCTCATTTCAAAACACCACGGCTGTTCAGAAAAAACCATCCGCTTTTACTGTATATTCAGCTTTAAATGAAATCAAACAGACATCTAAAGTTTATAGGCTTTAAAAACATTATCTTCTTTTCCTGTGGTTTGAGGTATGTGCAAAAGATTTACAAGAAAATATTGAATTGGGTTTAATGAAATCACAAGCAAATATACTCTACCAACTTTCTTTAGTTGTTTATATATATATATATATGAATACGGGCATTTTAAATTACTTCTTTATCTGATGGGCACAAAAACTGTTGCTTTTACTCTTATCTCTGGTTAACATGGGTCTGTCCTGCGGTCTACTGCAAAATTTAGTCACTGCTGTCTCAAAGATTGAGAAAATGGATCACTTCCATTCTTATCACTGTTTAAACCTTTCCATTTGTGCAATAAAGTGCTTCTTTCCTCTTGCCCTCAGTAGGAATGACATTTACCTTCTCTCTCTCTGATCTTTTATTTTAAATCATTGTGACACAAACAATGGCTATTAATGTCAATTAATGTCAAGCTAATTCATTTTGAGTAAACACTGCACTGCACCCTCAGTGGCCTGTCAGGAACTGCAGCATTGACTAAGCAACAGACAGCTATGAGAAAACCACACAAACCAGACACAGGATGGATGCCAAATGTGCAGATAAGCACTATTTTTATGTTTCTCTCATATTTGATTTACATCTCAACATTTCCCGTAGCTCCCTTTGCACAAGCCCTGCCCACATCACAATGTGGATCAATGTGTGGAGGAAATGTACTGAATATCTTGAGCATGACAATAGAAATAAATGTAAGGCCTCACACATTGTTTTGCGGATTGCATTGGCTATAGGTTTAAATGCATATTATATAAAAAAGCTACATTCAATTTGCACACGTCTATCTGGCTTTTATTAATCCCATGAATACGAGGGCTTCATACTGACACCTATTGGTGTGGAGGCCTTTTTTTCACTAGCTGTTACCACTTCAAAGCACCAGTTCTTTTTCACGTGTCCTTCGTTTATTTAGTTTTTTTATTACTTATTTATTTTCTATTATTGTTTAAATCTTCTGATTGTGTGGTTTAAAGGGATGTTTGTCTTAGGAGATAAGAGAATGTCTCCATTTCAAGGTTTTTAACGTCACAGGACGATGTTGTGACGCAGTAATTTTCCATTGTTTTTCTCTTGGTATAATAACACTTGTTGGAATTGTACTGGCCAGATGAAGTCTGAGCATTGAGACACACGCAACTAAGATTATGCAATAAACTATTTTTTATTATCATCACTTCGTCTCTTGCTTCTGCTCTTTTCTTTGGCTTTCTCAGTCAAACTCTCAGGCTGATAGAAGGCTGTTCTTGAGGTACCAGACAAGACTGTCTGTTGACAGGTTATGCTGGTTTGCACACCAGACAAAATGGATATCTTTTGACAAGATCTGACGTCTGGGGCTGGATTTGATATTTCTGGCGTGGGGATTCCATCCAATAGATCCCAACAAATTGTCATGTGTTCAGGGCCAGTGTTGGGTGTAATGCATTACTAAGTAGCCTAATTAATTACTGTAATTTCATTACTTTTTCCTTGAAAGGTAAAGTAAAGGATTACACTTATTTTTTTCTGTCATTTACTTCTGATGTTATTGCATTATAGACTATAGAATAATTCTATATAAAATAGTGGATGTAACATCAAACTTAAATGGCTAATGTGTTTAACATAACCTTCTCCTTTTCAAAATACTTTGGTCAGTTTAAGAATAAGTTATGCAATTTTTATATTATTTATCTGAAATAATTAAAAGATTCATGTGTATCCTTGTATTGATTAACCGGTCATGGTTGATATGAGAATTAGAAAGTAATTAGTAATAAGAAATGCAATAGAGAGTAATTAGTATAGTAATGTAATTGAAGATGTAATTAGTAGCTAGTGGGTCATCAGGGCTGTGACACAGATTTGTTATAAAAAAACGTCATGGGGTAATGGTAATTCACACCTTGTTATTAATAGCAGTAGAATCTCAATCTATTGCATAAAACAGCTGGTCATGTGATCTCAACATGGCAGCAACCAGGGGAGACAAGCAGGAGTCCATTCTTTGCATGTGGATTACTCAGTTATCTGGATTTTTCTCTTGATGATTTGATCCAGGATTGTTAGGTTCTTCGAAGATCATCTCGGAGTTGCTGTTACAGCAACAGGTCCTTAAGCTCAAACCTGCTCATAGCAGGCCTATTTATGTAAACAGGAATAGACTGCATTTTTTTAAGCGGAGGTGATACTTAAAGTCTGCCCCAGCCACTGGTACTTTATTATAAGAGTAGCTTACTGAACCAGGAACAATAATAATTTAAAATAATAATAATTAAAATAAAAAAATAATTCGAAAATACTATGATAATGTTGTGTAGTCTATCATAATATAGGCCTAGACACAGCCAGTTTTTGTAGAAACCGCACCCTTAAAGGGATAGTTTAGTTTGCCCAAAAATGAAAATGTTGTCATCATATAGCCTACTCACCCTTATGTTGTTCCAAACCTGTATGAGTGTCTTAATTTTGTTGAACAAAAAACACAAAAAAATATATATTTTAAAGAATACAGTTTACGGTAGCCATTGACTTCCATAGGAAAAAAAATACTATGGATGTCAATGGGTGCCGTCAACCATGCAGGGATGTATAGTGGAGGCTAAACGCACCTCCCAAAATTCGGAAATAGCGTTTACCCACCTCTAAATTTCACGTTATTTGAGCGGACTTTGCTTTTCCAGTGCGTGATCGCCGATCGGTAGCCTACATGATTCGAGCATTTGGGCCGTTAACGACAGAGCAGAACATTGAGCAGAGAGCCGACACACACACACACACACACACACACGGAACAAAGAGAACGGCGCACGGAGCGGAAAAGACACGCTCGTCAAATTACTAAACAAGCTGTGCGAGAATGAAACCTGATCGCCGAACACAGAGGGGCGGGACGGCATATTTTCGGCCTTTTCAATAGCAGCCGCAACAGGAAAGTGTTTTTTTATTTTTTATTATTCATTACAGGCAGGCAGCTGGTTTAATGTAGGGACTAAGGAGCATGTCGAAACCCAAATGTACAAGAGATTCAGAGGGAATCAAGCCTGCACCAGGTTAAAGACTTTTCCCTCTACATTTTTCTGACATAGGCTATTATAGACCAAACAACTAATTGATTAATCAAGAAAATATTCAACAGATTAATCGACTATGAAAATAATCCCAAATCCCTAATCATTATGTAGGCTACAAGTCCATTGCATTGGAAGCCCTGCATATAAGCCTCCCTCTCTATCTCTCTTAAATATTTTTGTTCTCTCTGTTTTGTCATTTAGTAAACTTGATAGATTTCAATTCACCTATCTATTCGCAATGCTGACAAAACTTTTTTTTAAATAAAAGTTGCAGTATAACTTATGGATTTGAAATAAAAATAGTAAGTAAGTGTTAGTGGTACAGCCGTGAATCAGTTATTCACTGCAAACGCATCATGTGTGAAGCACTATAGCGCGTGCTGCTCCTGCACCACACACACTGCACACGGAGTATGTGTGAAACAGGCGTTAGATCCACCTACAGTTCTTATAAACTTAGATGTGTCACGCACATTATAACTCTTTGTTTCGTACAACAGCAGCACCCATCTTGTTTGTTTATAGCGGATGCCGATGAAGACAGTCCTAAAACGGAAACTGATATGCCGACTTCTGACAATAGCGGAAGTTCGTCACGACGCTTGTGCACGTAGCCTATTGGGATGCAGCATATTATGGCTTTACACGATGACGATCGCTCTGATTGGTTTTAGGTCTATCCAATTGCGCCCAGGGGCATTTGAGCGACGTCCGTTGGTGACGCCCCTTTGGAAATTAGTTATTAATGAAGCTTTGCCAGACCATAACTCAGTTACTACTGAGAATGGTCTGGCTTTAACCAGGCTAGGAAAATAGCGTTAGCCAATCAGTCTTGACCGGTTGTTGATTTTTATCAACTAGCTTGTCAAATGTGTTTAAAGCATCACTGCATGTTAGGGCTGGGTGATATGACACTATCATAGTGATGATATAAAGTGTGAATTTTTATGAGTGTCTGCAGAGCTGTTAAGAGAGGTGGGGGTCTAGCTGCTCTTTTTAAAGATATCTATCAATGTAAGCAAAAATCATTTGGGAATTACTTGTCTTTCGAATATCTGGGTATTGTGTTAAAAGGTGCTCCACGCATTTTACTTATCATTATTTACAGGCCACCAAAATACTCTCCAACCTTTGCTGAGGACTTTACAGAACTAGTATCGATAATTACATCAGAGTTTGACTGTTTTGCCATTGCTGGAGATTTAAACATCCACATAGATAGTGCAGAAACCAAAATGGCAAAAGAAATCAAAACTGTTTTAAAAACTTTTGATCTGACTCAGCATGTTCATGGACCCACACACAATCGTGGACACACTCTAGATTTACTTATCAGTAAGGGTCTAAACATTTCATCGATTGTTATTAAGGATGTAGCACTGTCTGATCATTTCTGTATTTTCTTTGATATATTGATCTCTCCTGCCACTGAAGCTAGATCTGTGTCTGTCAAGAAGAGATGCTTAAATGAGAACACTAGTGTACTATTTATGAAGGCTATATCCTTAACACCAAGCATATCTGCAGACTCTGTTGATTTTCTCCTTGATTCTTTTAACTCAAAAGTTAAAAGTGTATTTGATGATACTGCTCCTGTGAAAGCCAGGAAGAAGAGTGGCAGACAAAAAGCACCTTGGAGAAACTCAACAGCAGTGCAAAATATGAAAAGACAATGCAGAAAATCAGAGCGCATGTGGCGGAAGACTAAACTTGTAGTCCATTATAACATCTACAAAGACAGCCTTCATGCTTTCAATATGGAACTAGGCAAAGCTAGACAGACTTTCTTCTCAAATATTATAAACAGCAATTTAAACAACACACGCACTCTTTTTGCTACTGTAGAGAGACTGACAAACCCGCCAAACCAGATTCCCATGCAGTGAAATGCTCTCAGACAGCAAGTGCAGTGAGTTTGCTTCTTTCTTCTCTGAGAAAATCAACAATATCAGAAAGGTGATCAACACATCCTTGAGTTGCACTGGGGTCAGACAGATCAGACCACCTGAGAAAGTAGCTACTATGTCTGACTTCAAAGAAATTGATGGCACAATTTTGGAAGAAACCGTACAGCACCTTAAAACATCAACATGTGCTCTTGACACACTTCCCACATCATTTTTCAAAAGTGTGTTAAACAGTCTAGAAGCAGATCTTCTAGAAGTGGTAAATGCTTCACTTCTCTCTGGGAGTTTTCCAAACTCCCTGAAAACTGCAGTTGTCAAGCCCCTCCTGAAAAAGAGCAATCTGGATAAGACCATATTAAGCAACTATAGACCGATCTCAAATCTTCCTTTCATAGGCAAGATCATTGAAAAAGTTGTCTTCAATCAGCTGAACAAATTCTTGAGCTTGAATGGATACTTTGACAATTTTCAATCTGGTTTCCGACCGCACCACAGCACAGAGACAGCGCTCATAAAGATAATAAATGATATTCGCTTAAATACTGATTCAGGCAAATTATCGGTGCTGGTACTACTCGACCTCAGTGCTGCATTCGACACTGTCGATCATAACATACTTCTTGACAGGCTGGAAAACTGGGTGGGGCTTTCTGGGATAGTCCTAAAATGGTTCAGGTCATACTTAGATGGGAGAGGTTATTATGTGAGTATAGGAGACCATAAGTCTGAGTGGACATCCATGACATGCGGAGTCCCTCAAGGCTCAATTCTTGCACCACTCCTGTTCAACCTGTACATGCTTCCAATGAGCCAAATAATGAGAAAGAACCAAATTGCTTACCACAGCTATGCAGACGACACACAGCTCTACTTAGCCCTATCGCCTAACGATTACAGCCCCATTGACTCCCTGTGCCAATGCATTGATGAAGTCAACAGTTGGATGTGTCAAAACTTTCTTCAGTTAAACAAAGACAAAACTGAAGTCATTGCGTTTGGAAACAAAGATGAAGTTCTCAAGGTGAACGCATACCTTCACTCTAGGGGTCAAACAACTAAACATCAAGTCAGGAATCTTGGTGTGACACTAGAGTCAGACCTTAGTTTCAGTAGTCATATCAAAGCGATAACAAAATCAGCATACTATCATCTAAAAAATATTGCAAGAATTAGATGCTTTGTTTCCAGACAAGACTTAGAGAAACTTGTTCATGCTTTCATCACCAGCAGGGTGGATTACTGTAATGGACTCCTCACTGGCCTTCCCAAAAAGACCATAAGACAGTTGCAGCTCATACAGAACGCTGCCGCTAGGATTCTGAGCAGAACCAGAAAATATGAACACATCACACCAGTCCTCAGGTCTTTACACTGGCTCCCAGTTACATTTAGGATTGATTTTAAAGTATTATTACTGGTATATAAATCATTCAATGGCCTAGGACCTCAATACATTGCAGATATGCTCACTGAATATAAACCCAACAGATCACTCAGATCATTAGGATCATATCAGCTAGAAATACCAAGGGTTCACTCTAAGCATGGCGAGTCCGCTTTTAGCTATTATGCCAGCCGCAGCTGGAACCGGCTTCCAGAGGAGATCAGACGTGCTCCTACAGTAGTCACATTCAAATCCAGACTCAAAACACATCTGTTTAGCTATGCATTTAATGAATGAGCACTGTGCCAATGTTCGTCCGACTGTTTGTACTGTACTGTATTTTATTTTTATCTGTATAAACTGTTTTAATTATTCTTATTCTTTTTATTATTTTAATTTCTTCTATGTAAAGCACTTTGAATTGCCACTGTGTATGAAATGTGCTATATAAATAAACTTGCCTTGCCTTGCCTTGCCTTGAATTGATGGAACTTTTTCTAAATCGTTTACATAGATGGGCCTAATTGTGGGGTAAGCAAATTTATCCGTGCAGCTTTTAGTGGGCAGGAATTATTGGAACGTTGGAGTGGAAAAACAAACACTGATGAATGATACTCCACAAAAATCTTCAGCTTTTAGTTTTATTGTACATAAAAAATAATAATAAAAAAGGGGGAAATAATGTCAAATGAATCTAAATTAATTCTAAATTAAATCTCTATTTAGATACACTTTCTAATTTGAATAAACTTATAGAAACAAATAAACTTCACATAAAATAAACATAAAATTACTTAAAAAGCATTGGACTACCTGCAAAAAAAAAAGAGTTTGAAATTCAGTTTATGCTGTGGAATCAAAACTGATATTGAGAATTGTGAAACCATGATATTGTTACTGTGAAGTAAAATTGAGGTCATATCGCCCATCCATATTCTTTGCTAGATATTAGAAAATGTTCCCACAGTTTCGAATAATAGTGTTCCACAAGTAATAGGCTACATTGTAACCAGAAATAAGTATATAAATGGCTGCTATTTTGCATAAGTTTATTTGTAATTGCCAGAAAGAAAGAAAGAAAGAAAGAAAGAGATGAGGTTAGGAATGAAAAGTCAGTAGGCCTATGTAGTTTCTTCATTCACTGTGACCTACCTGCACTGGATGGCCAATTCCACATGTATTTTGTGTATTTTCAAAATACAAAATACTGTATTTGTATTTAAATACATTTTTTTACACAGTATTTTATTTTGTATTTGTATTTAAATACAATTTTCCACGCAGCATTTTGTATTTGTATTTTAAATACATTTCCATGTATTTATGCCCATCTCTGGCAGTGGCCCACCTTACCGGGTGACCACGTCGTGGTCCACCAGAATTTATAGTTTACCCACCTCTTTTTTTACCACTACACCTCTGCCGTCAACTGTCTGGTTACCAACATTGAAATATATTCTTTTGAGTTTGACAAAAGAAAAAAATTCACACAGGTTTGGCACAACTTGAGGGTGATTAAGTATAGGCTAATGACAAAATGTTCATTTTTGGGTGAACTATCCCATTAAGAAACGTTAATTAATGCTGTCACCTTCACGTAACAAATCTGCTTCACAGGTAAAATTAAAAGAATTGCTAATTACAACATTTAAATAAAATGTAAAGTCTGTACAAATACTAGAAATCGTGAAATAATGGAAATAATTAGGAATCATTTAACAAAGAGTAGCCTACACATTTCATGTAGAATACTTATAACTTTTGTGTCGTTTTGGTCGCTTGGCTGCTTAAAGGTCCAGTCGATAAATTGCTGATCATGGTTTCGAGTATATCGATACAGTATCTGCCCTTACCAGTGAACACAAAACGTGCCGTAATCTCAGACAATTTGATGTAATCTAATGCCGTAATCTCTAACCAAATTAGCCAGAAATCAGTCATGATTAGAATATCTGGCATCTGTCAAATAATCTCAGATGTCTTATTAAGCATGTACAAAGAACGGACCCCTGATATAGACATCAAACAGCTTTAACATCTCATGCAAACTCTATCCCCTATCCCCCATAACCCTAACTGAACACAACCCTCACAGCAAAACTTTGTGTTTTTACATTTAAAAAAAAAAAAAAATGTATTAAATTTAGTATGATTTATAAGATGTTTTTCCACAAAAAAAAAAAAAAAAAGTCCCCACAAGGTCAAAAATTACTGGTACCACATTACCACATTTGGTCCCCACAACTGAGGGTTTACCAGGACCACACACACATACACACATGTACGTACACACACACACACACACACACAGCCACAGCAGACAGGACGTAGAGCTTGACATCATTTCTCCTCAGTCTATGCAAGAAGTAGTTCTGCGTGTCCGCATTCGAGCTGAGAACAAGACTGGTAAGTAGCCTAAACTTATCCCGCTTTCTAGACGACATCATGTGACATTATACTAAAACCTGTTTAAACTTTATCAAGCCCGATTTGAATATAGGCTACGTGATAGATTGTAATGAGAGGAAAGCGGTCTCAGAGTTAACGGAGTTAAGCTGAACTGCCATCTCAAAACGTGTTCTTTTTTTTCCCGATCTACTTCTTTTTTAACCCACACGTTTAGCCAATGCAATGCTAATCAATCCCATTTTACTACTAAACAACAGGTTACAGTTACAAGAAATATTTCGAGTTGAACACGACTGCACGAGTTTCCACCTCGAAGATTAAACTTGAGCTGAACTTAAAGTGGAAACAGTTCGAACGGTTTGACTCTTTGATAACTTATCCATGTTTTTTAAACTTAAACTGTTACTTTACTATCCTAAATTGTCCGTAAGATTTACGGATAGCTACTTGAAACGTTTTCGTTTGGATGTAGCGAAACCATGGCTCAAAATAACGTAAGCTTCCTACCTTAGTTTTTTGGCATGTAATCGTTCAAGCGTTTGACTACGCGAGCCATTTGATGCCTAAAATGCTGTCTAAGGCGAGTGACTAAATGCACCAGTTGTTTAGATTATATGGCTTTATTCTTGACCAGTTATTAATGACTTATTACTCTAGTGTGGAATACCTTTCAGTTTGTGTGTAAATTAATATTGTCAGATCGGATTGTTTCGTACTACAAGACGTTTAGATTTAGGCGACTACGAGAATTCATCCCACACATTTTTGCCTACACATATGGTCAAAATGCGGATAATTTTATTGGGGGGAAAATCGGTTTTAACCAGAGATCTATCTAGGTCTGTGTGACTTAGTTGGTAGCAGCTGTCAAAAACTTACCATAATAACAACGACTCCCGCAAATAAGGTTACTAAGGAAAGTGACGTGTTACGAATCTAATGTGAATTTATTAACCTGCAGCACAGCAGTGTGGGTACACTGTAAATGTTTACAGAAAAAACAAAAACTATACACTACTGTAAGAATTCAGTGATTATGTTACAAACATGTTGGTGACCATATATTTTAAAGTTCTTAACTATGATATAGTGCAACATAAAAAATAAAAATAAAAGGTTCATGCAGGGAATTCTGGGAATGTCCATTTCCATTGAACTTAAATTAAATAACATTATTCAAATTAAATAATATGTAACTTTTTTTCAAAATTAACAAAAATGTAAATTAATACATCAATCCATCTTCTAAAAGCCAATTATGAGTGTTTATATTTTAAACCTGTCGGGATGGTTTTTGCTGGAATTTGCATACGTACGTACGTCACTAACCCGTGCGTGTCTCGTCATATTCCTACATTTTATAAACTTTGCTCCTGCTATTTTGATGCGTGTATGGTGTGTGAGTGAGTGGCTTAGGTTAGTTGTCACAATGAGCGAGAAAGGTTGACATGGAGCACGCTAAATATCGAACCTCCGGGGAATCACCCGTTTTAAAAAAAAACTATGAAGAGAGGAGAGTCTGCTGGCAAAAAGAGAACATGACAGAGCTCGTAATAAAACTGGAATCAACATTGGCTTGGCTTTTCAGCGATTGCAAGAACTGAAGGATTTGTAATGTTTAAGCGTTGTGAAGATGGCGCTTTTATTACTCAACAGGCGTAAGGTTTTTATTGAACCAATAAATTGCCATATCTTGCTCTCTAATGGAGTCCATTGTTAAGCATTATCGATTGTGAAGGGCCATTTCATTATGGTTGTTTTATCTGTGCTGGATTTTATTTTTAAGGAAGAACCGTGTCTATTAATGGGCATAGTTAAAGTAACGTCTTCAGATAGTGCTTCAGATCCTTTCCATCTAAACTGGTTATATCTCTCTTAAAGGGATAGTTCACCCAAGAATGAAAAAAGTATGAGGTTCTTTCTTCTGTTGAACACAAAAGAAGATATTTTGAAGAATGTTGGTAACCATACAGTTAATTGTAGCTTTTGACTTCCATAGTTGTTGTTTTTTTACTACTATGGAAGTCAATGGCTACGGTCAACTGTATGGTTACCAACATTTTTCAAAATACCTTCTTTTGTGTTCAACAGAAGAAAGAAACTGATACATATTTGGAATAACTTGAGGGTGAGTAAATGATGACAGAACCAATTTTCTTGGGTGAACTATCCCTTTCAGTCTAGTAATTAATGTTTTATGAGCAATAGGGCCAAAAGTAACTAAGGTATGATAATTCATACTTTTTACTTCTAAAAACAATATTTTATACTAAAATTACATATATTGTCAATTATAATAGTAATTTTACTGTATACAGTAAGGTAAGGATAAGAGTACAGTTAAACATGTAACATGTTTTGCTAGTAGCATTTTTGCATTGTTTTCTAGTCAAATGTACATATTTTACAGTGTAGCTGTTCGTGTTTCTAGTTTAGACGTAACTCATGTGAGTTAAAGGGGGAAAGGAAATGAGAGGGCCCCCTTGTTTTGCATTTTTAAAGATATTCTGGCTATCAGAGAGGCTGATAAGTAGGCTATGCTTGGAGTGATATAGTGAGGGTGGGGGCTTGGTTTTTTTTCTCTCAAGTTGAGGAAACCACACTACACAATTCTTCACAAAAGTGAGGCAGAGATCAGTTAATGTAAAACCCCCAAAAGCAGCTCCACACCTCACTTGAAACTCTCACTGTAGTGTTAACATGGCCTGACTCTTTAACATGCCTTGAGCAAAACAAGCCTCTTACGCCTCTGCAAGTTAAAAAGCTCTGGCTGGCATCCAAGGCAAGTCTATTAGAGCAGGGGTTTTCTCAGCACCTCAGCAGTTTTGATCGCTGTTTCGCCGTTTCATTTTTGCAGGAATTTGTTTCTGGTGTTCGTCAGTGAATAGAAAACAAAAATGGAAAATCTCAGACACTGTTTATGTTTGGTAACACAGAAGAATATGTTTATTTAAACAGTTTGGGTAAATCAAAGTTGCTGTAATCATTGCTTCCAGTGTTGAGTTTTTTTTAATGTTGGCTGTAACCAACGTTGACACGATAGTGACACATGCGCCACAATATTCAGATTCAAACGCAAGAGTTTGTCAGGAGTTAACGTTTGAAATGCCTAGTTCGGTGATGCAAAACACGATCAGATGACTGGCATCTGTTCCTGTGCAGATAGTGATACATAGTGGCTCCATCCACTTTATTTATCTTATCTTTTATATATATATAGAAAAAAGAAATAAAGTGAAAAAAGGTTGCAAATATTATTATTAATATATATATTTAATTATTATTATACATTTTATTATACATTATATATTTTATTCATAAACCATGGCAAAAAAGTTTTCATATTTTTGCATTAAAAAAAAATTACAACATTTAAATAAAATGTAAAGTCTGTACAAATACTAGAAATCGTGAAATAATTAGGAATCATTTAACAAAGAGTAGCCTACCCTACACATTTCATGTAGAATACTTTTGGTCAGTTTGGACACGTATATATGTGTATCTATAATTTAAATAGCTTCTCTAAGGCTCTGTTTTGCTCATATTATATTATATTATGGATTGCTATGAATTTTGCATTAAAAGCAGCTTGTGTTGGGGTAAAGACCGTTCATTAAAATGCTTTAATGTTCTCAAAACTCATTAACAAAGACCGCAATGCATTGTCAGCATTTATTAACTAACATTTGCTTGCTGTATGGTTCTCTTCCAAACCTTACCTCACGGCTCACACAGAAAGTTTGGACAGGAGTCCTGTGAAAAGGGGGTCCCTTTTGCTGAGTAAAGGGCACATTTCAATGAGCAATCAAATCTGAATAGTTTGGCAGACATTGAGGAGCCTCTTGTTTCAGTAATGTGAGAATCCCACTGGCTCTGGTGTTAAACATATTGGTATGCAAATGAATTAGTGCAGACAGGGTGTTTAACCTTGATGCAGCAGAATAACTGTCCTAATAAAAAAATAAAAAAACACACAGGAGCTTTTCGTAGTTGTATTTTATCTGTTATTTGACCATGCAAAGCCAGATTAGGCAGCAGTGTTGAGCCATGGTAACTTCATGAGAAACCTTGTTATCTTGTGAAAACCACACACGTCACACAACACAAGCTGCCCATGTACCAGGCCCAGAGCTAATATTACTTTGGCTTAATACATTTAAATCCACTTGTATGGAAACTAATGTCTTTCTCACAGCTGTTGTAATTTTGTAGTCTTGATTAGTGTTCTGAATGAACCGCTTGTTTCTCAGCTTAAGCGAATGAGAACGTTCTGGATTCATCAGCATTGGATTGGCTACTTAAAGCTCCCTTTGCGTTGCTTTTGAGATTAGTTCACTTTGAGTAATGAACGGTGGGGGAGACTCACTTTGCTGACTAGGTAGATTTGGCTGCGCTGGCCAGAGATGTAATTCTGTTTGGTCTGTAGTGAGACAGCTGTCTGGCAGGGAGAGACGGTTCTTCTGAATCAGCTGAACGTCAGCTGATCTCACATCCCCCACTCCATTACCAGCGTCTCCCTGCTCCGCCGGACACGGATCCCTAACAGATGAGGAAAGTCCTGGACTTCCTGTTTCTCATATAGGATCAAATGTCAGCTTTGCTCTGCGGTCACATTGGCTGTCGTTTCTGGGATAGCTTTGTTGTTTTTTTTAAAGTAAAGCGACTGTTCCAAGGATGTTTGTTAAGGACTCCAAGTAGGCTATTTAAGTACCATGCATCAAGTCAAGAATTGTGGGAGTAGCTGTGTTTGACACTCATCAGTCTAAAGATGGATTTGCTGCATTGATGTGATTGGTCCAACGCAGTCAGCGGTGCTTTATTTATGTAGATGTTCAGCGTGGGGAGTGCATTTTTGCAGTCTCGGGAGGCAACAGTTGTGACCTTTCTTCAACTTCCTCGTTGTGTTTTGGAGTGCTCTCCATTGTGTTTTAAATAGACAGACAATGTTCCTTTCTTTCTTCCTTTCTTCCTTTTAGGTCAGTTCATCATGATTGAACATAAAACATGATTTTTTATTTATTTTTTTAAACAGAGGCAAAATTATTCTTTCTTTTTAGCACTGCCTCAAAGAATGAGTTTTCTCAGTGGAGTTTTGGGATAGATCACATGATAATTCTGTCATTGTTTACTCACCCTCAACACAAAACAGGAACACAAAAGAAGAAATTGAATGCAATTACATGCAATTACAATAAATGTGTACTGTAGCTTCAAAATGATCCAGTTCATATGTTCATAGTTCGTATGTCTTCTGTGCTATATAGTCTTCTGGTGGTTTTATGTGAGGAAGTGACTAAACTTTAAGTTGTTACTCACTGAAAATCTTGCAAAACTCCTTTTGGCATGTTTATTAACAAAATCGGTTTGTGAAGAAATCATTCAGACCACGTTGTAAAGTAAATCTGCCAATTCACTGAATTGCATTCATGAATCAGATCATGACATAATGGAAAAATAACTCAAAATGTTGATGTTCTTGTGTGTTTTCAGGAGCTTTGGCAGCAGTGGGTGTTCGCAGTGGAATGAAACATGAGCAGAGGCGCCTACAGCTGTACAGACAGGAAGTGAAGCTGCCTCATCTCCGACTCATTTCCTTCACTGTACTGAATATTAAGAAACAGTTTGACTCCTTTTAGTGTGTTTCACCATGAGGCCTTGTGCTATCTAAAAACTCATGACAGGATGGACAGATAGAACAAGGCCATAATGGACAATCCTGGATGGAAGATCCTGTCATTTTCCACCTCAGAGGCCTTTTTTTTTTGTAAAGCAACTTATCCTACACCATAAAAGCCACAATACATTTGGCAGGAACAAGCCAAGCCAGAAGTGAATGCATGTTACAGCGGTGGTTCCTTTAAATCTTTTCCTCTGGAAAAGCCATGATTTTCTTAGCCATGATTTTGAGAAGAAAACTGTACTTAGGTGCTTTGCTAGGTGCTATTTTGTTTTTAATGATAGCTGCTCACACCATTCAGAAGGCCGGCATTGTGCCCATCACAGCTTTGCCCTCTCACCACAATGTCAGGACATCAACAACGAACCAGACACAGTTACACCCTATCACCGAGCCAAGACGAGGTCATTACTGTAGCTGTACATCCTGTATAGCAGACACGGGTGTATCAAAGTGGTTTGACCAACATTATGATCATAAACAGAAACCTTACCTCACCGGCAGACAGGATGACATAGATCTGCCCTCTCTGAAGTGGTGGCTGGTAAGAAGCAGATTATTTTGATTCAGATGGTTTAAAGAGGCCATATTATGCTATTTTATAAAGTCTTCATTTTGTTTACAATAAAAGCACTTTATTTTAAAAACACATTATTTTTCACATATTTTACATTATTGCAGCACCTCTCTTTCCAGTCTGTCAGTAACAGCGTTTCCCATACAATGGCGTAACTGTCTGCATTTCCCATACAATGGCGTAACTCGCTGCTTAACTACCATAGAACGATGCATCGTTGAAGAGATCAACTAGCTAGTCACGACTGTTTCCTGAAACCAGTGTCGCAAATTTGTCGTTCAACCATGTTGGTTAAAGGGATAGTTCACTTTGAGTTAAATTTTTGATATGTTTTAGCTTACCTCAAGGGCATCCAAGATGTAGGTGTCTTTGTTTCCGCAGTAGTTTCAATTTTGATATTGTTAGGTCAAACCGTTCTTGTCTGTCAGTCATATAATGCAGGTCGATGGTCACTGTCTCAAAACACAAGCACCGAGTCCAAATTAAAACAATTCCCCATCGTCCAAATGAAACAATTCCCCATCATAAGTACACATTGATGGCCTAAGACACGAAACGAGCGGTTTGTGTGAGAAAACGAACAGTATTTATATCTTTGTTATCTCTTGAAAACAGCACACGTCCAAATGATCTGACGGCGCGGGCGGGTATAGACATACACATAGATGTTGCCTTCGCTACTGCAGTTCATTGGAATGAAACCGTAGCCAAGGCGACATCTATGTATATGTCTATACCCGCCCGCGCCGTCAGATCATTTGGACGTGTGCTGTTTTCAAGAGATAACAAAGATATAAATACTGTTCGTTTTCTCACACAAACCGCTCGTTTCGTGTCTTAGGCCATCAATGTGTACTTATGATGGGGAATTGTTTCATTTGGACGATGGGGAATTGTTTTAATTTGGACTCGGTGCTTGTGTTTTGAGACAGTGACCATCGACCTGCATTATATGACTGACAGACAAGAACGGTTTGACCTAACAATATCAAAATTGAAACTACAGCGGAAACAAAGACACCTACATCTTGGATGCCCTTGAGGTAAGCTAAAACATATCAAAAATTTATTTCAAAGTGAACTATCCCTTTAATGATGTCACGCAGGTAGAGTAATAACTTAATTTAATTAATCCTTTTGAGATCGAATTATTGCTTTAAATTACAGACATGGCATCTGAGGACTAATTCTCATTTTTTCAGTTATTTTGCTTTATTTCCAGATTCAATCATAGGCTCTTTCTTTCGTGCTAGAACACATTCGCACATGCGCACTCTTCAAAAATGGTGCTTTAAATCTCTTGACAAGCTAAAAGACGTGAATGAAATTTGTATATATTCTAAATGAAAGATATGATTGTACTGAATGCAAGCTTGCTTGTTTTGCTCAAGATAAGGATTTAAGTCCACATGTCAAGCAAACAAGTGTGCTTCTAATCACAGGTCGAGATCTGTCGTTTTAACCACAAAACTTGGTTTGCAAATGTTTGTTGGAACTATGGTTTCAGGAAACAGACTCGTTGAACTGTGCTGATAACCACAGAACTTGCGACTAGTTAGCTAGCAATTCTTTTGTGAAACTCACCTTTGTTTAGTTCTGGGCTGCATTCAGACAAAAAGTTGCAAAACGTTTTTTAAACTAAAACGGTGGTGCGTTAAACACCCTATTCTGATGACGAAAGAGTCGCAACTATGGCAGCTGAGAAGGCCATTCTATGTGTTCTTTTTGAAGAATTTTCAGAGCCTGATGAAATCGGTGTGTTTAATACTGAAAAATACGCTCTATGTTACAGTCACTTCCCTTGCCGTCCAGAATAAAAGAGAACATCCCAATCGAGTGAAGGGATTTGTAAACAATTTGGTTCCTAATTATTGTGATCCAACATTTGCCTCGCATTTCAGGATGAAAAGACAAACATGTCTTCTAATATCTTCAATTGTTGCGTATACCGAGCTGCACACATTTGTAAATGACTTTACTTGGACTCTTTGTGCGAGCTGTCTCTTTAATACCGCGTGGTTTATATACATGTTGCTGCTGATTGGGCTGACAGTTTTTGACACATCCACCAAACAAGAGTATCAAACCCCATTGCACACTGTTTCCAGGAAACATGTCACTCAACCCGGAAACCGTAGCAAAACGTTGTGCACTGGTTTGAGTTTGAACGTGCCTGTGGTCTCTAAAGTCCCTGCTTCTGAAAAGCTCAATGTGCTCTGATTGGTCAGCTGGACCAGTGTGTTGTGATTGGTCAACTGCTTTGAGAATGTTTAGGAAATGTCACGTCCCTTACCATAACCGCGAGTTTCAGGGACTTCAGAAGCAGTCCTTCCTCATATAGAGAATAAGGATGTGTTGCACTTGGCATATTTTTTTTTTGTTGATTAAAACGAGCCCTGGTGCGATTACTCTATTAGTGCAGTTCATTTGAATAAGTGTAAATGCTGCAATCCGAACCCTGGTGCGCACCAAACAAGCGGACAGAGACCGCTGAAAAGATTGGTCTCGGTCCGACTCCAAATTAACTCTGGTGCTTTTTGAATGAAATATGAATGCAACATGGACCAAAGACATGTAAACAAACCTAAAACGGGACACGATGTCACAAGATACGACCCTAAAAAAGAGCAGAATGCTCAAGTTTTCGCTCAACAGGAAAAACTCAAGCTCAACAGGATCTGTTTTCCAATTTCTGCAATGAATGGGACAGTTAATGTTGGATTTGTTCCTTGATTCATTTGCTAGTCTCTAGACAGCCATTGGCCATTCTAAGCTAGAGACAGAATAGCTCTTGGGATTCTCAGGCATGCCTCTGAAGTCATAGCTGTAGATATCATTTACATTTCCCTTTTCTGGCACACGGACACGTCAGGGAAAGACAACAGCTGGTGTGTTCATTCCAGACCATCTCAAGTTCACTTACTACCATCATATCTGTTTGCCAAACATCATTAAAGTGATGGCTGTGGATCCCAGAGTCATTATCTGGTTTCCTTAAACAAAAAAAAAAGTAATTTTCCTTTGGGAACAAGGGCACAAATAGGCCCTTCGGCCCAGCCATGTGTTTTCAGTAAGGTTTAATTTAGCCTAATTAAAGGCTTTCAGACCTTTGCAGGCAATGGCACTAAGAGTGCACTCAGATAAGCCTGAAATTGGTTTGCCTGAAGTGTCTTGAGTTTCCATGGCACATAGAAACGTTCGCAGCATTTTGAATAATGCATTCAGAAAATATAGGCTACTATAACACCAAAGACCATTGCTGGGATAGTCATCTTTTCTTATAACATTAAAGATGTAGAGCAGGGTTTCTCAAACTCACTGTCCTGCACAGTTTAGCTCCAACCCTGATCAAACACACCTAGCTGTGAGTTTCTAGTGATCCTGAAGACATTGATTAGCTTGCTCAGGTGTGTTTGATCAGGGTTGGAGCTAAACAGTGCAGGACAGTGGCACTCCAGGACAGAGTTTGAGAAACCCTGATGTAGAGATTGGTAGTGAAAAATAAATATTATTTAAATTTTGAGGTTCAGCTCTATAATTTTTATTAATGATATTGCTTTGCAGTCTTTGCAGTCATCTGATGGAACGATCAAGGATGTCACCCAGAAGATGTTTAAGATAATTTCCCCTCCACCTAAAGACAAAACTCCACGGCAAAACCAGTGCCGGAAATGTGCAGTTGTTGGAAACTCAGGCAATCTGTCGAAGTCCAAAAACGGAGCCTTGATAGATTCCCATTCAACTGTTATTAGGTGTGTTTTCTGCTTTTTATGTGTTTAGTCTAAATACAGTAGTCAACATTTGAAGTGGATCAAAAAAGTTAAGAACGGGTATTGTTAAAAATTCATGTCTAACTTTGATGAAAGGTTTTGATCCACTTCAAATGTTGACTAATGTAGTTCACCCGAAAATGAAAATTAATCAATACAACACAAAAAAGAATTTGTTTTTGTCCATACTTTGATAAGTTAATGGGGCCAATTTTTTTTTTTTACCTCCTTAATGTTCATTGTAAAGACAAAACAACATTGAGAAAATTTTCAAAAGATTTTCGTTAAAAATCCTTTCACATTTCAACCACATTAAGGAATTCAAATATGAATGCTGGTTCATGTTGACTTTAAAAGTGTCTAAGAGAGAAACCTGAAAAAACTGATTTTTATTTTAAGTAGCCAATAAGTGCAAGTTTTACTAATGCATTTCCACTGAAACGTTCTACAGAATGAATAAGGCCGTAACTGTGGGTTTTGAAGAGGATGTTGGTAACCGAACCACCCACCACTTCCTGTATCCAGAGAGTGCGATCGATCTGAGACCTGGTGTCCATCTCGTCCTTCTTCCTTTCAAATTGAAAGACATGCAGTGGTTGTCCAGCGCCCTTTCCACAGGAGAGATCAAAATGTACCTCAAAATATTTCTGAAAATTGTGCAACATGTTTTTAATTTAACTAAAAACATTTTATCACTCTAAAAATGACAAAAATGTTTGTATAATCCTAAACAGGACGTACATGAGAGTGAAAAATCGTGTAGAAGCTGACAAAGACAAGGTGAGTGTAAATCATGCTAAAGCTGTAAATCCATAAACGCATTAATCTGTTAAGCCTAACTTTACTGTCTGTGTGTGCCGACCAGGTGATGGTTGTAAATCCAGCCTTCTTTAAGTACATACATGACAAATGGACAGAGCGTCATGGAAGGTATCCGTCCACTGGGATAGTAGCCATTATATTTGCTTTGCATCTTTGTGATGAGGTTTGTATTTCTATTTACAGCCAAGATAATCATTTCTGCGTCACTAGATGATTTCAATCATGATGTTCAATCTCAACAGGTGTCAGTGTTTGGATATGGCGCAGACAAGCAAGGAAACTGGCACCACTATTGGGAGAACAACAGATACGCAGGTGCCTTTCGAAAGACTGGCGTCCACAATGCGGATTTCGAGACTGAGATCATTCATAGGCTCAGCGCAGAGAGCAAAATCAAACTGTACAGATGAGCCTGTAATTATGGCCTTTATTGACTCAATAGTGCTCAGTGCCATGTAAATGCCAGGCCAGGACTTGCACTACAGCCGTATGGAAGCCAAAGAGACGCAGATCTGTGATCCACCCTACCATTAATTGACCACTGTGAACTGCACTGAACCAAACCCACAGACATCAAGCTGTAGTCCTAAGATCAAATGAACAACTCCTGTTCTCTAACAGCATTTTACTCGCTACGTGCCTGAAGAAAAAGACGGATGTTGCCTTCCTCCCCAGTCTGGCATTGAAACGTTGAAGAAGATGAACAGTAAGCAAATTGGCTTGATCTAAGCCTCCTTATATACTTCTTTCTTATTCAAGCTGACTAGCCTCACACAGTGTCTGCACTGCAAATGTGCAATTTGTGACAAAACTAGATGGGTTTCCCGTGTAATCGACAAAGCTGTCTAAACTGCAAGAAAGATGTTGATCATCAGCTCCATTCACTTGCAGATGTTATAAAAAGCCATTTTTCAGGGCATTAAAGCCTTAGTCAACAAGTCAACATGAAGCAGCATTCGCAACCCACTTTTCCTAACATAATATCCAATGACGAAAAAAAGGGCGGGTTTGATTTGAACCATTGTTAATTGATTGGATCGTGAAAAGTGGGTGTTAAAGGGGTCCTATTGTGCCCTAGTGTTGATTTTATTTTGGGGGTGTACTAGAATATATTTTCATGCTTGATTGTTCAAAAAACGCATTCTTTTTCACATATTTTACATTATTACAGCTCCTCTCTCCCCAGGCTGGTTGAACGCGTTGTTTTCGATGAAGCCCCTCCTTCCGAAAAACGGAATGTGCTGTGATTGGTTAGCTGGCCTCGTGTGTTGTGATTGGCAGCGCTTAGCGTGTGATAAGCTCTACTAAGCTCTACTAAGATGTAGATATTAACGATGGCGTCAGTTTCAAACCATTTCGAGCCCGATTCAGACCCTGACAATGTTAACAATCAAGAGGAGTGTGCAGAACAGATTTCAAGCACGGATTTCACAGGACATTTCAGAGTGGTATGTTTTTTGTGTCATTTTCTTATAGGTACGATGTAATCCACCATTTAATCATATTTGTCGGAAATCTATGGTAATACAAACAGTAATCGATCACAAAATCATGGATAATTTTCCTAAGGGGTGGTGAACAGTCTTACAAAAGCAAGAGCTTACAAAAGCTAAAGTAAACACTACATAAATACTGTAATGTTAAATAGCAGGCTAGCGGAGGCAAAGCTTTCCCTTCCTTTACATCATAGCTATCATAGCACTTATAATTGGAACTGTTAATAGAAAACACAACTACAAATAATAAGACATACTTACAAGTTGTGATCAATAAACAACAGATTGTCCCGACAAAATGGTAATGGCTACGTCTTTCAGGAGAAGCTTTTGTGCGTATAGCCTGCATTGTACTCTCTTCTGGAAGCTGTTTTCCGTAAAAAACGACAAACGTTAAGGTTATAATGGTCAGAAAACGTGTTAAAAATCAATTTTAACCTCTCTAAGTTCGTTAGCCTTAGGCAAACTTTTTCTGGGGTGTAAAAACCAGCGACAACAACTCTTCCTCTTCTCTAAAGCAGCCCAACATGGCCTCACCCCCTTTGTTGCGTGTTCCCGGGGACAGGGTTGAGTAAATGATGATAAAATCAAGAAAATTCATTCTCGGGGTAACTAAAGTACATAAGATATGATTAAATTTCATGTTGACTTTAAACTTTAACCTGCAGTGCATTAAAGCATTTTAGATTTCAAGTTTGTAGATTATAAGGTTTCAAAGGATTGAATAAGCAATAAACACATTTTTAAAAATCAGAAATGATAGCGTATTAAGACATTCACAAATGTTATTTTAGATTTCACATCAGACAATTACAGAGATGCACTGACATTGTTCAAGTCACCACACATTTCCTGCATTGACATTTGAAGGACTCTTCTAACCTTAAAGGAGCTGTATGTAAGAAATGTATTTCAATTAATCATAAAATGGCCCTGATATGTCACTAGACATTAAGAAATCATGTTCATTTCAAATACTTATATCACTGACAACAGTAGTCCGGCCAGGATATTGTCATTTAAAAAGTGAAGTTGCAGCCCTCAACTGATGTTGATGTTGTCATGTTGTGTTTTGGCCTGAAACGCCACCCTCCACCTATCTACCAATCACGAAGTCAGTAGTGTTTCCGCATCCGGGTTGCCAGCTCAGCTCTAGTTACCACAGCTGCAGCTACAAACGTTCATGCTGGATCTGGCAACCTCGAGTCAGGGGGGAGGGGGAGGGGATACACCACTCTACAGTAATTTGAAAGTGATTGCAGTACCAGTTTTGGCCACAATCTTACATACGGCTCCTTTAAAGTTCTCTTCTAATTTAACCATACTGCCAATGAAATCACCTAATTATACCCAAAACACATGCTGGAAGATGTATATCACACAGATCTGTGAAAGTATTCTAGATTGTAGTTGAGAGTGTGGAGTTTCCTATGGTTATATACCTTTAGACCAAAGCCGTCCCTAAAGTGATGCATCTGGTCTCAGTGGCCTTAAAATGACCCGTTGGCACTCATACAACAGCCTGCCTTGTGATTTACAGTTCTGGATAAAGCAAATACTGTACTTTCATACATGTTTGATTCATTATCTCTTATTCCTGAAATACAATTGATCTCTGTATTTTTGTAGTTGAAACTACTGGTGGTAGATGTTCTGTGTTTTTTTTTTTCCCTTTTCTAGTTTGCATAATTGTGAACTTTAAGGACTGTGACAAGGTTGAAACTTGAGCTGTAATTTCGATGTTCGTTGCCAAGTATTACCACACGTGTGTTTGTTCTGTGGTTTTATGTTCTTGAATGTACTTTGGCTTTGCATTGCTTAATGTCGGTCAGTGACTATCAAAGTTTACAGATTTCAGAAAATCTGAAAATACACAAACACTCAAATCAAGACATTGAAGATTTAAGAGTTTGGACAAAGTTCAGTTTTATTCTAATTAGAAACAAAACCAAAGCATAAACAATAAAAAATATTTGAATTAAAAAGTCACAGTTTAGGGCATCCAGCACAGGTATTAAAAAAATATTTGATAATTTTGCATAAATAAAAATACAGAAAAACATACAAGCCTTTTTTTTTTTTTTTTTTTTTTTTTATGAGATACACAATACATAAATATCTCACAACACCCTAGTTTTTCATTCAGGCTCTTTAACAAATAAAAAGCAAATGATGAAACCACATTTTCAACTTGTACTGTAGTACATGACTGTGTATATACAAGATCCTATGATCCAAGTAGTGATTTAATTCAATTAAAATGGAATATTTATTCCACCTCCCTGCTGGAATAATTATCTAGGAGGAGTCTGAGATATTGAGCAGTACAGTCAAGAAAAGCTGTGGCCAAATTACTTTTTATCGTTTTGTTTACATCTCATATATTCAAACAACATGTGACTGCAGATTTAATATTCCCTGGGTGTGACATAATTTGAAAAAATGTCTTCTGCCACAAGTAGTTATCTACTCTAAAGCACTTTAAGAAGTTAGTACATGTTCAAAGACTGTCCAGCTGAATGTGATGGTTTGATCCCATTGTAATGGCCAAAATGTGTGGTGTGTGCACATCTTTGTAAGCTTCTGTGTTCATGATGTTTTGTGTGAACCTGTGATTAATCTGTGGTCTGTTTTCAATAAACCACTTAACCATTTTTTCAGTTATTATTTTATCTGAAGTTACAGAAACAACGGTATTTCACCCAAAATCAAAAGAAAATTTCTTTTGGAATAAAGACGTTTTATTAAAACTTTTTTTTTTTATTCTGGGATATATATATATTGAAATTATTTTTAAAGCACTTTTTATACCAAAAACATTTACTTCCTTCGTTTTATTGAAACTAGTAGTATTTTTGTGCCATTTATGTAACAAAATACTGTACAGTATTTAATAAAGAGAACAATGAATGATAACAATAATTCAAAATTATAATAGAAATAAAAATAACAGAGAATTTGGGGGAAAGTGTGTTTTCTAATACAAATATCCTTAGTATATAGAAAACCTTTTTTCTTTTAAATGTAGGTGAAATATGACCTGAATGTGTTTTTGTGCTATACACCCAAGCGCACGGTTTGCATCATTCATTCATTTGTTCATTCTTTTCTTTTCTAAAATAATTGTTGTTACCCAATCAGAGAGAATTGTCCGTTAAAGCCGTTCTTTTTTGTCTCCATTTCTTAGCAACACAATCTCGACATTACACTTTCTGTGGCCTGACGTAAATGATTACTCGCATTCGAGTTCAGTTCAGTGTAACAAATGACATGCGGTTCATGCTTTGTGTGCCTTTGGAGCAGTTTTAGGATGGTACATTTTACTCAACGAGCGTTCGGTTAGGATGGATCATGGGGCATGATTCTCATGTCTGAGGGTCCTGAACAACCACAAACTATGAGAATTTTTGTCCACAGCACAACTCGTTCCACATATCCCATCTCTCCTGGCGCTGTGAGTGCTGCTTTGTCATGCTGATTCTTCATTACCGATGGTTCTGTGGGTAGACTTCAAGCCCCTCATTTCCCAGGGTGCTTTGGCAGTAAAGTCAACCGTGCTATGATTTCAGTTCCTGGCCGGCTTCATTCGGTGAGCATAGAGACAAATGATGCTGGAAATAAGCCCGTTCTGTCTGGCTGTCCCTCGATGTAGCCATGCTGAAAGGAAGATATTACTGGCTCTGGTTAGAGTCATCAAAAGGAAGGATGAGAAATTCAATTAAATGAAAGGGCGGCGCACGACAACACGTAATGAAGAAATAATGTCATAAACAAGGGCTGCGCTTCCTGACTGAATGAAAATGAAAAAAAGCAATGTTGCGAACACAGAAGATGCGGGATGTTTTAAAAAATCCAGTTCATGATCCATTTCACTTTCAAAGCTCTTTCCTGCATGCAAAGAGTCTCTCTATGAATCTATAAGAAATGTATTCTTTTGATGGGCCATCCAGAGGCTATTTTTCCTGTCGAAGCATCTGCAGGATATTAGACAAGCCCGCTGGAGACATGGGCGGCTCTCTGACTCAGAATAAAACATGGACCCTGAGAGCTCTGCTCTGATCAGTTCCATCTGCTCCCATGAGATTGTGGGATAGATCTCCACACACAGCATGACTGTAAAAGGCTAACAAGAACCCTGCCTCTTCCTCGTCAAAACCATATTTAACCGTAACAAGGCTTTTGAGCCATTTATCACAGCGATACTTCAAAGGGCCGAAAACAACAGAGAATTAAGTAGAAAACTCAAAAACGGAATGTAAAACAAGAAAGCGCAATAGAGCTGTTCATCCAGAAAGAATTTTTATGTCAAAGATTCCCTCAGGATTCTGCCATGGGTTTTTAAATAACGGTTTTGGATTTTCTGTGGTTACCTGAAGATACTTACATGTTTGTTCTACAACATAAATTTACACATAGTCACTCAAGCAGTAATTTTAAAAACCCTATGTTAAACTAAATTTTTTACGTTTTTTGGTAATTGAAATAAAGCTGAAGTAACATACAATATAAATACTGGATAAACTTAAAAAATGTAACTGGAAAAAAAATCAGGATAAGCTGAAGTACTGAAATAACTCAAACTGAAATAAATAAAGCTATATAAAAATATAAAATTACAAAAGAACATAAAATATAAAATGAAGATATAAAAGCTAATTCAAAATATTAATAAATACTATAATAGTATATAAATAATACTAAAATAACAGTGTAGCGATATATAACCAACTTACCTTTAAAAAGCACACAACGCATACACATTTGAGATATGACTGTGTAATTTATGTTGTTGAGCTAAACAGGAAAGTTTCGCATAATAATTTTACCCACAGAGCTTTTTTCTCATATACTAAAAAAATATCAGACATTCCCAAGGGAACCCATGGCAAATTAGCCTTGCGGATTGGCCTTAAAATTGACGTTATAACAGTTCTATTATTAAACAGTTCTCTGGAATGCTTGAATCTGATTGGTCAGTTGCACTATTCTGCAAATATTTTCGTATAATGACCACTAAACTTTCAAATTGACCGCAGTCCCAGGAAATGAATTTCCTACATAGCTGTGCAAGTGTCGTGTCTTTCACGCTCAATTCAAATCAGTTGTTCTTTTGTTCTTATACTCACCCACCAATCAGCATCGTCCTCTCCAAGTACCACCAGAACGTCACCCTCATTGAAGGTGAGCTCATCGTGATGATCTGCCACACAGTCGTACATGGCCTTCACACGCCTCAGCTTCGACTTCATCTAAACACAAGTACAAAACAAAAAACTGCATCACGTGGCTTCTCACTAATATTGCTTTCCTTTTAAACAGTCAATTTGTTGAAGGGAAAACCTCAAGTATGAGAAACATGTCAAGAAACGCCTGTGTCTTTCCAACAGCCAAAAACACATGCAATAAAATAGCATTCCTCTAGACCCTGCAGAAAAAAACAGCAACATGGAAACAGGCTGGTTTAAGCCGGTTTAATGCTCGGAAGGCCAGCCTTTACACAGACATGTAAAACAGCTGGTGAAGCTAGTTTTCTAAAGAAATTAATACTTTTATGTATTATTTAACACAAAGATGCGTTAAATTGAGACATTAAGACATAAAGACATTCACAATGTTACAAAAGTTTCTATTTCAAATAAATGCTGTTCTTTTCAACTTTCTATTCATCAAAGAATCCTGAAAATGTATCATGGTTTCCAATATAAGCAATATAACTGTTTTTAACATGTTTTAGCACATTTTTACCATGCATTATTATATTGTTAAAATGTTTAGGACGTTGCTAGCATGAATTGCCATGTTTTTGCACATTGCTAGCATGAATTAGCAAATTGTTAGCATGATTTGGCACATTGCCAGCTAGACTGGAGTAATGATATTGAAAATTCAGCTTTACCATCACAGGAATGAATTACATTTTAAAATAGAAACCAACTATTTGGTTACTACCGACTTTTTCTTGAGGGAAGACCTGTAAGAAATAAGCTTTTCCTCTGAAGACATTTCTCCAGTTTCTCACCAAAGTTTTTCTGGGCAGTGGGTGAGGAGCAGTGTGGCAGGAGGAAGGGGAGCTTCCGTTAGTCTCCAGGCTGAAGGAGCGGGAGGAGGTGGGAGACAGGCCCGGGGTGTGATGTCCGGCACTGCTGATGGGTTGTGGGGTTTGGTACAGGAAGTGAGACGAGCTGCTTTCCCCATCTGCTCGAAAGCCTGCTGGAGAGAGAGATTACAGCCACGACACATTGTAACAAAAAACATGGGCCGAGATAAGCAAAACAGCTTAAATGAGAACAACGTAATGGAGAGATAACCGGACAGTTAAAGCATTACCTCGTTCTGGTAGCTCAGATAAGGAGTTGAGAGTGGATGTCGTGTATTTGGGAGAACCTGAGCTGAAACAAAAAGTCAGTAAATCAGTAAATCAGTAAATTGTTCAAAAGTGACAGTAAAGAAATTTTTTGAGTTTTACAAAAGATTGGATTTTAAGTCCAAAAATCACTTACACACACTTCTGGAAAGGTGAGTCTGGACCACCGAAGCTTATCGGACATGAAGGTACTCCATAATCTGGAAATAGAAAGTTACGACAGAAAGAAAACATTCATGTAAATCGATGAGCTTAAATATTTAAACAAATATTTTGTTAACACTTTAGGTGGACAAAGTACACAACTTCCTTACTTGAGTGAAAGTACAGATACTACTGGTCAAATATTACTCCGTTACAAGTAAAAGTTGTAAAGACTGATTTTTACTTAAGTAAAAGTACAGAAATACTCATTTTTAAAAGTACTTGAGTATCAAAAGTAAAAAGTAAATGTCAATGCATTGTTTTATTATTGTTGCATTGTTGTATGTAATACTTACAGGACCTTATGCCTCTGAATCTATGTCTCCCCTCATATCAAGATCACATTTATTTCTAGAACACAGTTCCAGTAGTGGGATTGAATGAGTGCACTCAATAACGTCCACAATGGTTTCGGACACCCAAATAGCTGTTCCCTCAAATAGTGCCCTATTTAAAGTTTTTTGGCTTTTAGTATGAATATGTTAGCCTTACTGTTATCTATAAGCTAGTGTGCTCCAAAACAATGACGAAATTCGCATTTAGAAGACCAAACCCAACGTTGAAAATGAAAATCAACAACGTCTGCATGTTAATCTCCAACGTTGCAGACGTTGTATTGTGGGAGAAAATGAAAGCTGGGTTGATGTCAGAACCCGACTGATGTTGGTTTCTGACGTCATTTTCATTTTCAACCCAACGTCGGGTTCTGACGTCAACCCAACTTTCATTTCCAACCACAATCATCCTCTGACTGACGTTACTACTTTCTACTCAAGGACTTTGACAGAATTGTATTGGAGTAAAAAGTACGATATTTGCCTTTCAAATGTAGGGAAGTTAAAGTAAAAGCTTCCAGAAAAAAATAATACTCAAGTAAAGTACAGATACTCAAAAAGTGTACTTAAAGGGATACTCCACTTTTTTCGGAAATATGCTCATTTTACATCTCCCCCAGAGTTAAACAGTTGAGTTTTACCGTTTTAGAATCCATTCAGCCGAACTCCGGGTCTGACGGTACCACTTTTAGCATAGCTTAGCACAGATCATTGATTCTGATGAGTCCAGTAGCATTTCTTTCAAAATGACCAAAGAGTTTCAATATTTTTCCTATTTAAAACTTGACTCTTCTGTAGTTAAACCGTGTACTAAGATCGACGGAAAATGAAAAGTTGCGATTTTCTAAGCCTATATGACTAGGAACTACTCTCATTCCGGCGTAATAATCAAGGAACTGTGCGGCTGTACCATGAGTGCAGCAGGCGTAATGATATGACGCAGCGCCTGAAAATAGGTCTAATAGGTTAGACAAACTTAGTCCCGGTCACGTTGGAAGAAGTTACCGAGCTGGGGACTATTTTCAGGCGCTGCGTCATATCATTACGCCTGCTGCACCCATGGTACAGCCGCACAGTTCCTTGATTATTACGCCGGAATGAGAGTAGTTCCTAGCCATATAGGCTTAGAAAATCGCAACTTTTCATTTTCCGTCGATCTTAGTACACGGTTTAACTACAGAAGAGTCAAGTTTTAAATAGGAAAAATATTGAAACTCTTTGGTCATTTTGAAAGAAATGCTACTGGACTAATCAGAATCAATGATCTGTGCTAAGCTATGCTAAAAGTGGTACCGTCAGACCCGGAGTTCGGCTGAATGGATTCTAAAACGGTAAAACTCAACTGTTTAACTCTGGGGGAGATGTAAAATGAGCTTATTTCCGAAAAAAGTGGAGTATCCCTTTAAGTACAGTTCTCAAGTAAATGTACTTTGTTACTGTCCACCACTGCACTTTACAATAAGGTAATAAAACTGTAATAAAAGTATATTCACTAGAAATTTCCTTGACTTTTCCATGATTTTAAAGAATGTTATTAATTTCTATGACTTTTTCAGGCCTGGGAATCCCCGTTCCATGTTTTCCATGGCAACGGGAATATGCATCTTTCCAGGTTTGGCACATACCTGTAGGTCCCTGCCGTGTAGAGTGGGGGCTGGGGGGCACCTGAGGGGCGGGCTCAGAGTAGGTGCGCTTGTGTCGGATGATAAGAGGGGGAGGAGGGGTTCGTTTCTTACTGCTGATTACTTCATGGGACGTCCAGCCATCGGGTGAGCTCATGGGAGGGGGAGGAGGGGGGACGTTTGGAGCTGGAAAGGACATGAGGAGAGTAAACAAGACTGAAGAGAAGAGAAGAGAAGAGAAGAGAAGAGAAGAGAAGAGAAGAGAAGAGAAGAGAAGAGAAGAGAAGAGAAGAGAAGAGAAGAGAAGAGAAGAGAAGAGAAGAGAAGAGAAGAGAAGAGAAGAGAAGAGAAGCGTTTTCTCACCTCTGACCCGGGGTGGGAGTGGCGGTGCGGGTGATGAAGGGGGTGGCGGAGGGGGACTGTCAAGGCTGCGCGTCTGAGAGTTGGGACTGGCATACAGGTCCCTCCGGTTATCCCCTCGGGCCATTGCTAGCCTCCGACCCACGTTGAACAACCCCCCTCCGCCACTGTGAGAGGCAGAGTTACTGTGATACAAGCTGAACGGCCGTCCTAAGCGCTCCTTCTTCACTGGGCCCATCTACAAATATGGGCCTTCACTGTTACACATCAGACCATGAATTGCACGCTACACAAATACAATCCGTGCATCCGAAATCGCATACTTCTAAGTAAGCACTACATTTGAATTTACTTCAAAAAAGTGCGTTCTACATAGTATGAATATGGGTAATATGAATGAAATTCGGACGTACTACATCTGTCAGTTGCATTGCTTCACTGCCATTCATAAATCCTCTCCCGTAGCCTCATGGGATAGTAAAGTGTCCACTGAATACACACTTCAGAATCTCACCGGAAGTAGGTCATCTGGGTACTTTTCGCCTACTGTTTTCAAATACTACGTATTCGGACAAACTACTCTGTTGGCGTAATGTTTTTCGCATACTACAGTGCTATGCATAAGTTTAGACACCCATACTAAAGTTGACTAAAAAGAGGAATAAAAAATCATCTTTTGGAAACTGAACTTAATGCCTTAATTTAAAAAATTAGGAAAAATCCAACCTTTAAGGACACCAATTTTCTTTGTGAATGAATAATGTATTGTAAATAAATAAATGTTCTTCCTTAAAATACAGGGTGCATAAGTTTGGACACCCCTATGTTAAATTCCCATAGAGGCAGGCATATTTTTATTTTTAAAGGCCAGTTACTTCATGGATCCAGGATACTATGCATCCTGATAAAGTTCCCTTGGCCTTTGGAATTAAAATAGCCCCACATCATCACATAGCCTTCACCATACCTAGAGATTGGCATGGTTTTATTTCAGTTAGCCTAATAGCTAGTTTGATTTGCATTGAGAGATGATCTTATGGAAAGTACCCCATGCCAATCTCTAGGTATGGTGAAGGCTATGTGATGATGTGGGGCTATTTTAATTCCAAAGGCCAAGGGAACTTTATCAGGATGCATAGTATCCTAAACAAAAAATATAAAAAAATACTTAAAAATAAAAATCTGCCTGCCTCTATGGGAATTTAACATAGGGGTGTCCAAACTTATGCACCCTGTATTTTAAGGAAGAACATTTATTTATTTACGATACATTATTCATTCACAAAGAAAATTGGTGTCCTTAAAGGTTGGATTTTTCCTAATTTTTTAAATTAAGGCATTAAGTTCAATTTCCAAAAGATGATTTTTTATTCCTCTTTTTAGTCAACTTTAGCATGGGTGTCTAAACTTATGCATAGCACTGTATATAGTATGGAAGTATTCAATTTCGGATGCAGTGAAGGTCTCATGTATTATGCTCTATTAGCAGATATGCAAGTTTGTTCTGTAAGTTATGGGTGGTGTAGTCTTCTTATGTTGTCACCTTGTCATCTAGGTCGTCATCACTCTCATAAAGGTCATCCTGCCGGAGTCTCCACTCATATTCCACGTGCACGTGCATGTTAAACTGGTTGTTCTGTGACTGGTGGATCTGAACATGACACATGACACACTTTAACATGTAGATCAATCCCTTTTTGACAATTAGATTTCCATGATTTTTCTAGTTTTTGAGATCATTGGGTGAGGATTTTTAAAGATTCAATTTGTAGAGATTGCTGATGCATTTGGATGTCAAGTAACAATCCTTGAAATTAATCAGTTTAACAAAGTTTTACAAATGTCTCTATGCAAAAATATGAGTTGAGATTCAAATGCAGAAAGGGAACTCTGTCCCTTAAAAAAAACATTATTAGCTGGTAACATTGCAGATCTGTGAATCACACAGGATGTTACACTCAACATACTGATCATGGTGGACTGCTTCCTTTAACTCTACACAAGCACTCACAAAGAGCAATATCTAGCCAATTAAATATTTTAGAGCAGAGTATAACTACATACATTTATATATTTAAAGGGGTCATGTAAAGTGTTTTCTTACAATAGGCTACTAATGAGAATTTTTAATTAAAGTATACTACAAACTTTTAATTTAGACCCTAAAGAATCATATTAGCTTGTACAAAAATGGCATTATATGACCCCTTTAAATTGTATTTATTAAGGACACATTAAATTCTTAAAAAATGATTTCGATTTGAAATAAATGCCGTTTTGAAACTTTCTTTTCATCAACAAATCCAGAAGGCATACCTGTTTTTAACATTGATAATAATAAGAATGTTTCTTGAGAACGAAATATAAGATATTCAAATATAAGAATCATTTCTGAAGTATCATAAGACACTGAAGACTGGAGTAATGGCGGCTGAAAATCCATCTTTGCCATCACAGTTGTAAATTACATTTTAAAATATATTAAAATGCGAAACAGTTATTTATTAAATAGTAATACTAGTTAACAATATTACTGTTGTACTGTTTTTATGGCCAAATAAATGCAGCCTTGAAAGTCAACATTAAAAAAAACTTTTGAATGGTAATGTATGGTTTAGAAATAAATTATTCTAACTATTTTCCGCTTTAAATTATTTTATTTGATAACATATTTTTATAAAATGTATAAAGTAAATACACTTTTTTAGTCATGTTATCACTTTCTAAATGATATTAAAGGTGTGCTGGGGGCCCCACTTATAGAAAGACCATGACCATGATGTAGCTGAAGTGTACAGCAAACATTTAGTTCAATAAAAGTGAAATAAACAGGTTACACCCATATGAATATCCTAATGATAAAGACTTGCTTTAACAGGTTACTACTGGACAGCATTTTGACTCACCAGCTCCTCACACAGTGTGTGCTTCAGTCTGCGAGCCACGTCCAGTCCCGTCTCTCCATTATCGTTCTCTATCACAGAACAGCAATTATCATCAGCTCAGTGATCATCCTGGTCTGTAATTAACTCCTGACAAATGAGCCAACAGCCAATCCAGCCTTCAAAAGAACACAATGAGCCTCCTTGCTTTAAAGGACAAGTTCGGTATTTTACACTTAAAGCCCTGTTTACAGATCGTTTCTGATGAAATAGAACGGTTAAGATTAAAATTTGGACACATGCTGCTGTCCCGAGAATTTTAGGTTTCTTTCGCTTTCCCCCCCCACCTCCAGAATGGCTGCATATGTGCACTGGAACAAGCCTTCCTAAAACGCATTAAACTTTCGTTTACAAAGACGTGAAACTCACCGAGTGGTCAGGGGTGTTCACTGATATGCTCACACAAAAATCGCTGCAAAAGATGCTTTCCAACAGGTGTTTTACCATTCGTTGTAAAACTGTGGACCTATTTTTCCAAACGCCTCACACCCGTACATTCTTCCATTGAGAGCTTGAATAATAGACACTCCTACAGAAAGAATACAAACAACCCCACTTCCGGCGGAGTAATACCGTACCTCACAGCACATCCAATACAAGTCAATGGAGTTGGACAAAAACTGCGATAAAACCTGTTGGAAAGCATCTTTTGCAACGATTTTTGTGTGAGCATATCAGTGAACACCCCTGACCACTCGGTGAGTTTCACGTCTTTGTAAACGAAAGTTTAATGCGTTTTAGGAAGGATTGTTCCAGTGCACATATGCAGCCATTCTGGAGGTGGGGGGGAAAGCGAAAGAAACCTAAAATTCTTGGGACAGCAGCATGTGTCCAAATTGTAATGTGTCCGTTCTATTTCATCAGAAACGATCTGTAAACAAGGCTTTAAGTGTAAAATACCGAACTTGTCCTTTAACAATGACTGATAAGATGCTGATAAACCCTATGTAGCATCAATTCTATCACAGCAGAAACAACTAGATGGATGGATGGATGGATGTTAAATAATAAATGTTGAACAGAAACACATTTTCAATCATGAAATAACTCAAAGCAAAAATGTCTTGCTGGTTTTAGGGTTTGAAGGTCTCACTCACTGATATGTGTGTTGGCCTTGGCTCTGAGCAGAAGTTTAAGGCACTCAGTTTTGTTGTGCTGGCAGCAGTAATGCAAAGCAGTGTTTCCCTTCATTGTCTGAGCGTCCAGATTATTACTGAAACATATAACAAGGAAAGGCACTTGTTGAATCCACATCTGCATGTACTTGCAGATAACCAACAAGTTTAGTTTTATACTGACCTATTGTGGAACAGGAAGTCAGCCACATGAAGTGATGTTCTGTCAGCCAATAGAACGGCTAAGTGTAGTGCAGTTTCCCCCTTTTCCTGTCGTAACATTTTGCTATTAAAAAGGGAAGACCTAACATATGCATGTACTTAGGCAGAAAATGAGAAATCGAGATGTGTTTGCTGACCTGTAGGTGGCATGGCAGTGGCTGGCTGAGTTCCGTTCTCTCAGCGTACAGCTGTAACAGGCTGAAGACGTCTCGACTGCGAACAGCATCCAGCAGATATTTGCGTTTTGTTTCCGGTGAGCTGCTGCTACGCTGTGCAAACTGCCATTCCATATACTTTGAGAGTATGAAGTCTTTACGTACGGCCCTGTCAATAACACTCAATATTTTAGTACATCTTTTATTGGGTATCAGAATGGCGGTGATATTCAACAGATGTCCGACACCAATAAATTGTGCAGTGAAATAAAAAAAAATGAGCATCTCTGCAATGCCTACAAGCTCATTGCAAGTCACAGATGGTAAGAGACAGCATAACTGGAGCTCTCATTAGTCCAACTCTCCTCTATTTTCATGGTACAATGTTGGACAGATGTAGGTTGAAACACTACAGAGATTGCCATTAGAAAAAAATCCAGCCTGAGTCCTGAGACAGGGAACAGCTGTCAGAGCTCTTAAAGGGGCCACTCTTTCAATGCACCTTTTGTGTGTGTGTCTGAAGTCAACTCAGTTATGCAAGGATTCTTGCATAAGAAAAGCTGGTATTTAGTTATACATGACAATTTACACCTTTCTGACCCTTAAAATCGCACAGTTTTTTTTTTTTTTTTTTTTTTGCTACTGTACCTTTAAGACTTAGACCTACAACTACTGTTCAAAGGTTTGGGGTAAGTAAGATTTTTTTCTTGAAATATATTAAAACTTGTATTCCGCTTGTATGTATTGCTCAAAAGTGACAGTAACATATTTACAGTGTTACAAACTATTTATATTTCAAATAAATTATGTTATTTTGAATCCTTTTTTTTTTTTTTTTTTTTTTACCAAATTCATGGTCTCCACAAAAATATTAAGCAGCACAACTGTTTACAATTCTGCTGAAAATTCAGGTTTGCCATCAGAGGAACAAATTACATTTAAAAAAATATTCAAAAAGAAAACCGTAATCTTAAATTGTAATAATATTTCACATCATTAACTTATTAAGTAACAATCCCCCTGACAAAGTCAAATAATGAAACAGGTGTTGAGATTTAAACATGGAAGGTCTAGAAAGGAAAAGCTGTGTCGGGTGGCAGAATGAGAATCTGGAACAGACAAACACTGGCGTGAACTAAGCATTTCCTGTGACATATAACATCCCTAAAGTAGTTCCTGGAAATATGCATGTTATTTCAGGGCTCTGTGCAAGAATCTAATAATAGCACTGTTCATTTAGTCCAGCTGGTCTAGAATAGTGTACACAACCATACTTTCCTCCCATTGATCGTGACAGCAGGGTAAATCAATCCGTTCAGTTTGAAGGTTAAAGTAATTTGGATGCTTTCAAATTACTTTCAAGAATGATCAATTTTAAAGAAATTTAAAAAGATCTGCACCATCTGCAGACAGGTTAATTGGAAAAATTGAGAGGGAATTGAGTGGTGCGCATGTTATGGGAAATGCTAAAGAGTAAAGACATTGGGTGCTATGGGGACACAGAGACCCCAAGTGTCGAAACCATTTGGCTGGCGTTTGAAGAGTAATTACAAAGCTGCTCATCACTCACATGTCACTCTCTGCTGACGGCTTCACAGAGGGACTGGGAAGATTGGCTTCCACAATTTCATTAAAACCTGAATTCCCCACGTTTCTCGCCAACTAATGAGCAAAAGAGAGAGAAAGGGCCATAAATCTGCGGGTAGTGGTTAAGAACGCGAGAAATCACTAATATTATCATACTCTCAACTTTGTCAAACATACATGAATGTAATAAAGATAACAACCAGCTGCATTAAACAAAGCATGAATTGATTTGACTCATTTGTTCACTGTGAATTCTTACCAGCAATTCTGAAGTGCCTAGTTTGTCCAGAGAAAGTGATTGAATACGTGAATAATGTACACCCATTTCCCGATGGATCCCTGAGCACTCGATGCACGTCAGGATTCCCAGGTTTATAGAGATCCAAGTCGGATCTGAAAGCAAAGAGTGCAAAGAAAACACATTATCAGCTGCTACTAAACTTCTAAATAAAATTCTTATATTTTAAAGCAAAATATAAAACTAAATAATAATAAATAAAGAAATAAAAAAAATTATTTGAACCTGCTACAGTGATATTCAATGATATTAACACTTGTACTTTTTGCAATGGAGATAGAAGGTGCAGCCAAAGAAAATCTGAACTCAGCACTTTTTATAGGAAACATGTCTATAAATCCTGCAGGCTGTCCTCTCATGTACACTCACTGGGTTTTAATTTAATTAAACATGATTTATGGACAGGCATTTAAAGATACAGCATGAACAGAGGACCAGCATAGTCTCCAAAAGTATCCAGCTGCAGAACCACAGCCACAGAACCGAAAGTGAGGGGCGGGGCTTACACGTACATTTCTTTAGTTAAATATAAGTGTCACGAACTGCTCTGAGACACGAAGGTTGAGGATCCAAATGCAGTATTTATTGAACAGGGTAATCCAGACATAATCCAAAGTACAGGCAAGATCAAACACAGGCAGGCAGTCCATAGAAACAAACACAACAAGGCAGGGAACACGGACAAAAGAGTAATCCACGGAACATGAAACCAGGGAGAATGCTCGGAATTACAGTGTAACACTAAACAAGACTTCTCCGATAATGAATGAGAAAACCAGGCTTAATTGGGGTGAGCTAAACAAGATAATGAGACACAGGTGAATGTGATAATGGATGAAGAGCCCCCGGACAGTGAGTTATGGGAAATGTAGTTTGTGAGGGAATGACAATAGTCTGATGTGGGGTGCCCTCTGGTGGCTCTCAAGGGCACTCCAGCTGGTGACCATTACAATAAGCGGAAATCACATGGATTTTGATCGGATCTATGTCTGCATTTTTTTTTTTTTTTACATATTTTACATATGTATTTAACATAAGGATTTTTTAATTTCCATGTTAATGGATAATACAAACAATTTTTTGTTCATGCGGCATGAGCTAGCCTAATTTACATAAACTGAGAACAAATACTTTTAACCATATAATTTTGAAAATGTATTAATAAATGTATAACCATATAGTAAAATGTCTCCCTAATTGACTGTATTATATGATAATATTATTTCCTTATGTAGCCTATGTTCATGTTGTGAACTTGTGACAAATAGTAGCCTGCTTAAAGGGATAGTTCACTTTGAAATTAATTTTTGATATGTTTTAGCTTACCTCAAGGGCATCCAAGATGTAGGTGTCTTTGTTTCCGCAGTAGTTTCAATTTTGATATTTTTAGGTCAAACCGTTCTTGTCTGTCAGTCATATAATGCAGGTCTATGGTCACTGTCTCAAAACACAAGCACAGAGTCCAAATTAAAACAATTCCCCATCGTCCAAATGAAACAATTCCCCATCATAAGTACACATTGATGGCCTAAGACACGAAACGAGCGGTTTGTGTGAGAAAACGAACAGTATTTATATCGTTTTTACCTTTTGTACACAGCCACGTCCAAGTGATCTGATCTGACGTGTACGCAGACTGGTGCATAGATATATACACTAGATGTCGCCTTAAAGACATTCGTTCCAATGAACTGCTGTAGACAAGGCGACATCTAGTGTATATATCTATGCACCAGTCTGCGTACACGTCAGATCAGATCACTTGGACGTGGCTGTGTATAAGAGGTAAAAACGATATAAATACTGTTCGTTTTCTCACACAAACCGCTCGTTTCGTGTCTTAGGCCATCAATGTGTACTTATGATGGGGAATTGTTTCATTTGGACGATGGGGAATTGTTTTAATTTGGACTCTGTGCTTGTGTTTTGAGACAGTGACCATAGTCCTGCATTATATGACTGACAGACAAGAACGGTTTGACCTAAAAGTATCAAAATTGAAACTACTGCGGAAACAAAGACACCTACATCTTGGATGCCCTTGAGGTAAGCTAAAACATATCAAAAATTAATTTCAAAGTGAACTATCCCTTTAAAGACACGGAGGTATGTAGGTCTACATGTATTTAATCATTTCAAATCCTTGAACAAGTGAAACGCATTTAAGCCAATGAGACATTTGACAACAGAAGCATGATGGAGAATAAGATGAGATGTGTGTGATATTTATGTCATGATGTGGTGAACGAATATTATTAAGTGTTTATCTGCTAAAAATATTGAATCTGTTCACGTCTTTCACATTTTATCAATAAAGCTTTTTTTTTTGCATTTGTCAATAATTATTAATTAATAACCTAAACGTTTTTTGTTTTCAGGGATGAAAAGGCAGAAATGCCTTGATATGGGCTTAAGAGTCAATTGTTTTTGTGTTTTAAGATGATTATTTGTTGTTTGCATGTTGTTGTTATTATTATTATGAGCCGTTTAAATACGTTTTAAACCTAGAAATATTTTTTTAAATATCCTCCATATTTGTTTTCATACAGAGAAACACACGTTTCACTTCTTCAAGGCTTTGTATTAAATAATTATTTTTATTTGACATTAAATACGTCACATACTCGTATTATTTGTAACAACATGAACATAAAGGAATACGATCAAATATACAGTCAAATGGGAAACACTACAACATGTTACACATTTAATAATATATTTTTAAAACAGTAAAAAAAAGTTGTAGTGCACTGTAACTAAACTACAGTGTTTGTATCCATTAACATTTAATCCTCTCATACTCTGTGTCATTAAGTATTATTTATTACAACATGAACGTGAAGGAAATAATAATATCACATAGCCTATGTATACAGTCAAATGAGAAACACTTTACAACATGTTACACATTTATTTTAATTTTTTTAAATAAAAACGTATAGTTGCAGCCTATAACCTTGAAGAATAAACTACTGTGTTTGTATCCATTCAGTGACATTAAGCATGATAAATAGGATATGTTTTAAAATGTTGCTCATTGTAGGCTACATCATGATATCTTATTCATATTATATGAACAGAAGTGACTTTATTTAAAGGTATTGTTGTTAAATATTGTAGACATAGATCCGAATCAATCAAATCAAAATCCATGTCAAAATCCATGTGAAAACAGCTTATTCAACACAAGAAAATTGCGCAACTATGACTGATTAAGCCTCACTTCCGGCTCTGTGGCTACGGTTCTGAAACTGTGTTTCTAGGGTTCCCGTTTCCAAAGCCGCTGTTTTCTTAAACTACTTAGTTTCAATTTCGAACCCCGTTTTAGTCCAATAGCTCTGTTAAAATAGATATGAAAGACTCTATCATATAAACAATGTCTGTGAGATTTGTTCGAGTCAAGACACTTTGACATCAGTGCACTCCTAAGAGTTGACAAAACTCACATTTAACAGGAAAAAACAGGAATCATAGAGGACACCAGATTTATTCTTGCCTATTTCTTGGGGTAATCTCCCTGAAAGCACAAGTACATCTCTGAGACGTCTATTTGATGTCTGCATTAACATCTGCAAGATGTTTGCTCATCTGCAATACGTCCCCAGGACGTTTCCTGTTAGATGTCATATAGACATTTAGAAGATGTCTTTAAGATGTTTAAGAATGTAAAACTGCTTTTTCTAAGACGTTTATCAGATGTTTTTACACATCAGATGCTTTCCAGATTAACAGATCTTTAGCAGACATCTTACAGATGTACCTGTGAAGATATTTAATTTTCAATAAAATGTATAACCATATACAGTACCAGTCAAAAGTTTGGAAACACTACTATTTTTAATGCTTTTGAAAGAAGTCTCTTATGCTCATCAAGCCTGCAGTTAAAAAAAAAAACAGTAATATTATGAAATATTATTACAATTTAAAATAATGGTTCTCTTTTTTAATATACTTTAAAATGTAATTTATTTTTGTGATGCAAAGCTGAATTTTCATCAGCAAGTACTCCAGTCTTTAGTGTCTTATGATCCTTCAGAAATCATTCTAATATGCTGATTTATGATCAATGTTGGAAACAGTTGTGCTGCTTAATATTTTTTTATAACCTGAGATACTTTTTTCAGGATTATTTGATGAATAAAAAGTTAAAAAGAACTGTATTTATTTAGAATAGAAATCTTTTGTAACAATATACACTACCGTTCAAAAGTTTGGGAACAATAATTTTTTTTTTTTTAAGAAATTAGTACTTTAATTCAACAAGAATGTGTTAAATTGATAAAAGGTGATGGTAACGATTTATATTGTTAGAAATGTTTTATTTTGAATAAATGCTGTTTTTATGAATAAATGCTGTTAACGTTTTACTCATCAATGAATCCTGAAAAAAGTATTCCAAAAAAATATATTAAACAGCACAACTGTTTCCATCATTGATAATAACTGAGTATCAAATTATCATATTAGAATGATTTCTGAAGGATCATAAGACACCAAAGACTGGAGTACTTGCTGATGAAAATTCAGCTTTGCATCACAAAAATAAATTACATTTTAAAGTATATTAAAAAAGAGAACCATTATTTTAAATTGTAATAATATTTCATAATATTACTGTTTTTTTTTGTTTGTTTTTTTTGTTTTTTTTAACTGCAGGCTTGATGAGCATAAGAGACTTCTTGCAAAAGCATTAAAAATAGTAGTGTTTCCAAACTTTTGACTGGTACTGTACATTCACCGCGAGATAGTCCGTTGTAGAATTTTGGTCAAATATATGCTATGTTCGTTGTGTATAAAATATACAATGTGCTTTAAACGGTTATTCACTACTTTAACAACAAGACCAGTCGATGTAGGCCTAGCTGTTGTGGAAAAAAACTAATAAAGAAAACCAATCATAGCAGGCAGAAATCATTCTCCCCTCCACCATGTTCAAAGTTATGGCATGCCCAACTCAGAAGCCCGGGCATCAAAATGATCTCCAAGTTTCCCATTATTAAATACGACTTGCCCAATTTCTGACAAGGAAACTCGTATTTACGATAATTCAGAAAGCACGAGAAGGCAGCATACCTCCACTGACGTAACTGGTTGTCCTCCTGGACACTAAATGAAACATAGCACATGTCCAGACTCCAGAAACATTAGTGCTACTGTAAAGACTTTATTTGCGTACCTGTGGCCCCGCAGTCGCAGCAAACGTTGTTTCCAGGAATGCGGCGAATATCCTCAGTGATAGATCGCGTCAGATCCTCCACGCTGTTCTCCCCACTTGTCTTCCTCTCATCCAGAGCCACATTTAGAGCCTCCTGCTTACTGTTTGTCAGCACTGATATCCACCTGATATTTTTAGGAAGGTGCAATAACAAATACAACCATTAGAGGGCGACAAGAAACTTCAGATCAAATTTCCAGGTGGCACGGTGCATAGAAAAGTCATTTGCGACTAATACTGATCCAGCTCTCTGAGAGGTCCGTTCATTTGCAATTAATGAGAAAATGCCCTTGATTACAGCTCAGGGAATTTTGTAAACAGTGCACAGGCTTTGCGTAGGCTACTTCTAGTCAGTGATACCCTCTCAAGGATTCATTTCTGAAAAGCTGCGGTATAATGCGACTATCAATAATCTTTTCCCTTGCTCCTCTTCAACTCTGACATTTAACTGAAGATGGAAGCCTGGGTTGTGATCTGACATGAGAAGCACTTCAATCATCATACATGCAGCCACATCTGAGGACGAAATGTTACATATTTCTCTTTCTCTCCAAGAAAGGAGGCTCTGTTCCTCTGTCAAGATGGAAAGGTCAAATCGGAAGAGGTGTGTGTGCTGAAAATTATACAAGCTCTTTCCTATCTGACGGCCTCTACACATTCTCATCTGACAGTCACATGAGTGGACTGAGACTCGGGCAGATCAGTGTCTGGAAGAATAAAGGCATTTCTCTTTAATGAGACCATGAAATCAGAATCAGTTTTTTTTGTGGCTTTTAGTTCATGTCTGTGAGCTTTAAGGTCATCTTTATGCTTTATGCTGCATGGTGTACAGTGACAAAATTCACTTTTAGCAGATATACACTAATGTTCAAGAGTTTGGGATTGGTAAGATTTTTTTGTTATTTTTGAAATAAGTTTCTTATGCTCACAGGAATATTTTGAAATGTTATTATAATTTTATATATGAATATATTTCAAAATGTAGTTTATTCCTGTTATGTGTTATCAAAGCGGCATTTTCAGCATCATTACTCCAGTCTGCAGAGTCACATGATCCTTCAGAAATTATTCTAATATGCTGATTTGATGCTCGAGAAACATTTCATTTTACAAAAAAACATTGATTTATTATGCATTTATTCTGGTTTAAGTCCAATCAGATGCTTTCAAGAATGAGAATGTCATGCCCCTTAATAACACCTGCAACCAATTAGCAAGTATAACAAAAATCGTTCACAGCTGTGATGTAAACTACAGCCAGTTGAGAATTGATATGTCCTGCTCAAACTTCCTATTTCAATACGAAATACGTTAATACATCATTTTACATCTCTATATTAATTTAAGATACATTTTGTGCATAGTTATAAAAAAATATATATTATGAATAATAGTTTGCATTGCTTTTTATTGTTTGGATTTATGTGCAATTATGTCAAAATTACTCACTGAGGTACATAAATGCTTGAGTAGGTTGTTTAAGGTTGAAACAAACCAAATTTAAACAGTTTGCGTTTCAAGTATTTATTGCTGTGAATAAACAAAAGAAATACTTACGCCACACAATCAGACTCATCATCAGCCAGAAAATGGTAAGTGCGATTATCTATAAAAAAAAAAATTAAACACACACACACACACACACACACACACACACTCATTAATCCTTGTAAATTCACAATTCATCCCCAGCTGGCACCAGCTAACATGTAATCAGCAAACAATCAGGAGAGATTAAACAGGTTTGAGGTCCTTTGTTAAAATACAAGTGGCAGGAATGAACAAACAATTGTGCTCAAGTACAAATAGTGAATTTAAATAGTGGCCTGTTTTCAGAACAACCTGCATTTGTTTCAAGGACTCTAGTATTGTATCGCAAAATATTTCATGATTGTTACATAACGTAATAATGACACTAGAGACCTGAGGCAAGAATAATGCATGGACGCATGCAGATACAATTATGCAGTTCACTTCACTAAAAACAGCCTGAGGCTGGTTCGCTTCAGCTTGGTGTGAAGATCCTGAAATCTACCTTTGATATTTTTTTCTCAATTATATATCACATGGGAGAGTGTGATGGACCGAACGCTTGGTTGGGGAATGCTGAGAGAGTGCGTGGTTAACTCACGTGAGATGAGGTCAAAGCATTTCTTGTCTTCCAGACTTGGTTTGACTTGGCAGGTGAGGAGGTTCAGTTTAGCTGGTGATTTATTAGGCTGCAATGAAGGGATAGCACATCACTACAGTCTGTCTAGTGCAATTTTGTGTACATCTCAATTGTATTGCGTGCATATCAGCATTGGTTTCGGCCATTGAGAATGCAACTAAACATCATGAAAGTATAAAATATAAAATAACAATATAAATATAAATAAATATGTATCATTATATAAATGCATATAAGTAAAAGTAATAAATAAATAAATAAATAAATAAATATACACTACTATTCAAAAAAATGTGGTCAGTAGGATTTTTTTTTAAATAAATTAATAATTTCATTTAGCAAGGATGTATTAAATTGATCGAAAGTGACAATAAAGACATTTATAAATGTTACAAAAAATATATTTCAAATAAATGCTGTTCTTTTGAACTTTCTGTTCCTCAAATAATGATGAAAAATGTATCAAATGTAAAAAATGTATCAAATCAGCATATTAGAATGATTTCTGATTTTCTGAAGACTGGAGTAATGATGCTGAAAATACAGCTTTGTCATCACAGGAATAAATATAGAAATAGTTGTATAATTAATTAATAATTAATTGTAATAATATTTCACTAGATTACAATTTTTACTGTATTTTTGATTAAATAAATGTAGCCTTGGTGAGCATAAGAGACTTTTTTCAAAAACCTTAAAAATTTTCCAACTTATATCCCCAAACATTTTGTAGTGTAAATATAATTTAAAAACTAAATATTCAAAAAAAAGCATCATATTTGGGATCCAAAAAAATAAACAAAATTAAACAATAATAAAAAAACACATCCACACATTATGATATTTCCAGGTGTAAAATGGCATATTAAGGTGCATTTTTTTATTTTATATCATGTATGTTTTTCATGACAAATGGTCTGCGCAGGCCTTATGATGGCTTACAGACATCTCTGAGAAAATCCGGGTAACACTTCATATTAAGTATACAGTAACAAAGCACTTATAAATCATTTGCAAACTATTAGTTTATAGCTAATTAATAGTTTATAAACTCTGTCACTGTAATGTCCAATAAAGGTTGGTTTAAAGCGCTTAATTAATTAAACAAGAACAATAATTACAGTGACAATTGTATATAGTCTATTAACTATAAACTATTAATTAACTATAATCAAAATTTGTTTATATTTACAAAATACAACTATGTTGGTCAGTGAAACCATTGGAAATCTTTTCTTTGTACCTTTGTCAGTTAAAAAAAGGTTCAAGAGAATTAACAAATCACAGATTGTGAATTTTATTGCATTTTACAAAATGTCCGAACTTTTCTGGAAATGGGGTTGTACTTCATAACTGTATATTATAAAGTGGTCAGTATGGGTGGGTTTTTGTCTTGTCTTTCAGTTCTGTGTCCCAGTTTCATGTATTTCAGTTAGTTTACTGGTTACTCGTGGTTTTATTAGTGTTTGCAACTGTCATTGATTATGTGATTACTTTAGTCTGTGTATTTAAGCCCGTGTTTCTTTCATTTCATTGTCCGTTCTCGTTACAGCTCTTTGTTCTACTAAAACGTTGTGCTTTCCCCTTGCAACCACACGTGACATTTTGAATGCATCCACATTTTTTCACAGAAACCAGCAGAAGGAAAACCCGTTTGCTGCTGTATTTGCAGAGAGTGATGTGAGTACTCACGGTTCCATGAGCGATGGTTAGATAGCAGTTCTGCACGGAACATTTCCTCTTCTGCCACATCTTCCTCAACCTATCAGAGAAATGAGATTACGGCACAGCATCCACATCACATTTTCCTCAATCATCACAAAGCTATACAGTGAATGCAGTGACAGATCTGTGTGTAACTCCCGGGACAGCGTGTCCTGCCACACATGAATAATTTGAAATGAAGGGCTAACAGAGCACTTCCAAAAGCATTTATCAGGGAAATCTAAATGAAAGTGTGGATTATGCGTCATGCTTTGAAGAATGCATGATCCGGGAACAGAAATTCAATAATATCATGACCATTTGCTACAACATGAATTCATTTACCCATCACTTCTCTTGTAGAGGTAGCCTGATTTCTCTGTGCCATATTGCTTGTTGCCTTGAAGCTGATGCATGCTGTACACGGTCTGTCTGCTAAGAGAATCCTGAACAACAGAAGCATAAACTGGAAAGTCATGGTTTGTTTATACGTGGCCCCCAAAAAGCTTTTTTGCTTTCCATTGCCTCTATGCATGGGCTTTTGCACACAGCAGCTTAAAGGGATAGTTCCTGTATTATTTATTTTATGTATTTATTTTTGTGAGAACAAAATAGAAGACGTTTAGCAGAATGTTCTCACTTCTCTTTTTCATATAATGAAAGTCATTGGGAACAGGGGCTTTCAACTAAAAAAAATGACAAAAAGCACCATAAAAGTACCGCAAAATTAGTCCACATGACATTTCCGATTTGCTAGGTCACAGTTTAATTCTATGGAAAAGATCAGTGAAAACATTCTGCGAAATACTAACACTGAGGGGAAGTACTGGCTCACACTTATGAAGAAGGGTTATGCAGGACATGCACAATAGATGAATATCACTCATGCCATGGGTACAAATTTAATAATAAAAAAGGAATATTCTGTGTTAAATTATGTCAACAGAAAATAATGAAATGATGTCAACAGGAAATAGATTCAAATATCCCAAAAAATTTTTTAGAATGTATAAATGATTATAACAATAATTACAATGGACATCTATGGGGCAAGAGTACAAAGATTGTAGTGTTGAAGTCGACAGCATACTGTTGAAAGCTTAACTTGTGTTTAACCTGGAATATATCCAAAATATCAACAGCTTTCAGAAACAAAAACATGAAAATTGGATTTTTGCAGCAAGTTTGACAGCAATTTGTGAGAATTGTCACACTATATTGCACATCAACTAAAGTTGGAAACATGAGGTGACAGTTCACATGCATGCGTTTATGAGTAAATAGGGCAGCTCGATAACATCACATGATCATTTAAAAAAACATCTCAACTTACTCTCCTGGACTGCTGTTTTGTCAGTGAAGCATTTAGAAAAAAAACGATTTTGTTAATAGCTGCTCTTCACAGTCATTCCAAGCACTTAAAAAATTGTTGTGGAAGATGATTGACAGGAACAAATATATTGACCCCCCCTCCACCATTATCCCATTAAATACCTGAGTAAGACTAACAAATGACTCCATAAGACCCTATCTATTTATTACCCAGACAAATAATGTATACCGCCATGCACTGCAACATAACATGCTATTGATTTTTGTAAATCAATAATGGTGGGTGACCTCTGAAACAGGAAAAACAGAACACGGCGGTGGATTAAACATACCGCAGTCCTATGCAATACAAAACTGACCACAGACCCACAGTGTATTGTGTGTACTGCTCACTGCAGAAATACTACACGTGAAAAGTGGCCGGGCAAGCTGTCACACTTATATATATATATATATATATATATATATATATATATATATATATATATATATATATATAAATAAGTGTGACAGCTTGTATATATATATTGACAGATATAATATATATATTTCTCAGTGTAGGTTTATCTTTGAAAATCAGCTTACTGAGAAATAGCCATTGTGCCAATAAGCCCCGGTATCTCCATGCATATAAGCCTTCAATTAAACAATGTGAGATCATATCCAGAGGAAGCGTTAGAAAATCCTAAACTGAACAGCAAGGAGTGTAAGAGATGAAAACAAGCATGAGAAATTTGTGCAAGTGCTGAAGCGGGAAAAATGTGTGTGCAAACGGAGCGGTAAATAGTGTCAATCTTTACCTCTTTGAATTCGGGCTGTAGAGCAGGTCTGAGCTGATCTCTGAGAGAACAGAGCTGTCTCTTCTCCTCATCCTGCTTATGTTTGATCTGTATAAACACACACACACACACACAAACACACTCTTAAATTCCTCCAAACACATCCTACACTTCCTCTCCTCCTTGTACATTCCTCCAGCCGTGTTTTTCTAAGCATGATTACTTAAGGTGAGACAATTGCCCTTTCATTAAGTTGTCTGTCACTCACAACATAACTGCAGCTGAAAGAAGCCGTCTGCTTTACCCTCCACAAATTTGCCCTTAAATGGGATTTACTGTTACCAACTGCTTACAGTGCTGATTTCTTCCCTGATTGTGTCAGCATGAGGTAGATCGCGGAGGCTGGTAACCTTGATGCGCCGCGATCCAAGCAAACAAAAGCCACACTGTTGTGGTTCTTCAAGGTCTAGAGTGAAATCTAGGATGTTAGCTGCCAAGGGAACATTTCTTATTTTCCATTAGTTTCCATTTTTCATCTAATTTTTAAATGTGATTTCAGCTTTATTTCACAAACCTACAATATATAATATACATACAATAGTTTTAGTTAACAGCAATAACCCTGGTTGCTAGATGTTTTAGAGAAAATGTGTATGCTTGTTACCAGGTCAAGCAACAAAATCAGCAGGCTAACCAGCTTAACCAGTTAAACAGCAGTTTGGCCAGACTAGGAGTCCATAGACTAGCTTAATCTACATTAGGATATTTAAGATGGGTTTTTCAGCAGGATGCAGTTTATTATCTTTTGTTTAAATCTCTAACACCTCTGATACTTAGTGTTGGGTATGTCACTCAAGAAATTAGGCTACATCTTCAATAGTGTAAATATATTACTGTACTAATTTCTCTATTGCATTACTTATTAAAGTCACCTTATGTCAACCTTGACCAGCTGAACAATACAAGGATAGACATGAAACTGCTCTTTTCATTCTTTCAAATGAATAATATAAAATTGCATAAATTATTCTTGAACTGACCAAATTATTTAAAAACATTAATGTTTATGTTAAATCCACTATTGTTTAGTATAGAATTATTTTATAGTCTATAATGCAATTACATCAGAAGTAACTGTAATTAAATGAAGGAAAAATTAAAAGTAATCCCTTGCTTTATTTTTTTCAAGAGAAAAGTAATTAAATTACATTAATTACTTAGTAATGCATTACATCCCAACACTGCTAACACTTCAATGTGAGTCACTTGGTTATATCAGTGTGGTTGTACACGTATTGAGATGATCGACTTAACTATTGATCTGGGCTGACTATATAAAGCACAAGGAGATGAAGGAACATTGTTAGTTTGGGGGATGATGGGATACCATAAAGATGCAGAACAACTGCCCTAAAGTCATTCGCTGCTCAGCATGACTATTACTATTCTCTGAGATTGAGATATATTTGGCTGAGAATGAACAAAGGATGCAAAGGATCCTCAGCACTTTTCAATTTAAAAATAATGACCTTGCTTATATAAAGAAATAGCAATACACTAGGACACCATGGACTGAGCGATCAGGGCCAATATCATGCTCATCCTGAGCTTCATTGCTGCAAATTAAGTTGTGCTCTGAATACCGATTAGCCCGCTCTGCCACATGAACACACACACTCGGGGCTGATCCTGTTTGTCTGAATGGATTCTGAGTATACAGGGCCTAAACTATCAAATCGCTTGACAGATGATGTACAGGTGATCTGTCAGAATTATTTCACGTCAGTTTGGTTTTCAACGCCTTTCAATGCATTCTGACCTTTCAGCAAGTGAGCCATTACTCCCTAAAGGGTAAATAGTTTTAATTTAAAGGTCAGTTTAATATAATGATGCTGACAAGCGCTATTTGGACAATTCTTTACTATTTCACATTAAAGTGTTAATCATGTTACAGTACGATATGAAAGGAAAGGGATGGAATGTGGTGGGTAATTAATAATAATATTAATAATTTAATTTAAATTATATTTTTTTGTAATATTCAGAATTAGTAATAGTAATTGTAAGGGTTATGTTTGCTTTCATTGTGTTTTAGTTCAGTTTTCCCAGTTCTTGCTTTACCTGTGTTCTCATTCATTGTTAGTTGCCTTGCACTGTAAAAAATGATCGTAATTTTAACGGTAAAAGACTGTAAAAATGCTACAGTGAAAAACTGTTAATTGGTTAACAGAAAGTTTCTGTACTATATATGGTAAATAACTGTGATAGATCTAACGGTTTATTTAATGTAATTTTGCTGTAAAATACCGTTAAATTTACAGTTTTTGAAAGTGAAAAAGAACAACTCATTGTATAATTTACAGTGAAAAACCGTAAATTGGCATTCCCACAATTCCCTGTGTGACACTTCACATTTGATGTATTTTTGTTGAAATAACTGTTTCTTCATAGTTTTTTTTTTTTTTTTTTTTTTCTAATCAGTTATGTACATTAGGGTTTTATGTTACATTTAATGTTGTTAAATTAATGTTTATTGCATTTTTTAAATTTCATGTGTTACCATGATGGTGTTTAATGTTTGTGTGAATGACACTATGCAGCTTTTATAAATTAGTATTAACTTTCTTGTGGAAGAGCTGCTTGTGATGAGCTTTGATTGATCATGTGACTCTCATCACTGCTGTGATTGGTGGTTATCAGTGTATTACAATGGTACAAAACAGATATTAATAGTTCAATAGGATAGGATGGTAAATTCACATTATGGGCCCTATCTTGCACCCAGCGCAATTGACTTTGTACACCGACGCATGTTTCATTCCTATTTTGCACCCGCGCAAAGCGCGCTTTTCCCTCCACAGAAGCACGTCGCTAAACTAGGGAATGAACTTGCGCTCTCTGGGCGGTTCAGCGCAAAAAAGGAGGCGTGTTTTGGCGCAAACGTTCCCTGGTGCTATTTTACTGTTCCATAAAACAATTGCGCCACTGGCCAGAAAAAACCTAGTCTAAAGTCAGTGGCGCGTTGCGCGTTGTTCATTATGCTATTTTAAGGGCGCATGCTTGACCATAATGTATAGAGTGCACAAACGCTCATACACTGTGATTCTCTAATCTACACAGAAGCAGCAGTTTTCATTTTTGCAAATCATATTATTACAAACGATAGATAGATAGATAGATAGATAGATAGATAGATAGATAGATAGATAGATAGATAGATAGATAGATAGATAGATAGATAGATAGATAGATAGATAATTTATTATAAATATAATAATTTATTATAAAAGCATACATCTAGCTTACACATTTACCCACATTATTATATGCCTGTTTAGCCGAAGCTAATTTGGGTGTGTTTCTCCCATCCCCAATGTCACTTCTCTCTCTTTTACGGCCGTGAAGAGAGCGTTGCTCTCCTCGGCTGTGAACCGCTCTTGACGCGCGCCTGGCAAATCCGCCGTTATAATAGCAATACGCCAAGGAAAAAGTGCGTCTGCTCTTAAAGGGAATGTGAGATGATGCTCTGATTGGTTTATTTCACGTTACGCCCAAACCACACCTATGAATAATGAAGCTACTTCAGACCAACCCCTTTTAGATTTGCGCCCGGCGCAAGAGTCATTTATCCCGCCGGGAAAATAGCAACAGCGCCAAGACCCGCCCACAAAGTTACTTGCGCTTTGCGCTTTGACACTTGCGTTTCAGATCGTTAAAATAGGGCCCAATATCAGATAATAAAATACGGTTTATTACTGTAAATTTTAAGTTAAGTCTGTAAAACCAATAACGTTGCTACCGTATTTTTGACGGTAAAGTTCTGGCAACCACAGCTACCGTTTTTTTACCGTAAAAATCACGGTTTAATTTTTACAGTGTGGTTTCTAATTGAGTTACAGACTTGTTTCCTTTTAGTTCATTAGCTTGTATATATATATATATATATATTATTTTTGGATTTTAACTAGTAATGATAATTAGTAATAATTTAATAATAATAAAAAGAACAACTATAACAACAACTATTATTATTTGTATGCCAATATATTATTATTAGTAGTAGTGCTAGTAGTATTAGTATCTCTTTCCCCTTCATACAGCATTACAAAGTAGTTTGGTTAAACCTGTCGCCGTCTGTTTGAGGTTTGAGTATTTTGTATAGGAAGCCTTAGGTAGCACAAAAGCATGAATGAAAGCATAGAAAAAAAACACTTTAGAGGGCCGTTCACCCTGATTTCTGCCACTTTCGTAAGTGTGTTTGCGGCTTTTTGTCATTGTAAGGTGGGATTTGAGCCACAGCATGTCATCTGTCCCATACATTAAGAACATTTGTGTGCAAGCAGCAAGCATGGGCGGAATCACTCACAGCGCTCAGCTGTCCCGTAAAGACCTCAATGTACTGCTTCAGCTTTTCCGTTGCAGTTAGACACTCCTGAAAGAAACTGACAGGAGAAAGCAATTTTAATCACAGATCCCGTAACAAAACAGCATCAATTGTCAAGGCTGTATCCCTTCCCCTCTCGCTATTCTTTCAATGGTTTCTCATCCTCTCAAATTCCAGTCACACTTAAAACAGCGTGACAGACTCGAGCGTGGAGGGATGTGACTATAAAGCATGCATTGAACACTGATGGTGTTGGTGCCAAGCAGGCACAGGTGCACTGCCTGGCCCAGAGATTTCTCCTAACACGGATGACTTTGTTCATTTTGCCATGCTCTGGTTCCTTTCATTGGACGACTCTGTTGTGGGGGACTGATTATATTGCTTTACGAGGACTTTTCATCTGAAGGATTGTTATATATCTATAGAAATGCATAATAAACTTCCAAAACCTTTAAAAAAAAAATCACAGTTTTATCACAGACTTACTTGCACTGAGAATGGTAGTGTTTGATGAGGTTCTGTAGCAAGTCTACTCCTTTCTTGGTCTTAATTTCATTTACTTTGATGAGGTACTGTTTAAGAGGAAAACAGATGAGAACAGAAAAAAGAAAAGTTATTTTAGATAGTAATAATATTTCACAATAGTACTATTTTACTGGGGTTTTTTTTGTTTGTTTTTTTAGCAAATAAATGCAGCCTTGGTGAGATTTAGACATTTTTCATAAAAAAAAAACAAAAAAACATTTTAGTAGTGTAGGTAGGTTGTGTGTAGATATACATACAGTCAGAGACTGTTTAGAGCAGTGGTTCTCAACCAGGGGCCCGGGGCCCACTAGGGGGCCTCAAGATGACTTAAAATTATTCAAAATAAGACAAACCAAGCTAAAACTATAATATTTCTATAACTGTCTTGTTTTCATTTTCATTCTGTCCACTCTGCTGCTTTTTCTGGGTTTAGTTTGTTTGAGTTTCTGTTTAGTTTCGCTGATTTCTGATTGGATTAACCTGTTGCTCATTTAGTTACCTTGTTATCTCTGTGCATTAACCCTTATAGTTTCCTTTGGTCTTTGTTCTGTGTCGTCTCAGTATTGTGTGGTTAAGTTATTCTTTTCTCCTGTGTGTTTCCTCATAAAGATTGATTAAAAGACTGTGTATTTTGTACTCCTCGTCTTTGTGTTCTCATTACAGACAAATTATTACATTACAGACTAATTAGGCCAAGCTCTAAAATGTTTTATTGGGTTCAGATTGTGAGTGAAAGGGCATTGAAGTAAAAAAGGTTGATGTCTACTGGTTTAGAGACTTTCAACTGGGGTTAAAAACATTATTATATGGACAAAAACTCAACAATTTTAATTCATAATGGAGAGTTTAGCCTTTATTTACTATTTATTTTTGAGAACAATGTCCCACTTTGTAATATCACACTTAATTATTTTTTCCACACAGTATAACTGGGATCATCATATTCGCCCATGCTGGGCATCAAACAGTTTGAAAACCCCTGGTTTAAAGTAAAAGTAACCTAGGAAATGTTTTTGCCATTCAAATTTACCAACAATAACACAGATGAGCTGATCTCAGCATTAATCTAACAGCATCGGTCATGTTCCTCTGTCGCAGCTTACACAAACACGAGCGGATCTTACTTCACACATCTGTAGCTGGAACATCCTGCGCTCTTTCTCCATCTCTTCTGCAATCTCTCCTCCGCTCACCTCTGTGCGTACCATACCATACTGCTTCGCCAGTTCCCTCTTCTCTTTCTCGATCTTAGTGCTGAAGGGGACAGAAAGCATATGACAGTGTGGTCATGACTTTTGTATTGTGTAGTACTACATAACCGAAAACTGATGGTATGTGTCTGATTTGTGGTTACAGAAAATTAGAAACACAATACAAAAGTATTATAAGAGAAGTGAAGCGAGACACTTACGAGAATTACAATTAAATGAAGAACAGAGATTAGAAGGAGCAAAATAACGATACAGGAAGTGCTGAAAGGATCTCTGGTAACAATTAAGGATAAGGAAGTTAGATTAGATGGTCATGGGTTTTCGATATTGCTATATTAAACCTATAACTTACAGTTTTTAACTTGAAAGTATTATTTTGTTTGTGCTCACTAATAGATTACAATGACAACTAATTGTGATGAATCTCTTTGTAGAATTGAAAATAATCCAAGATATTTTAAATGAACAAAGATATTTGCTTGACTGTTTTTCTACCCCCTCTTTCTGAGACAATGACCATTTGGAGTGGGGCTGATAGTGATCTAGGCCTGCAGGCCAAATGTTTGTACTTTGAGGGTCGATGAATTGTCACACCTTTAGTACAGTGGTGGAAGTGTAATTATCTGATTGGTCAGTTTGAATGTCTCACATTTGGGTTTTAGTCACATGGTCAAGGAAAGGATAAAAGAAGATTGTAACTGTTGCTCTGTCTCTTTGATGCTCTGGCTATCTTCTTCTCTGGGTCCCTTTCTTGGGGGCTCCTCTTTTCTTTGTCTCTCTCTCTCTCTCTCTCTCTCTCTCTCTTCTCTCTCTCTCTCTCAGGTAACATTTTTAATATATGCTGGGTACAATTAACCATAACCATAATTTGTCATTAAACCTTTTCAATTGCAACTAATGTACTAACTAGTTTTGATTTGGTATTGACTTTGAAGTGCTACATATTGCAATACAATATCATCACTCTATATAGCAATGCTCTCCCACAAATATTAAGCTATTGTAACTGCACTTATTTCCGTCATTGGTATAAGTGGCAGTATAGACAAGAAATGTGCAGTTTTCTACCATCTTGCCAATAACGTTTCTTTAGTCATTCGGCAGTTCTTGCAGCTTGAACCACTGCAGGAATCCACCCTTACATCTTTTTTATACATTTGTGTAGATGGAAATATCATAGTATTAATGTTTTTGCTACATGATATCCATTATAATATGTGCAAAAAGGACTATATTTCTGATTTGGTGTCCATGAAGGAACATGTTGGGAAATATACTGGTTTAAACAACCATGTCTTGTAATAAAGGTGTGAAGAAATATGTGAAAAGGAGAACAAGTGAAAGTGATTGTGATCCTGCAGTGAATATGTAACACATGAGGCACAGAAAATATATCCTACACAGTTTCTAAAATTGGTTGTTGTTTGAAACACACACACATACACATACACAGAGAAAGAGGGAGAGAGAGAGAGACCAGAGAGAGAGACCAGAGATAAAATGTTTTCTTTTTGTCTTTCTTATTTTGAAGCTTTTGCAATATCTCAAATAATGAATCAAAATAATCCAACACTCAGTGGGTGTCAAAAAACACAGGCACAAATGGCCTAATTTAAAAGCAGTGTTATAAAAAGCACTCACAATTTATTTTCATAATCTCTCCATGCTTTGTCAAAGGGCTTTTTCAGGTCCTGACAAGATGAAAAGAAGGAGTTAGAACAGAGTCAGACTTACATCATCTTACAGTAAAAGACGAGAATCGAGACAGAATTAAGAGAAGTCATCATCTGTCTTATTACCATCTGCTCACATTAAACACTGTGCTTATGGTAATGATCTATGTAATGGATTTCTGCTTGTAGAGGCAGAGAACACGTCTTGTTGCCCTCTGGGATTTAATATCCAGTGCATCTCATTTGCATCATATACTGGAACACTAACAGAGCAACAAAAGTAAGTTAAGTACCATATTTTTTGGACTTGGTATTGTCATTTCCTCTTTTTTGGGTACCATGGTATAAGAATATGGTAATCATTCACTATAATCGTACAAAACATGTCAAGGTAATATTTATACAAATATTTTAAATTTGATTTTTTCAAATATACTGAACTTATACAATTTGTAAAAGCAATTTAACAAATTGTATTTTTCTTTAAACCGGTTGAATTTATAGTATGTACAATATTTTATTTATTTTACATTTAATAACTTTTTTTTTTTTTTTTTTTTTTTTACCTTTAGCCTATGCATTGCAAATTATATTATCAGCCTAACTATTTGAGTACTTGCCTATAAAGGAAGTTAAAATATTAAAATCACAATCTATACATTTACAAAGCAATCACAAGACAGTAATGTATTGTATTGAAGAGTTCAACTTACACCTTTGACCTCTTTCAGATCCCCTTTTACCAGCGAGTCCAGGAAGAAGTTAATGTTGTGCAACATGCTCTTCAACTGATAAAACAGAAATATTAAAACGGAAATTGTGAGCTGGCAAAATCCATTTATTGCCAGTGTATGTCAGCGTATGCTTGCTTACTTGCAAACAAGCACAATAAAACATGTTTTACTAAAATCTATTTAATAGGAACACGTCTGGAAAGGATAAGGAACTGTGGACAGGGAGGTGAGAAAACCTTTGGAGGGAAGCTAAGCTGTTTGCAGATAAGGCCTATCTTGTAAGACCAAACTGTGACTAATATTAAAAAGACTCTTTGGGATTATGCAGAAGCCTAACAGAAAACCTTCCCTGAAGCTCCATGTGTCTCACCAAGTTCTTCATTGGCATCAGCAGTTCTTTGGAGAATTCTGCAAACTTATTAAAGGCAGAGGCCACTTCCTGTTCTCCATTGTTGCGGAAATTCACAGCCAACTTCTCCATGGAATTGATGTATGACTCCAAATGTGATATGTGGTCTGGAGAAAGAACAGCAGCAGCACAAATCAGGAAAATATAACCAAGAAAACTGAAAATTTGACTAAAAGCATATGACAAAAAAACAAACAGATAGAGGTGTTGATGGGTTTGGGTCTCATATGGCATTTGCCTTCCACTTCATTCATATTCATACGTAGGAGGAAATGCTTTGCATGCCCTGTCAGTCTCTCTAATAAACTATCATAGAAACAAAAATGAATGCATGCTGCTTACAGTCTGATGTGCATGAAATAAAAACAAATATGGCATAGTGAATACTTGCATTTGTGAAAAAAACGATGCAAGCACCTAACCAAATCACCTGACTAAACGAGAAATGATACCCTTTCAGGTACTTTCTCACACATTTAAACACAAATAAACCCAACAGATTCAATATTATTTTATGTTACCTTGACCAGAGAAATGCTTTGCTTTGGCTGCTTTCTTCATTTTCTGCAAGATTGTGCGGTCAGAGTCCAAGGCCTTTTGAAAGAAAAAAGAAGGGTCTCATCAACACTGAGTTAGGAATTCCCATTCGGCAGATACCAGTTGTTTTTTTAAACTGGATTAGTGAATAAGTGTAGTTTGCCAGAACAGGAATAAATTACATTTAAAAATATATATCAAAATTTCATATATATATATAAAAAAAAAAAAGGTAAGGTATCAAAATATCTTTCATAATATTACTGTTTTTACTGTATTTTTGATAAAAGAAATGTAGCCTTGGTGAGCATAAGAGACTTTCAAAAACATTAAAAGATCTTACGGACCCCAAACGTTTGACCGGTATTGTATCTTAAATGCACTGTAAGCCAGTTTGGATAAAAGCATCTGCCAAATGCATAAATGGAAATGTATTGTAATTCCAGACCATATATCCATATAAGATCACTTAAAATATTGTTGAAATTCACACAAACACAAAGAAACGCACATATTGTTTAGCACAAATTTAGCACAACTTGAAATGGCTCCTTACAGAAACACATTTCCGGTTTCAAAAACAGCAATTATATGCAATCATGAAATGATTATGAAATCATGAAAGGCTGAGAGAGTTTGCCCTCTGAAACTGAACAGCTGAAATTACACCTGGCTACTTTTCTACACTAAAATCTAATCTACTGAATTAAGCAACAATCTGGTTACTATAAAGCAGCAAATGGAGCATGAAGTCTGATTGTTGTGTCATTAAATAAGCAAGAGCAAACATGGAAAGACTAATGAACAGCTTCATAGTCACTTGCCATCTAAAAGCATGATACATTGCTGTGTGTGGTTCAAAATAGTGTGACTGTTGTGTGCTGGGGTGAAATGGTCAACAATTTGGCACGTTTTAAAATGTACTTTTACCTACCACAACAGTGTATGGTTCATGATGTACAATATGAAGACATGGGATTCATTATAGGCCTTTCCAGATTTCACTCCATATAGTATTCAAATATGCCTGCAGTCTTACAGTCTATGAAAGTCTAGTTTCTACACAGATTTAATGGGAAACCGTATATCCTGTCCCAATTATCCCTCCCTTCACTCAGGGTAAACAGTTTGTTCCTCAGGGTGTATGAAGCCCTGAAGAGGGTTGTAACACTTCCCTAGCTCACATCCTGAACAGCTCCCATCTTTTTAACCACAGGTGATTTAGCATAATCACATTTTCACAAAGAGAGAGTCTACAAAGTCTTATTGAATAAAAAAAGGGTTGGGTTTAAGACTTGAGGGAGTCCCCAAAGAGCTTTTGACAAAGCAGATTCATTTGTTTGCTCCAGTTCAGAAAAAAAGAAGAGAGATCAGCTGCCATGTTCTGTACGTGCCACTAATGATCAAACTGAGAAGTCTATTATCTACAACAGTACATTTAGACAGCACTGCAAAATGTAAATCAACTCAAAACAGTGTTTTTACTAATACAACCACATCGTTTACCCATTATTTAATGCATGGAAGAACTGCATTGCGCATGAACTCCAGCCCTGGAATACACTTTTTCTCTGATTTTTGCCCCGATTTAAAGACTGGAAGAGTCGACATCAAGGCAGGAATACACTACTTGACCTTTCAAACTTGAACTCACGCAGAAACATCAATAAAACAATAAAGGGGATTGAAGTCAATTAAGGGCCATTCACACAGAATGTGTTTTTTTGTTTTGCTTTGTTCTTTGCAGTAAAAGTCACCATGAAATCAAAAGTGGCAATTCTTTTCTTTTTTTTAAGAATATTGCAATATTTAGTTAGCCTGGGTTTCCCCATGCTGCCTTGAGCGCAGCGCGATTTTATTCACGCTGCTAGGCAGCCTGGATACCATGGACCAGATTTTCCCCTCAAAAAGGGAACCAATCACAGCAGCAAGACGATGACGACGTCTATGCGACACACCGAAGCAGTTTGTTTATATCTATGGATCCAACATGGCAGAAGACGCGAAGTTGCCTTTCGATGCAGCCTTAGATAGTGTTCTAAGTAGTTTAGAACGCAAGTTTATTTCGTCTTCTTCCTCGTCGGATTTCTGCCGCTCTACATACGTCATCTGGTATAATTGAAACGATTGGCTATGAGCTACGTACAGGCGCATTTGATAGACATTCGTAGCACCCAATAAACGGCTCTGGGCATTCGTAAACCACGCCTCAAATACGAGAAAATGAACATGTGGTTCCCAGACCACGTCTCAATGAGAAAGAGGTCTGACGTTAGCCAGGCTAATATTTAGTGCAAATGAGTTATTCATCCATATCCTGTTGTTTTTTTTATTTTTTTATATATAATCTTTAATCAAAAAACCCCTCCAGTTTTATTGTAAAGACATATTTTCTCTTCTCTAATGACTTGTTTACTGGGCGGGACAACCTGTCACTCACATGAGATCTCAGCAATACCAAACCACATCCAATTCATTCCAGATGGACAAAATCAAGTCCCGCCCTACATTTTCACACGTAAGCCGTTTCACACGGATATACATGTCACAATAAAAAAGAAAAGACTATTGCAACTTCTGTGTCATGCTGACTTTAAAAATACGAGACGCAGGGCAGTGGAATGGAAAAAAGAAACAAGTCTTTGTTGAACTTCTTTTAGCTTGAGCGAGACCGTAATGGTCAAATATGTGTAGCACATATTAAAGCAGCATGGGGAAAAATCCAAAATCGTGTTGGATTTTGTGAACAATGACACGTTTATACAGTGGTGAGTCGAATAAGTAAGTAATCTGTTGTACGAATGGACAGTTTGAGTTTGACTGTTTTTAAATATGGAAGTCGATTCCAAAGATATACTGCATTCATAACATTCATGTCATGTTTATTTTATTAAATGTTAAGTGCACAAGAGGAATTTCATAACATGATTAAAACTCAGTAACATGACTACGCAGAAAACTGAGTTTAAATAGATTCTTTGTTCTCCTTAGCCTTGATGAAATCAACTTCCTTCAAAAAAAAAAATCCCAGTTTCTATGGAGACTTCTTCCTGTTTCAAAGCCGGGGACCTCTGTCTCTGTCTTATCTTGCTGTTTTTATTCTCTAAGGAAACAGGCCTGTCAAATGCCAGCATAAAGGATTATAAACCATTAATATTCATTGGTGTCACACATGATAGTGTGAAGAGGAAAATGTAATTCACTGTTATTAGTTCAGAGAGCCCGTAATGAACTCCTCATACAGCACAATTGAGAAGCATGTTGGGCGTGATGTGAAATCATCTGACACTGAGCAAGAGTCAACTGTCATACAACCAACACTTAAAGGGGTAGCTGATCCCAAAATGAAAATGCTGGCACTATTTACTCACTCTCAAACTTCTATGACCCTTTTTCTTCTGTGCGACACAAAAGGAGAAATTGATTGTAGAATTTCCAAGCCATGACCACGAGGCCAACATAAATTTAGTTTGTTTCTCACACAAAACTATGGCTTCAGAAGACTTGTAATATAGTGTAAAAGTCGTTTGGATTATTTTTATGATGCTTTATGCTGTTATTTTGGTCTTTGAAAGGTGCTAATCAGTCACCAATCACCATCCACTTCTTTCATTATATTTCCCTTTGTGTTCCACTGAAGAAAGTCATACAGGTTTGGAATAATGTGAAGGTGAATACTGACAAAATCTTCTTTTTTTTGCAAACTATCCCTTTAAATGAAGCAACCAGGAACTGAACACATTCAGACGCAGAGCAGCTAGTTTTGCATCAAGGATGTGGCTTTCTTATTTTTAGCCCTTCCAGTTAGCGCTGTTATGTGTACACTGGGCCAATAACAATTCAACCGTGTGGTATTTTACCTGGAACGGCATTCCATGCTGAAATTCACATTCCCCTGACTAGGCAGAGTGTGAATTCTGTACTCAGCATGACTAACCTCACAGATCTTTTGTTCTATATTGCAGCAATGGTGCCTGGCTTTTTGGATTGGCTTTTGTGTGCATTTAGTGCTTGTGAAATTCCCCACAGCACACATAGTAAGGATAGAACAAGTAGGACCAGTGATAAACAGCCATAAATACTCATGGTAAACAGGGGCAGTGACTGGCTTACGAAGGTTGTGACCACAAATGTAGTTGTTGTTCAGTTTACATTTAAATTATTACACAAAAATAACCGCCATCTGATTATGCCTATACCATTGTGCTTGGGAGGGAAGCATTGAACTCTTTTACATAGTGTGTTTCCTTAAACAGCAGAAACTCTGTTTAAACTTTGTTGTGAATGTTTTTCACACCCATATGAAATAATGTCCTAAAATTGGGATATCCCAATTGGATCCTATAATATTATAATATGGCATTTAATATTCAGCATGCGGTTCAGTGGACAATCAGTTTAATGAATGGATGGATAAAAATAAAATTTAGGGTTCACGCAAAAATGTGGTATATAATACAGCATATAACATTTAGAATTTTATATTAGTGAAAAATATTCATATCCATATTTTAAAAAAAAAATGTTTTACTTTTATTTACTGAAATATAATATAGAAAATAAAATTTAGAATTAAATTATTTGTTGATTCTGCTCCGGTTTTCACCCAAATATGAAATAATATCTTAATAGTGGATAATACTGTATCTATAATTATAATATAATATGTCATATAACATTTTTAATTATAGGTTTAGTTCTAAAAAAATCCTAGTTATTGTACAAATTGCTAGTAAACAACAGTGCTGCTTCTCATATTTTAAATAAAATCTTATTTCTTTTAAATTAATTTCTATTCCCATGGGAGAGAAAAAATTCTATATTTACTGAAATGATTCAAGAACTCAAATGTTCATTTTAGTCTAATTTAAAGAACTTCAAATGTTAATCATTCACAACAGAACAGACACAATGCTCCTTGTACTGACACATAAAAGCTCCATGCTTCATGTAACGAATCCACCACAAGACATGCAGTAATAATGTTTTGAGGTCTGAGGCATTTTATAATTGAGGAGCACGACCAGATGTTTATCTCCCTCTTTTGTGCTTAATGAAGCACAGCCCACACGGACACACACAGGTCACTTTCTTCACCACTGGTGGATTTTAGCTCCTTAACCAAGACGGCCAGAAGTGAAACTAAATCTATACCACAATAATACCACGTAACCATGGTAGAGTTCACTTCCTCACGGTCATGAAATGTCAATTATGAGTAAGATAGGGTAAAAAGTAACTAGAAACTACCTGGTCATTTTTCCACTGGCATCTGGGGTAGCCCATTAGTTTATACAAAACAAAATGTAGTCCAGATCTGCTATGACCGCTTATTTAGACCTGTGTGTCTCATATAAAGTTGTGAAGCAAGCTATTTATATTGTGTCCAAAGTGCTCTAAAGACTAGTTTGAGGTAAACACACACACACACACACACACACATGCACAGAAATAGCATCAAACCCACTCAGATGAAGCTCAGCAACATGAGGAATCCAGAGCAGGTTTATCATGAAGTCAGCAGGTGTATTATGATATAATATAACATGCTGATACCACTTCCTTTGCAAGTGCAAGATGTTGCCAAGGGGCTTTATGACATTCTGAAATAAACTTTTTAATGCATGTTCAAAGACTCTTCTAAGGAACTCAAAACAAGATATTTTGAGAAGTCTTGGTTACCATTGACTTCCACTGTATGAAACAAAAGCCCACCGAGACACTCACAATAATAACGATTTGGGAGAGTAAATGACGACTGTTCATTTTTGGATGAAATGCCCCTTTAAGTCCAAAATAAAATTGGATCAAGGTTTGTGAAATTCCTAGGTAAGTGCATCAAATTGACTTTCATAGCACTAAGTGCAGCAGTAATGCACAATAGTGCATTTAACTGGGTCCCTGGGGAAACAATGCCACAGGGTAATTACTTTTACCTAGTATAAGGTGCTCTCAGTAGTATAATTTTTCTAAAAGATGAATATAATTAATTTCAATTCATTTTAAATATTCTACTAATTTCTTTAGGCCTATGTGTAAAACGTTTTAATGAGGAAAACATGAATGAGTGTACCTTTGTTCATTCTTAACAAATATTTCAGGAATGAGGATAATAGTTATATCAGGTGTCTCCACTCTGAATGAATGGGTAACCCTGCTTTACTTTATACAGAAAAAACAAGGCATGGCACAACAGGCTGCTCCTGTTGGTGTGGTTTAGATTATCCAAGTACTCCAATTATCTTTCTTTATTCCTCTCCGGTGCATCTGCTAATCCCAAATCGCCCCCCAAATTTTAATTAACTTTAAGCAACATACAATGGGAAAACAGGAGCAACATGTTGTGTTGAAGAGAGATCGCTGAGGTGTGTATTGGATCATCATCAGAAATGTCCAGGGAAATCACTACAGTTCCTGCTTTGTCATTAAGTCACATGACCCAAACACAGACTCTATTATAGCATGGAGTTCCTATTATCTCTCTTGAGGTCAGTGCAGATTAAGGCATCTGTGTTGTCTAATATCTGGTTGGTGATTATCAAACTTCTCACGAGTTCAAACATAAAAAGGCAAGTGAGATTCCACTTTAAATGACATGCACAGGTCTGACTAATATTTTACCGAGAGATTATCAATAGGGTTGAAAACATTTGCTATTTAAAGGGATATTTAACCCATACAATTTAAATGTCCAAATATTTTCTTGTCCATACAATTAATGTCAATGGGGTCCAATGTTATTTTGAGCTCCATTGACTTATAATATGGAGAAAATCATTCTTCAATATATCTTCTTTTGTGTTCCACCGAAGAAATAGTCATACAAGTTTGGAACAACATAAGGGTGAGTAAGTGATTTTTCATTTTTGGTTTAAATATCCCTTTAAGTCATTTATTTAATAGATTTGCCCTTCTGTGCTTCTATTGTTGTTTTGAAGGGCTTGTCCAAGCGGCAGGATTTGCTTCAGCGCCTGTAAATCTGCACTAAGGCAGATTAAACTGAGGTGTCCTGGTCTGAGACCAGTCTTGAGGTTTCTGATATCTCAAGGCTGAGGGTTTTGGATAGCGGAGGCTGACTCTAGACAAGCTCTGAAGAAAGACAACTACTCGGTCTCTCTTATGACCCTTTTGTCCTGAACCCCCCTGAGGCTGTGCGTGTGCAAAGCTCACTATATAAGGTTCCTATCCTGTCACAATCAAGCATGTAATGTGATGCACTGTTCAATTTGTATGGCTGTGCATTGCACAGACCAGGTCATCACCATGGTTACTTCACATTCCACTATGCAGTCATCATTCAAGCAGTCATCATTCAATTGTTACCACCCTGACCCCGCTGTATATATGCTTCAAATTGACACAACTGGGGTTCAAATTTAACACCAGCCGAGAGCCAATGTACATAAAAACTGGCTTTGGTTTAGAAATAAAAGTGTTACCCATCTTTTTTAGGAACATGATGACCTGTACTGTGTCAAAAATATGCAGTATATAGCTAAATAATCACATTGTTCTTGCCGGGACAAATAAATATATGAAAAAAAATATTTATGATAAATAACATTTTCATAATACAAATCTTTTTCTAAATGAAATTACAATATAAAAAATCTAAAGTAATAAATGTAAATAAAATGATAGATTGTTTGATGATGCATGAAAGTGTAATTATATATATATATTATAGAGATAGTTTCTGTAAATTCAATTTATTGTAATAATAATATAGCCTATTCATTGGATTCTTAAGTGTTTGAACAACAAACAATGTAGAATATTTGTTTGTCGACCTATAATTTGTGTACAGGCATATCAGGATGTAGAGGTTAGGAGAACGTTCGAGGAACGTTCCGGGAACCTTTCGGGAACGTTCCGAGAACCTTCCAGGAACCTTCCTTCCCCTAACCTATAGGGAACGTTCTATTAACGTAAAGAAAACTTTCCTAGCTAACCAACAGGGAACGTTAGAATGTTTGTTCTGGGAACGTTCTGGGAACCTGAAAATAACGTTCCGGGAACGTTCTGGGAACCAAAAATTGTTAACTGGGATGTGGCAAACAGCAGTCAAAAAACTTCTCACTACCATGATTTCTGTAACATGCACAACATGACATTCACTGACAGGACAAGATCCTGGATCAATATCCTTTGTTGGTCCTGGAGCAACATCTCTATCAAGCAATCCTCCCACCCCTAACCCAAAAATCAGAAGGCAATGATTGGTGGAGCGTTCTTTCAACAACAACAACAATGGATGCGGATCCAGAAACATGACGGTCATTCATGCTGGTTCCTTAGTTCCAGAAGATTCATGAATCCTAAGCCGGCTTTTGTTTATGCAGCTCAATAAACAGTGGATGAAAGGCACGTGCTCGTGATAATACAGCAGAAGCTCGTACTGACGCACGAGCAGTGATATGAGATAAGAAGCGCGAGATAGCGGCAAAATACGAAGTAAAGAGTAAATTATATTATTACAAAAAAAGGAAAGATTGCAAAACTCCGGTGCCATTTAATTTACAGTAACGAAGAGGAAATGTGGATGTTAACGCGTAATGAAATGTGAGATCCTTCCTCTTTCAGTTGCACGATATGATACAGAAACCACAGAAAAAGGAGCGTAGGCTACATAATATAAATTAATTTTAACAAATTTAAAAGCAACCTGATTAGATGACTTCAATAATTTTCTACGCTTTAACTGACTATTTAGCTTGAAATCACATGGTTTGGGGTTTTGGAAATAGGCTACGCTCAGCCCAATCGATTCAAAAAGACAAAGAGCATCTGTATCTGCTGTAGTAATGTTTGAAGCAGTGTTCGTAGGGGAAAATATGAAAGACAACACGTTCATTGGCTTAAGCATTTCTGCAATGCAAAACGGCACTGTAAAACAGGATAAAGAGCATATTGCCTTCATAAAAAAATTATTAAAAAAATACATTGAGACCTGCTCCTGATATTGGACAGTACAGAACACATTCATTTCATTCATCATGCTGTAGCCTACAACTGTCAAAGACCAAATAAGAAGCTATTACAAAAGACGGCAGCACACAAAGGCACTATCTCATACCTCCTCGATCAGGTTGGCAGAATTTCGGCAACTTGTCATTTTGGTGTAGAAGGAAGAGGTGGTGGGAGAGCTGTAGTCCTCCAAAGTCTCCACGATAAACTCATCCACTGATATGAACTCAGGCATTTTGGAGGAAAAATAGGAAAATGCGAATTCTAATAGAAATGTTCACAGTAAGCCCATTAAAAAGGATGATATTGTTGGTGAGGAAGTAACTAGAAAAATGTCAAGCTGTTGGAAAAGTTCGCACAGCGGTGAAGTAAAGTGCAGCAGTGTTATGTTTGGCTATAGCGGCGAACGCGCATAAAGAGGAAACAGGAGGGTTTAGTGTCAGTCTAGTGTTGACTGTTCGATAGTACGCATGCGCAGTTGACCGACGGACCCCACAAAGCATATCAGGCTGGGATGGTTAATAATGGTGAAACTATTAAAAGCATCTATGTGGTCAGTATGTTAGAAAGCCATAGATAAAAACAATTGAACTGTAATAATAAAACCAAAATAAACCTCTTACAGGTTTTTCATTCTTGAAAGCTATTCGCATTTATGAATGACCTTACCAGATATTTTATCTAAAATATTTATTATTAGGCTACTTATCTATTTAATCTCATCTAGTCTCTTAGTTTAATTGCTATGCAATAACTGTTTATTAATTCATTTATTTAATGAATTAATACATTAATCAACAATTTATAATAATTTATAATAAAAAAAATATATAATAATTATTGTGCAGGAAATAATTGTGTAGAGATTCAGTTTTCTAAATGTTATCGTTCACCCAAGCAAATAAAAAAAAAATAAACATGCTTTATCAGAGACAAATGACTTCAACTATATCAAATAGTGGTGGGGATTTTAATTCATCCCAGTGAATCGAATCTTTCAAATCTGTTCATCATCCACTGATTCATTCGGTGACTCTTTCTGCAGGTTACAGTACGTTTAGCCAGTAGGTGGCGACAAGTGTCTTTTTGTGTATTGAGTGAATCACTGAATCTTTTAACTGATTCGTTGTGAACTTTTGAGTTGAAAAGTCCACTAATCGCCTGAGACACTCAGAAGCGTTTTGCCAAACAAGTACACAGTAAAAAATTATATTATGAATAAGTTATGACAACATATATGTGGCAAGCAGGATGAGGCAGAGGGCCGTGAGAGAACGGCGCGAGGCCGGTGGCGTGATTACTAACGAGCGTCACCTGGGTGCCACAACGGGTTCTCCTCCGTGAGCTATACGGAAGCATAAAAGGAGGAATAACGATAGTGAAGGACGAGAGAAGTCCAGGCCTGGTCCTCTCTCGTCCTTCCCTGTTGTCGCTCCTCCTTTTAGATATGAGGCTGGTGCGGCGTGCAGGAGGTGCTCGCGTTAGTGATGAAATACTATAGACTGAACACATAATACGCATGTGTGCATGACGTCATTGTTTTCAGAGATTCGCGTTTTTGTTGTTTACATGGAGACCATTTTGAAAAACTTGTACTTTGAAACCCGTTTTCAAAAGTTTGCGTTTTCAGGCACCCAAAACGCAGTCGTCGTGTAAATGAACGGCCAAAACGCATAAAAAGTTTTACTTTTTAGTTGAAAAAGGCGTCGTGTAAATAGCCCCTAAGTTCCTCCCTGTGCACCCGCAGTTGTCGGTCGATGTTTGCGTGCAGTGTGTTTACGTTTGTTTCACGCAGTTTAATGTAATGGTTTTTAAGTTGATTGTACTTAAAAATTCAAGGCAGCAACTTTTTTTTACAGTGCTAAATTCGATTTGCTATTTGTTCTCGACTTGTATGCCAGACTGACATTCAGTTCAGTGGTCAGCAAATCCTCCTCCATAAAAAATGTTGATTCATTTTGTTCAAAAGATGAGGACCTGGTTCAACCCGTTGGAGCTTGTGTTGTTCAGATTCAAAACACCATTGACTCATAAGGGTGTAGCATATTCATGCAGTAGCTCCCAGCCTCCCACCAATAAAATTCAATAAATAGAAATCGAAAACTGCATGGAATAGAAACGTGAACGATTCATTCAGTTAAATGGTTAAAGGGATACTTCACCAATTGGCATTTAGCTTTGTATCAGTAGAAACCCGGTAGTATTTTCGAATGACCGTGCTTCCCTGAGACGAGAGATTTCAGTATTGTGTGTCTGGAAAAAGAACTCAGATGATGCAAAAATCATCATTTTGCGTCATCGGAGGCTTTTTTGTCCAGAGGCTAGAGACTACAGCCAGTAGTAGGAGCTAGTTCCGCATGTTTTCAACCCGCCCATAGGGGGTGGGATCTCACAATTAAACGGCGTCTTTTCAGTTTCGAGTTAACTATTAGCCTAGTTATATCATTTCTTCTGATACTGCCCTCTGTAACCGGTAGGCGTGGCTTGGGAGTGGCCTCGTAGGGCAGCGGAGCAAGTGCATTCTGGGAGTTGTTGTCCTTCATCCACATGAGCCAAAAATAAATTTTCTGGCTTTTCTCAGTCTAGAAGGCACCAACTTCGAAAATAATTTCACATTTCTACTACATAAATGACCCAATTTAAATACACTTCATCTTACCAGGGGTGAAATATCCCTTTAATTAAAAATTCAAACACTGATTCAATTACGAACCAAACACCAATATCTAAGACAGAACATCCAAAAACTTGTCCAAGGGGACTATATAGCCACACACTACATGCTTTTTGGTCTGAGAGTTTGGAAAGGAGCATAACATAGCACATTATTAATAAAGCCTGGAAGTCACCTATCCCAGCTGTCATCTCTGATTAGAGTTTCACTCAGTCAGCCGCAGGCTTCTTCTACCCAAGACAGCCCAAATGGCCCAGAGAGCCACGTGACCCCTGCTGCACATTCCCAGACTGTTCATTCACAGCATAACTGCTATCTTACATTGTGATGACTGGATGCCTATAGCCCATGCACTGTATCTAGATATCTAGTTTGAGATGACTATAATAAAAACATTAAAATGTCAAATATTGTCAAAATCAATTGTCAAAAGACCCCAAAATTATTGTGATCAGGCTGGGTGGTGAGAATAAAGAGGTGTCAATAAAGGCAATCAAAATAACTGAATATCTCAAAAAGATATGATGAAAGCAGACAAATTAATTACATGTTTTCATAAATTCATTCACTCCTAAAAAATTGCCGTTGGAAGCTGATAGAATGAAAGTGACAGTCCAAGATGAACATAAAATGGATCTCCTTATAAAAAATCCAGCAGCGCATCATGGTAATGATATCAGATAGTACCATATTCAGATGATTACCATAGTCATGTCCCATGGTATTCACATGGTACTCCAAGGTATTTTAAAGAATACCTTAAAATCAGCATGAAATGGAAGTAACGATAGCCTTTTCTTCCCTATTGTGAATTTATTGGATTATTGTGTTTTGCTATTGCGTGATCTCACGTGAGTGATAAGTTGTCCTGCCCTCGCACTTGTAAAAAGCACGTCATCAGAGAAGAGAAGAGCTATCACTGTAAGATTGAGGGGAAGTTATTTAGATTAAACAGTGTATTAAGTGTAATTATACGTTTGTTACATTGTAACTATACATTTGTTACAGTGTAATTATGCCTTTGTTACAGTGTATTTACAATTTATGTGTAATTACACATATGATTCAGTGTAATTATATTTGTATTACAGTGTAATTATACCTTTATTACAGTGTAATAATAACTTGTCTAATAATCTTTATTACAGTGTAATTATGCCTTTATTACAGTGGAATATATTTAATACAGTGGAATTACACATTTATAAAGTGTAACTATACATTTGTTAGTGTAATTATACATGTTTAGTTATACACTTGTTACAGTGTACATTTTAGTGTATTAAGTGTAATTATTTGTTTGTTAGTGTACTTATACATTGTTTAATTATACTTCTATTAGTGTAATTATACATTTATTGCAGTGTAATTATACATTTGTTAGTGTAATTACACAATTTACAGTGTAATTTAGTTTGTTAATGTGTAAATATACATTTGATACAATGTAATTATACATTTGTTAAAGTGTAATTATACATTTGTTATGTTTATTTACACATTTGTTAGTGTAACAGTTATACAGTATAATTATACATTTGTTAGAGCGTAATTATACAATATTGTAGTTATACGTTTATTATAGAGTAATTATACTTGTGTTACAGCGTAATAATACGTTTTTAGTGTATTAATTTACATTTGTTAAAGTGTAATTATACATTTTTAATTTGTAATTATTTGATACAGTGTACTTTTATAACAGTGTCATAATACATTTGTGACTGTTTAATTATACATTTGTTACAGTGTAATTATAATTTTTATAGCGTAAATATAAGTTTGTAAGTGTAATTATACGTTTTTTAAGTAATAATATATTTTTACAGTGTAGTTATATATTTTTTAAGTATAATTATACATTTGTTACAGTGTATTAAGTTTAATTATATGTTTGTTACAGTGTAAATATACATTTGTTTAAGTGTGTTACAATTTTAATTGTAATCATACATTTTTACTTATAGTACTTACACTTTTTTTTACAGGGGAAAATTAATTAAATAGTAATAATAATTAGGAGCACGGATGAGTTAATTATAATAAATACTGCAATATTCCATAAAAATTGATTTCAAGGTGACGACTTGGTAATTTTTTTGTAACATCTTGCCATTATATTGAGGTATGCTGATAATAGATCCATCACACAGTTCAGTTCAGGAGTATAACCATGGAAACCGTGGTTATTATTAAGTGATCATTTGCATGTCCATTAGCTGCCAGTTTTTAGTTATATTCCCATGTGACAGTCAAGCTTCACTGGTACATTCTATATAATAACCCTTCGCTATTTCAGAGGCAATTATCTCACAAATGGGTTTAGATCATGTACTGCAAGATCAGTACAGAGTGCTGTGTTAGAGGGAAGACAGTCAAACACATAATTTACTATTATTAAAGCACATGGTATCATATTTTATATTATTACTTTGCATGACAAAAACAGAATAAGGTCTACAGAACAGGCCAACTAAATAACCAGAATTATACTTTTTTTTTTTTTTTTTTAAGATGCTGGAAGCCTGTTCCAGGATGCATTTTTCTATGGATGTTAGCTTCCATTAGTCATCTCATCTCATCCATTAAACTGAGCAGCAGTGTCATGGAAGCAGTACTGTCACCATGCTGGATGTCATTTCATTTATCAAATCTATGGCTAAGGCTTGTCATGAACCCCAAATGGCTATATTCCTGTGTAAATCTACCTGATGTCTCTGCTCCTTCTCTACCTCTGACAATACCCTATAAAACTCCACATACAATATGGAAATATAATTTTTTTTTTTTTAAACAGCTCCTGACCTAAAAGATTTATTTATTTTTCTAAATGAAGGCAATATTTTTCGTGTCTACATTTTTCATGCCTTTTTTCAGTCAAACTGAAGACCACATACAGCATTCACTTTATACAATGTTAGTAAATGGAATAAACTGAAGATCATTTTATTTATGCAACTTACAATGTTTTCTTAAACAACCTGTACTATCTATAACAGTTATTTATTATCAAATTAATTGTTCTAATATTCCCATAATATATTAATATATACATATATATTAAAATGAATACATTAAAAAGCAGCAGCATGATTGGAAATTAGTCTCTTATGCTCAGGCTGTATTTATTTGATCAAAAATACAGTAAAACTGCAATGTTGTGGATGTGAAATAGTATTACAATTTAAAATAACTATTTTCTATTTTAAAATGTAATTTATTCCTGTGACGACAAAACTGAATTTTCAGCATCATTAATCCATTCTCCAGTGTCACATGTACACAATAACTGTTTTTTGTGAAAACCGTGATTAATTTTAATCACGGTTAGAGATAGAGATAGAGATAGAGAATCAACAGAAATCTTCTGTAACAATGTAAAAGTGATCAATTTAATGTATGCTTGATGTAATTACAGTATTGATTTATTTAAAAAAAAAATCTTACTTACAGTAGTGCACACTGAATGAATCATAAAGCATTAAATAGCATTGACAGGCAATTGTTTGTATTGTTAAAGTGCTATTCTAGATATTACTGCTTATGTATTTCCCATTAAAAGCAAATAATGTACACATGCGTATCATTACTTCCCCTGTTGATCCATGCATTTCTATGCATTTCCACCTCCTCATCCATTAACAATAAGCTGGCTGATGTGTGTAGGCATGGTGTAGAGGATGAGGAAGAGGAAAATCCCCAGGATAGCCAGAATGAGCAAAGCAATGATGTACTTCTTGTATTTCTTCCAGATGAAGAACACAAAGGTCTTCATGGGGTTCACAAACCAGTTGAAGGAAGTCTTAGGACGGCTTGAGGGGACAACAAAAAAAATCATATTTACATAGCATATTTTTGCAAGCACACAATAAAAATAAAAATATGCAAACTTGAAATGATATAAATGCATTTTGGTCCCTTACTTTGGTTTGTCCAGAGGTTCGGGTTCTTTGCGTGCTTTTCCCACAGGGTTCTTCTCGGCTTCCTCAGCTGGCACTAAGTGGAACTCTGCCTCTACTTTACCCTGCAAACCACATAAATGAACGAAGGGTTTGAGTCCACCTTTACAAAGTAAACAAGTGTGTTACTACATTCATTGTACTCAATGTTGGAGCACTAAAGAAGTGATTGTACCATTAAGAGGAAGGTGTTTCCACTGTTGTCCACAAATTGCAGATCTTCTGGTTTCATGTTGCCACGCTTACTGGACTTTTTCTTCTTCTTCTTGTTTTTCTTCTCTTGTTCTGCCTCTCTCTCCTCTCTTTCGATGTCCTCCTGGCTCTTTAGTTTGATGAGCGGCCACCAGCCCTTCATCCTCTTGCTGCGGAAGATGGAGAAGCGAGGGCCGGCCTTGTCTTTGGCCATCGTGATGCTGCATTGCTCTGATGATTTTGCTGCACGGACCATATCGCTGAGACGCAACTCTATGGATCCTAGCCGCAACAGTTGGAAAGGAATTCATGTTTTTACTGACTAACTAGAAAATGTAAGTAGATTGACCAGTGACTAAAACCACTAACCCAAGAAGTCATTGGAACCGATGCGGTCATAATCCCAGACCTGCAGTACCAGAGCAGCCGGCTGGCGGAACTCAGTCTCCTCAAGGGAGAACAGGGACTCCTTCTTCTTGTAGATGACCTCCTTCTCCGTGGGAAGATAGTCAAAGTTGAAGACAAAGCGCCAGTTGAAGTTGCCTTCACCAGTGAGGGAATTAAAATGCACGTCCGTCTCCTGTTTCTCATCCTCCAGACCTTTAATCCAGCTGGTGAATGTAATACACATAAATGCACATGCATTTGGACATATATTTTGTTTATGTACGTAATTGTAAAGAAATATTACAAACATTATAATTCTAATTATTTATGTTATTATACGCTAGTGTTTCAGGTAAACAAGTCTCTTCTTATCAAGGCTGCATTTATTTGATCAAAAATCCAAAACTACAGGAAAAAAAAAGGTTGCGCTGCTTAATATTTTTGTTAACTTAATAAAAACGATTTTTGATGAAAAGAAAGCTCAAAACAACAGCATTTATTTGAAATAGAAATCGTTTTTAACATACATCTACTGACCCCAAACTTTTGAACGGTAGTGTTAGTTTTTATGGAATATAATTGTGCAATATAATCTTGTGCATCCTTACCCTTTAACATAGATGTCACTTGATGGCTCTCCAGTGAAAGGATTGACATCGTCCAGTACAACATCATCAGTATTCCAGATGATCACGCGCAGCTCATAACTAGAGACAGAGGGTTAAATATTCTCAGCAAGATGTAAATTAAAAGAGCAGAATGATTATTCTTGAGAGAGATGTAGGAAGGAATCTTCTTTAATTCCCTATATTTAGTCGTTTGGGTGAAATTGTGTCCTTTGAACATGATGCTCAATTTGAGTAAATATATACTATATAGCTTCAGTATAATGTGATATCATCTTGATTACCTCTCTGGAAGTCTAGGTTTGATATTAACAGGTGGTGGTGGAGGTACATCTACAGGAAACATGTCAATCCACATGTGAACGTAACCCTGTTAGGGGAAAGGCAAAGACATAAGAGATTATGTTGCAACTACATAGTAATTTGATTTGATGAAATACAAATTTAATTGGAGCATATCAGATCCAAGACGAAAAACAAAAAATGGGGAGGATTAACAATGGAAATCGCCACCAATCAACCTCGAACTTCGGTGCATGAGCACCACATTCCTAACTACAGCTCTAACTTTGAATAGTGTAAGTGAAGATTTGACCCAGGCTAACTGGCTTGACTAAGATTGCTAACAAGTCATTGTGTGTGATGGAGTCTGACCTGAGGAAGGCCAGGCTTTTCCGCGTTAAGCAGAGAGCGGACCTCCACATGCTCAGGAACCAGAGGACACGCTCCCTCACAGAACTCTCTCATCTCCTTCCAGCGCTGAAGGACATTTAGAGCTTTATGCTCATCCAGCTCTGCATAGTCTTCTTCTGTCTTCTTATTCTTCTTCAGCAATTCTGCAGCACCAAATTCTCATTTTAATAATCTGTTATTCATAAACAGATACATCCAACATGGTGTTTATGGGTGCATTGGCTAAATATGCAAATGCAACATGTATATTTAATTAATTAATAAATAATAATAATAATAAAAAAATATTTATAATTGTATATACAAATATGTATAATATATATATATATATATATATATATATATATATACACACATTTAGCATTTTGACATGTAATAATATTTTTCTTGTAATCTGTATAAATGGCAAATATCCAGATTAAACTAAATGTTATTTACAAAAAATATTAGCATTTTGATATGAAATAATAGTTTTTGATCAGTATAAAAAGGCAAATATCCAGATTAAATAAAATGTTATTTAAAAAATATTAGCAGTTTGACATGAAAGAATATTTTTTCCTTTTGATCAGTATAAAAAGGCAAATATCCAGATTCAATGTCGTAAACAATAAAAGGATGTGAATATTTTATTTATAGCCGCTGTATATCTGTTTTGAGCCAAATTTTCTTTTCTTCAGAAAACAAAAGGTTTGTTTTTGTATTACATGAAGGTACTTTAGAACCTTTATTTTAAAATATTAAAAATGCCATTTCCACCTTCTGGAAAAGCCTCATTGGGAACTTTGAAGATCATATTGAGAACTTTAATTTCAGACTCCCGGTACTCTGGAGATGGAATCCCATTTTTGCGGCAGAGCTCCAATAATATCGCAGTGGGTTTCTTGGCATCTCTCCATTTATTATAGCCATCCCTGAAATCACAAGACAGTCTAATCTGATTTAACCTGTAGAGAGTCAAATGAAAATCAGGCCACAAAACTGCCTGATTTGTCTCAGTCTAAAACGCTGCAGCTGCAAACAATCAACTGAGAGCACTCCAAATATGAGCTTTAAAGCAGTCGATGAGCTTTCAGAAATTCTGATGATGATGAAGACAATAATGACAACGACAGCAGTGGCCACGACATAATACTACTAAAGATAATAATACTAATCATCATTATAATCATTATCGCCATCTTCATAACAGGCTAAAGCCATTACCCACTTATCATAATGAAGGGCCAGGCCACACCCAGCACGGTGGCGGCTGAAGAAACGGTTCTCCAGGTCCAAGTGGGTCTCGCCAATCAGGTCATCGGAGCCCACAAGGTCATGGTCAAACACGTACAGCGTGAGCTCTGTCTCCAAGGGGAAGGACACGGTCAGCTCGAACACTCTGTGGGGAGTACATCAAATCAGTAAACAATTCTGACAACAATATCACAAACTATGTAAAAATACAGACAAAGCCTCAACGAAAAATGCTCTTTAATCTTTAAACTTAAAGGCGGAGTTTCTAGCCACCGTAGTTTCTGCCATTCATTTTGTGAATAGACAGCACTTACTCTCCAAACACTGGGTTCAGTTGTTTGGGAATGTATCGCTCTTTGCTGTCCATTTGCTGCTTGCCAACTTTCACCACCACATAGGGGTCTGCCTTTCCATTTGGGTCTGTGGGTGCCAGATTGGTTGCCTTAGGGTCCACAAGGAAAATAAGCATAAAAAATTCATTCAGATAAATGAGCAGAAAATACATGGAGTTGTAGGATTGAAAATAATCCAAGATATTTTAAATGACCAAAGACATTTGCTTTACTGTTTTCCACCCCCTCTTTCCCCAATGACAATTTTGGCACAGAGGGGCTGATAGTGATCAAGGCCTGTAGGCCAAGATGTGTGTACTTCGGGGATCGATGAATTGTCACACCTTTAGTACAATGGGGGAAGTTGTAATTATCTGATTGGTCCGTTTAAATGTCTCACATTTGGGTTTTAGTCACATGGTCAGGGAAAGGATAAAAGAAGATTGTAACTGTTGCTCTGTCTCTTTTATGCTCTGGCTCTTCCGATTCTCTGGGTCCCTTTAATGGGGCCCTCTCTCTTTGCCTCCTCTTTTCTTTCTCTCTTACTCTCTCTCTCTCTCAGGTAACATTTTACATATATGTTGGGTACAATTAATGGTATAAGTGATCATCATCTCATACATCTATTTTGTAACTATTTTAAGTGTAACCATAACCATATATTGTCATTAAACCCTTTCAATTACAAATAATGCTCTAACTAGTTTTGATTTGCTATTGACTTTAAATTGGTACCTATTGCATTAAAATATTGTCACTCTATATAGCAACGCTCTCCCACATATTAAGCTATTGTAACTGCATTTATTTCCGTCGTTGGTATTAGTATCAGTGGGTGGTAATAGACAAGAAATGTACAGTTTTCTACCATCTTGCCGACAAAGTTTCTTTAGTCATTCGACAGTCTTTCAGCCTGAACCCCTGCAGGAAATCCACCCTTACAGAGGCGTGAAGGAAAACACTGCACCATCGTGATGCATGCAATGTGTATGTTCTTGTATAATTGTGATACATGCAGGATTATTTAATTGCAAAATTCAAATGGTGATGCAATTCGTGAAAAACAAAGTTGCGATGTAACGGAAGTAGCAACAGATCTTCTGTATCGCGAGAAAGCATAGTGGAACAGATTATCGAAAAAGATCGAAATGGAGGGCGGGACTTAATTCTATAGCTGTGTCATTTAGAAGGCTGCGTTTTCCGGAGATCGCATTTGTCGGCTGCTTCCTTTCAGTAAACTGACCACTACATTCCAAAGTCATTAAGAATTTACAACAGTTTATGCTTCACTAGGAATAACGGTCAATTTTATAATGGTTACTGTTCTGAAATAAGACATCCTTTATGAAGTATGCAGTCGACAAATGCGATCTCCAGAGGACGCAGCCTTCGTAATGAGACACACACTATGAATCGGTTGTTGATTGGATGGTGACAGATCTAAATGTGAGTTTGTAGATGATTTTTAGAAAGGGGTGGGTTTTATGAAAATCCCAAAAGGTCATGTCCACTCAGAATTTGCAAATTGGAAATAAATGTACTCACTTTTATTACATACACCCTCACAAGGACTTTGATGGGTGTATTTTTGGGAATCGCATTAGTGATCTGACAGTCTGCGTCCTCATCTTCGGGAGCGATGGGGTATATCAGAAACGATCCCTGCAATGAAGCACAGCTCTGGTTTAACCTCTAATCCTCGACTTCCTTCACGCATGCCGTCACACTGTTGATGTAAGGCATAAGAGCTTGCCAAAACACACATCTTACCTTAAATTTACCCATATATCTCGTACTTTCATCTTCCTCTTCATCGTCCAGGCTGGATTTGCCTTTGTAGACAGGAAATATGTGCAACCAATCCATGAACTGACTAAATTCATTTTCCAGCTCAGACTTGTAAAGCTGGGGAATAAAAAGAAGAAAAAAAGAAAAGAAAAGAAAAGAAAATAAAAGAAAAAAGGCAGAAAATGTATACTGAAAATTGTTTCGGTTGGTCTGAGAATGGAAACAAAACACTATACATTTTAACAAATAAAAGAACTGCCGTTTGAAGAATATTTCAAACCTCTATGGTGGCAATGTTCTTCCTCTTTGGAGCAGGAGGCTCCATTTCAATCACAGCCTCATCGTCCTCTGCCTCTAGCGCAGACATGGTCAGTGCTGCTCCATCTGCGAAATGTGACATTACATTGATGCTTTTAAATAAATTCAGTCCAAAGCATTTTACTTAAAGTAGAGTCTGGTCACTTAGGCCACAGTCAAATGTATGAATGTCATCACATTAGAAAGCTCAAACCAAGTGGTATCTGTAAAGCGCAAACAAATTATGCTACAACTTTTCTTAGAGGAAATTTCACTTTCAATCAGTCCATAGCTGATTTTAGTGCATGCATGAAGTCATTTACCTTCCGATTCACACAGGTGTAGCAGAGAAACCACATGGTTTGGTATATTGTTATGTAGTGCATTTGTCAATCAATTTTAGGCGTGTTCAAAATACATTTTGAGGCCTTTGTCGGAATTTGTTGTTGGGATGATCACAATTAAATCATGCTTTGCATTTAAAATACCTCCATCGTGCCCATCTTCCAGGTCATCCTCTTTCTCCTCCTGAAGAAGAGACACAAGACTTTTAAATGTTGAAGAAAACAATAAGGCACGCAATTTAAAACAACCTATTATCAAAATCAGTTATCACCTGTTTTTCGAGTTCAGCCAGTGACGCATAATATTTAGACCACCAATCAAGCTCCTCCTTTTCTGGTGGCTCCTCTTCTAACTCCTCCTCTTTTTTAATCACCCTTTTGATTGGAGACTGAAAATGTAGTTTTGCACAAATACTTATTTTAAAATGTAGATTATGTCATTTACTCACCCTCATGTCCTTCCATGGTTTTAATTTGTGAACAGGCCTTAACACACTAACTATGAACACAGATTTTTAAAAGCCAAACACACACACTCATGATTAAAAGCCTCCCATTTGGATGTCAGCAGGGGTCTTGGCTAGGCAGTGGCTGGCCAATTAATCAGAGTGATCTAACAGCAGGAGCTCAAACTGCCACAGGAACACACTTCACTGCGCTCAACAAACCAGCAGATTCACACCATAATCAACAGGTTAATGGGTGCAAAGGGCTTCACATTTAACAACGGCAGACTGTTGATGGTTAAAAACATGTGCGCTAAGTACTCATTAGGAGCTATTTCAAACACCCCAATGCAGCCAACTAACGTCATCACACCCAGACTAGATACCCCATGACCACAAGGCAGCTGTATGTGGCTGAATAAAAGTCCTTGCAAAACCTCTGAAAGCTGGTGGAAGATGGCAGATATCATTTTGAGACCGTTTTGTACATATGGTGAGTAGAAATTTGAGGAACAATGAAGAAAGTGGTCACTCTTATGGACTGAAAAATAAGGACAGTGGAACTTACTGTGACTAAGTTGAGAGGGTTGATAGGAATTTTGGAATGCTTCAATGGAAGTCCTCCCAAATCCATGGTGATCACCGTGGTTAGTGGAGTGGTCTTCTTGGGAGGCTTTTTCTCTAAAGTCATGAGAGAATGTTTAGGAATTTGCCATATTCAAAACCTGTTTTCTATTTTAATATATTTATGTAATGTATTCCTGTGATGACAAAGCTGAATTTTTAGAGGCCATAACTCCAGTCTTCAGTGTCACATGATGATCCTTTAGAAATCTGTTTAATATGCTGAATTGGTTCTCATAAAACCATAATACATTGTTTTGCAGGATTCTTTGATAAAAAAAGAAATTTAGTTGAAATGGAAATGATAATATTATGAATATCTTTATAGCTATAGCAAAAAAAAAATATATATATATATATAATTTTTACCGTCACTTGATCAATTTAATGCATCCTTGCTGAATAAAGGTATTAATTTACTTTGAGAAAATAATATTACTTTCCTCAAAGATTTGAACGGTAGTATGTACGTAATTTAAAACTGGAAATTGCACGTCATTTAAACACCTTATTTAAAAACCTTCATTGTTTATTGTTCGGGTAGAAAAGAATATAACTATGAGTGCAAAAAAGCGGTTGTTCTGAAAAAAGGAGCAATAATCAGTCTTTACAAACATTACAAGAAATGAGCGAATCTCAATATAGAGACAAGTGAAAGCGCTGTCTTATGAGCTATATTTTGCAATTCGTTGCAAGTAATTCTTGATGTTATCAAAAACATGAATGACTGAGTATGTAAAAAAATGTAAACAAAATATGTACCTTAAACTAGAGCAATATAAGAGAGTGGTCACTGTCTTTTCTCATTTCAACAATGTTTCATGTCATCCTATTTTTTTATACAGCATAAGAGTCTGGTGGACTTTTAAATGTAAAATATTTATGTACATAGCAGATGCTTTCATTTTGGCCTTTAAACCACAAGCATATGAGCAATATAAGGTTCCACACCCTCAGGCTCCTCCTCCTCATCTTTCCACTCCTCTTGGTCCCTGGGTCCAAATTGCACAAGGTTTTGAACCATGTGAGTTCCCACCAGGACCATCCTCCCAAACGCCCTCTGCTCCATAATGAAGATAGTAAGAGGAGGATGCAGGTAGACAAGCTCTGGAAGTTCCTGAGGACACATGACCAGTTATGAGATATTGTGCAATTGTGATAATAAAAGTAAGCAGTAGATGATTAATATTAAATCACCTTCATCAAATGTTTAATGTGTCGTATATTTAAAATGTTTAAATATTTCATATTTGTCTGTCATAAAAGCATATTATATATTGTAAAAGGCATCACCAAGCAATCGCAAATAAAAACCTACAACTAACAAAGACAGGGCAACATCTTGTGCGATGAATCATTCTGAGTAAGACATCAGACTATCAAATTAAAAGAACTCAACAGCAGCCAGAATCTAACCAGCTTTGCTTTGTAATTCTGAGACAGTATATGTGATCAAAGCTTGTATGGAAAGTATGTTCAGATAAGGTCTAATACTTTAATAAGAGGGAGTCTTACAACATCAAAGTGTTTAACCACATCATTGAAGTTGGGGTTCAGCTTGTAGCTCTGAATTTCCTCCGACTCGATCATCTGGCCCGCACACTCCATCCTCACTTGAGGCCGCTCCACTTCAAATAGGTTGACCCTTTTCAGGTCCCTCAGGCCCCAGTACAGCACCTGCCGTTTAAGGGTTTGAGTTCAAAACACTGTAGTGCACGTACCAAGCTAGTCAGCTGGCAAACTTTTGCTGTTATTTTAAAGGCTCTCTTGGGGATTGATTTATGAAAACATCTGTTTTATGTGACAAATCAATTTGTTCTTGTGCATTTAAGACCTTTAAATGTTGATGTTAAATACAACTGTGATTTTGATTCAGTTTATTTATCAGTTTATGTTGTGCCTTTGTACCTCTATTCTGTATTGCCTCAGCACGGGTCGCACTCCCTCAGGAATTATATAATGGCATTCTTCTTCAATGTACTGTGGCTCTTTGGGGTCAACATCCAGTGGCAGAGTTGGCTGAGATTGATTCAGAGCACACATACATGACATTTAAAAGGCTTTTTTACACTTTCTGTTGTAAATAGAGGTGGAGGTGAATTTAGCAGCAGGATTGACCACAAGTCGTCTTTATCTTCAGGTAAAATATGTACTGTATACTGTTCAAATGTTTGGGTTCTTTTAGATTTTTTAAAGAAATTAATATATATTTTTTGATTGATGTATTAGATCAAAATTGACAGGGAAGACAACATATTTCTATTTCAAATAAATGCTGCACTTTAGAATGTTTCATGCATCAAAGAATCCTGAGAAAAATGTATCATGATTTCCACAAAAGTTATTTTAAATTGAAACCATACGTGTGTATGTGTTGTGTGTGTGTGTGTGTGTGTGTGTGTGTGTGTGTGTGTGTGTGTGTGTGCGTGCATCCCTTTCTATCCATTCAGCTGAATAAAGCTGTTCTCCAACACACAAATTAATGCTTTTAGTCGTGTGAATGTGTGCACAAAGCAAGATAATCTATTCACTGTCTTTTGCAGTGAAATTAATGAGAAAATACAGGGGTCCCACCTCTCCAAAGCCAGAGTAATCCAACTCGATTAGCTCAAGAGCAGCCAAAATTTCACCAGCTTTGCTTTTGCCTTTTGTGATCTCAAAAAACTGCAGCTGGGGCTTTTTATATGGCTCTTCCACAAACTTCAGCTCTGGCTTTGCAAATGCACGACCAAGGGCTTGTGGACTGCCCTGTTGTAACATTGAAACATACCACACATGAATCAAATAAATTATACTGTGTAATAAATATTCATAAGTCTGACATCCAATTATGCAGCTAAGAGTTTTGAAGACTATTCATAAATATAAATACACTTCCTAAACAGGAACAAACAAAATAAGAATTTAACTGATTTAAACAGATTTAAACAAAATTTTGTAGAATTTTTTGCATGGCATTTATAGGTGATTCACAGATAATTGAATTTCAAAGCATTTGAAAGCATTGAAAAGTGTCACTCACTAGTTTGTTGTAGTCATAGATGTTGATGATGACCACAGGAGGGTCTTCTCTGTACTCGTCCTTACTGCCCTCCATCAGAACCTGATCATAGAGGAGTAACTCACACCATGTCGGGGACAGAGTTTCTTCCATCACCTACAAACCATACAATCTTTTAACAATCCCTGAGACACAAAATTGCAATCAATACAGGCTGAATGATAAATGTATATGCCCATTCAGATCCTATTGGACTTAATGGACCTGTCATAAATGACCAATACATCTCTTGCAAACTGAATAAAAGTTAGTTTTCATATAGTGCTTTTCATATCCATTGCTTTTTATTGAGGACATAGAACAAAATTAACTTATGTGTTCATATATGAGACCCACCCGTGTGACCTGACACTGAGTGTTGAACACAACCTTGGTGAAGGGGTCGGACAGTCCGTTGTCATCAGCTGCAATGATGCCACGTGCCTGATAAATGTGAGCACGTAACTGGAAATAACGACTGTCTGGATGAAAGGACAAGGGAGGTATGGTATTTTTCATGAAAGTGAATCCAAATGTCATCCAAATGGAAATATATTGGTTTTCAAACGAGCCCGAGACAATTATGGAGAATATCAGAGATGTTTGTATTGGGAGAAAGTACCTTCCACTGCTAATTTGGTTGGAGGCAAGTTGCGGGGAATCAATGTGCCCAATGTCGCCTCTTCATAAATGGGTCTAAACTCTGCTGGAAGGCTAGTGACAGAGTTTTTTGCGTACTTTGTGATACCAAGCCACATATAGACTTCCAGTTTGGCAAAGATTTCCCCCACTGGCCCTCCAGGGGTCTACAGAATGAAAAGTATAAAATGTAAGCCACACATATATATATATATATATTTAATATTTTTAGGGAAAACAACAAAATCGCTCAAATCCAATAATTCACTACATTTTATTCATCTGAGGGTAAAGAAACCCCTTTCATTTACAAAACTATTTCATGCCTATTTCATAGGAAACAAGTAATAAATTGTTTTGGACATAACAAAATGTTGCAATATAATGTAGGAACTCACCTTCATGTACACAGCAGTGATTTTCCCACAGTCTTTACCCTTCTCCTCTTCCACCAGTGAAAAGAGGATGGAGGGTGCTGGGATCCTGGCATAGGCCACTCGTCTTCCTCCACTCAACATCCATAAAAATACATCAGGCAGTGTGCTCTGAGGCTGACATATGAGAATACAAACACACTTATATACAGTTCTGCTGGCAAAACAATTGTGTGTGTGTGTGTGTGTAAGGTAAACATTAAGATACAGTATATTGATAGCATTACTTCTAGGGCCAGAAAGCGGAGCCTCTTTGCAATATTCTTGAGATCTATTAGTCTTTCTTTAACTGTATTTCTGGTGACTCTCTTTTTGACTCTCAGGATCTGTTTGGCCAGCAAAACCTGGAAAATAAGAAAAAATGTATATGACATTCTCAATGAAGACCAATATATCCATAATACCAAAACCAATACAATTTACTTACAATGTTCCTTTTGATGAGCCCCACACGGCACTTATCCAGGGTGTTTTGGCGCGCATTTCTCTTCCTGTCTAAGTTACTGATGTACTGCCTGAGAGCCAATTAGAATAGGTTTTCTATTATCCATAATGTGCTATGTAAAAAACGGCCAATGAACTCAATACAAAAGTCATGCAAATGTGTCCTACTTGCAAGTGGAAAAGAATTCCAGCACGACATCCACCAAACGTTCTTTAGCCTTGATTTTTGATCTTTTCAACAGCATCTCCACTTCATCAATGCCATATTCCTTGAAGAATATAGGACATAATTCAAACTTAGATGATTCCAACAAATGAGTGAAAAGGATGAGGGGAATAACCTAGCATTTTAAAGCACCATATTTGTAATCCAGATAATTAAAGACAGAGTATTCAATATCTGCACTTACCAGCCGGTCAGCCATCTTGGACAACCAGTTGCTGTTGTGGAATCGGAAGGTGTGATCCTCAAAGTTGCTCCACACAAAGACGCATGGTTTCTCTCGGAACAAGGGAATGCAACTAAATGATCTGAACGAGAAAAATAATGATATTTTCAGTTATTCCTCCATAATCCTACTGCACTCCACATGATGATAAGCTGTCAGCCTTGAGGATGTCATTTCACCCGTCATATTCAGTGGGCTGTGGTCTCCTGGGTGCCGTGACAGATCTGTCTTGAGGCCCAGGGTTCAGAAGTTGACCTCTCTCCAGCTCATCATCTGATTCAAGCAGCGGCTGTCTGTCCTCAGCCAGATTCTCCTGACCACCACTCTTGCTGGACTTCACTACCACGTCTGCAGTTTTCCCATAGTTCCCTGTGAAGCAGCGTTGTTCTTGTTAAGTAAAACTATATATATTAAACATCTTTTTCATTAATTAATTTCATTAATTGAAATAAAGCTGAAATAAAATAAAATATAAATATAGCCTTTAACTTAAAAAACTTGCCTTGCAACTAACTGAAATAAAATCAATTTTAATTGGAGTACTAAAAGTAAAAAAAATATATATATATAGATAAAAAAAAAAATATATATATATATATATATATATATATATATAAAGCTATACAGATATATTTAAAAAACTAATAAAAATGACAAAGCGCATAACAAAATTACTAAAACTTTAACATACTGAAAATATAAAAACAAAAGCTACTTCAAAATATTAATAAATGCTATAATAGGTAAATAAATAATACTATAATAACCAATTTCAATAAGATTTGAAGTGCACTGTTGCATAAGTGGCTTGTACTCAAATAGTTGTTTATATTAAGTGGCAATATGATATTAAAAAGTCCAGTCTTACCTATAGAGAGCTCAAAGGTGACAGGTTTGATACCAATAATAGGATCTATCATTGTAACTTCAAAGAAGGACGCAAACAACAAAAATTCATCCTTCTCTCCAGTGAAATTCTACATTAGAAAAAACAGATACACTGTCGATTAAATTTAATACTGTATATATGTAATAATAGTTTAGTGCAAGTGTGATACTGAGAATTAGTGTGTCCCAAATCGTAGTATGCTGAAATGAGTATTCCAAAGATACCCGGATGGTCTGGTTAGAATCTGAAGTACAGATCTGTGCGCACTCTAACGGCTAATATTGCCCACAATCCATTGCACGTTGGATGAGGATTCGATTAGAACTACAAACACAAATAAAAAATGTGACGGATGTGCAGGTCTGACGTTTAAAAAGAGAGGTCTAGATAAAGGGGTTTGAGTGATTAATAATCAGTATCTAACCTGACGAAAATATATTTATTCAATGTTATCCACATTATATTTCATTTGTGAACTTTTGTAAAGATACGTTTGGTCATTAACTTTTAATTGCATCATTATGCAAACACATGAGGAGAGTTCTCTGCATGAAAGACCCACGACAGGCAGATAAACGTGCTGCTACATTTCTCTCCGAAGCGGTAGGAAATTAAATTAAATTGAATGTGGAGGATTTTAACTGTGACAAGATGATTGACAGAGCAGTTTAAACAGTGACAGGATGCACGTAACTAAGCGACAGCTGTCCGTTAAAGACGCAGTTATGATGAAGTGGTATGTAAAGTTTGCCTACTTTTTTGCTACACACTCAAAAGTATGTACTTTTTCTTCACAAAAAGAGTACATACTTGTAGGGCATAGTATAAGTAGGCAAATTGGGATGCAGCATTTGCTTTTCTTGCAAATGAATCAGTGTTTTGAAAGAATAAATAGAGTGAATTATTTGTTGACTCACTCATAAAGACTTGTGACCACCTCCTGCCATAACAAGTTACTGAAAAATCCCCATGTAGCCTGTTAGGGTGTTGTCTTGCAACTCCACTTGGCCAATCAAATTCAAAGACCATAACTAACTGTTGTATAATCTGAAATACTACATGAAAGACCGTTTATCTTTTCCTACCAGGCAAACTTGGTCACTGACCTCAGGAAGAGGGTGAACATCTTCCACTTCCACTGTGACGGTAGTTGGTACCTCAGCGCCACTATCTTCAGATTCCTCGCCAGGCCCACTGGGACTCTGCACTGCTGAATAAAATCATCCTCTAGTCAATGATTACAGTGCTAGAGCATCTTTGATACATGTTTGTGTGTATATGAATGCATAATTCTAATATGTGAATAAAGTTTACATTACACACTGACATTAAAAGTTAGTGACAACTAGTGACAAACAAGTTTCAGACACTCCCGACACCTGAAATTGGTCGAACAAACAGGTAGCCCCGCCCCAAAACTCACGCCATTGGCTGAGCTAATGTTGTTATGTCTGGCCCATTCAGGATGCTCAAATAAACAGATCCCTTTTAGCGCCACCAAGGCAAAGAAATTGCAAACTTCACCATACATAGTGTGCATATATTTATTTTACTATTTCTTTTTACTACCTTCTTTGCCTGCTGTTTTATTTTTCTTGGACTTTCGGCTCTTGCGTTTTAGATTAAGCCTGCTGATTGAGCTCTTCACATTAGCAACAGTCTTACTCTCCGTCACCACAGCCGTAGGGGAGGAATAAACCTCCACACTCAGTGAGAGCAGCATTCTGCCCCTGTAGAAGATCCCTTCACTCAGACCTTCATTAAGATCCCTGTGGATATCTCTCAGCGTGGAGTTTTGAGGAGAGCCGTAGAGATTGATCCAAGCTGGGCCAAAAGTGGGATTGAAACCTGATGAAGGAACGACAGGGAGTAGGTTGCAAAAGGTATAATAAAGTAGAAGTTGTTCAACAAGAGGTAAAAAACTGAGGTAACCAGAAGGCACCTAAATGTTAAAACGAGGATGCGGATACATGACTGAGGGATTCAAAAACAAATTTGGACTTAAAGGGATAGATCATACAAACATTTTAATTTTGTCATCATTTATTCACCCTCATGCCATACCAAACCTCTATGACTGACTTCCTTCTGTGGAACACAAAAGAAGATATTTTGAAGAATGTTGGTAACAAAAGAGTATTGGTTTCCACTGACTTCCTTTTTTTCCCTTTATTTATTTTTTGACCATACAATGGAAGTTTACCTTATGTTTGTTTACCAAGATTCTATAATATACATATATATTGTTCCAAAGAAGAAAAAAAGTCATACAGGTTTGGAACAACATGAGGGTGAGTAAATGATGACAGATGTAGCTATTTCCGGTAGACTATCCATTTAAACTTGCAGTATTCAGTATTAAAACTGACCATTTCGGTTGGGATTGGAGATTTGAAGAAGGTCCAGGAAGTGTGTTGCCACAGCCACATCTCCAATGTTGGCATCATCAAGGATCTGGATCTTGATCCGCCGAGCAAGAGGAGGAAACTGCTCAATGAAGGATATTTGTTCATTCCACTCAGGAGCATTGGTGTTACTATCTACTGACGTTTCCCCCTATCAAACATGTTAACATATTATTTTCCATGCATTTTTTTTAGGAGTATTCTACTATAGTTAAAAACTGACTGAATTTATTTAAAAAAAAACTATATGTAGACTAAAGTGTTTGTTTGATGGGAACAGAGAGGTAAGATTTGGCTTCTGAAGCCACTTTTTTTTCTTTTCTTTTTTTTTTACATAAGACATGCTCTGACATCATAGCAATTTATTTTGAGCAGAAATATTTGCCAACACCCTGTGTGGCAATACTCTTAGAACAGTTCAAATACTGACGCACCTCAGCCCATTTAACAAACAAAAGCACTGTCAGGGTGGGTGGATGTGTGTGTGTGTGTCATTTGACAAAAGTGTTATTTTACATAAGACAAGTGTGTGGAAATGAATTTAAAAATGAAAACAGACCATCATAAGGAAAAGAAACTAAATTTTTATTTATTTAGATAATTTGACTGTTTAAATAGTACTGTCAAGGCATATATCAAAGAAAGAGTTTAAGCAAACATATCGTGACAAAGACTTTCCGTTCTTCTGGTTTAAACCTTCCGTGCACTTCTGTGCAATGTCTTATTCAAAGTTAGATGGAAAGGAAATCACCTGCTGTCCTGCGAACGTGACCTGAACATAAGGGTCAAGGAAAACCTTCTTGTCTCTCATTATCTTCCCCATGAAACCAGAGTTCATGCTGGGTAGGCCTTCAGCTCTGAAGATCTTCAGGACAAACTTTGCCCAAGGACGTTCTGATGGCATCCTCTTTGGAAGGAGAAGGTTCCTACATGTCACATGAAAATATACCAAAAACTTTTAGGTTTCAGCTGCTGAAAAGTATCTATTGAACACACTGATGCCAATGGCCAAAGAACCAAACATCTAATATTAATGTTTATTTTAGTGGGAATGGGTTCATAAGAGAAGAACTGCCATGTAACATAAGGCAAGCTCTTACTTTTCAATGTCATCATTCTGGCTGCCAGCTGGTGCCAGGCTGACCATGCCCATAGGGTCTCCTTTCATTACCACACTCACTGTGCACTTCACATAGCCTTTAATTCCCGAGCGGGTATCTTTTGGGTCAGTAAGCGGAGCCCATTTCTGGTAGAAACGGTGATCTGTGAAATATATTGGCTGTGTTAAGTTGTTGTAATGATCAATGTTGTAGTTTCTAAGTCAACCTATAATCATTCTTTTTCACCACTGGTGATGAGTTAATTATCACCATTAAAATGTCTAGGGAATGTTTTACCAATGCAATTAACTCTAAGCCTGTATTGTTCATTTTGGCTCTGTGTATCAAAGATTGCAATCAGAATTTATTGTTTCTTAAGCTGGGTTTATATAAATATTAAAGGGGCTTTATGTAGAATTCAGAAACATTGCAATACAGAATAGCTCTTTTGGCATTAACATGAAGATAATTCGTTTCATGTGTCATAGAACGTAAAAGAGGGTTTCGAGTGCATGCAAAAACGTCACTTCCTTTTGATTTCCCTGGCAAAAACGTCATATAAAAGTCCTTCACATAAAAATCAGTCTGCTGGCTTTCATAGAAAACCTAGGAAGTAAGGTCTCGTTTTTTAAGTTTCGTCTCAAGCTGTTCACACATTTGCAATAAAATGCGATTAATACATGAAAAATCTTACATATAGCGCCTTTAATGCTAAAGCGTCATGCTACCTGGCTGCTGATGCACAGTGCTGATGTCGATCTTAAAGGTTCCAATGTGGCTCATCAAAAAGGCAAGGATTTTCTTATGAACCACCTAAAATAAAAGAAAATAGCCATGATACATACAACACACATATAGCTAAAATACTGTCAGATAATAAAAATGATCATATATATGTAACTTTTTCTTTTTCTAAATTAACAATACATCATCAATCCTTCTTCCAAAACGTGTTTTTGTCTTACCATGATTCACAATGGTAAGTCTACTATAAGTGTTTATATTTTAGACCTGGATGGTTTTCGCAGGAAATTACGTACATACATCACTCGTCCGAGCGTGTCTCGTCAAATCCGTAAATAGAGAAAAGTTGTCACAACGAGCGAGAAAGGTTGACATGGAGCATGCTAAATATCGAACCTCAGGGGAATCACCCATTTAATAAAACGCTGAACAGAGGAGATTCTGCTGGCAAAATGAGAATTCGACATAAAACAAGAATCAACATTGGCTTGGCTTTTTTCGGAGATTACAAGAATTGAGGGATTTGAAATGTTGCCGTTTGAAAAGGTGCCATTTTTATTAGTTAACAGGTGAGTAGGGTATTTTATTGAACAGATAAATTGCCATAATAGGTCATCTTGAGATCCTTTGCATCTAAACACCTGTGCCACGAACCATATTCATCGGCACAGTCACGCATATCTGAAGCACAACCAAAACATGTTCTTCCGCAAAATGCATGCAGTTTCGTTTTAACCACTAGAGGGCCAGAACGTTCATAGTGTACCTTTAATTCATGTCAAAAATAGTTTATTATGACTGACTGAACCTGACTACATTTGGTTACACCAAATAAGTAATACTTAAGGGTCAGATTAAGCAGAATTAGCATGTGCAATATCAGTTTTTACAGGCAAAATATTAGTGCATTAAAGGGGACCTATTATGCAAAATTCACTTTTGCATGCTGTTTGGACATAAATGTGTACACAACCACCCAATAGTGATACAAATCCACTCACTCCTTTTTTATTAATCCCCATAAATCATCAGCAGTGTCTCCCAACGACCTGTTTTCAGAATGCGGCTTTAGTGACATCACTAAAGCCACAGGCCCCGCCCACGAGTGTTGACAGACACTGCCGTAGACCCGCCCTGATCGAGTTCACAGCGAGTTGTACACATCCGCAAGAATGTCTCCCAAGCGTTGTTGGTGTTGTGTGGCTGGATGTATTTAATCCACATAGCTCTCTCTATTTACTCCCGAAATCTGAGGCAGAGGACGAGGTGGAATTATTTTGTATTCGAAGAAAATGCTCCCTCAACTCTACCGAAATTCGTTTATGTACTTACGCACTTCTTATACTGTGTTTACTCAGCTCTTACGGTGATTTTCTGGAGTAAAACTGACGCTTCATCTTTTGTGTGATGTGCAATAAACTTTATTAAACTCATCAGTATATTTTTGATCATCTTTCGGACCAGGTCCGAAACAGCAGACTTGTAGGCTATTAATAGTGGATACATACAAGCAGATGACAAATACGTTATAACCGTAATTAAACTAAACTATACCTGTTCCATCTCCGTACAGCACTCTGACTCTGTAGGCATTATTGTCTGACTCCAGTTCGAAATGAACACCGTTACTGAGAGTTTCTGATATTATCATCATTCCGTGAGATGAAATTGTTCTGACACTAAGCGCGAGCTCGTGAGGCTCCACCCCCTGTTGCCGTGCAGCAGCAGCTCATTTGCATTTAAAGGGCACACACTAAAACAGCGCGTTTTTCTGAGCACCAAAAAGTGACAATTTAAACATGCTGTAAAAAAATGATCTGTTGGGTATTTTGAGCTAAAACTTCACATACACACTCTGGGGACAACAGAGACTTATTTTACATCTTGTGAAAAGGGGCATAATAGGTCCCCTTTAAAGCTACTTTAGCGGCTACATATGTAAGAACTTGATGTAAGTCCCTTTAAATTTTTCTTTAATGTCTCTACTGTCTCTGGGAATACTTACCGAAATTTGAATCACTTTATCAAAGAGCACATCTTGTGTCTCTTGGAATTCAAACATGAAGTTCTGAAAGACAAAAAAAGAGAAACAAAACAATCAAGAGAGATGCTCAAAGCTTCAGATGCTTAAAGGCCCTTTCACACCAAGAATGATATAACTATGCTAACTATAACGATAACTATATTAGTATCCACACCACCTGACGATATAATTCTGTTTATACTACGCATGTTGCAGTTTTGTCTTCTGCTGCTTTGAATATTCAAGCTCTTTAAAGCAGGGTGGATTCTGATTGGCTGTCAATGATTTTATCGTTTATTAGATGGAAAAAATCCACCTTAAAGTGATTCCAACGGTATCGTCTCTCTGTGAAGTTATTGTTATAGTTGTGATGTGGACTGCTATTCTTTTTTAAATTATCTTAGTTTTAATGATCTGCAGACTATTATTCATGCATTCATCTGGATTACTGTAAATGCTCTTCATGCTGGAATTAATCAGTTTTCACTCTCGCGCCTACAAGTAGTAGCCTACTGAATGCCGCAACTCGTTTTTTGACAGGGACAAAAAAGAGGGAGCATATCACGCCTGTGTTAGTTGGTTACTCTCTGACACAGGTTACCTCACTTCATTGGTTACCTGTTCAATTCAGAGTTGATTTTAAGCTTTTAGTATTTGTATTCAAAGCACTTCATGGTCCTACTCATACTTATATTTCAGATCTTCTTTATTCCTACTCTCCCGAGAAAATGCTCAGATCCTCCTCCCAGCTGTTATTGGCTGTTTCAAAATCTCGGCTAAAATCACTAAAGGTGACGGTTCTTGGTCAAAAGCTCTGGAACTCCTTACCTTTTTCCATCAGATCATCCCCTTTGTAATCTACATTTAAATAATCTCTTTAAAAAAAATTCTCAGGCTTATGCTTAACTTGATAACACCTTTAGTTTTAATCGTATTTTTATTTGTTTGGTGATGTTTTGTATTAATCCTGTTATTTTCTGATCTGCTTTTCTTTTTATTTATTTTAATAGTAGGCTTATTTCAAATCTTTTTTGTTTATATAATGCTTTTATTGTAGGATGATATTTTGTTATGTCAGTTGTGCAGCACTTTGGTCGGCTTTCATGTTGTTTTAAGGTGCTATATAAGCAAACTTGACCTTAACCTTTATATTTATAATGAGTTATTATCGCTCTTGGTGTAAACGGGCCTTAAAGCTGAGTTCTTTGCAAGCAGTTACCTCATTGTAAAATGGACAATTGGTCGACTTCTGAGTAGCTGTGTGCCTTTTTTCATCCCCAATAGTCACATACACTGCTGGGTTGATGTTCACCCCTACCAGTTTCTGAGCTTCAATCACATTTACATTCACCTGAGGGGAAAAAAGAGTGCAATAGAAGACTTAACCCTTGTAGATACTCATCAAATAGTGTCAGTTATGTGGTAAACAATTACTTGCATATGCAATAAGTATGTTTTCCTCATTGGATTGTTTTACCTGGAAAGACTTCACTTTAGGTGTGATGGCAAGCTCATGTTTTGCTATGGCCCTGCAACGACTACACACATCAACAAAGCAGTGAGTCAGTATTATTTATCAAACTTGTTACATTCTCAGATTAGATTTCAAATATGAGAATTACATGATGGGTCATTTTAGTTATGCAATGTGTAATGTATTGTATTACACTGCAACACAATAAAATAGGCTTCATACTAGTGTAGTGTAATGTATTACATTAAAAGGTAATCGAAACGGACCTCAAAATGGGAGTGAATGTCACATTGGCACATTCGATATCTGCAAAGTCATAATCATCATCATAGTCATTGTCATCATCTTCGTCTCCGTTCTCGTCATCAGTTTTCAAAAGCCCCCGACCAATCATCCTGGTTTCACGGTCCAGCTGCTGAGGACGCAGGGCGTCTGAAAGACTGCGAATTATTGAAAATATCAGTGTGAATACCATCAATAGAGTGTATGAAAATGTATACTGGATCATACAGAAGATGTCCTACCTTGGTTCCGTAAAACCTGTGTTTCTGATGACAAGCTCTGAGCTGAAATAGAATAGAGAAAATAGGATGAATGGATGGATGGATGGATGGATGGATGGAAAAGAAGGAAGAAAGTAGAAAGAAATTAAATATGGGTGGAAGGAAGGAAGGAAAAATGTAAGGAAGGAAGGTAGGTAGGTAAGAAGAAAGAATAGATGAAAGGATGCAAGTAACGACAGAAGGAAGAATGGATAGACAGAAGAAAGTAAGATTAGATAGAAGGTATAGCTGAAGAAAAGGAAAACTGTATGAAATGGATGGATGAAGGGAAAAAGAAGGTAGAAAGGAAAAAGTTAGAATGGATGAACAGAAGGAGGGGAAGTAATGAAAGGAGGGAAAATGAATGGAAGGAGGGAGGGACTGAAGGAAGAATGAATGAAAAGAAATAGAAGGAATGTAGGACAAAAGGATGGATGATGAATGAATGGAAAATGAAGGAAGGAAAATGTTGTAATGGATAAAAGCAGTGGACGCAATTAAGGAAGGGAAAATGGATAAAAAAGATGGATGGATGGAAAAATGAAGGAAGGAAAATGGTATAATGGATAAAACCATTGGAAGCAATGAAGGAAGGGAAAATAGAAGGAAAAGGGACAGATGGATGGATGGATGGATGGATGGAAAAAGAAGGAAGGAAAACATTATGGATTAAAAAAGTGGAAGTAATGAAGGAAGGGAAAATGGATGAAAGAAGGGACAGATGGATGAATGGATGGAAACAGAGGAAGGAAGTCAAGAAAGGTGGAAGGAAGGATGGACAGAAGGAATGAAGAATGGATAGAAGAAAGGAAGAATGGATGAAAATAAACAGAGAAAGGAAGGAACAAAGAAAGATGGAATGAAAGAAAGGGACGATGGATGGATGTCCTAGTTTACCCATCACTGTCCTCTTCTCTGATGAAGTCCTCACTGTCCCACCCCCCTACGGCCCCCTGAAGAGGACTGTACTTCACCTCCAGCTCAATGTAGATCTACACCAGAAAATCCATCATCACATGACAACACAAAACCTAACTACAACATATGAACATCTAGAATGATTCAATAATCTTTCACCACACCAATGTTACAACATCATGAAGTGTATTTGTTTAAGGGATGTTAAAGGAGTGAGGAGTGTGTTCGTAACTCACATCAGTAAGACTGTGCTGACTGTCTGTTAGAGACTCACGGAGAAGCAGCTGTCCCACAGACACCACATGCTGCAGGTTGATCACCAGCTTCCCCAGCAATCTGTGCACACACACACTCTTTTTATACCAAATTTTCTAATATTATTTCTTATGAATCATTCAGTTCATTTCCCTCTTGTCTTATATATAATGAATACTGTTCTGACCTGTTGCTGAACATCTTACTGCAGTTGTAGACACTGATTGACAGCAATTCATCCCTCTCAACCTTCCCATAGTGAGGCCATCTGAAGTGCTAAAGTCACATACATAAACAATACCAAACATGTTTATTTATTCCACACAGGCTAAAAATTTCCTTCAGATGTTCAACTCCTCATGATTATGGATCTGTATCTATCAGCTACAGCTTGCTCATATATCGAGATAAGATGTAGTTTAAAAATTAAGTTTTCTATTATAAAATGTAATTTATTACTGTGATGAAAAAGCTGAATTCTCAGCATTATTACTCCAGTTTTCAGTGTCGCATGATCTTTTAGAAATCATGTTGATTTTATGCTCAACTTATCAACATTTGTGATGTGTCGTATGAATAGAAAGTTCCAACGAACAGCATGATGTCTGTCTTAGATCTCTCCTGACACACGTTTGTAAAGGTTTGTGTTAGATCTCTCCCTCTTTTACAGTCACTGCATTTCTCATAAATGAAAACCCCAAAGACTTCCTCTTCATAAAGCATGTTGAACATGATTTATCTTCACTCAGGCTGAACAGCTTTTCTTTCTTGTCCTTCCCACTTTTCTAATATCTGTTAGCTTAAGTTAAAGGATAACCTTGTGACATACCTCTAGACAAATATTTTAATTTCATTACTGTATCTGAGCTCATAGATGTTTACAAGACTCTGAAAATGTTCAAGTCCCTTCTGTCATTGTAACCAACCACTAAAGGTGTGGTTAGCATGAAGATCTCCTCCCAACATACACAACCACCAAACACTGATTTCAACTTAACTATATAACAATGAGCAGCTACATTTGTTGCTTTTACAGCTTTTCCACTTAATATTATACACATCTACTATGTATAAAAAGTGAAGCTGGTTAGAGGGATAGTTCATACCAAAATGAAAATTCTGTCATTAATTACTCACCCTCATGTCGTTCCAGACCTGTAAAACTTTTGTTCATCTTCGGAACAATGAAGATCTTTTTAGTGAAATCTGAGAGCTTTCTGTCCCTCCATTGTCATCAGGCAACTACCACTTTCAAGCCCCAGAAAGGTAGTAAAGACATCAATAAAGTCATCCACGTGACTCCCGTGCTTTAACCTCATTTTTATGAAGCGAAGCAAGAAAAAAACGTAATTTACCACTTTATTTACAAAGTATTAAAGGGACAGAAAGCTCTCAAATTTCATTAAAAAGATCTTGATTTGTGTTCCCGGAGATGAACTAATATCTTACGGGTTTGGAACGTTGAGTAATTGATGATAGAATGTCCATTTTGGGGTAAGCGAACCCTTTAAAGCACCTGCTCTGCTATAAATCTGTGCTCCACCACTACAGCTCAAAAGTTGGGATCATTATACATTACAATATTTTTTTCAAGTAATATTTCTATTCAAATAATGTTGCTGTTCTATTGAACATCAAAAGATCCTGGAAACATGATCACGACCTCCACAAAAATATAAGCCGGACAACTGTTTTCAACATTATTAATTGTAAAATATGCTTTTTGAGCAGCAAACCAGCAGATAATGATTTCTGAAGGATCACGTGACACCGAAGACTGGAGTAACGATGCTGAAAATTCAGCTTGTCATAGCGGGAATATTACATTTGAACATAAATAAAAATAGAAAAGTTAATTTAAATTGTAATACTAGGTCATAATATTACTGTTTTTCTAAAATAAATGTAGCCTTGGTGAACATAAGAGATTTCTTTCAAAAACAGATTCGTAGCCTAGGCCTACTGACCCCAAACTTTTGAAAAGAAGCAGCTACTAGCCTAATTATCGTTTATGACTGGAACAGTAATTAAAATATTAGAATAAATGAACTGAAGTTAATCGTAAACAACTGAAACAGTTACCTCATTGAAGATGGCTATATTCTCACACTGAAGGATCCTGGTTTTGTGAGTAAATCCTGCACCGTAAACAATGTTTTAAAATAGTAACATGACATAATACCTCAATCGTTTCCCAGATAATCTATAAGTATTTAAGATTTATATAAAAATATATATTCAAAAAAATGTGTTATCCAACTGAATGGACAATATTAATCATATGGCAATATAGTTATTCCTCAATATCCAGCGCTTACCTCTAAATGACAACTCCACTTTTCTGTCATATTTCCCTGGCAGATTATATATCTTCTTTAAAATGACAGTAATAGACATGGCAGAGTGCTGGTGTGTTTCTGCGTCTTGTATGATTCACCGGTGTTAGCTTTGAGTGCAGTTGGTCCTCATTGTTCTTGAGGTATAATGCAATCTAACTTGAAGTGGTAGACAGATATATCCTCAATTAAGCCGCTTTCAAATATCCAATACACATGTGGCCTTCGAAAACATATTCAGACTATACGATCCTACACCTTGAGGAACTGTGCTGGAATTCCATCTGAAGGAAAACTCCCTAGGCAGCGGAGGAGTTGGAATATTTACCTATGATAATTTAAGTTAACAGTTGAACAGTTAGTGAACTAAGGGCGTAATAGGAGCATACAGGTGAACAGCTGTCCTCATATCGGCCTTTAAGACTAAAAGGCATTTTGATTGAAATAATATTACTTTTTTGTTAAAGACATGACAAGCTTTAACAAAGGATTAAAAAACAAACAAACAAACGTGTGTGTTAATAAGGTAATTTTATTCAGCATTTCTTGACAGTATAAAATGGCTTTGAAGAACAGAACAACATGCTGCTGTGTAAACATATTTCATGATTAGGAAAAACAATGATAATATGATTAGAACCCCATTCCCTTTAAATCATTAGATAAAAAAAAAAAATGTGTTAAACAAGTTAACATGAGGCTTTACGTGACAAGAGCAAGCATATATATGACTAAATTCAACAGCTCTAAAGGATAAGTGCAGATTAACTTTACTGTGCGATTAAGGTGCAAACATTCGTGTTAGATAAATCAAAATTACCTGTCATTCCAAAGGAATCTTTAAAATATAACTTGGCACCAACTACAACTTAAAAAGACACTGTGGTCTTCTATGGTCCCAAAGTCTACATAATGCCTTTATACCAGTAAACCAGCATTTTTAAATTCAGTTCTCCTTAAATTCATATAGTGTGCTACTAAAAGACATGCAGTGATTTCTTTGGCAAGGTTCTAACTACTAATCATCTCTATTATGACAGCATGATTATGTTTTGCAGCATAGTGGCTGAATGAGTTCAGTGATTCACTTTGCTCCGATAACTACTATAGCTCAGAAAGTGTCGCGAATTTCATAAATCAGCATTCCTGATTGATATTGCATACATAGGCATCCAAAAGCAGCGAAAGGCCTTCAAATCTTGGCTTAAGGAAAATCAAGGCATCTGTATTCATAAACGATATAAAAAAAAATATATGCAACAATACAGAAAAATAGATCTATAAAAAGGAATATTTATAAAAACTCTATACCAGTTGGAAAAGAATAATATGAGGAATCTAGGAAGATAAAAGAAATCTATGAAGGACTGAAAATGAAAATTGTTTGCATAATATATATAAAAAAGGCAATACAAATGGCATACAAGTGGTTTTCGTAAGAGTTCAACACCCGACATTGCATCCTTTAACAGAGCTGTGGCTCCCTCTAGTGGTGTTCCATATACTTAGCTCGTAACTATTTCATTTAGATGGCTATGTTTCAGTCTCCATTGCAAATCTGTCTACTTGGTCGGTGGAGGGGGGTTGACAGGAAGCAGATTCCTCATTTTAAAGTACGAAACCAGTTGATTTGGCACCTCAGCTAGAACACTCTGAGCCAATGCTTCTTTAGGAGCCTAAGAAGAAATTGAGATGTAAAAAATGAAATGCCATTAAGTATTGACAGTGATGTAACAACAGAAAACACTGGATATGAATTTAAGAACTTCTAACCAGCATGCAATTTCTATTAAAATTTAACAAGGATCATACACTGGCAAACTGCTTGAAGGGCACGAACTGCACAATATCTCTGACCGCCGACTCTCCGGTCACAGATTTGAGAACTCCACTGTCCCCATCAAGAAACTCCATGGCCTTAAAGTCTGCCTCACCCACACCCACGATGATGATGGACATGGGAAGTTTGGAGCAGTTCACGATGGACTGTCTGGTCTGGTCGAGATCAGTGATCTCCCCATCAGTGATGATCAACAGCACAAAGTATTGCTTAATTAAGAGAGAAAGATGTTAGACATACATAGTGTTAATGGAATGAAAATGCCATGGTAGACCACGGATCAAAAATGCACGAGTACCCATTAAACCACATCCTGAGTTGGATGAGGCAGTGCACTACAAAAAAAGGGGGCACTTGTTGGTATTACTTACAGCTGCATTTGGTTGCTGGGCAGCTCCGGCTGCAATTCGGGCCACATGATTTATAATGGGGGAGAAGTTGGTTGGTCCATAGAGACGGACTTGAGGCAAAGACGTACGATAGGCCTCCACAATTCCTTGCACTCCTGCATGGTATAAAACATCAGCACATGTGACAAACATGCTAGAATTTCTTTTAAGTGAGACTGTTATGCAATTGTTAAATTTCAGATCTAATTTTTCATACAGTGAGACTCTTACCTTGGCAATATGGGCTATTGGGGTTGAAGTTCAATGGGAACTCATGGGACACCTAAGAAATTGAAAAAGGCATTTTTGACAAATTAAATTATGATTACAACTAATAATGAAAAAGTATGAAGAACACCTATAATGTCTAACCTGGAAGTTTGGAGGTATTTGAGCACCAAATCCAAATGCTGGGAAAAGTTTATCACTACAAGGGAAGACAGAGAAAAATATATTGTAGACAAAAAGACTCATGTACTGGTACAGAAAGTCTCTTATGAATGTATTTGATAAAAAATTCAAACTAAAAGAACTAATTAGAATATCTATTTTAATACATCTGAAAATGTCATTTATTCCTGTGATGCAAAGCTGAATTATCAGCAATCATTACTCCAGTATTTCCTTCAGAAATAATTCTAATATGCTGATTTGCGTTCAAAAAACATTTATTTTTTATCAATGTTAAATAGCTTACTATTTTTTGAAAATGGGGATTAAAAAAAAAGAAAAGAAAAAAGGAAAACTTTTGTAACATTAAATGTCTTAACTGTCACTTCAGATCAATTTAATGCATCTTTGCTTAATAAAAGTATTACTTACTTTTAAAAAATTTATAATAATCATACTAGCCCCAAACTTTTGAACGGTAGTGTATACATATTCAGACAACTTGTATATTTCTATACTTTCCTTATAACAATTACAATGCACTACTCAATGGGTGAACATATGTTAGTTTGTAGCAACATTGAATGGTTTTAGACTGAATGTTGTCCTTTCTGTCACACAGCTGGAGGAAAGCCTATGGACAAAATCACCCTCTTACCTGTCATAGTCTTGGACTACCTGACCAACGGACCAGATGGCTGACAGATACTGGTTTACACCATTAGGGCTGATATAGTGAAGAGAGTCAGGGGAGCGGGGGTCTCCATTAGAGCCAGTGAAGTCAATGCCCACCTAAAACCAAACAATTTCCACCAATGTTTTAGAGCTTAAACCATAAAGCCACAAATGTACAACCTAAATCTGATGTTCTGCATTATACCCATTGACGATATCAAAATGTAAACAACTGCAAAATAGACACCAGCTATCAGAAGCAAATATTGTGCCATGACTGATCTTACCGTGAAGTTAATTTGGCAACCTCCCATCACATAATCCAGAAATGAATACTGTGCTTCAAGCTGAAAGACACGGTGGAGATTATTTATTATCATTATTGTAAAATTATTGTAAAGAATTCTGCAATTTCCATTTTCATTCATAACAGATGAAGCTTGCAATACTTAATTCGAACCTTGCAATACTTAATCCTGATGACCCCAGAGTTCTTATAGCTCTTTTTCTTCTTTTGCTTCTCTGGATGAATGCAGTCAAACTCGACCTACAAAAATGAAAACTTTTCACTTATGCCCTTTAATAAAACCCTAAGAAATTATGGAAGTGAATAGAATGGAAATTTATGTGAAGATAAAGAAATGTTCTACTATTAACACAATGACAACAAAAAAGCCTGGCGCAGTGGAGGTGGAGTCTCACCGGGGAGCCACTAACTGCTTTCTGCAGATCTGACACATTAGTTTGAAACACACCAATGAGATCATGAGAGCCATCGCTATCATAATCAGAGCAATGAACCTAAAACAAAAAGCCAGGGACAGACAGACAGACAGAAAGAAAAAGAAAGATGTTTAGAGAAGATTAAAGGACATGCATCCTGCTCACCGCATTGTCTTTAGCCTCGATAAGTTTAGCAGTGGTGCAGGTGAACTCTCCTATCATGTCTGAGCTTGTGTCTTCATCCTTATCGTAACATGTTACCTAGCAATTAGACAAAGCTTTAGTCTAAGGACTAGGACAACTGAAAGTGCTGGCAGATGACGTCTTTACATGACATGATTATATTTTTATGATGCTATGCGTTTTTTTCTTCTGATATAATGGTGCGTTCTATTATTTATCCGTGTCGGAGTTCCGACTAGGAAGGCCGACGTTGCCTAGCAACACGCACCAACTGCGTTGTCCCTTTCCTCGGATTTCCCAGCTCAGAAGTCGGACAACTGTGAGGACACCGAGCAAGAATTCCGATACGGAATCCAAGATGGCTGCGCCCTGTGTGACTTGTAAGTATGAATTGTTTTCATTGTTTTTGGACCGCTTTGGTTGTTTAAATGACGATTATAATCACTTGTATTACTGCAATACCTTACTGCGTCCGTATCACTGCCTGTGGGTATGGGAATCGGTCTTGTTGTGAGTGCAATATTGAATGAAGCCTTGTTTCAAACGAGTGTTACTTACGTGGCTAGCGTTGCTAACAGAAGATAAACTAAAACATAGCACATACTTTTGGAGCGCCTGGTACTCGGCCAGTGCTACCATAGCAACAGCTTTCCGGGTGGCGTCCATGTTTTTTCTCAGACTCGGACGCGCAAAACATACCAGAACGCTTGAAGTGTGGAAGTGACGTTATATCCGAGGGCCGAGTCGGTTCGTCGACAATAATAGAACGCACCATAATAGCTACCTCCGAAAAATACATTATTGCCTAAGTTTTGTACACTACCGTTCAAATGTTGGGGGTCAATACGATTTTATCAAGCAAAGTTGCATTTAATTGATCAAATATATCAGTTAATAATTTTACACAGTGTCCTAACCAGACCATTAATATTACACCATATGAATTTTTAATAGGGCTGTCAATTTAGCGCATTTATTTGATTAATTAGTCATGGGGGGAAATAACGCGTTAAAATTAACGCATTTATCGCACCCACCCCAGACCTAAGTAGGTAATCTTACATTTTATACAGTTCATTGGTGACTAACATGAAGAAGGGCAACAACTCGCTGCATGATGGAGCCTACAGAATGCTCCTAAAATTCATGATAATAAGGGCAAAAATGCAGTCCACAGTTTGAACGTACTTGAAGCCATGCCATGACGCTGCAGAAATAGCAACAGTTTCTAAAATAGAATAGGTCATGTGTCACTGTTGCAGCTGGTTAACAGTTACAAAAGATCTTTATGTCAAACAAATGCAGCCTTGGTGAGCATAAGAGACTTGTTTCAAGAACATAAAAAAAAAACCTTACATACCCCAAACTTTTGAACGGTAGCATATGTGATTTTACAAAAAAATAGAAATAAAAGCAGAAGTAAATTGTTTCTCTCTTGCATAGTGAAACTGTCTTCTACAATTCTGATAACTTACCATGACAAATGCACATCTGAGTGAGCATAAAAAAAACTTTGTAGTTACCTTGATTGGTTTGTTCAGGTCACCACCACAGAATGTATGCAAGGAGACAGTAAACTTTTTCCAAGATGGATTCAAATTATTCTTGATGACCTATCGGTAACAGATCAAAGTCAACAACCATCAGCAAACAAATCCAACAACTCATGATTTGTTCTGCATGCACAAATAGACTAATATTTGGTTCACTGAGTGAGTGAAAGTGGGTAAAAACCTCTGTCCTGTGAATTAACTGCCATTTCCCATCTTCTTCTTGCTTGAAAAACTCCAAGAATGGATCAGACTTCCCAAACAGATCCTGAAAAAGATAAGTGAATAGTGCAGTATAACTCAAAACAGTTAGTACCATAACTGGCTTTTACCCTGAATATGTTTTTTGTGTGTGGTAAACCAGTGGTGACATTTTCCCTGCTTCTTTTGCAGCAATAACTGATGAAGTACAAATCATAATTGGTTATAACAAGATGTAAGAACAGAGGATGATTAGGTCTACCTTTTTATCCAGGTTTTTTGCCTCCACTTCCATTACAATAGCCCTGTTGTCCTTCACTTCATCTGCTGTAATCTGTACATACCAAAAATACAACATTGCTAAATGTAAGAAACATTTTGAATGGCAGAACAGTAGTAGAAATGTGGAAAGCGATGCTTGCAAAAACGAACAGCTAGATGATGGTACACATCATTGACAAACTTTGCATGAATTCAAACATGCAAATGTAATTTTGTTCAAACAGAGCGCTTTTGTGGATTATCAAATAAAACAAATTTTATGGTGCTCTTAAAGTCTTCTACAAACAAAGATACCACAAATGAAAATTAATTGAATTCTGATGCCTGTAAAACATTCAACAGGAAAATGGTAAAACTGTCATGTGACAAATCCCCATGTTCTTTTACAATTGTTGCCATATTAGAAATATCAGTAAGAGTTACCGTTATTGTGCCTTTCCCAGCTGGTTTTGCAGCCTTGAGCTGAAGGGGTCTGGTAATCTTCCTACTTGATACAATCTGTTGTAAAGGTTGGTGCATAAACAAGGCCATTATACATGTTATATTTTTAATTAAGTACAGTGTGACTAATGATTAGCACTGTTCTGCAGCAACTAGCACAAAACAGCATTTCACTGTATCACTCCTCACAATACATACCTGACCAAGGGTGCATTCAAAGCCTCCCAGAAAGTCATCATCCTTGAGGTCAACAGACTTGTTGTCAATGTCATAGACGCCAAACTTCAGTTTCTGCACCTTCTCAAAGTAGTAGTCAATGTGAAGTTTTGTGGAGAACTCGGGGTCCTGGCAATTCTTCACTCTCTCTGTGCGTTCTACCTGCAATGATCACATACATTCAGCAATGTGACAAGCAAATGAGGTCATTTGTTTTTAACAGCTCTACAAGTTTATATTATACCATCCAAAAAAATGAGGAATAATATATATATATATATATATATATATATATATATATATATATATATATATATATATATATATATATATGTATGATGTCCACACAATTTGGTATGTTTCATGGCATCGCAATTTAAAACAATTGACTATTTATAATAATAATTGAATAAAAGGTGGCAATAGCTGTGTCATTCGATTACACTACAGATGAATAACGGATATTTTTAAATCATCTACCAAATGATCATCTCTTCCTTACAGTTTATGAGTTAACAATGCCACAAATTATTAAAACACCTGGCTGTAAGTAAAACATTAAATTGAGTTAATACCTAAATAATATATTTTAATAATATTAATTATTAATATAATTTCATTTAATTTTAAAACTCATCTATATAATATTGTCTCAATATTTTTGTTTTATTCAAGTAAACAAAAATAAAATAAAACTAATTATTGCACAAAACAGCATTCCTAGCAATCCTAAGGCCTGCAAAATAATAATTAAGTAAATAATAAAAAAAATATTTCTATAATATATTTACTAACTACTTTAAATAATAATTCTAAATCTGTTTGAAAGGTGTTAGTAATGGTGTCAGAGAGCAGTGACATTTCCCCCCATCAAAACTGTTGCAGTGATACATTTGAAAGTGTCAGCAGCTGTAATACTATAAAAAAAGGAAACGTAACTGCAATTTTTGTTACCGCGGCTGTTCGAGGGTTAAAGTGTGTAACTTACCTCTGTCCATTTGTCATCGCCGACACTCTGCAGCAGGACACAGAGTGGATCAGATTTGGATCCAACATCTTTATCCAGAAGATTATTGCAAGAGATGGAGAGCTCGATTTTCGACACACACTGAACGGCCATCTGAAAACAGACACAAAAAATGTATGAAGGTCTAGCTTCAATGAATCATTACTGAAGCTTACACACGCGAGGAAGTGAAATTTGATGAAATAATCAATTTTTGATCAAATTGGCCGTAATAAAAAGCAATACAAAATCCATACAATCTTCGAATCATACATGCTCGGTTTTTACAAAATTACGCGTTTTAAAATATATATATTTTTAAACAAATGTGGCAAATGTCGTGTCTGAGGGCCCAAATGTCAGTATTTGAGACTGTCCGAGAGTCACGCCTTAAATATGTTAACGCGATTGAAACTATATTTCTGCAATGCTTAATGGCGCACTGCAAATCTAATACAGACACCCCGATACTATAAGATGAGCTGACAAATGCTACCGTGAAACTAAAAATATCATACCCTTAACTTTCAAACTGCAGAAATTGTGTTCGGAGACTCTCTGTCGAAACAAAACCGCTTACTAGCACTACCGTCTACACCCTGACACGTTCATGTAATATCAAATGAGCAGGGCGGTGCCACTCAGCTCCTCTGGACGTGCAACGCTATTGGTCAGAACGCCAGCTGAACTACGCTGCGATTGGCCAGGAGCCTGTCAATCACGGCACAAGCTCGCAGCGGCAGCACAGAGCAGTGTGCATGAAACCAACGTGGAGTGAGTCATTACACAGACAACAACATAACTACAAACATTCTAATTTTTGCCAACGCCGTGAACTCATATTCACACTTAAAATAATATATATATAAAAAAAACCCACGCGTGTAACGAATACTACTCACTTAATCTATATTATAACAGAGTTTCAGCGTAATAATAGCTGAATAATTCATATATGACTGCATGAGTTCATAATACTTTCACGTACACCCAACAATGCAGGAATCAATCAGAATCATTACATTTGTTACGTATTCTGCCAGCGTGTCAGTTTTATTAGTAGCGCCACAGCACAGCAGCTAGTCTCGACTGGTTTAAGAGCAACCTGTCGTAGCAGTTGGGTAAAAAACAGCGAGCAGAAGTAGAGCGTGATTGCCTTGACCGCTATGTCACCATGGTAACACAGATTCCACAACTGGACCAAATAATTTACAAAAAGCAAACACACACACACACACACTACAGAACAAATTCTTATATTACTCCGTGTATTTGCTGGCTAATCTGTCTTTAAGAGTGACAAATTAGTGGCCTTTTTTTCCTCCTTAATATTGCAGTGCAATCAAAATATAGCCTTACATGTATAGAAGTCTTAATGTCTATGAGAAAGCTTTACTTTTCAACATCAATCTCACCAATGCAAATCACCACCATAAAGCAATGTTTTAACTGTTATTGTGTACACAACTTATACCCCCGGTTTCACAGACAAGGCTTAAACATAGTCACAGACTAAAATGCAGGTTTGAGCTGTTTTAACTGAAAGTAACTTGCTCTGCCATCTTAAAATATGTCAGTGCCATTGTTTTGTCTCGAGATTCACACCAGTAATGTTTTTTTTTTTCTAAGGCACATTTATAAAAGCTACTTAAATTTCCTAATTGAACTAAGGCCTAATCCTAGCTTAATCTAAACCTTGTTCTATGAAACCGGGCCATATAAACAATATTTCAATTAAATACCTCCACTTTAAAAAAAAATATATATATATATAATAATAATAATAATAATGCAAATACAAACAATATATTTCTGCAGCAATATGAGTTAAACATTTTTCCAGAATTACTCTGGCAATGAATAACATTTTATGTCTCAAAACGAAGACTCAATTAAAGCAAATCTTTTTAATTAAAAAGTCCCAATTCCCCCCCCACAATGCATTCTTCCTTAAAAACTAAAAAACTATCAAACACTAAGAAATCTGGCAGAAAATCCAATGCTCACAGATAGTTTATAGCAGCACTAATGTCCATGATTACAACTTACCTGAACATTAATGTTAATCAGGAATCAAGGCTCAGCATCAAAAAGGCACAAAGTAAAATATGTAGTCCACAATGCTTGAGAACCACCCAAGAATGCGAAACAGGCAGAAATGCACTCAATTCATCATGAATTTAATTCCAAAGCATTTCACAACACCAAAAGTACAAAAGCTCAACCCAAATAAAAAAACTTGCGTAAATAACCGTGAACTTGTGCTTCTGAACAGGCCCAGTGCAAGCAGATTCAAAGCATCAAAGAGCAGCGCTTGAGAGCAATACCACTTGACTTGCTTTAAAGAAATGCATCGAGAATGTGCAAATTCTTTTAAAACCCAGCTGCTAGAGAGAAATGACAAGCATGTGCAACTTGATTAATCTTTTATGCAGCATATCATCATTTGCCATCATAATCCACAGCCAAAACGATGAAACATTTCATGTGCCTCTCATCGGTGCAGTTTGTATGAGAATTGTTCTTCCACTTTCATATCAGAACAAAGTTCAGAACAAAACTGCCAAATACAACAATGTGTTCCACTTTAATGTTTCATTTTGAGACACTGCATTCTTAAAAAACCATCTGTGGCACAACTGGGGCAGAATTTCATAAGTTTTTGATCCATACACAATTATGATATGTTTTGTGCAATGCTGGAGGCATAAGGGCACACTAAATGTATGATGTGCAGTTCAACAGAATCCAAACTAAAATAACTACCAGACTATATTTTTCTAAAAAACAAAACAGCATAAAGCTTTTACCTGAAATGCATATCTGTGGCAGCAGAAAATATAAAATGTAAAAAGTGAAAAAATTCAGTTTTAAATAAAGCACTGTGGGAAAAGGTCAATGCCACAATATTATAAAGAGTCTTAAGCAACAAGCAAAAGATTAGAGCTAGTCACATATTTAGAAGACATCTGAAGGAAAAAGAAAAAAGATCCAAAATATAATTATGCAGTTCAATATGGGAAACAAGGAAGTCACAGCAAAACATTTTATTGTTCATATTTGAACTGAAAGAAACAGAAGAACAGGAGAGAATACAATACCTTTAAGTGTCATCATTTCAGGAATGGCATTTTATTGACAAAATAGTTCAGCTGGAAAGTATTTACAAGAGAAAAAGCGCTGGAACGTCAAAATAAACTACGTATAACAACTGATCCATTTCTGCAAAACTTTAAAAAAAGCCAAACATCCACAAAAAAAAAAAAAAGGAAGCTATCATCAAACACCACAACACATTGTGAAGAGAGCTAAGCAAAGAGAGTAAAATGCTTTCATTTACATTATATTACAATGCCGCATGTGCTTCACATCCGCTTATAGTGTACAGTGAAGTATTGGTTTGACATCAGGCTTTTATAGCAATCCAATGTGACAGCAACAGATATTGATAAAGACAGCATTTGCATTTTATTGACAGAAAAAAACTTGCAGCAGAGAGCAAACATTGTAACTGAAGTGTAGACATGTATATAGCGCACAATGCACAGCAGCAGTTTTTTTTTTTACTTCAAATGCGTATATGCAGCATGGATAATATACAGATGTGTAAAACTTGAGCAGAGATACCAAACAATGAGGAACTAACCTCCTCCACAGCTATTAGGCTCTAATGAACATACCGCTATGAAGTCGCCCCTTTTTCTGATCTGCAGATGTGAACTAAAACATTATTGGCCTGAAGTCTTAAACAACGCTGTTTAGAGGATTTTAAAATAAATATTGTCTTTCCTCAATTGTCATGCTTCATGAAACTACAATCTTGGATACATAATGTGTCCAGGAAAAAAAAACTAATACTTGTCAGTTTCTTCTTCTGTACATAAAAACAACCAGTTTAGTTAATTTGTCACAGAACCGTGTCAAAAGAAAACATAATTTGCAATGACATAGTCATTGTTTTCATCCCAAAGTGATCTTCACTTTTCTTGCCCCAATAGGCCTATCATTCAGGTCCATAACAGCAGCCATTGCTTCATCTTGGGAGTCAAAAGCAACCATTGCTTCCCCAGTGGGCAAACCTTTCTCATTGAATTGCAAGCATACAGAACCAGGCAACACTTGATAGCCATAGAAAAAATCAATTATCTCATCAACAGTCACAGTAAAGGGCATGTTTTGAATTTTGACAATGGTGGGCCGTGAATTACCTGGACCACTGGAAGGTCCTCTAAGACTCTCAGAAGCTGGCCTCTGACCTTGGCTCCCTCCATGATTTTGGCCGATGGCTTTACGAGAAGATCCATTATCAAATGATGGGATGCCCCTTAATGGCTCTGGTGCACCAAAGCCAGAAGGTGCACTGGGTCTGAAACCAGGGTGCTCTAGAACAGGACCGGGCAGGGGTCCTCCAACCATTGGTGGGGGAAGGCCTAGCGAGACATCACCCAAAGCAGCACCAAGTGGCGGCAAAGGCGGTGGACCTGCCAGTCCATTACCTGGGGCAACGAACGGGTTGACAAAAGGGGGACCGTTGCCAAGGGTCCCTACAGCATTTCTCAGAAAACTAAACTCGTCGCCTGTCATTCCTGGAAAAGCATGAGGCACTTGGGGAACTTGAGCCTGGGGCTGCGCGTGTGCATGAGAATGGGCATGGGAATTTCCTAGGGATTTCTGGCCTCTCTTTGCTTGTGGAGGAGGATTTCTCTCAACTTCCTTCATCTGATCGAATGTTACCAAATGAACAAAAGCATCCCTGCCATTCAATTTTTGCCTGTGGAGTCTCTCTGCTTTCAGTGCATCCTCGTCAGACTTAAACTGCACAATAGCCTGTCCGAGACCATTACCGTTTGCGTCAACTAGCACCTTAAGACTTTCCTCAAACAACTGAATGCCATCAAGAAAAAGACGGACATCTTTTTTCGTCACATTATAAGGAATATTGGTTATGTGAGCACAATTCTTGGCACTCTTTCCTCCTCCTGAGCTATTCTTCTGATCACCCTGGGAACCCTGCATTCGTTTGCGAATGGTGTCTATCTTTTCATACATGTTTTTCTTTGTGATCGGATGCACCTGAATAAACCGACTACCCATGTACTGCATATGGCATCCGAGAGCAGCTTTGTAATCATTTTCATTCCTAAACTCCACAAATCCCTCACCGGTTGCCCTGCCATTGGGACCATACGCAATGTAAATGCTATCTTCAACAATGTCAAGATTTTTGAAAAACTCAAAGATCTGCTTGTTTTCGGCTTCATACGGGAGTCCTTTCAAATACACACAGAATTCTAGTTTGTGGGGAGATCGGGATCTGGCTCGCTCACGACCAGAGGGTGGTGGCGAATTGGCACTTCTGCGACGATGGCGATTGTGTTCGGAGTCACCACCTGGTTTAGACTGTCCTGCACTCTCTCTCCACTGTCGCTCTGTAGCTGGAGAAACTTCAACGTATCTTTGGCCAATCATTCCAGCATTTCTTTTCAGAGCTTCAAAAGACTCTTGGGGCGAGAAGAACTTAACCAATGCCCTGCCATTGTTTCTACCCAGGTGGTCTTTGAGCAAACGAACAGACTCAATCCCAAGTCCCTGGAAGAAATCTCTGACTTCACATTCAGTGACTGAAAAAGGAAGGCCGTGTAGATGAACATAAAACTCATCTGGGTTTGTCGCTGCTGATTTCATGTGAGATTGGAGGTTAAGGGGGTTATGGGGGTTTAGAGGGTTTAGGGGATTCAGGAACATTGGATTGTGATTTCCGAGAGACATTGGACCAGAGGCACCCATACCACCAGATAAAGGGCCAACTGGGGGAGGGACACCAGGATTGAATGGAGGAAGCGCAGACATGTGCGTCATGTGTGCAATGGGAGGGACCGGCGGCACTGACGTTAGCGGATTAACAGCAGGTACTGGTGGTAATGTGGATACTGGTGGGGGTCCTGGCATGGGGGGCATCGGTGGTAGAGTTGGCATGGTGGGCAAGGGAGGTATTGGGGGAGGTACAGAGTTCAAGGACGACATTGCCGTTGTCATTGTTGATCCCAAACTAAGACTTGGGCTGCTAAAATTATTAAAGTTTGGGGGCATATTTCCCATGGTAGTGGTCGAAAAGGTAGGGACAGTCTTGTTGCTTACAGGCTCGTGTGTTGACACTGCTGTGGTGGCTGTAGTCGAAGTTGTGTTACTAAAACCTTGTGCTGTGGTTGCCAAGTTGCCCCTTCCACTTCCACCAGTACTAACAGGTGGACCCGGCCTACTGCCATTTCCTGTGGCAACCTCTGCACTGCCGGTTTCAAAGCGCCTACGGCTCAGCTCAATCATGTTTTGCATTTCTGTTTTGCTACTCAGTAACAGAGACACCTTGGAACCTTTGATCGAGCCCCCTGTGCGCATCATTCCAAGCCTTGCATCTTCATCTGTGGCGAACACGATAAAAGCCTCACCGTGTTCACCCCCTACAATATGCACACCACCATCCGGGATGGTCAATCCAGAGAAGAAATGACGTATGTCCATAGTCCCAGCCACAATGGGGAGACCCTGCAAACGGATGACCACAGCCATGCTGAGGTGCAACAAAACACACCTGTAGATGAAAGAAGGCAACGACTGTCAGGCTATGGTAAAAGGTAAAAAAAATAACACAGAGAACCAGTATACAAACCACAAGACAATTAACAGCAAGACCAAAGATTATGTGTGAAACATTATGACAACAGCAGAATAAATAGCGCATGAATTTTAACAAAGCCTAACACAGATTCTTAGCTCATCACACCTTTTAATGGCTTTGGAGTCATAGCTAAAGCACACTAGCTAGCATACTGCATTTCACTTTATATACACAATACAACAATTTAGAATGAGGTCAAATCATTAAACACTTAATCTTGAAAGACTACATACCCAGATAACTACATAAAACACTGTTAAACACACCCATTGCCTGAGTTTAACTGAGAATTGAAGTCACAATCTTCAAATATGACAGAAGTTTGACAACACTAATACTGTTATTTGTATAGCAAATGTAGCCCAGTGGTTTTTAATCCTGGTCCTGAGGACCCACAGCACTGCACATTTTTTTATATCTGACATAATCAGTTCAGTTCATTGAGCTTTCTCCTAATGAGCTAATGATCTGAATCGGGTGTTTTAAATAAAGGAAAAAAGAATGCAATGCTGTGGGACCCTAGGACCAGGATTACAAAAAACACAGGACCAGCATTGAAAACCACTGTTTTAGCTTATTTTACACAGTCCTTGGCTTGAAGATTGCTGACCAAAGGGTTCCCACACATTTTGACCTAAACAAGATACTTTGAAGAATATGGGTAACCAAACAGGCCCAGGGCTCCATTGACTTCCATAGTATGGGAAAAAAATACTATGGAAGTCAATGGGACCCTGGGCCTGTTTGGTTACCCATATTTTTCAAAATATCTTCTTTCATTTTCAGCAGAAGAAAGAAATTCATGCAGGTTTGGAACAACTTGAGGGTGAGTAAATTACAAAATTTTCATTTTTGGGTGAACTATCCCTTTAACTTTTCCAGAGTTAAAAATTACAATTTAAAAATGATCCTTATATTTCCAGGTAACAACTGTGGGAAGCAGGGCCCAACAATAAGGACTGCCCGATGGCCCGGGACCAGAGTAAACGTCGCTCGGGACAGTTGACGCAACTTGCGGTCACTCGCCCAATTGGGCCAGTGCTGCATTACGAGTTTATCATTTGCACGTGTTTTTAAGCCTTGCCAATTTAAATAAGTGTAAGACAGCGCAAAAGAGAAATCAATTCAACAGTGTGAGAAGTTTTGTGTGCGCACACATCTGAAGCGCACACCCACAAAAGACGCTTCTCCGACAGCGTGCAAATGCTGAATAGAGCTCTCGATCACGTCTATTTTTGAACTGACATATTCACACAAAATAACTTCAAAAAATGTCGCAGAGTATCCTAGTAAAAACAGTCTGTTATATCTTAAGAGAACATGAAGAGTTGAGAAATACAACACATGTGTAACAGTATATTGGATCCATGCAGCTCTTAAAGTGACAGCTGCCTAATAAACCTGCAGCTGTGTTTGTTTTAATGTTAATCAAACAATACCTATTTTATTTATTTTAATTACTATTTTGTAGTGGGGTCAGTACAATTTTTGGCAGGGCAAATACAAATTTTAACCACTGGCCTGACCGGACCAGTAGAAAAAAATCCTTAGCTTTGAGCCCTGGGAACCCTCTGGATTTTTTTTTTTTTTTGCTTTTTAACATTTTACTGTAGCCAGCAAAATGTCCCCCAAAACTTTAATATAATTATTGCATTGTAGATTGTCATCCATTCACAAAGAATCCATACTGCAATGATATATTACTCAAGACAACAAAAAAATTCTAACAAATTTCTCACTCTTTTATTAAACAATTAAAAAAAATAAGTTGACCAAATATTTCTACGTTTGTTTGACTAAGATCCCTCAAATGCTTACCTGTATTTAAAGTGCTGCTTCGTTACAAGATGCACAGGATACCCAAGCCAATCCTGACGGCAATCATTTAAAATCAATTCTCGACTGTAATAAAAAGAATAAATGGAGGGAAATATATGTGAACAGCATTAGAACAATCATACCCATGAGTGTCTCCAAGAAAACCATCCAGCAATTTCCAGCCCATTTAGTAACATTCTGCTACAGCAAAACAATAAATTGAATCACCACTTGTGCACATCAGAAGTTTGCCGGCTGCTTCGCAAAAGCCATAAACGTTAAAATTGGTCTTAGAAAACATGAAATGTCATGTATTTCATGAACCCCAGCAAACATTCACACTTAACAGCAACACATCAAAATACAGGAACATTTTTAAACATTGTGTAGGATATTAAGCTAGAAAAACAGATTGTGACCTTGCATAGAAGTGAAGATAAAATCTGATAATGTTGGTAAATTGTGAGCAATGAATAAGAAACGTAATTAGAGAACCTCTCTAAAAGCATCTAGCCTGTTCTAGATCGTGTATTTCTAATCTGTAAATTGGTAACCTGTAAACATACAAGAATATCAGAAAAAAAGGCCAATTTAGACACTAAAAATACAACCACTGTAGACACCTCTCTTCACTATTACACTACAAAAGAACATGAAATTTACACTCTACTTAGTCCATGACACTTAAAGGGATGGTTTACCCCAAAAAATTTAATCTGTCATAATTTAACCTTCATGCTGTTCCAAATCTATAAGACTTATTAGCCTAATTTTATGTTCAGTACACAAATGGAGATATTTATACAATATTCTTTCATCATCTTTGTCAATACTTTGAAAGTCCATGCAACTGAAACTTTAGGCTAATGCATCAAAAAGTACAAAAATAGATTGTAAAAGTAATCCATAAATTAGGCTATAGAGTGGTTTAAACCCAAGTGTTCTGACATGATCGCTTAATTGAACATTTTATTAATGGGTCTTATGGGTTAGGGTGAGAAAATTATAACAGATTTCTGTGTGTGTCTGAACTCTTTAAATTGGAAGAGAAGTATTTGATCACCTACCACCAGAAACCACAAAAACTAGGTAAGTTGAATAAAACAGTGTCTTCAAACACAAAACGAGCAACAACCTCCAACATTTTGCTTGATAAGGTTAATACAATGTTAAGAGCCTTAAACCAAAAGTGGAAACTACGTCATATAATCAGAGGCTAATAACCATGTGGACATAAACCTGAATGCATAGGCCAAAAAACAGGTAGTAACTACTAAAAACCAAATAATTAAAGTATGACATCAAGGTTGAGGTCTGTTAATTGCACTTTAAAAAACGTTGTATAAAAACCTTAACTTGGCGATTTCCATTGCATCAACACTCCAATGTCACCATAATCAAACACTCCAGTGTCAACATAAACGACCCCTTAAAAGTACAATTTTATGCTTATGCTGAAATATGACTAAATGTCAACAAACTTGTTACAACATCGAATATGAAATGAGCTTCATCCAGGAAACTTTGCTTATTTTGCACGTTTACAGCTTGCTTTAGCTGGAACAACCACTGAAATAAAATAGCGCATCATAACAATAGAAACATGTAAAGCCGGTCGAGAAAAGCTTTGAAAACACAGCACTCTTTGATTTCTTAAAATAAAATGATCTAAGTAAATAGAGTTTAACAATAACATCCATCGTATGGCGTCATCAGCCATTCAAACCTCAAAACCAGCGAGATGACAAAATGGCGCCGTCTGTATTTACCAGCGCAAATGGATTGATGTCGTCTACAACTGAAACAAAGCTCGCTGCCATTTTCACAATTCTTCAAATCAGCATAGCACGTTTTAGAAATTTGAAAACAACATTCACTGCACGGAAAGGAAGGGATGTCTGGCTAGCGGTGCATTGTCCATTTAAACAGCTCATTGCTTGCAGCTCACAATCACCCTGCCTTCCATTAAGCGTATAAAACCACTGCATGTTGCAAATGTCGAGAGTGTTGTGTATGGCTACATGACATACATTGTGTGAATTGATGTACTTTGCATATTCTTACCGAAATTATTTGTCTTAACTGATCTTTTGAAAATAATAAAGACGATGCGCTTCAGTTGTCTTCTTCCACCTCTTGTTCGTCAGCGTCTTATCGTCGTGCTCAATCTGTTCAGTATCGACAGGAGGAAAGATCGACGGCGCTTGCGCTGATGTAAGCCAATCAGTAAACGCGCAGCAGAGACAGACGCACGCTGTAGGAGGTGGTACTCACTGCAGAGTCAAATGACGACTAGCTCCTCCTCTCTGGAGCTCCAATGGGGTTGGATTAGTCCAGCTCCTCCTCTCTGGAACTCCAATGGGGTGGAGGGATAGAGTTGTGGGTAGGGTTAGGCAGAGCCATAATATGACTCTGGGTTAGGGTTAAGGTGTGGTTGGATATTCTAGCTCCACCCATTAGGCGCAAATTATATATGCGCCCAGAACTCGAGAGCAAATGGGTGGAGTCTAGACGTCCAGCGAGGAGGAGTGAATGTGAAGCAGGACGTCATTGGACTCTGCAGTGAGCACCACTTGCAGAACTCTATGGATGGATGGATGGTCGGATGGAAGTTATGATCGTATTTGCTTATCTAGTGTGACTTGTTCTGCGTTCACACCATGTCAGCTTGAATAATTTATTTTGATTAAAGATTATGCGGGCACATGATTAAAATAATAATAATGATGTGCACAGATAAATCATTT